>NW_024412376.1:57585226-57656358 GCF_014898765.1 Herpailurus yagouaroundi
AAGAAAGAAAGAAAGAAAGAAAGAAAGAAAGAAAGAAAGAAAGAAAGGAAGGAAGAAAAAGAAAGAAAGAAAGAAAGAAAGAAAGAAAGAAAGAAAGAAAGAGAAAGAAAGAAAGAAAAAAAGAAAGAAAGAAAGAAAGGGAGAGAGACCTGTGATTCTTCCTTTCACTTGAACACTTAGAGGTCATTGTGGGTTTATTAATTGACCTAATTTCAATATTATTGTGAGAGACTCAAGGAGAAGGAGAGAGAAGGGGAAGCAGCCAGTTAATGGAGCATTCAGAACACATGACATTTATCAGTTAAGTTCACCATCTTAAATGGGCTCAGTTCATGATGCCCCAAAATAATACAAAGTAATATCAAACTACTGGTCACAGATCACCATAACAAATACAATAATAACCAAAAAGTTTAATATATTATGAGAATTACCAAAATGTGACACAGAGTCATAAACTGAGCAAATTCTGTTGGGAAAATGGCACCAATAGACTTGGTGGAGGCAGGGTTGTTACAAACCTTCAATTTGTAAAAAAAACTCAGTATCAGTTTAGTGCAATAAAGTGAAACATGATAAATCAAAGTATGGCTTTACATATTCATTATGGTGAAATCAGCTGAGAGAGACACTTCATAATATATTTAATTTCCTGAAATTTCCATACTTCATGGCTGTGGTCCATTTCTAGAAAGAGAAAATACTCCTTCATTCCTTCACTGGTTACTGGTAGTAGCTAAGTGATCAGCAGAAAACATGCAATCCTTCTGTTTAATAACATCCTGGGCTTTTGGAAGATGTTTTATATACATATATATATATGTATATGTATGTATATATGTATATATATATGTTATATATGTATATATATGTTTTACATATATGTATATATGTATATGTTTTACATATATATGTATATGCTATATACATATATATACATATGTATATAACATATACATGTTATATACAATATATATACATATATATATAATGGAATATTATGCATCCATTAAAAAGAATGAAACCTTGCCACTTGCAACAACATGGATGGATCCAGAGGGTATCGTACTAAGTGAAATCAGTCAGAGAAAGAGAAATACCTTATTATTTCACTCATATGTGTAATTTAAGAAACAAATGAACAAAGAAAAAAAGAGACAAACAAAAAAACAGATTCTTCAATACAGAGAACAAACTAGTGGTTACCAGAGGGGAGATGCATGAGGGATGGGGGATGGGTGATATAGGTGATGGGGGATTAAAGAGTACACTTATCATGATGAGCACTGAATAATGTAGAGAATTATTGATTCACTATATTCTATGTATGAAATGAATATAGCACTGTATGTTAATTATATTGAAATTAAAATGAAATCCTGGGCTTTTGTCCCACAAAATTTATTTCAATCTTTACCAAAAAAGCTTCCTTCTCAGTACTGATAAAGCTTCAAGAAAAGTAAAAACTTAAAGAAAAAAGTCATTTTTGCACCAATAATGATCAAGCTACTATAATTCTATAATGTTTCTGACAAGGAAGACCCTTGTCCCTGTAGACCTGTACCCTGTACCATCTTCCCTGTAGACAAATTCTTGGAGAAGTAAATTCTAATGCATGATCAATTATGTATATGTCACTTTGTCAAAAGTGGAAACAGTTATTTCCCAGTATATAAGAGTTCTGGCAATTACTATGTTGTATAAAAGCCACTTATTCATAGGTGTTGATCATTTTAATTCTGTCTTTTGAAAAGAAATTTAAATGTTGCTACAACTGCTAAACTTGCAAATTGTTCATTAATTTTGGCCTTGGCTCTAACCTTAAAGCACTAAGTATTTTAATGCTTCCTGATAGATGAGTGAAATCCTCTCTACACTCAAGTGTATGGACTACAGATTTTCTTGAGTAAGCCAAAGAAAACATGTATTAAATGTCAACATTAGAACTTTATTTATTTGTTACAATTGACCGTAATATTTTTTTACTGGCAATAATTACATACTAATTTATATTATATACTTGATGTACAAATAAAACGTTTTCCCCAAAGCTTTAAAATAATGGATGAATCATAATTTTTCATGGCTGTGCTTATCATACTAGATTTAATGATAATGAATTTGTGTTCCACGTGTGAATGTCATAAACTTTTCCACAGAATTTCATTCTCATTAAAATATATTTGCAATTTTATCATTCTACAATATCAATGCTTTTCAGTCATTTTCCTTTTTTTACTAATATTTCACTTACAACTCATCTTCCCAATAAAATAAAACATGAAGTTTTATCTGTGTATGTTCATTTTTCTCTACTATTTTCTATTTCAGATCATTTTCCATTATAGCCATATTCTTGTTAATACTGAATACAAACATTTTTATTATTCTCACTCTATTTATTACAGACTAGTAAACCATCTGCTCAATACAATAGTTTTTCATTGATTGTCCTCTATTCATCTATTCCTGCTTTTAATTTTTTATGCAGCTGGATTTACCCAATACATTTCTTATTCTGTCAAGGGTGACTGAAACTATTCTCTGGTTTCATATTTAATGGGGCTGATATCACTTTACCCAGTCTCTGACCATACTGCCATGTCAGAAAATATACTTATTATTTCACAATTTTATACTAATTTATGTTAGTTTAATTTGTATGACTGATACTGTTTCGTTCCTCTCATTTTGTATGTGTAGGAACTTTTTCTTCCTGTGACCAATTAATATGGCCTAACCTATCTCTATGCTTGCAACAAACAGAAGTAGGGGATAATAACTATAAAAAATATCTTCTAAATTATATTATTAATATATAGTAATAAAATACTATAAATATCTTCTTAGGCTACTGTATACTCATAGGCTCTTGAGTTAACATTGAGACTTGGGGCTTGATAGACATCACCTGTTATAATGGAAACAAGGCAGCTGATCAGTAGTTCTTTTACTTCACTTCTCAAAAAGAAAAAAAAATACATATCTTTTTTGGGGAGGAAGGTCAAGAATTATTTCAATTTACTCAAAATGAGTAAATTTACTCAATTTACTCAAAATGAGTAAATTATTTCATCTACTCAAAATGATAATTAACAGTGATGAGAAGTTAATTTAAGGGATTTCTACTTTACTTACTATTAGCAGTCACTTATTATATCTAAGGCTTAGCCACTCAACAGAAATCTCGGGTAGCCTCTCTCTGCAAACTCTTCACAGTTTTGGAAAAAGAAACACCAAAACTTTATGCAGTTTTCTTATAACCCCGAGGATGACTAGGGGAAAATGATATCCCACAAAATCTCACAAGGGTAGCGAGCATTCTGAAAACTTCAGTTGGACCTTTATGTCACTCATCCCTTATAAGTTTCTATCGTCATGATTGTAGCCACCTCAGTTCCTAGCTCCTACATTCCAATTCCTGATCACCTCATACCTGTCTTTCACACTAAACATTTTGTCACAGAATAAAGTAATTTCAGCATTTCCAAGTTTTGACTTGAATTTTCTGTTCCTTGATTTTGACCCTTGCTTAAGTGTCTTGGGACCAGATTCTGGTCACTCTCTGACTACTGGCTCTTCTCCAGTTTGGCTTTCTGGTTTGGGATTCCTATACTGATATATTAGCTCTGGTTTTCAATCTCCTAGAAAATAAGATTTGTCTCCATATGGGCTCAAAACTTGTTTGGTTCATATTTGGAAATAAAAAAATTAATGAGGACAATGGCCAATTAAATGTGTGTGTGTGTATCCCCTATGTGTAAAAATATAAAATAAGAATTTTAATCACTTACAGATGATATAATTATATTACTAGAAAATCTATTTGCACAAAATATATAATAAAACTAATAAGAGAGTTTCATAAGATGGCCTAAAACAACGTCAACTTACAACCTCAATAGCTCTTGTATACCACATCTCCTATGCACTTCCCAATGACTAGAAAAGGAGATCCCATTAAAAAAGTATATAAAAAGAAACAGAAAGTATAAAATGCACATAAATGTTAAGAAACATAAGTAGGTAAAGTGAGAAAATAAGCAAATGACTACCACCATACTAAGAGCCAAAAATAAACCCTGAAAAGATTAATTCCTGAATGAGAAAGTTCAGTAAAGATGTTATATATCCACAAATCAGTATATAAATTCAAAATGATCTGAGTGATCTCAATAAAAAACCCCAAAGGGATTTCTTAATGGAATTTGAAATGTTGATTGTAAGGTTTATATTGAATAGAATGTATACAAAAATAGTCAAAGCAATTGTGAAAAAAAAATAAAGCACTGAAAGCAGAACTTGTCCAATCAGATATCAAAATATACTATAAATAATTAAAACATTTTTATATGAGCACAGCGACATAAATATGGACAGGTATTTTTATGTAAGAATTGTGCATATAAGTGACACTCAAAATCAATTTGTAAGAAAGATGAACTATGCAAAAAAATGGATAGAATAGGTAGTTGACTATATTTACTAAACAGTAATACTACATTTATATCTCATAAAATAGAAGTAAATGATCAATGGTTGGACAATGCACTATGAAAGTATTAAAAGGAAATACAGGCAAATACTATCATAGTTTTAAAGTAGGTTAGGACTTCATAAGCAAAGCCAACACACAGAAATAATAAAGAAAAATAATAACAGTTTTGAGCAAACAAAAATTCTTTAAACTTCAATATTTCACATGATACTATCTTATTTTAATTACTGAGAAGCATAACCTGAGTCAAGAATTTCAGGGCTAGTAACTTACTTTGGAAGTGATCACAGAGAATAGGAATGAAGAAGAGGGAAATTAGGAAATGAGGAAAAGTGAATAGAACGGTATGGAATTTTTTGAGGCTGATGTGGTAAGCAATAGAGTCTCAATTTCCCATAATTCCTCACTGAACATTTTATGAAAAAGGTGAGTGGCATTTATATACTGTTTCCTGCCATATTTTGGATGAGGATCAACCTCAGAGCACTAAATTCCCCACACTTGTGGGCTTCATTTGCACCCTCACTAAGTTCCAAAGACTTCACAAAGAAGCAGAGAAAAGCACAACTTGCATTTAAGACAGTACTATGGTGATGTGAGTCTGAATTTGCACAGAACTCTCTAGCATGATGTGGCTGAAATAAGATGAGGACAACTGGATGTGACAGCACACTGAAGAACGGCCTATAGTCTATCCTTATCTATTAGTGTCCCACATTAAAACTACTCTGTCACTAATTTTTCAAATTGGTGACTAGTCAGTCTTCAAAAAAGGCTCAATACAGAAGAGTTAGTGGAGTAAGTTACAGTATCCAGAGCTATAGCTGAGTATAAGTCATAATTTTCTCCTTTCTCTGCAAGCAATTCTGGAGTTCTCAGTCTTAAATCCTAGGGTCTTGTCAGGCCCTGACAAGGGAAATTATTAATTGCCCATTGATATCCATAATTTCAGTTAAAATAGAATCCTTACTATATCCCTGGTAGAAGCTTGGGAACCAGAAGCTCTAATCCACAGAGCCCAGAGCTGTGGGGAAAAATTCCTAGAGTGGGTCACTGAAGTAATATTGAGAAGGATCAATCCTACTTCCTCCCCTTGGTCCTTGAATCCATGTATTCTGGCTATTGAAGGATATGGCCTCAAATAGTGGGCATTTGGTCAAACCATGTAATGCATCCTGAAGGACAGCAGTTAAACTTTATAGAACATCAAGCCCAAGCAGCCAAAGCTGAGATTTTAAAAGACTACTTCCATGAATAGCATATACTCATCACATTGGCTGTTTGATGAGTAAATACTATGGTCATGTCTGAGGATTTGTTTTGATGATCCCCACAACAGTAAATCTGACATTATCCAAACTCTCAGGTAGTAAGAGTGCTACCTAAGAGTAGTGCTCTACACTGCAGACAGAACAGTGGGGGTGGGTGCCAGTTTTAGTGAAGGTGAATCATTGCCCCCACCATGCTGGAAAGAATCCTGTATAACAATCTGACACTAATGGAGAACTGATCAGCTAGATGGTATATCAAGAGCCCGGTATTGGTCTCTGCTGCTGATAGATCAGCATTTAGTCGTGACAGTAGCTACATCATCTTGAGTAAAAGAAAGCCCGTGCTATTGGCCCCATGCACAGCCCTATCAATACTACCATGGCTATTCAATGCATGATATCTTAGGGCAGACAATAGGGGGCCAGTGGACAGAGGCTGGCTTACATCTGCCAGATAAGTCATCTTCCCCATTGATTGTTCAACATCTCATCTGCAGTGGATATATATTTTTTTACTGGCATTAATATAAGACACACAAAGTCTGCATTCACATCATTCTTTTAGAGTCCATTCACTTCATTCTTTGAAAAATATCCTTGCCTAAAATGTTCTAATCATTCTTCCCCCATGTTATTGATTAGGGAGCCCACAAACTTTTTCTGCAATGTGACACATAGTAAATATTTTAGATTTGGTGGGCCATACAATCTCTGTTGCAACTATTCAATTCTGCCTTTCTGGTACAAAAATAACCATAAATATTACATAAATAAATTTATGGTTAATTTCAATAAAATGTTTATTTATGGGCACTGAATTTTGAGTTTTATGTGATTTTCACACATCATGAAATATTATTAAAAAAATTTTTTTTCTAACTACTTAAAAAGTTAGAGACAATTTTTAATTAACTATCTATACAAAAACAGATATTGGAACATATTTGGCCCTCAGGACATAGTTTGCCAACCCCCACCTTGCACAAACAAACCAAACCACACACTGCTGCCTGGGAAACCATATGTACTCTTACTTCAAGCCACTTTTCCCTCCATATAAAGTGGAAAACTAAGTACAGTGAAACCTTGAATGGTGAATAACTTCCGCGAGTGTTCCGCAAGGTGAGAAAACATTTCTAATAAATTTTAACTTGATATATGAGCAATGTCCTGCAATACAAGTAGTCTGCAACACCGAATGTCACATGATCACGACTGAGCCAATGATTCTTCTCTCTCTCTGTCTCTCTCTCTCTCACTGCAAGATTGTGGGTAACCGTCTCCCATGCTCAGATGCTTGTTCTCAGGCCACGGTGTTTGGCACAAATTGTTGACTTTTCAGAACATTGGAAGGTGCCCACAAGCGGCACTAGTGGGTTTTTTGTTGTTGTTGTCAAGGCACCTATAGACAGTCCTTTGCTTTTCCATACAAGAGTAAGCTTAGAAATGCTTTCCTTCATTCTAGCTCAGGCTGCCTGCAGATATAGACCTTCTCTTCTGCTGCCTTATTGCCAGTACATGACAAGAGTACATACAGTACATGACAAGAGTTTATCAATACTGTACTGTAGTCAACAGCTGTGTGAGAATGTACAATGGCTTCCATGCAGAAAAAGATTCCATTGAGCCAATAGATAGCAATGACTGTGTTAGTGATAGTGACAGTTGTCATACACAATAAACTTCCTCTCTCGTCTCCCTCACACCAGCCATGAAGGTCTCCAAAAGTAAGAGTAGGTTAATTTGTTTATTTTTCTTTATATTTTGTATTTTCTTTATAACTTTGTATCATATTACAGTATTGCAATCATTCTTCTATGAATATTTTTGTGTTGTGGAATGAATTATCTGAGTTTTCATTTCTTATGGGGAAATTCACTTTGATATACAAGTATTTTGGATTACAAGCATGTTTCTGGAATGAATTATGCTTGCAAACCAAGGTTTAACTGTACAATGTTCACAATTCTGCCCAATAAATTTCCTTCTGTCAGTCTTTTAGAACTACCCTTGAGTGCAGCCGTAATGCATCAGTATTGAAATACTTGGCTCACACTCACATATAAGGCAGCCTACATATAAACTGGGCCCAATTTTTCCCCTACTCCTAGCTGAAAGGAATGCTCCAAGAGGTATAAGCTGAGGAAGAGACATCAGAATGTCTGTCCTTTGAAACTTTTTGGGCCCAATCCCTACTATACAATTTCTATCAAACAATAAATTGCTAATGTACCTACCAGACCTTACGACTTGGTGGATCTGACAAACCCTTCTTCTACAGGGCCTCTCTGGTCTCATGTTTGTCTGATGCATTAAGATAAGGCATTCAGTCATTATAAGGGCTCAATAGCCTCCAAGGGACTGATTTTCAAATGGTGAATAGTTTTCTGCTATTGAAGGTATCACTTTCCTCTAGGTGCTTAAGGAAATGTGTACCACTGGGGCTTCCTATATCTAGTACCATTGAATCTGCTGGGTCATACAACTTGAGTAGCAAGACAGTTTATAATAGCCTCAACCTGGTTAAAAAAAAAAGCCTCTTTTCCTCTGGACCTCACACAACACTGGCATTCTTCCAAATAATCAAATAGCCATTAGAGGGAATGTTTCTCAAGTATGGTATGCATTGTCTTCAAATTTAAATAAGCCTTAGTGGAAAAAAAATAATAAATAAACAAATAAGCAAGCAAGCAAGCAATCAAGCCCTTGTGTACTAGGCCAAGCACTATGAATTTTCCTAAGAGTTGAAAGGCACAATGATTTGTCTTGTACCTTTAGGGAATATTTCATAAGCCCCAAACCATCCCATAAAATTTCAATTTCATCAAGTTGACAAGTCCCTGAACCTTTTTTAAATTTTTATTTATTTATTTATTTAGGACAAGTCCCTGAATCTTAATAGTGTTTACCTCCCATCTTCTCTTACCCATGTGTTGTTGTAGAGCATCCAGGGTACTGGCCATTTCGTTTCTATCAAGTCTGATTAACATGATATAATTAATATAGTGGCCATAATAATCTTATAGAATGTCAAAATTATCAAGGACCCTTTAGACTGGATTTGTGGCAAAGACCATAGATATAATGCAGCCCTGGAGAAAGAAAGTGAATGTGTACTGCTATCCTTCCCATAATACAACTGCCTCTGATCCTCTTAAGTGATACAGATTAAAAAGAACACATTTACCAGATCAATAGTTACATACCAAGTACCACAGGCTATGTTTCTGTTCCAATAAAATACAACTGGTGCAGCAGCAGCAGCAACTGTTAATACAGTTTGGTAAAGCTTACAGTAGTGTACCCATATAAGCTATGATTCAGCTGATTTTGTATTAAACCATAGAGGTTAATTAAACAGGACTTTGTTAAAACCATCACTCTTGTACCTTTTAAGTTTGAAGGAAATACTAATCTCTGAAATTCCATCTGGGGTCTGGGGATAGGATGGCTTATAGACTCATTTGGATTTACTATCAACTATTAACTCTAACCAGTGAGGCATGGTAGCATTCTGGATTTTTTTTTTTTTTTAAACGTTTATTTATTTTTGGGACAGAGAGAGACAGAGCATGAACGGGGGAGGGGCAGAGAGAGAGGGAGACACAGAATCGGAAACAGGCTCCAGGCTCTGAGCCATCAGCCCAGAGCCTGACGCGGGGCTCGAACTCACGGACCGCGAGATCGTGACCTGGCTGAAGTCAGCCGCTTAACCGACTGCGCCACCCAGGCGCCCCATTCTGGATCTTTTAGTGTCAGTGTCAATTGAAACTCTATATACCATGTCCCTCACAAATCTAGGAATCTCCCCTTCCCCCGAATACAGTTAACCTGGCTATTTGCTTCAGGTCTCATTGGAGATTAATAGGGGAATGTCTCTTATATATTTTGTTAATGATGTTACAAAATACTCCACAAGTGGACCTGGCCTTTCCTCCAACTGATTACAAATTACAAATCTATTTCTTCTATCCAGATATTTTGCCAGAAATCACTGTAGGGTTAAGGTAACCTGACTGCCACTCTAACTCTGCTATCCATTATTGTAACTACATCCCATTTACCTCTGATGCCTAAGAATGTCCTCCTGGCCTTGGATTTTCTACTAATATCACTGCCAACCCAGTTCCACTGGCAGTCTACTCCACTGTCAACACCGGCCTTTAGAGGATAACGACTGCTGAGCTTCTCAACCATGTTAGTGTTCCGCTCACAAGTTCATTCTTCATTACTTCCTTGAAGGAGGTATCCCTCTGGACTTTCTCAGGAAGCTAATGGATTTTCTATCTCATATAAAAAATCTATTTCTAATATTCCCTCCTTCCTCTTCTCTGACCCCTTCATCAATACCCTAACAACACAGTTATTTCATCTACAACTCATTTACTAAAGACCATCAACCTGTCTAAACTTCAAGGAGTCATACTACAAGCCCCTCCTCCACTCATGCTCTGTCTCTCTCCATCTCTCAAAAATGAATAAACATTTAAATTTTTTTAATAAATAAAATATATCATTAAATGAAAAACTCAAGTTAAAAATATGCCTATATTATTTTGCCATTTATGTAAGGGGAGGAGGAAGGAAAGGGGAGAGGGAGGAGGGAGGTGTTTATATGTACAGCTAGATATAGACCAATGTACAGAAAGGAAACTAAAAGCATTTGCAGAGGTAAAATCAGAAAAAACAGTTGTACATTTGGGAAGGAAGAGGAGAAAGATAACTTTCACATTCTACCATGTGAGTTTTTATATTGTCTGTATCTTTTGAAAATAAAGATGTATGCATATATTATTTTTATAACCAAAATATTGAAAATATCAGTGATATCTGGCTTCTGATAATAAGTATGCTGAGAATGAGCCCAGAGAGGGAGACTGTAAAGATATAAATTGAAAACCAACAACGATGGACCTCATGGGTATTATGTTAAATGAAATAAGTCAGTCAGAGAAAGAAAAATACCCTTTGGTTTCACTCAGATGTGCAATATAAGCAACAAAACAAAGAAAAAAGAGACAAACAAAAACAAAACACACTCAACTATAGAGAACAAACTGGTGATTACCAGAGGGAGGTGGGTGAGGGATGAGTGAAATAGATGGAGGGGATTAAGAGTACCCTTACCATGGTAAGAACTGATTAATGTACAGAATTATTGGGGAAAAACATTTTTTAATTAAATTAAATTAAAGTCACATCCTGTTCTACCTTAATTTTTCTTCTCCTTATAAAAGAAACTCATATTGTCTCTTTTTCAGAAAAGCTATTCCTACAAACAAAATCTCAGACCTGATTTTTGTTGTTGTTGTTTGTTTATTTTTTGTTTTTTGGGTTTTTTTTTTTTTTTTGAGAGAGAAAGACAGTGATGGCAAGCAGGAGAGAGGGGCAGAAGGAGAGGGAGAAAGAGAGAGAGAGAATCTTAAGCAGTTTCCATGCTCAGTGTGGTGTCTGACACAGGGCAAGATTCTACAAACCATGAGATCATGAGCTGAAATCAAGAGTCGGGTGCTCAACCAACTGACCCACCCAGGTGCACCTTTTTACTTTTGTTTCAGCAGCTTTGAGATATAGATACATGTACATAACCATACGTATATCTGTATATGTGTATAGGTAGATATATATTAGGTTAACAAATAGAAATTGCCATTTTTATAGCTTTAAGGCAGTTGAATATAAGGTCTAACCCTATGAAATACCAAACTGGCATCATCATGAACTCAAGTGGTGTCACTTCTAGTTCTTCTAGGAAAAAAACAATCCAGATATCCAATATCTTTCCCTAAAGATGCTAACAGAAATTTCTAGCCTTTACCTCTTTAATTCATATGTCATATTTTAAAAAAATCCAATTCTATTTTTTATCAAAAGTTTATGAAATTGTAAAAAAAAAAAATCAAGCGTCAAGGTGTGTTTGATTCTTTTCTCAGTTCCTTGAACTCTTCTAATTGTCCTGTTCTTCCACCCAAATTTAACCACTCACTCCTGTGGTTATACTGGAGGCAATCATCCCCTAACCTTCCAATTCATTCCATTTAGTATCCTGACTTCTGCAGTCTTTCTATCCAACTGGGATTTCCAATCCATTGATTCTTTTTATTTCGTTCACTGGATATGCCTCCTTCTTTCTCTGTTTAAATTCTATAGACATTCACTATATTCATTTTCTTGAATTCTCACAAAATTGTCTTGGTCATTTCTCTTTTCCTCATACTCCTTTAGCTAAACCACAATCCAGGCTAAATCCAATTTTCAGCCTATTTCATGCCTGCACCCAAGCAGCTAAAAGTGACTGGAGAAAAACACATAACCATGCCAGCTGGCTCCACTCTAAACTCAGGACCACAAATCATTAAGGTGGACCCTTAATGCTGCTTGTCATTCACATGTGCGCCTGATCCATTCACTCTCCATTATCACAAGCTAATATTTCACACCAATCCTGTTTCCTCAAACTTCAGCCACCTTCTTATTCATCCTCACTCCCTGCTTCCCAGTTCAAAAAAAAAAAAAAAAAAAAAGGAAAACTGAAGCAATTAGTCAAGAACTTCCATTAACAAGCACCCTGATATCTACACACCTACCGGTATCTGTACCCATTTAATCTGCCTTTCTTCCTGTCCTATTCGTGAACTACTCTCAATTAAGGTGCCAATGCCAAATATATCCAGCATTCTCTGTTCTCATTTTATGTGTTGTAACATCAACATTTGATATAGTTTATCATAACTTCCTTCTTAATGCAAATCCTTCACATAACCTCCAAGAGACTACCACCTCTTAATTTTTCTCTTGCCTCATTTTTTCTCATCTCTTTGTATGTTCATTGACATAATGATCTCATCCACCTCATGACAATAAATATTTTGTAAGCAGATGAATCCCACATTTATATCTTTGGCTCAAGCTTCTCTCCTAAATTCCAGATTCATATATTTAATTGCCCATGCAACATTTCCACTTGGATTTCTAACAGATACCTCATTTTTAATACACTCAAGATAAACTTGTAGATATCCCTCCAAAGTTTAGTTTGGAGAATACTTTCCACCCTTAGTCTTTTCCATTAGGGCAGAGTTTATATTTCCAGTTGCTTAGGCCAAAGACCTTGGAATCATCCTTGACTTCTCTGTTTCTTTCATACATCTGATTTAGATTAATTGTTTAGATTAGTAATTTTTATAGGGCAAACATTTTTCAATCAAAACAAAAGTGAAGTACTATGTGCCTAATATAGACTCAAATTTTTAACATTTCAGATAATATTCTGCATTTTGTTATGAAGCAAAGAAACAAGCATTCTTTTTACATTGCTCACTTCAGGGAAAATTAGATTAAAACAGCCATTGTAGACATAGATTTGCCAAAATGTATAAAAATCTTTTAACACTGACCTTCCAAATCAACTACTTTTTTATAAAGAAATGAACGACAATGTACATAAATTCTATGTGCAAAGAAGTTCTTCAAAGTGTTTTTATACATATTCATTTTAGAAAAAAATTAAAATACAAAAGAGTATAAAGAAAAAAGTAAAAATGATAAAAGCTGTCAGCAGCAGGTTTATTTGTTAGTTAACAAGTTAATTTATTTTATTTAACATATCACTGACATTTTCCCATGCCACTAAATATTCTTTTAAAACATGATTTAAATAATATATTGTAGTGGTGTCTGGGTGGCTCAGTGGGTTGAACATCTGGCTCTTGCATTCAGCTCAGGTCATGATCTCACAGCCCGTGGGGTTGTGGGCTGACAGTGCAGAGCCTGCTTAGAATTCTCTCTCTCTCCCTCCCTCTGTGCTCCTCCCCTGCTCGTATGCGTGCTCTCTCTCTCTTTCCCTCAAAATAAATAAACAACAACAAAATAATAATATATGGCATATCTTTGGGATGAGGTTGGGCCATATTAAAAAATAATAATAGGGCTGATGGCTCAGAGCCTGGAGCCTGTTTCCAATTCTGTGTCTCCCTCTCTCTCTGCCCCTCCCCCGTTCATGCTCTCAAAAATAAATAAATGTTTAAAAAAAAAATTTAAAAAAAAATTCCAAAGGTTGATAGTTTAAGGTTGTAGAGTAGTTACATAAAGTCAACAGACACTCTGAGCCCCTTCAAGCTCTCTTCTTTACCATTTCTGGGATATGGCCAGCAGCATTATCAACCACGATGGCTCCTAGAACACGAATCACCACATTTATATGCCAGAGAATGAGTTGGCCAAAGGGCAAAAGAGAGGCATGAACCCTCCTTTTTTGCAAGCACTTTCCAGAAGTACCACGTAACACTTTAACATCTCATGGGCAAGAACTTAATCATAACCACCTTGAGGAGACTTTGAGAGATATAGTCTGTTCAACTATATGTTTGTGTCCACTTAGAATCTGGGATTCTGTTACAAAGAAAGGAACTAACAGTCTGTGCCTCAAGAAGTTTTATGTGTAAGAAGTAATTTATTTAACAAAAGCCCTTATTTTGTAATATGTTGCTTTCTTCTAGTTTTTTATAATAAAAATCTTTTGTAACAAATCCAATTTCTAAAAATGTGTTTTCATATCTAAACCACCTGATAATCCTAATTATATTGAAACCCTCAAAATTCAGTATAGATATTAAATTTGTAGAGAGTTGTATTCAGTTTTGTTTTGTTTTTGTTTTTTTTTTAGGGACAATATATATCAAAATGCAGAACCAAATGCAAATTCTACATTTGGTACCACTATATGATGTTTTAATTCTCTGAAGAATTGTGAAACCATCAGTAAATACAGAAATAATTTCTGTCCATAAGTTGTTATATATGTATATATATACATATATACTTTCCTCACAATTTGTTTAGAATTGTTTTTCAATTCTAAACTGTTTTCTTTTTCCACCTAAGGTGACTGATTGACACTCCTACAAGCAACTATTCTCATCACATTCAATTTTCAGATCCATTTGTCACTCAGATATATATGCACAGTATAATAATAAAACTGACTCTTGCACTAGTACAAGATATTTCCAAAAGTTTACATGTTAATATATTTGAAGATAGAGAAAAATAACTGCTAACTAAAACATCAGAGCAAAATAATATATCAACTAAAAATGAAAATCCATCTTCTCCAAGTTTTTGAACAGAAAACAGATAAGCACAAACAACCTCACTTCCCTTGCATAGTAAGGGACATAAATCCATTAGGGAAAAACTCAAATCAAAAACTACTGGTTTTACCCTGTTAATAATGTACAAAAATATAATATTAAAAAAGACTATAATTCTGGTTTAGTAGCTGAAATGTTAATTTAGATCTCAGGAAAATTCCATTATTCAAACTTTATACAAATACCTAAATTTGTCTTTTCCTCAATTTATTATCTAGTGGTACAGCCTGTCACAACATAAACTGTCCATTTCCATGATGCATTGCTTCTCTGAAGCAGGGTTTGATGTTTAAGGGTATATGGCATGAGTCACTGCCCTTGATTTTGACCTAGTTTGAAGAAATATTTAGTTCTCATTAAGCTTTTTTCATAGGTGAAATTATATTACTAACTCTTCACTTCTCTCAGGAACTGTGATTTTATATATATATTTAAAGATTGGAATTTCTGATGATAAACATGAAGTCAACATATCACTGTATTTCTTTAGTGTTGGCCACTTGGGAAAGTTCTCATTACAGAGTGACAGCCACAGGCCATTTTCCCTGTTATACTCAGATGAAAACTAAGCTACTTTGATCCAATCCTTTTGAAAAGATAAGACTGGTATTATGGCTAAAACTTCAGCTGACAGATTTCAAATAGGACCATAGTTTGAAGCTATGGGGTTTAAGAGAAAGAACAAAAAGCTTCTGAATCTTCTTACAATGGAGCAGCTTGTTTAACTGCATGGAACCTACACTTTTCTTATCAAACGAGGCATCCTTTACTTTTACTGGACAGTCTTAATTGCTCAAGCCACTTTGTTAGAATATTTTTCAAGCTAATTACCTGTCAGCCATCATTAGAAACATTAATGACACTTTAAAAATCACCTATTCCTCAAAGGTTCCTTTGTGGACTACCTCACAAAATGACATACAAATGCCGACCCACAATAAAATGCTCTGTGTAATTGTTGAAGGGTAGGGTTAGTATAACCCAGTCAAAAGAAATTGTAAATACTCAATGTTATACAAAAACATGTAGTTTGAATTGTTAGTGATGTCTCAGGGTCCACTCTTTCTTGCCTGGCCCACCCCCCTTACTGTATGCTAGACAAGATGTAAACCCTCTAGGAAAACACTCATTCTTTTTCTCCAGCTGGGGTCTCCAATGTTGATGATCTGACTCCAGAAATAGACTAATCATGAAGCTAATACAGCTTAAGCTTTAGGGCTTCTGATCTAATTGTTATTCATAACTTTACTATATTTTTAATAGTGTCTCACCCCTATCATATAATCTTAGAGCCACACAAAACCTGGCTTTACCTGGGGATTCATATGCATGATATGAAAATCAAACCAAACTGAAAATTTTGCTCCTTTAACTTAAGTATAGATTAAAGAAAGTCATGAGAAGTCTCATCCATATCCACACATCTACATAATACATTTATTTTTCTTCCTCCCCATTTCAAATGTTTTCCCAAATGGGAAAGAGTAGATTTTGTATATTGTCACCACTGAATTCCCAGCATCTAGTATAGCAGTCGCTACATAGGCTAAGGTGACCATATAGTTTATTGCCTAAATAGGGACACTTGAGAATAAAAAGGAGCATTATTAACAATTACACCAGGATACCAACTGTAGACTGTGCCAGTTTCAGGAAACTGGAACTAAAGTCACCCTACCCTAGGCCTACATTGAATTTATTGACCCTAAGCAGGAGGAACTGAGAGAAAATGACTTAATATCCAAACCCCTCTTCTTACATATTTTACCCTGAGGTCTGGCCTAAATTGCCTTGTTCTTCTAAGGCTGAGAGGAAACTCTTAAATTGGGAAACTCCCCTTAGTCCATCTTATTCTTCCACTAAATCAGTGCTCTCACCTGGGGGTTATTCACCATTGCCACCACCCCATCCCCACATAAGAATATTGTCCATGGCAATATCTAAAGATATTTTTGGTTGTCACAATTGAAGGTGCCATGGGCATCTAATGGATAGAGGCCAACGATGTTGCTAAACATCCTACAGCATGAAAGACAACCCACACCTCTACCAAAGAATTATTTAGCCCCAAATGTCAGTAGTGCTGAAGTCAAGAAACTGTGAAGTTCCAAAGAAGAAAATGGCCCAAGAAAATAATCATTCTTATTCGGTACCATTTTTAATCTCAATTTATAAATATTCTACTCTTTAATTTGTTACATAATTAAGTTTTCTTGAGAGCTCTTTTTGACCTTGACCCAGGTCAGAGCTGCTCTTTCTTTGACAGAGATTGTTGAGGGAATGGAAGAAGACAATAAGGAAAGAGTGGTTTGCAAAGATGAGAAAAGGTTGGGATTATGCCAAATTAAGTTGATTTCCTCAAGGAACCTAGGTGCATATTGAAGAGAGCGTGACCAGCACATTCATATCATACCATACCATACCATACTGCTATTTATGAAATAATGGAAATATAGCAATTTTACCACAATAATAATAATGTACCATATAAGTTCCAGAATATTTACTAGGCTTAAGGATGTTTTGCTGTGCAGTTTCATTTGATCCTCAAAGAAACATTGAGGTATTATGATCCCTTGTAACAAAGGAAGAAATTGAGTGACACAGGAGTGTGATTACTTATCTAGAAAGAGTCAAATCAGTGTAATGACCCAAAAAAGAAGAAAGGGGTAGGGAGTAATGAAGTTTTGGGGTGATAGGGGGGTTGTGGGGTCTGGAGTCGATGGCCAAGAAAGAATTCTTGAAGATGTCTTTGGTGCAAAACTGTGATTTTATTAAAGCATGGGGACAGGACCCATGGGAAGGAAGAGCTGCACTGGGGTTATAGGGGATGACCCTTTTATGGAGTCCATCTGGGGAGATAAAATCAAGAGGGAGTTTCCAAAGAGATTTTCACATGCTAAAGACTTACTGGAGGCCTAGCTATTGTCAAGTTAAGGTTGTTTTTCCCTCTAGCAAAACATTAACATTGAGACAGTAGGGAGTTCCCAGACTTTAGGCTATGGTGGGATTGCCTTTTTCTGGTAAACTGGTGGAAACTTTTATCAGTTTGACCATTTGTTTTTTTGTCCTTTCTGGTTTTTGGGTAGCTGGGAGTGTCCAAGGAATATCATACATTTCCCACTGTGGGGGGAGGGGGGTTGCTGTTAGCTTATACTTTGCCCTCAGCTTGCCCCATGCTTCCTCATCAGGGTGTATAAAGGTTGACCAAAAACTTAGCTATTGGGGCCCTGGGTGGCTCAGTTGGTTAAGCATGAGACTCTTGATTTCAGCTCAGGTCATGATCTCATGGTTTCATGAGTTCAAGCCCCGCGTTGTACTCTGCACTGGCAGCACAGAGCCTGCTTGGGAGTCAATCTCTCCCTCTTTCTCTGCCCCTCCTCCAATCACGCTGTCTCTGTCTCTCTCAAAATAAATAAACTTGGGAAAAAAAAAGGCTTAACTGTTATCTGTTATCCAGTAGGTGCCACATAGTTCATGTTATTTCACTTAATCCTTAAAACAGTCATATGAGGTATCACCATCCCTATTTTATGAATGAGTGAACAGAGACTGAGGCTTGTTTATCCTGAGCAAGGTTTAAAAGCCTTATCTTACATATTGTATCTAAGGCTTATTCTAGAAAACTATTTATGTGAACTCCTTGCCTCTCTGTTTATGTAAACTCCTTTTGCTTATTTTCATTCACTTATTCACTTATTTAATTCAACATGTATTTATTTTTAGCATATCCACAAAAGGTAAGACACAATCCTAGGCCCAGGGAAAAAAGCCTTGAACAAAACAAAGTGCCTGACTTAAGGGAATTTAATTGCACTGAAAAACAAAACAAAAAACGTGCTTAGATATTCATTTCCTTCTCCCTGGGAACTGAGCCATTACCCAGCCATTCACCCTGAGAGCACCAGCTGGCACATGGCATTGAGAGGTGTTGGGAAATTACTGTGTAACTCTTTACAAATTATTTTTGCTATGTTATGTTGTTTTGAAATGTTATGATGTGAAAAAAGTGAGGTAAACCCTTTTAGAATTTTTCTATAAGAATCAGACTGGCTTAGAAAACAAAGTTACTGACAGGGCTGCTTCTCTTCCTTGATGGGAAGTAAACTTTAAGGAAGCCCTGATCTGGAAGAATAAGAGGAACGAGCAAATCTGGCTAAATAAGTATGAATGATCAGGGTAACCTAGAGAAAAATCATGGTAAGAGACATGGAAAAGCAGTCTAAATTTTCAGCAAAAAATAGGAACCACATAATTCTATCAGGTAATTATCTGTTCTTGGGAGTCAACATACCATCTGAAGAACAGGATAAGTATGATGGAAAAGCTTTCAGGCTTTTGCCTTTTTTGACTCATGTAGAAAGAAACAGAATAAGTCTTCTGAATTTGGAGCATAAATCTAAATTCTAAATTAGAATTCTGAATGAATTTATTTATGTGCCTACTATATGTCTACTATCTAAAGTAAAGAAAGAAATATATTACAGGTCAAGTGATGATAAGTGCTATGAATTTAAGCTCAGTAGGACAGAGAGTGTTGGAAGATTCTATTTTCAATGAAATATTAATGGATGGACTCTCAGATAAAGTAATATTTGAACATAGACTTAAAAGAGGAATGAGCCATATTAAACATCTGGAAAAGGAGTGTTCCCAGCAAAAAAAAAAAAAAAAAAAAAAAAAAAAAGCAGACCATGCAAAAGGTTTGAAGTAGGATCTGTCATGGAGTACTTAACAAAAGCAAAGAAGTCAATGTGGCTGGAGTATATTTTGCCAAGAAGGAAAACATAACAAGTCAGGGGGTGCCTGAGTGGCTCAGTCAGTTAAACTTTAAGCTTCAGCTCAGGTCATGATCTCATAGCCCGTGAGTTTGAGCCCCATGTCAGGCTCTGTGCTGATAGCTCAGAGCCTGGAGCCTGCTTCAGATTCTGTTTCTCTCTCTCTCTCTGACCCTTCCTTGCTCACACTCCATCTCTCTCTCTCAAAAATAAATAACATTAAAAACATTATCCAAAATATTAAAAAAAAAAAAAAAAGAACTCAGAAAGGAAGACTGGGGAAAGATCATACAGAACTTTGAAGGCCATGGTAAGGACAGAATGAGATAAGAAACCATCAGAGGACTTTGAAAAGAGAGGTAATATGATCTGGCAAACCATTGTGAAAGAAAAATTACTCCGGATGCTGTGCAGAAACTGGCTTTGTGGGATATGGATACAATCAGGGAACTAGTTAGCCTACTTTGCCAGGGTGGAGATGGTTTGGAGTGGCTAAGTTTGGACATACTTCAAATCAGGTCATTTAAGATTGGGATAGATAGAATGTGGATGTGTGTATTAAGCAACTGGCTGAATTGTATTTACTGAGATGGAACAGACTTCTGGAGGAGCAGATTGAAGAGGAAGTTCAAAAGTCCAGTCTTTGATGTATTACATTTGAGATGACTACTTAGCATTTAAGTACAGATGCCAAGTTGAAAATTGAATAGATGGGACTTTGGTTCTGGACTGGGATAAGGGCTACACATATCAAATGAAGACTCACCAGGCAATAGATGCTTTGTAAAGCCCTGAGATTAGATAAGAACATATAGATATGTAAGAGGTGAAGACTGAACCCTAGGGTCCCCCAATATTTGATGTTTGAGAAGTGGAGGTAAGTCCAGCAAAAGAGTGAAGAGCTGTGAGGTGAAGAGAACTAAAAGGCCAAAGAAGAAAGAAGGAAGGATGAATAGAGTCAGCACTCCCAAATAAGATGTACAAGCCACTGGGTTTGAAACAAACAGCTATTAGAGACATTAATAAGAGCAGGTCCTATTGAATGGTGGCAACAAAAGCCTCATTGAAATGGGATAATGGAACACACAAAAGTAGAAAAAACTATAGACACTGTTTTGAGGTGTTTTCTGAAAGAACAGTAGTAGAAATGATATGAGAGCTGAGGGAGAATATCAGAGGCAAAGGCAAAGGAGTTTGTTTTTTATGAGAATATTACAGATTGAGATCGTGACTCCTGAAGTTAAAACCAAAATTTCTCAAACTGATTCCAATCTCTTTGCCACATAAACCTGTCTCTCAACATGGGTAGCATGTGTGGTGGTCACTGAAGGATTGGAAAACTGGCTATGAACCCTGATGTCTGCATCTTTTTCAATATCCAATTCATTTTAATCATTCACTCATGCAACAAGGCTTTATTGGGCACTTATAATATGACAGGAATAGTACTAGGCACTGAGGATAAAGAATCTTTAAAAAATACAGACAGGGTCCCTGTCCTCATCGAGTCTCTAGTCTAGAATGGAAGATTGTCACTAACCAAGAGCAAATCTAGCTAAGAAAGAGGAACACAGGTGCTCATGCGGTACCATCCCACACCAGGAGATGGGAGTGGGGCTGCCAGTCATGCAAGGTTCCTCTGAGAAAGCCTGAAGAATGAGTCCGAACTAGGCACATAAAAGAGAGAGTGCAATGAGATCATTCTCAGCACCAAATGAAAGAACTTGTGGGAGGGAAAGAGTTAGGGAGAGCTGCACATATGGGGGTGAACCAAAGGAAGCCTCCTATACCATGAATAAAATGATGGAAGAGCCAGAGAAAGATGGGGGCTAGGACAGGTCAGGGGCACAATTCTCCAGTTAAATGCTCTGCCACTGAGCTGTACCCCCTAAGGGGCACAATTCTGAAAAGGATTATTAGCCACATTAAGCATTTAGAGGCATAAGTAAGAGGTTTAAGTAGAGAGAAATGCAAGCGTAGCTTTTATATTGGCCTTCTGGCAAACTCTTTCCCACTTCAATGTCTTTACATGTTTTCCTTTCTACCTGAAACACTCTTTCCCCACTTTTCACATAACTGATTTATTATCATCCTTGAGATCTCTGTTTAAATATCACTTCCGGGAACACCTTGCTTAATGCTAGAGCCTCAATACTTTTATTCACAGCATACCTTTTGAAATATCTATCACAACTTGCTATCTATGACTTATTATCATATTTGTCATCTGCTTCTCCAACTTGACTGTAAGCTCTCAGAAGTCAGGGAGCTGCATGTTTTACTTACTACCAAATCTCAAGCACTTGGCACAAAGTAGGCACTCAATACATACAGTGAACTGTGTGTGAATTTATTGGATCTAGTCATAGAAGAAGAAGGAAAAAATCAATGATGTTGCCAAACTTTCTTGTTGGAACAACACGAAAGTAAGAATATGTTGATGAAGAAATAAGTTTTGAGAGAAAAATGATGTAAATGTTTAAGACATTGGACTTGAAGATGCTGTGTGAAAAATGAGGGAGAACTTGGCTGGAAGCAAAGACTTCACAGAGCCTTTGACATACAAATAAAAATAGCTAGTCATGAAATTAGATAAGCGTTACCCATAGAAAGTACCGAGAGTGGGAACAGAGAAGGACCTAGACCAAATAAATATCTAAGAAGAGAAGGCAGTCTGACAAATAGTGGTAATAATTAGACAAACTAGGAAAATATAGCATTGTGAGAAGATGATGTTTCAAATTGTAGGAAATGTTCAAAAGTGACAGATGCTCTAAAATTGTCAAACAAAGGATGAAAGTGCCCATTGGACATGGGGACACAAAGGTCTTTTGTAACCACTGTTGGGAGCAGTTTGTGTGGACAAGAGGCAGATTGCTCTACCATTTGAGCAGTGAGTGAGTGGCAAGTGTGACCAATTCCTTTAAGGTGGCAATTGTAGGAGTTTCGTGGCAACAGTGGAAGTTCACTGGTTGGTGGATTGGTGGGTCAATCATCTCTCTTTTAAGACTGACAGTAATAGGAGCGCCTGGGTGACTCAGTCGGTTAAGCGCTACACTTTGGCTCAGGTCATGATCTCAGGTTCATGGGTTCAAGCCCTGCGTAGGGCTCTGTGCTGACAGCTCAGAGCTTGGAGCCTGCTTTGGATTCTGTGCCTCTTTCTTTCTCCCCCTCCCCTGCTCACACTCCGTCTCTCTCAGTCTCTCAAAAGTAAGTAAATGTTTATTAAAAAAATTAAAAAAAAAAAAGACTGACAGTAATAGAGGGGCACCTGGGTGGCTCAATCCATTGAGTATCCAACTTCAGCTCAGGTCTTATTTCATGGCTCATGTGTTCAAGCCCCGCATCGGGCTCTGTGCTGACAGCTTGGGGCCTGGAGCCTGCTTCAGATTCTATGTCTCCTTCTCTGCCCTCCCCTGCTTGTGCTCTGTCTCTCTCTCTTTCAAAAATAAATAAACATTTAAAAAAAAAAAGACTGACAGTAATAGAGCATATACAAAATCTCTTGGGAAGGAACTTAAGAAAGAGGAAGAAGATGAACATTCAGAATACTCAGTGCTGGGGCACCTGGATGGCTCAGTGGGTTAAGTGTCCAACTCTTGATTTCAGCTCAGGTCATGATCTCACAGTTGTGAGATCAAGCCCCAAGTTGGGCTCCATTTGGGTGTGGAACCTGCATGGGATTCTCTCTCATGCTGTCTCTGCCCCTCTCATGTTCACACTCTCTCTCTCAGAATACTCATTGCTACAAGGCCCATGACAATATGGAGGGTATGGGGGCTAGAGTACAGGTAGACACATTAGCCTTACATAGAAAAAGAGGTATACATATGCCAGAGAAAAAAAGAAAAAGAAAAAATTAGTCAATACTCAAGTAGTTTTACACATTGAATGGTAGAAATTGAAGGTGTTGCTATTTGGTTGTTTCTAATTTCTATGTGTAGTCAGTATAAATATTTGCCAACCTCTTTACCTCTTACCTGAACTATTGCAAGTCTCCTAAGCTTTCATGCCCCAAACATGATGCCCTGCAAATCAGTCCTCCCTGTTGCTGCTGAACTGTCTGTAGAACTGGCTGTCCCTCTTCCTCCTCCAACCTCTTCCCTGTACTTTGTGTGTGTGTCTCTAAAAATATACTGACCTTATCACATTGTATTGTTCACTACCCTCATTTTGAGGGAGATTAGCTTATTAATTGTACCCTTGTTACCTAGTCAAGTACCTGACATATAATAGTTGCTCAGTTGAGGTGTCTTGAATATATTAACTAACATTGAAGAAATATCACAAAATGAAACATTTACTTGATTAATGGGTATTAGCCTACATGCTTATGTTTCTTTAAATCTTGTTCCAAATAATATTTATATTTGTCTTTATCATCTAGGAACTGCTTATGGAAGTTATACAGTTATATTTTAATAAATTTTAAGAAAGATATTTTAGGGGCGCCTGGGTGGCGCAGTCGGTTAAGCGTCCAACTTCAGCCAGGTCAAGATCTCACAGTCCGTGAGTTCGAGCCCCGCGTCGGGCTCTGGGCTGATGGCTCAGAGCCTGGAGCCTGTTTCCGATTCTGTGTCTCCCTCTCTCTCTACCCCTCCCCCGTTCATGCTCTGTCTCTCTCTGTCCCAAAAATAAATAAACGTTGAAAAAAAAAAATTAAAAAAAAAAAAAAGAAAGATATTTTAAAATATCTACTTATGCAGTAAATTATCTAGGTCAACCAAGACTGATAAAGTGATTTTAGATCATCTTAGTTACCCAGTGATAACACCGACATCTAGTGGCTATTCATCTGATATCTGGCTTCATATTTGTTCCCTTGAAAGACGAAGCTAGTTAAAAATATTTTAAAGTACTGTATAAACATTAGCTCACATATCACAGGGTTTTATTAGTCAAGTTCATAAAAATACATGTGGGATATAGGACACTTAAAAAATTATTTTCTATAAAGAAACATAAAACGTGAATTTAGATTGTGAACTGCCCAAGGTTCCTGATGGTAGGTCCAACTCAATAATGGTTCCCAAAGTGTTTTCCACAGAAAACACCAGGTCTAGAAGCCTTAATAATTATTACTTATGTACAATACAGACTCTGTGGTCAAATAAATATTCAACTTTTCCATCTCTACACACATTCCTTCACCTTCTTTCTCTCTATTTTAATGTCCATAGCACTTTGCACTATTTGACTTAACTACTTATTTATTTGTTTGTTTGTTTATTATCTGTGGCCTCCACTGGAATGTGACCTCCATAGGGGCAAGGATTTTTACATGCTGTTCGTTTTTTTTCCTTAAAGAACCACTGATGAAGTATTTGTGATTGAATGAAATAAATTTGATAGATATTGGATAAAACAAAGTTAAATAAAATTACCTACTATAGGAATTCTCCAGGTCACTAATATGCTCCCATACATTACAAATTCCAGTGAGAAGCACATAGCATTTCTCAAATATCCTTCCTTCTGCCCACCCCCCACCCACCTGCTTCACACTCCAGGATTAATGTTCTACTAAACTCATGTTGGCAAAAGCTGATCTGATTCATGGGCTTAAGACTTAAATTCATTCACATTAAATTCTCTGGTTCCTCCCATATCCTGTGGTACTCATATTTCAAATTAACATACCATATAATAGTGAGACTACACTAAATAGAAGAAAAAACACAGAGAACAAATTTCACCTTTGCTGGTGAGTCAAATAATGCAGAGAGGAAATAAAACCTATTCCAGGGAATGGCCCATGACTGACTCTATTTAAATGATACTTATTTGAATCCCATCTCCTTCTGACCTCAAGGATTATCAAAATGGAAGTCTGAATTACATGGGAAATAAAAGAAAGAGCTTGTAAAGTGGAGAAATAAAGGTTGGATGGAAAAGCATGGCAAAATAATTGCTCACCTTCATCAGAGAAAACACGGGCATGATACCCAAGAAAGGCAAGTCATTTCAACTGCTACCTGTTTAAAGCAGCAGAAACCCTGTATGTTAACCTTTAGGGATAAACTTGCAAAAATATATAATGGAAGACCATGACCTCTTAGCATCTGAGTCGCATTTTACTTTAACAAAGCCCTTTCTGTTTTATTCCATTCTTTTTTTTTTTTTAATTTTTTTTTCAACGTTTATTTATTTTTGGGACAGAGAGAGACAGAGCATGAACGGGGGAGGGGCAGAGAGAGAGGGAGACACAGAATTGGAAACAGGCTCCAGGCCCTGAGCCATCAGCCCAGAGCCCGACGCGGGGCTCGAACTCCCGGACCGCGAGATCGTGACCTGGCTGAAGTCGGACGCTTAACCGACTGCGCCACCCAGGCGCCCCCATTTTATTCCATTCTTATTTTAGTAGCTGCATTGGGAATAGAGAAGATCCATCCTGAAAACTGACTGCATGGTACTGTCATCACAGCATGCTTGCCATCTTTCATGAGGAGAACAGGTCGTTCACATAGCCATGCACAGTTTGTTAAATCCTTAGGAACATTGGGAAATGCAGCATAAAACTAAGGTGGTACTATCCATTACTACACAGGACCAGAGTCTACACAGCCAAGTTAAATTGCCTGTCATCTTTTCACATATTGAGCTAGTCATATAGACCTTGCATTACTATTAACAGCAACGTATATTTAACAGGTAATTTCTTTAAAAGAGAAATAATTTTTTAAAATGCAAACTACAAAAAAAAGGTTGCAGGAACTTCTGAAATATGTCTGCTCGATTGGCAAGAATTAATCACCATCAGTCTGGGCTTGGTTTCAAAATCTTCCTAGGAATCCTAGAAAACAGACTGACCAAAAACAGTTCTTCTCTTCCTTAGGACTCTCTTCTTCTATAATTGGGTGTGTGGCAATATGCTCTCATGGAGAGGACACGCTTTCAAGATCAGATTTCTGGATACCTGTGTTGAAGTCCAAGGTCAGCCACTAACTAGCTGCATGGCCTGCCCAATTCCTGTAGCCTCCTTGACCTGTATCCTCATCTATAAAATGGGGATTGTAACTCTGGCCCTATCTTTTTCACAGAGTTGTAAAATAATGGAGATAAAAGTCTCTTTTGAAACTGCAGATACTGTCCAAAGCTCTATAATGATGAGAGGAAAGGAGAGAAAGCCTGTTGTGAAGGAGAACATTAGATTGGCTGCACTGAAATTAGGTAAGGCATCCTAAACAATAATACCACCATATGCCATTTCAAATTAATCTGTAAGCAGTCTCAACAGCTGTTAGAACTTTCTAATAGGAAGCTCCTCTCCTACCTGGAAAATTCCTCAGTTGGCAACCAATGCTAATAAATGCTCCTTAAGTTGTTCTCACATCTCCAAATTGTTAACACACGGACCAACAATATTAGGAAACTGGTTTAAAGACTATCAAGCATGAAGCCATTCAATAATCTGGTTTATAACTGACTGACAAAGCTAATTAGGTACCTTGGAAAAATGTTTAAAAACAGAATGGTTACAATGTGACCACATTTCGAGAATAAGGAAAATGTTCTCTTCTGACCTACTCTTCCTTTATTCACCTTGTTCTTTTGGGAAGAGCCAGCCTCTTCCCCACTGAACACCAACACTTTCCCTTTCACACTAATCTTGAGTAAAAGAGACATCACATCTTTCATATATTGCTGTGCACATAGATCTGGTTTCCTCCTACTTTGCCCCTACAATCTCTGTCAGATGGTGTCCCTCATACTCAGCTTTCTGCAGCATTTGTGACTATATGGAATTACATTTGTTAGCTCCCAAAGCTTCCTATAGCCATTTTTACATCTGGCTCGCTGTCACAGAAGACTTCTCTGAGAAGCTCTAAGTTGTCTTGAACTTCATGGCAATCTGCTCCTCTGTTACTGGCCAATGTGCAATGCTGCTGCTACACACTGTCTCCTTTTCACAAAAGCAAAAAACTAGTCAAAAGGAAAACCATTTGTTTGGCATTTCCTCAATTTTTATAAGGCCTATAGATATCTGGATGAGTGTGACCAGGAATGGGCATCAGGGCTGTGGGTGACACTAAGCCACGGATGTCCATGGAGATCTCCGACAAGATTGCTCCTAGTGACTGCTTGCTGTGAGAAAGGACCACATTTGATGGATGTGTGGCAGCTCTCAGCTATGGTTTAGGATGCTCAAGGCGCCCTCGTTCACCTTCCCCATGCCCATAATCCCACTCAAATTAATAGCAATATTAATATTTGATATGGATACCTTATCTTTCATACAGTATAAATAGAGGCATTTCTTTAAGATCTTTGCTACTTTTATTGATAATCTAAGTAAAAAAAAAAAAAAAAAAACAGTGGGCTTGCTCTGTAAAAACAGCTCCAAAACTTCAAACCAATTCTAATACCCCTTATTCCCCAAATACATCCTGCCAAGTCCATTCTATCTATATATTCATTCTGGAGGTCCCTGTTGATACAGAACTAGCTGTATCCATGACCCTTATGCTTTGACGAAGAATTGAGATAACCTTTCACTTTGTATGGTGTGAGAAAGGTGTCAGGGGCGTGAGGCGTGGAGGGAAGATGTGACTTTACTGGCACTTGAAGCCAAGGTAACGAGTAGAAAAGCCATCGGGACGCCTTTCTCAGGTGTGACCATGCCGGTTCTCTGAATTCCCATCAAGAGAGGTGCAGATCAATCTCTGGGGCCCCCAGGTACCTTTCATATAAAAGAATAGAGTTTTTTTTTCCTAAAATATAACAGTTGATGTATTAAAAGCTCAGTGAGTTTAGTCACTTTTTATCTTTCCCTTTAAATCTGAATGATTGTACTGAGCTTTTAAGGTCTGTGCCAGCTAACTAGGGCATTTTAGTAATCTATTTTTAATATGTACCAACTTCTGTTCTTTTTAGTTCTGCCTTAAGACATACTTTTATCTTTACTGGTATGCAGAGATCATCAAAAAATATAAGTTCTCTATTACATGACAACTCATAATGAGTCTTAATGAAGCTTGGGAACAGCTGTTTAAAAACTCCCGTTGAATAGCTTCCTAAGCAGCATTCACTTGCGATAGCCTTTCTGCTGCAACATTGCCTGAATCTCAGAACTCACCATACACATGAGAAGGGTGAGAATAAAATCTTTCTCTAGTTTCATTAGGTATTTTATTTTAATCAGAATGCTAATACACTATTATGAATTAGTGCATTATGAACCATCAGCTCAATGCCTTTCACCCTGTTAATTATATTCCTTCATGGAGCAGAAAAGAAAGTAAATGTTACTATGCAAATTTTTAAAGAATTCATGCCCTCGATGAAAATGAGGGTGGGAGAGAGAACACAGAACAAACTTACTTTTTAATTATATCGGAAACATGTTGCAACTGCAAAATGTTGAAAATTAAGCTAAGCCCAGATGATTTCAAATGAGGTCCACAGTCTGAAATTTAAAAAATTTTAACTTCACTGTGTAGGTTAATATGTGTGAAGAACAAGTAAAACAAACTTCCAGTAGGAACTTAATCTCGTTCTTTTTTTCATTTACACTTTCAAATGAACTTATCTAGTTATCCTATTTTTTTCTCCCTACATGTCAAGAACCTTAGAAGCAAAATTAATGGTCATGATAGTTGCACTATCTTATTTACTCCCCTGGTCTTTATTACTTCAAAGATCCAGATTTCCCTTATATGTGTATGTTGTTTTTTTTTCTTTATCTTTTTTTTTTAATTCTCATTTTAACTGATTCATTTTACATCAGTTACATCTCTAGTTGAAACCATTTCCTCTTGCCTTTGGTAGAGTAGAATGTAATGATCTGCTTAATGCTAAGTACTAGAATAAACTGGGACCTAGCACAGTGCCTTGTATATATTTTTTACTGATTTACTGAACACGCATCTCTGACCTTTAGAATATTCAAGTCATTCGCATATTTCTTAAATGATCCTTCTGGTTGCTTAAATAAGATGGGGAGTTTAATTAACCAACCACACAGGGCTTTGAGGAATTTTCCATGGTGTACAATCACAATAGCACTGTGTGCTTGTTAGACATTTATGAGGCAGTCTGGTGAGAATTTACTGTTCATTCACAGTAGTGACAACTTGCATTTGCATTTCTATCATCTTAACTATTTTACTTAACTATCTTTATTCTTAAAAGTTTTCTGGAAACATACTGCAAAGTAAGAATACAGGATTTTTATTAAAAAATAAATGTTTCATTTCCATATTTGGGACTAGAATAGGTGTTTTCCTCTTCTCCTTTGAGCAATCTGATAAATACAACTAAGAGAACAAGAAGTAGGAACCCAATGTCCACCTTTGGTGGAACTAAATGATATTTGTAGGTCAAATGATAATATATGAGTAAAATCTGCAAAATGGGAAAAATCAAAACAAAGGTTAGGGACAATCCATAGAATACACCCATGGATGCTGGTCTCAAAGAAAGGCATTTGGGCACTATCCTCCAAAGCAAATGACATATACTTGTGAGCAAAATCAACAATCCTTCATATGTATAAATGAAAATGGTATGTGTGCTGATAGCAGAATACTTCTTTGACCAATTTTAGCATTCTCTCTAGAAGCAAGAAATAGAGGGCTAAATGATGAATCTCACACACACACACACGATATTACTTAAAGAAAGCAGACTGTTTCTGAGGCAAGTTAAACAAGAGACATTGTCCATTGACTGATGAATGGATAAAAAAGATATGGTAAATATGTACAATGGAATATTATTCGACCATGAAAAGAATAAAATCTTGCCATTTGCAATGACGTGGATGGAATTAGAGTGTATTATGCTAAGTGAAATAAGTCCGTCAGAGAAAGAAAAATACCATATGATTTCACTCATGTGGAATTTAAGAAATAAAACAGATGAACACTGGGAAAGGGAAGGAAAAATAAAATGAGATAAAAACAGAGAGGGAGGCAAACCATAAGAGACTCTTAACTATAGAGAACAAACTGAGGGTTCCTGTAAGGGAAGTAGGTAGGGGGATGGACCATATGGGTGATGGACATTAAGAAGGACACTTGTTGTCATGAGCACTGGGTGTTATATGTAAGTAATGATTCACTGAATTCTACTTCTCAAACTAATACTACACTATATGTTAACAAACTTGATTTAAATAAATCTTGGGAAAAAAAACAAAAAAAAAAGAAAAATAAATAAATAAATAAATCTTGGAAATAAATAGATAAATAAATAAATAAGAGGTTGGTGAGGACTTCTTTGCAGTGCTATCTCAATATTCTGAACTAAATAAAAGCTAAGAAATTCATTAACAATATTTTGTTTCATTAAAAAGAACTGCTGTTAGCATAAAATGGGGATTGCCAAACTTTTTCTATAAAGGACCAGATAATATTTTTTGCTTTGTGGGCCAAATATAGTCTCTGTGACATCCTCCTCCTCTTCTCCTCCTTCTTCTTCTTCCAATCCCTTAAAAATGTAAAATACTTTCTTAGTTACAGGCTGTTCAAAAAAAGAGTATGGGCCATATTGAATATGCAAGTTGGTTTATGGACCCTGGACTAGAATATCCGATATATTTCCCACTACCCCTGCCCCCCCAAAAAATGTACAAATAATTGATCCAGAAGGAATTAATGTTATTCAAAGATGAGTAATAAAAGGGCCTATAATATACACTTGCAAAAGATTATACCACCAAAAAGTAAAAAATGAAAGAAGAAAACAGCAGAAAAATTATACTCAAAAGAATAATTTTGCATGGGTCAGATAAAAATACTGTACTGAATTTTGTAAAATTCAATGAAATGATCACTTATATAAAACAGAATCACAGGGGTGATTCTGGGTGGCTGGGTGGCTCAGTCAGTTGAGCGTCCAACTCTTGATTTCAGCTCAAGTCATGATCCCAGGGTTGTGGGATTGAGCCCTGTGTTGGGCTCCATGCTGAGCGTGGAGCTTGCTCAAGATTCTCTCTCTCTCTCTTTCTTTCTCTGCTCCTCTCTCTTGCTCTCCCTCTCTCTCTGTCTCTAAAATAGAAAATTAAAAATATATATATAACAGAATCACAGCAGAGGTACAAAACCCAACTCTAATAAATTCTACTAGAGAAGAAATTTTTGTTGTCTTTTATATTTATCATTAACCCTAAGAATTGTATCTGGAACACATTAGGTTTCATATATATTTTGATTGACAACTAAAGAGAAAGAATATAAGCTGGCACAATTTAGAAAAATGGTTGAAAAGAAACTAAGCTTATCACAGAAATGAAAGCCACTTTGATAGTAGCAGGAAGGATGTTAGCTGTAAAAACACAGTAAAAGACATGGAAGAGGCAAAAAATTAGGAAAATAATAAAAAGGAAACTGAATGATATATGTGGAGAAAAAGCAAAGGTATACAATATTTGAATAGTTGGAGTTCCTAAATAAAATATTTTATAAGATAAAATGAATAATTATACCAAAATAAAATTCAAGTAATTTTCCTGAAAGAAAAGATTTAAATGTATAGGTTCAAAGAGTGCACCCTGTAGGAGTAAAAATAAACAAACAAGTAAATAAATAAATAAATGATAAAGAATGATACTAAGACTCATAGATTTATTGGATATCAAAGATAAAGAAATAATTCTTTGGGCATTCAAAATAAAAGATCAAGTCATTTAAGGTCAGAAAACAGTACGACTGGTATCAGACTATCTTCTATATGACATCATCCAATGCTAAGTGTTTGAGGAGATAGGCAAAGTGTGATCCAAGAAATTAATTACCATTCACGTTGTTACTCAAGTATAAAGGTAATAGTTGAATAAAGCAAATGTACAATACCTCAGAGAACAGTTCTCATGATGACTTCTTGAAGGAACTTTTAGAATAGCAACTTCAGCCCATTACAGTTTGAGTGAAGAAACAATGGCAAAAGGACTGATGATGAGCACAAAATATGTTTACATATAAGACTAAAACTAGAGCACATGAGAGATTTTTTAAATTTTTTTTAATGTTCATTTATTTTTGAGAGAGAGAGAACATGCTCAAGTGGGGAGGGGCAGAGATAGGGGAACAGATCACCTGAAGTGGGATCTGCACTGACAGCAGCAAACCTGATGTGGGGCTCGAACTAATGAACTGTGAGATCATGACCTGAGCCAAAGTCAGGCGCTTAACTGACTGAGCCATGCAGGTGCCCTCAGAGATTACTATTACAGAAAACAATTAAGTACTAGAAATTCAGTATTGGGCAATGTTATAAATAACAAAAGCTGAAGAAGAGAAAAGAAGGCAGAAGCTAGTATAAATATACTGACTATACAACTGGAGGTACAAAAGCTATGAGACACAGGTACAAAAATATTCAGTGCTGTATTATTTGTAATGCAAAATATTGGCAGCAACATAAATGAGCATCAGTTGAAAACTGGCTGAAGGCATATCTCTAAAAGAAAATACCATGCCCACTTAAAGAATGAGGTCGTTTTATACACTGATAAACAATTTTTAAGACATATGCTAAGTTAAACAAAAGCAAGTTGCAGACTAGTATGTAGAGAATGCTACCATAAATTAATAATAGACAGACTCTCTAGAAAATTACACATGAAACTCATGTCAATTACATATTAGTTATAACAGAAACTGCCCTAGTAGAGGAGATATGGGACATTGGAATGTTTTTCAGTGTACACATTTTGATGCTTTTTGAAATTTGCATTAAATATGCATGAATTATCTTGTAAAAAATGCATTAAATAATTAATGTTACATGTATGGCCTGTCTCAGATTAGGTGGACTGGGAAGGTGACAAAGGCAATCCAGAAGTCTCTCCTGAACATAATAAGATTCAAGGAGTCCTGTCTGGATAAAATTGTGTGTTGGGGAGGAGGGGAATATGCAAGTGTCTACACTAGGGCAACATGAAAAAGGTCAAGTAGATTCATCAGACAAACATAAAGCAAAAACAAAATTCAAAGGGACAGTCAGAGGATTTCATACAATTTAAGTGGATGAACTGGCCAATTTAACACTTCATTTCATTCTACACGCAGAGCCCAGGGGAGGAACTGAGCAGCTTGAGAGTAACCACAGAAAACTAAAGGAGGCGGGGCATCCCTTGATACTAAAATGAGAACCTTTTCTACTCTCACATATTTTCTCCTGCAAAATAACAATGGAAACCCATGCTGACCAGGCAACCACAACTAGTCAAAGACTAATCCATTCCAATTTATTTGCTATTTCCTCATATTAAATCTAAAAATATTTCTCTGCTCCAAGAGGTAGCTGGGTACTTCTGGGTCCCTGAATAGCTATCTCCTCTTTCTTGTTTTGATTGCTCCCATACAGTAAATGGTTTTTGCTTTAAGGGCTTCTGCGTCAAATATTTAATTTGATTGGTTCCATATAGGTTAGAAGAAAATGATAAATGAGATTCAGGGCTAACTGCTGTAAGTTATCTCAGTAACTCAGACCCAACTGGCCATCTGTTGGAAATTGCTGTAGTCATTTGGGCCCACTCCATCTCTAGAGAGCTATTTTATCAGGATTTTATGAAGATATGGTAGTGATTGAAATCCTTTTATGAAATGAAAACTATGTATAGTTTACACTTAGCCACTTCACTTTAGCATAATTGCATACAACTAAATATAATGAATATTGAGTAATAAAATAAATACCCTATCTCCATTCATACAGACCTAATGAAATTCCTTAACTGGTCTAAGGAATAGTCTTTCCTTTAGTTTGGCCTTGATTCTTCCACATATACTTATTAATACTTATTTTATTTTTCAACATATTTTTGTCCCATCTTTATCTGCACTAGTATGTTATTTCACTAGTATATCACTGACTTTTTTAAAAAATATCCCTTTTTCCGGGACACCTGGGTGGCTCAGTCAGTTAAGCACCCGACTTTGGGTTAGGTCATGATCTCGTGGTTCATGAGCTCGAGCCCCACATCAGGCTCTGTGCTGACAGCTCAGAGCCTGGAGCCTGCTTCGGACTCTGTGTCTCCCTCTCTCTCTGCCTGGCTTGCACTGTGTCTCTGTCTCTCTCTTTCTCTCTTTCCAAAGGCAATTGCTCATATTCTACTTTAGGTTCTCAGTTTTTGTCTACTGTATTTCTAAGGAGACTTGATTTCCTTCTTTCTGTTCTCAAAAATGACTTCTACTGATTCCTTGTGACCAGTAAGTGACCTTGTAGTTTCCCAAGTCTAGGCTGCACATTCCACATTTCCTGCCTACTTTCCTCAGGGAGATGCTTCGTACTCATTTTGCCTGGATGTGAAGAAAGGAAACGTTCTATTATGAGTTCAGAACAGAGCTGCTGAATTGAAGTCTGAACTAAAACATATTCCCCACAGGGATGAATCACAGACTCCATGAGGCTTGATATGTAAAAATATGAAATGTCCTCACTGAGTAGTCAACATAACTGTAATCTGTAAGCAGATACTATGACTATTCTTATTTAGCTATGTATTATTTTGTGCTAGTAAAAAACTTATTAAAATATCCATTTTACTGTCTTAGTTGCCCATTTTACACTATATAAATAGACACAGCCCTAGCTAAGAATTTAATTTAATTTATATGTGTATATATATATATATATATATGCTATGTAGTATTTCATCTCAAAGGAAACACTCAAAAACATATATAACATAAATAACAGATATATGCATATATTTACATGTGTGTGTGTGTGTGTGTGTGTGTGTACGTGCGCGTGTGTGTGGGTGTGTGTGTATTGGAAACCAAATTGGAAAACTCATTTTAAGTTTTGGTTATTGGTAACTCTACCATTATGTTTTTTTATTTAACAAGGGTAAAACGGAAATTCAGGATGGGAAATGGAAAACTCCACTCCACATTTAAGCGTGGTTACTAAGTTGACTCAATGCAACGTCACTTAAACATAAAGGCATCATAAAAGGTACTCTCCCCATCTTCAATCTTTTAGGTGCAAGAAATAGTGGTGGTTTAAAAAAGAAAAAAGGGGTGCCTGGGTAGCTCAGTCGTTAAGCATCCAACTTGAGCTCAGGTCATGATCTCGCAGTACGGGTCGAGCCCCACATCAGGCTCTGTGCTGACACTTCAGCTTCAGATTCTGTGTCTCCCTCTCTCTCTGCCCTTCCCCACTCACGCTTCTCTCTCTCTCTCTCAAAAGTAAATCAACTTAAAAAAAAAGAACAAACATGTTCAGTCCTGGTTGCAAATTAAAATGTCTTCATGTCTTCTCATACTTAAAATGAGCATATTATTTCTGGGATGAAAGCACTAAATGATTCCTGAATAACATGTTCAATCTTTGTGATAACTTCTTAATATAAATCATACATTTTAAAGTGTTACCTTAAATTTCCATGCTTTTTGTTATTTATTCTTGCTTGTTTTGTACAGGATAAGGCAAAGATTTGGTTATAGGTTTATCTTACTATAAATTATCAGAATGATCAGCATTCTTTACCAACTGAAAGTTCTAAAGTGGGGCAGGGGATCATGTATGTATGTGTATGAAAGAAATTTTAAGTATTAATGTACACAAAATAAAAGATATCTTTAAAGTCAAAATGCTATTGCAATGCAAATGCACTTTGGATTCCAAGACGATTGCTTGAATATCTTCAAAAAGGAATTCAAACACAAGAGTTATAGTTCCTTGCCTTTGCAAGGAAAATACGGATTACATTAATTTCCATCATAAACCTGTAGTTTTTGATAGCATCATTCACATTGATTTCTTTCCATGAGCAGTGCCTTATACATAGTAGTCACCTAATATATCTGGTAAATACAACTAAATATAAATTCTCTGATTCGAGGAGCAATCATTAAGGCAAATTCAGGAGAGTATCTGCCTTTCTTTTTCTAAGTCTAGTGACAGTGACAACAAATACACTGACTCCTAAGAGAAAGAAAGGAAAAAAAGGCAGGGGGGAGGGAAATTAAGAAGCCAGAAAGAAAACTAAATCAGAAAAGGACAGTCCTATGAGAAAATATTCATAGTCAGAATCCTAAGGATTAAAACTTTAAAAGTTCACAAATAGATAAATGGAACAATAATAGTCATTATCAGTCATTTCAATGATTTGAGAAAATTATAAGATTATTGTGTATATTAAAGGAAAACAAGAAATTCACAATGAAGCAATATAAAAACAATCTCTATGACAGAGAAAGTGTTCTTTGGTTAAGACAAAAAAAATGAGGGGCGCCTGGGTGGCGCAGTTGGTTAAGCTCCGACTTCAGCCAGGTCACGACCTCGCGGTCCGTGAGTTCGAGCCCCGCGTCAGGCTCTGGGCTGATGGCTCAGAACCTGGAGCCTGTTTCCGATTCTGTGTCTCCCTCTCTCTCTGCCCCTCCCCCGTTCATGCTCTGTCTCTCTCTGTCCCAAAAATAAATAAAACGTTGAAAAAAAAAAAAGACAAAAAAATGAGTCAACTAAGTGAATATTGCTAACAAAATTCAGAATTCAAAACTTGGTTGGGTTCTGCAATTTCATAATGGGCACTGAAAAAAACCTGACCTTATTACATCTATGTGAAACACTTTGGTTCCCATACTTCTTGCAAAGGAGACATGAGCTAATGGGAAGAACAATGAATAGACATTACACTTACAAATTAAAATTTTGTAATTTTCAAGAATGTTTCAGAAACATTCCATAACAATACCAAAATATTGTTGGCCAAAGAGAAAAATAAGAATGAACAGTAAATTAATCTTTCTAACATGATGTGGTCCTTGGAGCAGTGGAGATTATTAGAAGACATTTGAAATTTTATTCCTGCCAGATTCTACTGAGGAATAATTTAAGGACTAGAACACTTCAGTTTTAATCTAGGTTTCCATTAAGTCAACTGTGTAACATTGAACCTCACCTCTTTAGACTTCATCTTTTCTAAAATGAACATGTTACACCAGATAATTCTCCAAATACACTTTTATTATACAACTTTCACTACATAAATTCAAAGATGTGGAAATTACAGTAATCATCCAAGTGATCTGATTAGTGTAGTCTGCCTGTCCAGGTGACCTGGGTGAACATAACTCTTTTATCCTAAATAGAATTTTTAAATGCCTGTGTTAGCCATGTAATTCGTGAAATTATCCTTTCAACTAACTCTGGATAGATAGCATCAGACACAAAGCAGTTCACCCCTTCAAGAGATTAAGCTTCTGCCTTGCCTGGAATGGTTGTAGACATATTTTTATATATATATAAATGTCTGGATTATGTGTCCTGTGTTACCTATAGTCTTATCTTTACATTCTACCCCAATTTGTTTACTGTTGCCATTGAAACCCACGTGTAAGTAAATATCTTCTACATGAATCATAATGTGCCCAACACATGTATGATTCTCTCTAAAATAGAAGTTTCATCCATAAAAAAGTGCCCAAGGGATAAACAAGCAGCTGTCTTTGGTGAGCTCATTACTAATTTTGTGTTTAATACAGTGACAGAGAATGCATATGTCTATGAGAGTGATAATCAGTGACTTAAAAAATAAATAACCATATATAATCCCCAGGTATAAAATGGAGTTCCAATCATTCAATTGTTTTTATTTGAACTATGATTTACAAATAGCAGACTCCTGAAGTAATTTGAGTTTATATGGAATAATTAAATGATATATCCACATAGGCTCTTTATTCCCCAGCACAGGAAAATGTCAAAGTGGAGGAAGGCAGTTATTGGAGCAACTATGGCAGACCATGTAACAGGTATATACCCTTGTCCAAAACACAGAGATGAGAATAGTGAAGGTGTCTGAGCAAAATGGTCTAGACTCATACTCTTTTTTTTTCATTTTTTTAAGTTTATTTATTTATTGTTGAGAGAGACAGAAAGAGACCATGAGTGGGGGAGGAGCAGAGAGAGAGAGAGAGAGAGAGAGAGAGAGAGAGAGAGAGAATCTCAAGTAGGCTCCTTGCTTAGTGCAGAGCCTGATCTGATGTGGGGCTCAATCTCATGAACCATGAGGTCATGATCTGAGCCAAAATCAAGAGTTGGATGCTCAATTGACTGAGCCACCTACTCTTCAATACCCAATAGAAATAGAATGCAAGCCATACACACAGCTTTAAATTATCTAGTAGTCAAAACTGGAACAAACAGATGAAATTAATTCTAACAATATATTTCATTTAAACCAATATATCTAATATATTATCATTTCTACATGCAATCAATATTCTAAAAATTGAGATATTTTATACTTTTGTACTAAGTCTTTGAAACTCGTGTGTATTTTATACTAGAGTATATTTCCATTTGGATTATATACCTGTAAAATGCTTAATAGCTACATGAGCTATTAGATACCTGTTCATTAGATACCTGTAAAGTGCTCAGTAGCAGTGTTTATAATGGGCAGCAAAGGTCTAGATACCAAAGTCAAGACCACACCTATTAATTATGTTCCCTCCTCATGGAACTATTACATACACACACATTCTTCCTACCTCTACCACCAAAAGTGTAAATTCAAAGATTTCTGAAGGTATAAGAAAAATACAGAGTCAACTTTGGAAAGATAGATGTATTGTTGTTGTTATAGCTTCATGAAGTAAATGTATCACATCAGTCCCCAACACAAGGTGGACATAGATACAGAAAAGTTTTCTGCCTTCATTCACTCGCCCTGCCTTACTTCTGATACATAAAGGGCAGTGTTATGACTCAATGGTATTATTTCACTCTACGGGAGATAGGAATTCTCCAGCCATCAACTCAATGTGAAAAAAAAAGAAAAAGAGGTGTTTTTTTTCTATAATTCATGTCTCTTTTGTATAATCTCATTATTCTTGAGTCATTTGCTTCATTAAGTATTTATTGGGCAACTGCTATGTGCTAGATTTTGTTATAAGTAATAGGAATGGTTAAAAATTCCCACTCTCCTAGAGTACATGTTCTAGTGGAAGGGACACAGATAATATGAAATAAATATGTGTAATATATAGTATGCTGTATGACAGAAAGTTAATTCTTTCTCTCTGGGATGGATGGCATCAGAAGGCTTATGTACATCTAGGCACTTTTTGACAGTGCCTAGAACAGTACCAAGAACATAGTAGGCACTAAATAAATGTTTTTCAAATGAATAAATAACAATTGGGGGAGGCTCATCCCCTATCATTGCCTATCTGCAGAGCAGCCAATGAAACATAAACATTATCCCATATGGATGTCTTCTGTTGTCATCCCCCTCCCCCAAATTGGCATCTACTGAGACACCTTCATCCCCATCTATTCCCTGGCTGGCCATAAGGTCCATGTGACCATTCACCACCAAGACCCCATGACAGCCCTGAATTCACTTCAGGTCTACTGCCTCTCACTCTGTGGCACCTTTCCAGGAGCGCATGCATATTTATGTATTCTTTCATGACTGTTTGAGGTCACAGGATATAACAGGGTGTCTGAGTTGCCTTTAGACAACTCTACCCCCTTGTTCACATATCATGATGGCTCTAGGTTTCTAAATGGAAACTGGAATACAAATCATTATTATTTGTGTATCCACAGATGTAGCCAGGGTCATCTTTTTCTCCCTTCTCATGAGTTTACCAAGAAGGGAGGGAGTACCAGGGCACAGATCTTCTTAGAACCCTCAACCATATCTAATTTCTTGCCTCCCCATCTTACCCAGTGAGGATTTGTATCTCACCTTCTGTACCGATTGAATGGGGGAACTGTTGATAAATGAATTATCAAATTAAATATTTCAAACTTCTTTAAATAATACATGAACTTCTTACACAACCAGTCACATTTAGCTTGAAGAATCTTATGCTTTAGAATATGGTACTGTTTTTCTTTCTTATTCTGATTTAATGCTTATTTGTGATGGTTGAGTTTGTTAATATGCTGAGGGTAAATAAGAGATTAAAATCAGCAAAACAGAAAACCATGTTAGTTCATACTGATTTTTCACAAGGTGGAAATCCTTTCTATTTCAAGTAACTCTGAAGGAAAGAGAAAAACACTACCCAGTTGAATATAGTGACCTGTATAAAAGGAATACACAAACATCCATCCAAACATCCTCTTTCTTAATCTATTTACCTATATGCATTGGCCTATGAGGGTATAATATGCTGTAACTTCGAGTTTACACACTTTTCCAGTTAACAATATTAAATAAAGCAATCCAAACATGATAAATAAACATTGGAAACCCTTAGATAATGAGGAGAAATTAAGTTAATAAAACCTTCTGAAAGAAATGAGAGAATATGTGAAAGCTCCAAAGGAACAGGCCTAAGGGAATCCATGGTGTGCACTATCGAAGACAAGAGTAGAAACATAACAGAAATGAGAGATGGATGTACTACAGTTATCATTTTTTCCAAGGAGGATTGAATTGTGCTTGAAAAAGATTGAGGGTATGGACCATAATCCACAGGAAGGTACTACCCAGCGTCTAGTCTCATTGCGGGCTCGAACAATAGCCATCTGTGTCAACTTTAGGGTCACAATCTTTGCCTTAATAATTATGTCCTTCCTTCCATTTCTTCAGGATACCTCAAATACTACACTTTACCACATTCACTCATACCAAGCAAGCTTAATGTTTTTATTTCAAAATCAATTGTAATGCTTAACTATATCTACTGTAATATTACTGTATTTATTTGGAATCTAAGACGCTTCAAGTAAGTAAGATATGGTAGAATTTTATATTTTTTCAAATATATTTCTTATTAAAAAAATAGGATTTGAGTTCCACCCCAATGTTATCTTTATAGCATGAAATTCTAAAATACAGTTAAATAACACACATCTATATTATGGGTTTAAAATTTCTATATATTTTTAATGATTTCCATTTTATCTGCACTTTCCCATTAGTTCTGTCCTGTTGTATTATTAAGTTATTTGTCAGTCTAAGGTGCTACTACACAGGAAAGCTGTGTTGTTTAAATAATAATTACCTCAGAAAATTCACTGTGTATCAGTAAGACACATGGAATATAGGCCTCAAATGCTGGATATAGAGCATCAAGAATCTATTACCAATCTTTGTCCCTTTATCTTTATATCTACTCTCAAATCAGTCCCTAACTTCTTGATGATAAAGAGATACATAAGCATTTCCTAAAAGTCTTGAGGGTGTTGAGATGATGAAAGTGTTAATCATGCAATGTCTGGGGTACAGAGAGGGGATGTAAATTGGAAAGAAGAATGTATAAGGAAAAGCAATAGTCATGGAGAGAGAAAAATAAGAAAAAAAATATTTGCAACAGTAAGAAAAGAGATTGCCACTGATATCTAACCAGAGTTGTTATCTACTTGAAGTATCAGCAAACTGGGAGAAAGAGGAAACAATGGTGACTCACATCATCTAAGTAATCTGTAAACTAGCATGCAAATATCATGTTAGAGTTTTGTCAAAAGAGTTTGTCAAACATGTTGACATATTTGTCAAAAGAGTTCATTTGACATTATTTCTTATAATCCTTCCTTAGTTAAATAATATTATCATCATCCCCAATTAACTGATGAGGATACTTGGTGAAGTTCACACAGGTCACACTGTCAAACAGGACTAACTAACCCACATCCATGGACTCCAATCCATGTGCCTTCCGTCACTCTACTGTCAAATGGAAATCAGGTGACCAAGTAGAAATCCTCTTCTATTCAGAGTTACAGAGAACACTCCAGGAAAGCAAACGATATCTGAAGTCTAGGAACTTTAGTGGTGACTAGCTAGATCATTTTTCCCCAAAATCCCATCTCTGCTGAGAAACTCTTTGCTATTTCCTTCATTCTAAACAAAACAGTATTCTTTCAACTGAGAGGCACGTACTCAGAATTTGTTTTAAAAATATCAAATTATTGGGGCGCCTGGGTGGTGCAGTCGGTTAAGTGTCCGACTTCAGCCAGGTCACGATCTCACGGTCCGTGAGTTCGAGCCCCGCGTCAGGCTCTGGGCTGATGGCTCGGAGCCTGGAGCCTGTTTCCGATTCTGTGTCTCCCTCTCTCTCTGACCCTCCCCCGTTCATGCTCTGTCTCTCTCTGTCCCCAAAATAAATAAACGTTGAAAAAAATTTTTTTAAATAAAAATATCAAATTATAATTTAAGACCTCCATCAGTGGAAAATAAAATATATATTCTTAAAATCTTAGCAATCCTTTCTACTTAATGAAGATCTACAAATAGGTGTGCTAATTCAGTTTGTGCAGTTAATTCACCTTTTTACTTTTCATACAGATATTTGGTATTGGCAAGGTCTACACATAACAAAACAGTTGATTCAGCCAATCCAGTAGCAAAAATAAGAAGTCAAATCGGTCATGAGTCATGTACACCAAATCATAACTAATGAGAATTTTACTAATCAACCAATTGTCAAGGAGCCTTGAAAATATAGCCTAATCAGCACAAGCAAAGTTCCTATATCATAGATGCACTTGCCTATTTCAAAGAATTCTATAGCAATTGTAGGAAAGAGAAGTCTATTTTTGAATTCTAGCATGTATTGGAAAAAAATCCAGAATGATTAAGTCTTCTGGCATGTATTTTAGCTATTACAGCTGTTTGCAATATATATGTGCTACATCTATATTTGAAATCTCTGCTGTTGCCATTCACCATCTGCCTAAAGATGGGTGAAAATGCCTATGTTTTTTGTTCATTGCTTATGAAACTGCACATAGCAATTTGCCAAACCTGTATTATTTTTCCTAGTCTTTTTCAAGCATCTAATCAATATCCTAGAAACATTGAAGCAAAAACTGAAGTCTCATAAAGCCACAAATGTAACTTGCCTTTAAATTTGAAGAGGGGTAGAACAGTTCTTACAGTAAATTTAGCTATCTAATTATTATAACTGTTTAATAATATCCTAATTATCCCTCATTATCAGAAAACTGATTCAAAACCTCTGGAAGATAGTGGAGAAAGGAATGTAGAAACACTAAATGTAACAAATCCTAGAATGACAAAAGTCCCATATTCATTGGCATTTTTCTCCTAAGGCAAAATTCTCACACTATTGGTTCTCTGATATCTAGACTTCAGGGGGAAATTAACATTAAAAGGGAATGGCGATGGCAGAAAAACAGACACTCAGATCAATAGAACAGAATAAAGAACCCAGAAATGGACTCACAAACATATGGCCAACTAATGTTTGACAAAGCAGGAAAGAATATCCAATGGAATAAAGACAGTCTCTTCAGCAAGTGGTGCTGGGAAAACTGGACAGCAACTTGCAGAAAAATGAACCTGGACCACTTTCTTACACCATACACAAAAATAAACTCAAAATGGATGAAAGACCTAAATGTAAAACAGAAAACCATCAAAATCCTAGAGGAGAAAGCAGGCAGAAACCTCTTTGACTTTGGCTGCAGCAACTTCTTACTCAACACGTCTCCAGAGTCAGGGGAAACAAAATCAAAAATGAACTATTAGGACCTCATCAAAATAAAAAGCTTCTGCACAGCGAAGGAAACAATCAGCAAAACTAAAAGACAACTGACGAAATGGAAAAAGATATTTGCAAATGACATATCAGACAAAGGGTTAGTATCCAAAATCTATAAAGAACTTATCAAACTCAACACCCAAAAAAGAAGCCAGTGAAGAAATGGGCAAAAGGCATGAATAGACACTTCTCCAAAGAAAACGTCCAGATTGCCAACTGACACATGAAAAAAATACTCAACATCACTCACCATCAGGAAAATATAAATCAAAACCACAATGAGATACCACCTTACACCTGTCAGAATGGCTAATATTAACAACTAAGGCAACAACATGTTGGCAAGGATGCAGAGAGAGAGGATCTCTTTTGCACTGCTGATGGGAATGCAAACTGGTGCAGCAACTCTGGAAAACAGTATGGTGGTTCCTCAAAAAATTAAAAATAGAGCTACCCTACAACCCAACAATTGCACTACTAGGTATTTATCCAAGGGATCAAGTGTGCTGTTTCAAAGGGGCACATGCACCCCAATGTTTGTAGCAATGCTATCAACAATAGCCAAAGTATGGAAAGAGCCCAAATGTCCATCAATGGATGAATGCATAAAGAAGACGTAGCATGCACACACACACACACACACACACACACACACACACACGTATATATATACACACATACACAATGGAGCATTACTCAGAAATCAAAAAGAATGAAATCTTGCCATTTGCAACTATGTGGATGGAACTGGAGGGTATTATGCTAAGCAAAATTAGTCAGAGAAAGACAAATATATGACTTCACTCATACGCGTAATTTAAGATAAAAAACAGATGAACATAAGGGAAGGGAAGCAAAAATAATATTTAAAAAAGGAGGGGGACAAAACATAAGAGACTCTTAAATACAGAGAACAAACTGAGGGTTTGCTGGACGACTTGTGGGAGGGGGGATGGGCTAAATGGGTGAGGGGCATTGGGGAGGGCACTTGTTGGGATGAGGATTGGGTATTATATATAGGGGATGAATCACTGGTATCTACTCCTGAAATCCTTATTGTACTATATGCTAACTAACTGGGATATAAATTTTAAAAAATAATAATAAAAATAAAGTCAGATAAGTCATAGTAAGTACCTAAAGACAAAAAATATTTATAGATAATTGTGTCAAAAAACTGCAATAAACAGTAATGATTACTAAGAACTTAACTTTTCTTTCAGGTATAAGTAATTTTTTCAAAAATTATTTGAGAGAATATAAAAAGCATTTTGGGATCAAAATTAAGTCCTAATCAAGCCATTAAATAACGTGGTAATTTTATAGATAGAGATTAAAATTATAATTTTAGCCTTTCTGTACATTATTCTTGAAACGATATGTAGTAAAGGATTTATTAACACACACAAGAAAGAAAGAAAGAAAGAAAGAAAGAAAGAAAGAAAGAAAGAAAGAAAGGGAAGGGCAAACAAACTGAGAGTTGCTGGAGGGGAGGTGGGTGGGTGATGGGCTAAATGGATGATGAGCCTTAAGGAGGGCACTTGTGAGGAACACTGAGTATACCTGTAAGTGATTAATCACTACATTCTACTCCTGAAACCAATACTACACTATATATTAACTAACTTGAATTTAAATAAAATCTTGGAAGAAAAAAAAAAGAAAGGGAATGGTATTGTCCTAGAGGAAAATATAATGATATAATGCAATATGAACATCCTATGTTATTTCAGCAAAAAGGGAGACTGAAAATTTCAAAAAGATGTTATGAATCTGTGAAATATTATAACCCAATATAATAGTAAATGCTCATAACAATGTTCCTAAATCATTTCTAAAGCCATTATATTCAAGTCCTCTATTTAAAAATGAAAAAAACAAATATTTTTTTAATTTTTTTAAACGTTTATTTATTTTTGAGTCCAAGAGAGACCGAGCATGAATGGGGGAGGGTCAGAGAGAGAGACACACACAGAATATGATACAGGCTCCAGGCTCTGAGCTGTCAGCACAGAGCCCAATGTGGGGCTTGAACTCACAGACCGTGAGATCATGACCTGAGAGGAAGTCGGACGCTTAACTGACTGAGCCACCCAGGCGTTCTGAAAGAACAAATTATTTTAATGTAAGTTTATTTCCACAAGTATTGTTCAAAATTTATAAACTTGGGGATTTTAAAGGTTAAGCTCCAGTTACCAGTAAAATTTATTCATTTATGTAAAAATGGGGATTAAAGGTATAATTTTAAAGTCACTTTTATAATATAACAATTATGTAAAATAACCTGTTATGTCATTAATATTTATAATTTAAATCCGTGTACACTAAATAAGAGTCCAAAATTCTAATATCAAGAATTCTGCCTAAAATAAAAAATAAAAACTCCCCTATCCATGATCTAAAACAAAGTTCTACTCCAAAAAAGATGGTTCATATGTACTTTTCACACAAATCATAGCTTTATGAGACAACTGAATATGACTGATATTTAAAAATTAGAATTTTGACCACTTAGCTTCTTATATCTCTGTAAAATTGGCTTTTTTTTAACACCTAACCTTTAATCAAAGAAGAGTGTTTGTCACTACATTAAAAAACAGAAAACAGGGGCGCCTGGGTGGCGCAGTCGGTTAAGCGTCCGACTTCAGCCAGGTCACGATCTGGCGGTCCATGAGTTCGAGCCCCGCGTCAGGTTCTGGGCTGATGGCTCAGAGCCTGGAGCCTGTTTCCAATTCTGTGTCTCCCTCTCTCTCTGCCCCTCCCCCGTTCATGCTCTGTCTCTCGCTGTCCCAAAAATAAATAAACGTTGAAAAAAAAAAAACAGAAAACAAAAAGCAATACAATTACATATTTGAAGAAAAATGAAATTTTTGTGATAAATGTTGTCTCTGTACAATTTTTTCTGAATAAATACAGCAATGACATAATTGCTCTGAAACATCTTAAGTTGATTCTGTGTCTTCAGGATTACTTTTTTTCACATCAGATGAATCATTCTTGAGAATCACTGGCAGACTGGTCAGTAATCCATTCTTCCATTATTCTGTAATTATTCTGTAATAATTCCAATTATTCTGTAATTATTATCCTCTTATTTTTTTAATTTTTTAAGTTTATTTATTTATTTTTAGAGGGTGAGAAAGCGAGCAGGGGAAGAGTAGAGAGAGAGGGGGAGAGAGAGAATCCCAAGCAGGTTCTGCACTGTCAGTACAGAGCCCAATGAAGGGCTCAAACTCACAGACCATGAGATCATGACCTGAGCCAAAACCAAGAGTCAGACACTCTCAATCTACTGAGCTACCCAGGCACCCCTATTATCCCTTTATTTAGATATTACCATCCTCTGGTTACTTATAACCATAAACATTTTCTAGGCCTCCATTTGCAAAGAAATGCCAAGACTTGTAACTAAGGACTCAATATGTCTCAATTTAATTTTGTAAGTAGACAAACCCCTTCTTACCCAAGCATTATAATCATAGTTGTAATTTCCACCTAGCCAACATTCAGAAATATAGTTACACCTTCCAGTAGAAGACAATCAACACTACAGACACATTTTTCTTCCCTGCCAATTTTGTAATGGTAGAAGGGCTTACTTGGCAATGAGTTTACTTAGAACTGTATCTATCTGATAAAATATGTTAAACTTGTCCTCCTTTTGAAAATTCAAGGATTTGTTCTTTCAAAGGTCAAGATATATTTGCCCTTTTAAATATGCATTTTTTATAACCATATTGTCTTGATGAACCTTGGGTCTGAAATTATTCAAGATTTGACCAATAAATAAGAGGAAGTTAAAATATGATATTATATATATATTACAACTACATAAAATACTACATATATAAACTACTATATATATTAAAGTATGCATCAAGGGAAGTTAATAAAGAGTTTAGTTTCCTCATATATATTCTTGTTGGGTCTTGCTAGATAACAAACTTAAAAGATTTGAGTCTCTCCTTTACAATAACTCAATGTTTATTATAGGCCTCTATGTCACTTAACATATGATGAGGGGATGCTTGTCACAGTGAAATGGCGACATAAATCTTCACTGAACCAAACTGAAACAAATTGTGATATACATGTAAACAGATCAATGATAATATAGGATAATAACTGGTTAAATAAAGGTCAAATAGATTGTTATGGTAAAATAGAGGATGTAGCAGCTAGTGCTGAATGGGGAGTTAAGAAGCTTTCACCAAAGAAGTTGCATTTGAACACATTCATAAAACATTTATTTAGAACCCTGTAGGAATTTTTTTTAACTTTGTAAAATAGGACTTCAGCTGACTGTGTGGGGATTTCTTTTACTTTTCTCCCTTCAAGTTCCTGATTATCTTTACAAACTGCTTTTGAGTTTGTAGCTTTACTTGGTATGGCTAGAATCATAATTATCATATTAACCAAGACAGTGTGCTCTGAGAGAATCTAAGAAACAAGATGAAGGCAAGAAAAGCCTCTACATCTGTAATAGTTGTTACAAAGCCTATGCCCATTATACTTCCACAGAGCCTGCTCATTTTTTATGCTCTATGCCAACTACAAATTAAACACAAATCCCATCACTGACTACACAGAATTCATCAAGGCACTGCCATTGCTTGGATTAAAATCCAAACTCCTGAACAGGGCTTAAAGAGCCAATGATGAAATGGTACTTGTCTCTCCCTACAGCCTCTTTGCTTACATCTCCCAGCTTATAAAACTCCAGAAATAACAACTTTCTTTCTGTCTCCTTTTCCCTCTGCCTGTCACATTTTCCTTTTCAGAAATATTCTAGAGCAGAGTCAATAGCCCTAGAGCCAAACTGTTGGGTTGTAAACTTCATTTTACCATTCCCTAGAAGTAGAACCTCTAAACATTTTTATAAGCATTCCAGGCCTCAGTTTTCCCTCTCATACAATGGAATCTCATATGATTGTTGTGAGGATTAAATGAGATAATACATGGAAAGCACTTAAAACAATACCTGCCTACATAAGTAAGCACTTTATAGAAGTCAGCTGTCATGATTGTTTTATTTTAGAAGGTAATCAAAAATATTTATTGAATGAATGAATCTAATTACTAGTTAGAAAAATGGACTAGTTAGGAAAAGAGCCTGGGTTTTGGAGGCTGACAAATCTGGATTTGAATCCGAGTTTACATTCCTTTCCCATCTCTCTCAAATACACACACGTGTGTATACACATGTACACACACACAGAAAATCGAAAGTATAGATATCTGAGGCCATTTAGAATAGAGTTAGTGTCCTTCATGAACTCTTAAGAACCCAAACATGTCAATGAAAAAAAAAAAAGTAGTCATTGTGAGCAAAAGTTGCAGGAGGAGCCAAGATGGCAGAACAGCATGGAAGTTTTATTTACATCTTGCATCTGTTAAATACAGCCAGATCAACACTAAACCATCCTGCATATCTATAAAACTGATTTGAGAATTAACAGAATAAACCACACAACGTGAACCACAGAACTCAGCAGGTAGATGGCATGAAGAGGTAAACTGGGGGAGAGAGAAGCCACTGAGGGCAGGGAGCTGTTTTTGCTTGTGGAGAGAGGATGGAGATGGGGGGAGAGTATGGGAAAAGCAACCCCCAAAAGCAGCTGGAAAGAAAGTAGAAAAGTGGCAACAATTGCAGGGACTGAACTAAAAAGGGAGAAAAGAGACAGGAGACGATTTAAATTCCATTAAGACTATAAACGGGGAGTACGGAGTCCGAAACTCTGCAGCTCAATACCTGGTGGTACCCTAGTGAGAAGGGTGAATTCCCAGGAGCAGAAAACGAGGTCTGGGGGGGGGTTCTCAGGCCACATAGGAAAAAGCGGTTCCCCTGCTGTGAGGACATTTGGTACAGGCTGTGTGACCACCCCACAGCAGATTTCAGAGAGCAACCACATTCACTGGTGCTGGACCAAGGTCATTAAGGGTGAAGCCTGGTGCCAGATGTGTGTTGTGATTTTCCATAATCCTTGAAATGCTGCTGCTACATGATCATGTGAACTTTTTCTGGGACAGGCTGGCACCCAGCCACAGTCTCTGGGCATCAGCAGCAGCACAGTGCCTTGAACGTCCCTGGGTGTGGCCAGCACCAGGTCATTGCTTGGTGAGACCCTTCCCCAAGGTCTGAATGGGTCAAAGCCACAGTCACTCAGAAGTGAAGGATTGGGAAACACAACCACATCTGAGATAAAACTCAGGAGGGATAGGCTGCCTAGCAACCTGACTGCTTGGTCACAGACAGTGTAAAAGCGAGGAGTGGATGGAGCCAAAGACAAAGGATGGGTGCATGGTTGCTGATTGGAGAGGCACAGAGTTCTGATACTAGAGACTGGGTAGCTGGGGGGGGGGTGCCATTTTCACCCCTCCCATGCATGCAGATATGCACCTACAACCACCACAATGATCCACCCCAATAAGCTAAGCAGTACTAGTGGAGAATGGAACCGTTAGACTAATCCCTACACAACTGTGCAAACCTCACTCTTCAGGAACACCACGAGTCTCTCTGCCTGCTTAGTTTACAGAGTATAAAGTGCTTCATAGTTTGGCTTTTAGGGGAAAATGATGTAGTTTCAATTGTATTTCAGTCTATTCATTGGTCTATCTATTCCATTTCTTTTTTTTTTCATTTTTTTCTTTTATTTTTTCTTGAATACAGAAAGAAAAAAATTATTTTTATTTTCAATTATTATTAAAAATATTTTTCTTTAATTTTTTTCTTCTACTATGTTTTTTACTTTTTTGTAAATTTTTCAAATTCTACTTCCATCATTTCACTTTATTCTATTTCATTGTATTCATTTTTACAAATTTTCAAACGTTTTCCTTTTTGTCCCCCCTTTTTCCTCTATCAAGCTTCCTTCAACAACCATACCAAAACACACCTAGGTTCTAGCATCATTTATTTGATTTGTCTGTGTGTGTGTTGTTTTTAATTTTTTGATGTTATTTTTTTTTTACCTAATTTATTCTTTTTCTTCTTCAAAATAACAAAATGAAGGAATTCACCCCAAAGAAAGAGTAAGAAAAATGACAGCTAGAGACTTCATCAACACATATACAAGCAAGATGTCTGAACAAGAATTTAGAATCATGATAATAAGAATACTAGCTGGGGTTGAAAACAGATTAGAATCCCTTTCTGCAGAGATAAAAGATGTAACAGCTGACTAGTCAGGATGAAATTAAAAAATGCTATAACTGAGCTGCAATCTCGAATGGTTGCCACAGCGGCAAGGATGGATAAGGCAAAACAGCAAACAAGTGATATATTAGACAAACTTATGGAGAATAATGAAACAGAAAAGAAGAGGGAGACTAAGGCAAAAGAGCATGATTTGAGAATAAGAGAAATCAGTGACTCATTAAAAAGGAATGACATCAGAATCATAGGGGTCCCAGAAGATGAAGAGAAATAAAAAGGGGTAGAAGAGTTATGTGAGAAAATCATAGCAGAAAACTTTCCTAACCTGGGAAGACACAGACATCAAAATCCAGGAAGCACAGAGGACTCCCATTAGATTCAAGAAAAACTGACCACTAAAAAGGCATATCATCATCAAATTCACAAAATACTCAGGCAAGGAAAGAATAATGAAAGCAGCAAGGGAAAAAAAGTCCTTAACCTACAAGGGAAGACAGATCAGGTTTGCAGCAGACCTATCTACAGAAACTTGGCAGGCCAGAGAGAAGGTTATATTCAATGTGCTGAATCGGAAAAATATGCAGACTAGAATTCTTTGTCCAGCAAGGCTGTTATTCAAAATAGGAGAGACTAAAATTTCCCAGACAAACAAAAATTAAAGGAGTTCATGACCACTAAACCAACCCTGCAAGAAATTTTAAGGGGGACTCTCTGGGGGGAGAAAAGACAAAAAACAAAAAAACAACAACAACAAAAAACAGACCATAAGCAACAAAGATTAGACAGGAACAGAGAACACCACCAGAAATTCCAATTCTATAAACAACATAATGGCAATAAATTCATATCTTTCAGTACTCACTCTAAATGTCTATGGACTAAATGCTCCAATCAAAAGACATAGGGTAACAGAATGGAAAAGAAAACAAGATTCATCTATATACTATTTACAAGAGACCCACTTTAGACCTAAAGACACTTTCCACATTGAAAGTAAGGATATGGAGAACCATCTATCATGCTAATGGTTGACAAAAGAAAGCCAGAGTAGCCACACTTATATCAGAAAATCTAGACTTTAAAATAAAGACTGTATCAAGAGATGCAGAAGGGCATTATATCATAATCAAGGGGCCTATACACCAAGAAGACCTAACAATTATAAACATTTTTGCTCCAAATGTGAAAACACCCAAATATATAAATCAATTAATCACAAACATGAAGAAATTCATTGATAATAATAACATAATAGGAGGGGACTTCAACACCCCATTTATAGCAATGGACAGATCATCTAAACAACAAATCAACAAAGAAACATGGCATTGAATGACACACTGGACCAGATGGATTTACACATATATTCAGATCATTTCATCCTAAAGCAGCAGAATATACATTCTTCTCCAGTGCACATGGAACGTTCTCCAGAATAGATCACATACTGGCACACAATCATTGTGATCAATAGATCACAAATCAGCCCTCAACAAGTACAAAAAGATTGAGATCATACCTTGCATATTTTCAGACTACAATGCTATGAAACTTGAAATCAGCCACAAGAAAAAATTCAGAAACATAACAAATACTTGGAGACTAATGAACATCCTACTAAAGAATGAATGGGCTAACCAAGAAATTAAAGAGGAAATTTAAAAATGCATCGAAATCAATGAAAATGATAACACCACAGCCCAAACCCTCTGGGGCACAGCAAAGGTGGTCCTAAGAGGGTACTATACAGCAATCCAGGCCTTCCTAAAGAAGGAAGAAAGGTGTAAGATACACAACCTAACCTTAGACCTTAAAGAGCTGGAAAAACAACAGCAAATAAACCCAAAAACAGCAGAAGACAGGAAATAGTAAAGATTAGAGCAGAAATCAATGCTATCAAAAAAAAAAAAAATCCAGTAGAACAGATCAATGAAACCAGAAGCTGCCTCTTTGAAAGAATCAAAAAACTGTTAAAACCCTAGCCAGTTTGATCAAAAAGAAAAAGGAAAGGACCCAAATAAATAAAATCAAGAATGAAAGAGGAGAGATCACCACCAACACAGCAGAAAAATAAACAATAATAAGAGCATATTATGAGCAATTATATGCCAGTAAAATGGGCAATCTGGAAGAAATGGACAAATTCCTAGAAACATATACACTACCAAAACTGAAACAGGAAGAAGTAGAAAATTTGAACAGACCCACAACCCATAAGGAAATTGAATTAGTAATCAAAAATCTTACAAAAACCAAGAGTCTAGAGCCAGATGTCTTTCCAGGGGAATTCCACCAAACATTTAAGGAAGAGTGAACACCTATTCTCTTGAAGCTGTTCCAAAAAATAGAAATGGAAGGAAAACTTCCAAACTCTTTCTATGAAGCAAGCATTACCTTGATTCCAAAACCAGACAAAGACCCCACTAAAAAGGAGAACTATAGACCAATTTCCCTGATGAACATGGATACAAAAATCCTCAACAAGGTATCAGCCAACTGGATTCAACAATACATTAAAAAAAAACATATTCACTACAGCCAAGTGGGATTTATACATGGGATGCAGGGTTGGTTCAATATCTGCAAAACAATCAATGTGATGTATCACATCAATAAAAGAAAGAACAAGAACCATATGATCCTCTCCATAGATGCAGGGAAAGCATTTGACAAAATACAGTATCCTTTCTTGATAAAAAACCCTCAAGAAAGTAGGGATAGAAGTATCATACCTCGAGATCATAAAAGCCATATATGAAAGACCCAACACTAACATCATCCTCAATGGGGAAAAACAGAGAGCTTTCCCCCTAAGGTCAGGAACAAGACAGGGATGTCCACTCTCACCGCTGTTATTCGACATAGTATTGGGAGTCTTAGCCTCTGCAATCAGAAAACACAAAGAAATAAAAGGCATCCAATTCGGCCAGGAGGAGGTCAAACTTTCACTCTTCGCAGATGACATGATACTCCTTACGGAAAAACCCAAAAGATTCCACCAAAAAACTGCTGGAACCGATTCATGATTCAGCAAAGTCGCAGGATATAAACTCAATGCACAGAAATCGGTTGCATTCCTATACACCAATAATGAAGCGACAGAAAGAGAAATCAAGGAATTGATCCCATTTACAGTTGTACCAAAACCCATAAAATACCTAGGAATAAATCCAACCAAAGAGGTGAAAAATCTATGCACTGAAAACTATAGAAAGCTTATGAAAGAAATTGAAGACACACAGACAAAAAAATGGAAAATCATTCCATGCTCATGGATTGGAAGAACAAATATTGTTAAAATGTTGATACTACCTAAAGCAATGTACATATTCAATGCAATCCCTATCAAAATAACACCAGCATTCTTCACAGAGCTAGAACAAACAATCCTAAAATCTGTATGGAACCAGAAAGGACCCTGAATAACCAAAACAATCTTGAAAAAGAAAACCAAAGCAGGAGGCCTCACAGTTCCAGACTTCAAACTGTATTGCAAAACTATAATCATCAAGACAGTATGGTACTGGCACAAGAACTGACACTCAGATCAATGGAACAGAATAGAGCACCCAGAAATGGACCCACAAACAAATGGCCAACTAATCTTTGACAAAGCAGGAAAGATTATCCAATGGAATAAAGAGAGTCACTTCAGCAAGTAGTGCTTGAAAACTGGACAGCAACATGCAGAAAAAGGAACCTGGACCACTTTCTTACACCATACACAAAAATAAACTCAAAATGGATGAAAGATCTAATGCAAGACAGGACGTCATCAAAATCCTCAAGGAGAAAGGAGGCAAAAATGTCTTTGACCTTGGCCACAGCAACTCTTACTCAACACGTCTGGAGGCAAGGGAAACAAAAGCAAAAATGAACTATTGGGACCGCATATAAATAAAAAGCTTCTGCACAGCGAAGGAAACAGTCAGCAAAACTAAAAGGCAACCAATGGAATGGGAGAAGATATTTGCAAATGACATATCAGATAAAGGGTTAGTATCCAAAATCTATAAAGAACTTATCAAACTCGCCAGCCAAAAAAACAAATAATCCAGTGAAGAAATGGGCAAAAGACATGAATAGACACTTCTCCAAAGAAGACATCCAGATGACGAACTGATACATGAAAAAATGTTCAACATCACTCATCATCAGGGAAATACCCTGATGTTGTCAAAACCACAATGAGATACCACCTTACACCTGTCAGAATGGCTAACATTAACAACTCAGGCAACAACAGATGGTGGTGAGGATGCAGAGAGAAAGGATCTCTTTTGCACTGCTGGTGGTGCAGCCACTCTGGAAAACAGTATGGAGGTTCCTCAAAAAATAAAAATAAAACTACCCTACAACCCAGCAATTGGACTATTAGGTATTTATCCAAGGGATAAAGGTGTGCTGTTTCAAAGGGGCACATGCACCCCAATGTTTATAGCAATGCTATCAACAATAGCCAAAGTATGGCAAGAGCCCAAATGACCATCGATGGATGAATGCCTAAGGAAGATGTGGTATACACACACACACACACACACACACACACACACACACACACACATACATACAATGGAGTATTACTTGGCATTCAAAAAGAATGAAATCTTGTCATTTGCAACTACATGGATGGAACTAAAGGGTATTATGCTAAATGAAATTAGTCAGAGAAAGACAAATATCATATGACTTCATTCATATGAGGAATTTAAGATACAAAACAGATGAACATAAGGGAAGGGAAGCAAAAACAATATAAAAACAGAAACGGGGACAAAACATAAGAGACTCTTAGATATAGAGAACAGAGGGTTACTGGAGGGGTTATGGGAGGGTGGATGTGCTAAATGTGTAAGGTGCATTAAGGAATCTACTCCTGAAATCATCGTTGCACTATATGCTAACTAACTTGGATGTAAATTTAAAAAACAAAATGAATTTTTAAAAAGTTGCATTATTTGGGCCACCTGGGTGGCTCAGTCAGTTAAGCAACCAACTCTTGGTTTTAGCCCAGGTCATGATCTCATTGTTCCTGAATTCAAGCTCTGTGTGGTTATCTGCGCTGGCAGTGCAGAGCCTGCTTGGGATTCTCTCTCTTCCTCTCTCTCTATCCTTCCCTTGCTCACATGGTCTCTCTCTCTGAAAATAAATAAACTTTAAAAAAAAAAAAAGTTGTATTATGTTATATACCCTGAATGCAAGAAGGCATAGGAATGTGTAACACATTTTGGAACTCTATAAAAATGTGTTTTAAATGAATACACTTCAGAACATAAAGCAGTAAGTGTTTTATTCACACAGAACATTTTGTCACCTTTGTGCAGCCTTCCATGAATTGTCAGACCTTCTCTACACTTCTGCTGCACGGTCACGACATCACTTACCATGTTTTATACATGCACGGTGCCTTTCTCCTCTCCTCAAATCCATCCTCCAGCCCCTCCAATCTGGCTTCTAACCAAACCTGTCCACAGATATGGTATTGGTAATACAAATTGCTGAATCCAATGGATTCACATATCTCATCCTTACTTTACAAGACCTTCCAGAAGGATTTCTAGTTTTTGAAATCCTCCAACCTCTTGGCTTCTTTTTTCTCACCACACTCCCTAGGATTTCCCCAAGCCACCCTGACTTTTTTTCTCTTTTGTCCAGCTCTCTGTTCCTAACAACATGTAAATTACTGCTTTCCTCAGAATTCTGCTTTGGCTCTCTTCTTTCCTCTCTTTGTGTGCTCTCCTGAGGTGATCTCATTAATTTCTATGATGTAAAATACCACAAATATGCTAATCGTTTCCAAATTTGTATCTTCAGGCCAACCAATAAGTCTGTTGACTGCATCAAAAACATGGCAAAATCTACCATGTCCAAAAGCAAATTCTTGATTCCTTCCTCCAGAAATGTGCTCTTCGTCTAGGCTTCCCTTCTATAACAAATGGTATCAGCATTCTTTTGTTGCTTATTACAGAAACCTAGAAGGCATTCTTGGTTCTTTAGCATTCCCTACATTTTCCCACCTTATACCACACTCAACAACTCCTATAAATTCTACCTCTAAGATATCTCTCTAATCCAATCATTCTCTGTCTTCATTTCCACAATCATTCTGGTTCAAGACAAAATCATGTCTCACTAGAATTACTACAATAATAGTATTAAATAAAATAAATAGTATTAGTAAATAGTAATTAGTAAATAAATAAATTAGTAAATAAATAAATAAATAGTATTAAATATTTTGAAGCAGTTTTATCAAGCATAACTGGTGCACTAAAATACTGGACAAATTGAATATTTGTAATTGGATCTATATGCCCTTACCTTTGAATCCTTCCTATCCATTCTTCACACTACAGTCAGGGTGATATTAATGTGTATTTTATGTTTACCTGGAATTTTCTTACTGATGCCTTCTCCACACTAGTGAAATAACTATGAATTACACTTTTTCTTGTTATTTCCATTTTTCTTCTTGAAATATCTGTATTATTTCTAAATATTCCTAATACATTCACAGTTTTCCTCAGAGATCATTAAAACACTAATTGAATTAATAGTGATATTTCAAATTAAGCTTCCCAAAAGAAACTTTGATTTAGATTTAATAAGACAGCTATTATTTTACTATCCAAACATAGAATCCAATCATGTTTACTAAGATATAATAATGCATTTTGTTTATTTATATTGGATGAGTTAACATAAAGGAAATATAATGACATATTTATTTTCTCCTACTAAGTTCTAAATAAGTTTTTAATGCTTAAGTGAAAGACACATTTAGAAATAAATATTCTTATAATATGAACTCTTACTGAGAGATGGTCTTTTCCTTTTTGTTTTGAACACCACATATTTTGGCTCATATGAAACCAATATATGTAAAAAAAATCACATTAACTAATAGCAACATTTGTGGTGCATTATTTTATTAAAAAGATAAAGGCAGTTATTTTGGTTTCTGACAGGCCCTGACTCTATTTACATGATGCTTATGAAAGAAAAGGATGATCCTGACTCAGCAGCACATTGTTATGGGTGTTCATAAAAGTCTATAAGACTCTTTTCAAACTTACATACACCTGAATACAAAATATAAATGGATAAATCAAGGAAGAAAATAAATCATTCAAGTTATTTGACATTTCACAGGAATAAAATTGCAACTTTATTCTCTATTTTATTGCTTGATACAAGAATTGTGTTTAGTAGATACAGTGAAATGGAAATAGTGACCTGAGGCAATATAAAGAAAATTATTTTACTTCTGCACACTCTAAAAATGCTTAATCAATGGTTGCTATAAATCATATATAAACATCATCTTCATCATGTATTTACAAAGCAACTTGTAAATTACCTAAATAATTTCAAACAAATGGCACTTGCATATTCTTCACCTGACTTATCTGTGTTAATCAGTCACATTTACCAAATTCATCAAATATTTGCTCCGTTTTCCCATTCTCTGTACACATGGCAACAAGTATAGAAGGTAACTGCAATAATGGTTGTTCAGAAGTCACTTATTTGTCTACGTTAGCTTAAGCAACATGGTGTGACCTGGTGGAAGTAAAGTAAGGGTTAATCAAAATGGTGGCAACTTCCAGAGATTAGAGTGAGGAAAAAAAGGCTCAAATTCTACTTACTAAAATGGTCAGCAGGAAATCAAGGGTAGAATGAGTTGTTGGTGACCATATAATTTATCATTCAAACCAAAAACACTGCTAAAAATGAAAGAGGATTGTTAGCAATTATGTCAAGACAACAGAAATAAAGTGAGAGCTTCCCACACAACACAAGATGTAAGGTCACCCTAGGATAGTTTACCCTAAGGAGATAGAAAGTCAAGATCAAGATAAGAATGTTAAAGAACAAATGAGTATTTCTAAACTGTTGTCAGGCAACAGAGATCTAAATGATGGTCTCTAGTGATAAATGTGACAGGAGATGCCACTCTGTAGTAAGGTTGCTAGATAATATACAGGACTCCCGTTAAATCTGAATTTTAGATAATCGGCAATAATTTCTTATAAGTATGTCTCAAAAAGTATCATATATCTTAAGAAATATTTGAGATATTTTATACTTAAAAATATCTCATTTACCTGAAATTCAAGTTTAATTGTGAGTCTTGTATTTTTATTTGCTAAATTTGACAAGCCTATTGAAGGTCCAAGGTCTGTGTTCCTAGATAACTTTCTGTGCATGCAGAGATCACCCATCAGGGCTAGTGTAGCTCTAAACTCAAGATTCCTTGCAAGAACTCCATTTTTTTCCTAAAATTGGTTTGATTCCTTTGCAAAATAAGTGGGGCCCTCTGAAGTGCTTAGCACAACTCTTAGAGCCTAGAAGCTGCTGGTCAAAATGTATTTCTATTTCAATATTGTATGAGATTTAATTTATGTGTGCCCAGAGATTTCCTCCTTTGCGCCTGCAATCTGTAGATTCTGATATTTGTTCAGTGGAAAGTCCTTACTACCACCACGTCAGAAGACTGACTAGAGTACCTAAAACTGGGTTTTGACCTGGCCTGCATTATCCCCCCACTTCCTAGCAGAGCAACTATAATGCTCAAGTCCAATCTGAATGAATCCAAGGAGGGTTTACTTACTTGCCCCATTTCTAGGCTCAATTGAAGAGCCATAACACATGGCATTAAATCTCTCTGACTTCCCAAAGAGGATGTAAAACTAATTTGGAAGTGTAAGGAGGGGTGCCTGAGTGGCTTAGGCGGTTAAGCATCTGACTTTAGCTCAGGTCATGATCTCATGGTTTATGAGTTCAAGCCCCACGTTGGGCTCTGTGCTGACAGCTCAGAGCCTGGAGCTGCTTCATATTCTGTGTCTCCCTCTCTCTCTCTGCCCCTCCCCCACCTAGTGCTTTGCCTCTCAAAAATGAATAAATGTTAACAAAAAATTAAAAAAGGGAGTGTAAGGAAATTAACAATCAAAAAATAAACTAATATCATTGAGAGACAATGGATAATAAACAGAAGCCCAAAGATCCAACAACCTCAGTGAACTCAAAACAGAATGAATATAAATACTCCACCCTCAAGAGGCAGAGATAACTCTCTACTCCTTAAGTAGATACAGAACATGGTGAATTTCTTCCAAAGAGTACAACATGGAAATGCAGGTGGGTATCTTCACACTGGAGAAATTGACAAGCACTGACTCAGCCAGGTGTTCAAGGTCAATAGTGACTAGTTATGCTGATAACGTATACCCCTTATATGATATGATAAAAATAGCACTTTAGCTCTTTGGTCTTCCTCCAAAAAGTACATATCCCATGTTAATCCTGAGAAAACATCACACAAATCTCAACTGAGGGATATTCTACAAAATAAATTAATCATACTCTTCAGAATTGTCAAAGTCAAAAAAAAAAAAAAGAGGGAAAGAAAGTCAGAAACAAGAGCCTACAGAGACATGATGATTAAATGTATGTGGTATCCTGGACCCCCCCAAAATGACATTAGGTAAAAAGCAAGGAAATCTGAATAAAGTATGGACTTTAATTATTACTAATATATAAATATTGGTTCATTAATTGTGACAATGTACCATATCGATCTAGGATCTTAATAATAAAGGAAATTAGGTGAAAGGTATATAAGAACTCTCTGTACAATCTTTACAACTTTTCTATACATTTGAAACTATTCTAAAATCAAAAGTTCACTTAACAGAAAAGGCATTACTCATAGTCATAAAATATCTCCTTTGTTCAAACTTTATAGTCATCATATATGTCGGTATTAAAACTAATGGAGATCTTTATACACTTTTAGAATGTATTTCTCATGCCACACCTACAAATATACTGGTTTATAGCCACTCTGAAAGAACCCATCTTTTTTTTTTTTAGGTTTATTTATTCAGTTTGGGAGAGAGAGAGAGAGAGAGCACAAGCAGGGGAGGGGCAGAGAAAGATGGAGAGAGAATCCTGAGTAGGCTCTATGGTGTCAGCATAGAGACAAAGGTAGGGCTTGAACTCATAAACCATGAGGTCATGACCTGAGCTGAAATCAAGAGTTGTATACTTAACTGATTGAGCCACTCAGGAGCCCCCAAGAATCCTTCTTTTCAAGTTTTCAGGACATGAATCCCATGTTATTAACTGCTTGGCTCTGATCATAAATTATTTTAAACAAAAGGAAGAAACAAAGTCTGCATTTGAAACTTACAAGCAATTGTTCTCTCTCTCCAGTAACTCCTAAGTATTTTTGCTACTTCTGGAAGGTTAATGAGGTAATAATTGGAATACTTGAGTCTTCTTTCTCTTTATTCTAGACTGAAGTTGATGACTTTATCACTGAGGCTCTGACCATTTACAACTCTATCATGATCACCACGAGTACATGTAACATATCAGAATAGCACTGTAATGGTGGTCTAGTGTATTGTGATCAATCTTCATTCATTCATTAGCCAAATATTTCTTTAGAGCCTATACTAATAATCTCTGTGCTGGGTTATGGGGACAAGAAATATAGCACGTCCATTTTCACGGAGCTCACTTAAAGTTGAGAAGACAAACATGCATAACTGGATCGTTAAGTGTAAATTTGATAGATGTAAAAACTGCTTTCAAAGGATGCCTTCATTTAAACATGTTCTATATGCATGTCCCATTCAGTGACCAGAAATTCTGAATCAAAATTCACATCTGTGAAGCCAAGAATGTAACCTTGCCAAAGAGAGGTCTGGCCTTTTCCTCATTTGAGAAGTAATCTCCAGGGAGAGTATCTTTGTTTACTTGGGGGACTTGGCCACAAGACCATCTAACAATGTGATTTATGATGAGGGATTTGGACCACAAAATAACCATTCTACTTCCAGAGGGGATGGATACTAAAGGTCAGCCATGTGGGCAGTGAACCATGGGACCCCAATTAACATTTTGAACAAGGTTCAGGTAATAACTCCACATGTAGTGTCACACATTGATGCCAAATAGATAACACTATCTATGATTCCATAGGGAGAGGACAACAGAAGCTCTACTTTTGGTTCTGTTCCTCTTTCCTACGCACATTTCCTCTTGGCTGATTCTAATCTGTATTCTTTAGGTGGCATGAACTATAACTGTGACTATAACATCTTTCAGTGATATTTCTGTGAGTCCCTCCAACAAATTACTGAACATGAGGGTGGTTTGGGGAAACCCTCAAATCTGCAATTGGTACCAAAAGTTAAGGTATTCTTATGTAGACTGTATCCCCTAACTTCACAGTTGGGTAACCTCACAGCATTCTGTATAAAGCAATTTCCTCCCATCCTACAACTGGGACCAACGTGACCTTGGCATAGGGGACCTACCTACCATGGGAGTGGAAAGCATTTTTCTTTCCTCTCTCTTCATGATGCTTCTTGCTCATTCAGTTTGGGAGAGTAAAAAGTGGAAAGGAAACACATGTTTTATGTGACACTGTTGTGATTTACTCCTGTGTGTCAGGCATCCTGTGTGATAAGCATTCTGAGTTGCACAAGTGTATGTTAAATGACCACAGGAGGATCTGTGCCCTGGCAGTATGTCACATCATCTCTTACTGTTTGGGTCCCCTTATGCTGTCAGTTCACCCTCAAGACAGCTCCCAAGTCTTGCTCTTCACAGTGCACACATGGCCATAGGAACCTCATGCATCCTTGCCACACCAAATGGAAGTACTTCACACTGCAACACTGCTTCCTTGCCTCCTTCCCCTGCCTTAGTGGGTTGTTACAACCAGCATCCTGCCTTCAGAATGCTCCAGGCAAGCAGTAGGCATTGGTCCTTTGTTCATCAATGACCCAAATCTCCAAGAACTATATGATATCCTCACCTAAGCACTCTCTCACTGTGCTCTACTTTGTTGCTTTGGGGTGAGTTTACATGTAAAATTAGGCAACTATTTAGACAATGAATGAAATGTCAATCTTCCATAGTCACAAACCACTCAAACTCCTGATAGGAGTATTAATATTAGTCAGGGTTCTCCAGAATCACCAGGAGATATAGATGGATAGATGGATGGATGGATGAATGGATGGATGGATGGATATCTTAATTAACTGCCTTATGTGATTATAGAGGTTGGCAAGTCCAAAATCTGCCCAGTAGACAAGCAGACTACAAACCCAGCAATGCTGCAGTTCTAGCCCAAAGGCCTACAGGCCAGAGACCCAGGAGAGCTGATGGTGTAGTTCAAGTCTAAGGGCTGTCTGATGGCACAATTTCCTCTTGTTTGGGGAGGTCAGTCTTTTCTTCTATTCAGGCCTTCAACTGATTCAGTGAGGCCCACTGCATATAGGGGACAATCTGCTTTATTTAAAGTCCACTGATTTAAAAGTTAATCACATCAAAAAGCCAACAACTCACAAAAACAGGCAGAATAATGTTTGAACACATATCTGGCACTGTAGCCAGCCAAATGGACACATAAAATCAACAAGCACACCCTCCTAATTGGCTTAGAGAGAGCCAAACTTACCTTTCTACTTTTTCCCAAATAAGAGATAAAAATCCATAGCACTTTCCTCTGGGCCTATGTCACACTATCTCTCACTGACTTTTCTATTTCAACAAATACCTCTGAACTATTTAGACTCTTCTTTATATAGATTGCTTGAATGGTTACTGGGGGATGAGAGTGAGGATGACAGGAAAGTCTGGAAGGCATGATAAACTTGGAAGTAGATTTCTGACACCATTACAAAGCAGGTATGCCTATTTTCTTCAAGTTTGGAAATTTAGCTGATATACCTGCATAAAGAAGTCCTACTGAACATGCTGTGATGTGAATAACCCAGCAATTGCAAAACACAATGTTATATGCTTATGATAAAGTTAGGGAAGGATGCACTGCGAGTATTTAGAAAGGCTTCTCAGTCAGCCTAGAAGACTTGGGAAAATATGAAGGAAAAACAATAATTAAAAAGCTGATGACTAAAACATACAAAGGTAAAAGACATTGGAAAATAAGGATGAAACAACAGAAGAGAGCGTTCAGAATGAAGAGGTCATCTACATGCCGACACCCAGAAGTGAGGCACAATGTGGGACTTGGGCAGGACTGCAAGTTGTCAAGTCCAGGGGAAACAGAAAGGTTGAAAAATCTGATCAAGAGGCAAGAGATGAAGTTGGAAAGGTAAACAATGATCAAATTTAAAGATCCAAGTGAGCCACATTAAAGAACTTGGATTGTATCCTAAGGGCAATGAGGAGACACTGAATAATGTTTAGTAAAGAAGAGGTTTACTTCTTTTTTTTTTTTTTAATTTTTTTTTCAACATTTTTATTTATTTTTGGGACAGAGATAGACAGAGCATGAACGGGGGAGGGGCAGAGAGAGAGGGAGACACAGAATCGGATACAGGCTCCAGGCTCTGAGCCATCAGCCCAGAGCCTGACGCGGGGCTTGAACTCACGGACCGCGAGATCGTGACCTGGCTGAAGTCGGACGCTTAACCGACTGCGCCACCCAGGCGCCCCGAGGTTTACTTCTTTATATACAAGAAATGATCATAGTCTGAGAATGGATTAAAAGAGATAAGAGTACCACTGTACCACTAAGTTAATTTCTGGGAATACAAAAATAAGTAAAGTACAGTTCCCAATATCCCAAAGCTCACAACCCAATGACAAAAGTTGGGTATGATCATTGGGAGAACCAAGAAATACTACAATTGCATTTGGGCTTCACTTTCAAATAGGTATTACTCAAAGCATGTTTGGGGATCTATTCTCAAAAACAAACACAAATTTTCCATGCTTATACATACGTCTTGTACACATTTCTACACATTGATAATTTGATAATTTTCTGTTCAATAAAGAGAAATCTAAAAGGACAGCATCTGCTCAAGAAAACATAATTCTCTCTAGGTATCTTAAACCGAAGGAAGTTAATAGAATCAGTTAAGACTTGGAGGAGGAAAGATGGCGGCGTAGGAGGACGCTGGGCTCACCGCGCGTCCTGCTGATCACTTAGATTCCACCTACACCTGCCTAAACAACCCAGAAAACCACCAGAGGATTAGCAGAACGGAGTCGCCAGAGCCAAGCGCAGACGAGAGGCCCACGGAAGAGGGTAGGAAGGGCGGCGAGGCGGTGCGCGCTCCACGGACTGGCTGGAGGGAGCCGGGGCGGAGGGGCGGCTCGCCGGCCAAGCAGAGCCCCCGAGTCTGGCTTGCAAAAAGCGGAGGGGCCTGACTGACTGTGTTCCGACAGCAAGCGCGACTTAGCGGCTGGGAGGTCATAAGTTAACAGCTCTGCTCAGAAAGCGGGAAGGCTGGAGGACAAAGGGAAGGAGAGCTGCTGAGCCCCCGGACGACAGAGCTCAGTTTGGTGGGGAACAAAGGCGCTCGCCAGCGCCATCTTCCCCGCCCATCCCCCAGCCAAAATCCCAAAGAGAACCAGTTCCTGCCAGGGAACTTGCTCGCTCCGCGCAAACACCCAACTCTGCGCTTCTGCGGAGCCAAACCTCTGGCAGCGGATCTGACTCCCTCCTGCTGCCACAGGGCCCCTCCTGAAGTGGATCACCTAAGGAGAAGCAAGCTAAGCCTGCCCCTCCTGCCCCTGCGCACCTTGCCTACCTACCCCAGCTAAGACGCCAGATCCCCAGCATCACAAGCCTGACAGTGTGCAAGTAGCCCAGACAGGCCACCCCACCCCACAGTGAATCCCGCCCCTAGGACAGAGGAAGAGAAGGCACGCACCAGTCTGACGGTGGCCCCAGCGGTGGGCTGGGGGCAGACATCAGGTCTGACTGCGGCTCCGCCCACCAACTCCAGTTATACACCACAGCACAGGGGAAGTGCCCTGCAGGTCCTCACCATGCCAGGGACTATCCAAAATGACCAAGCGGAAGAATTCCCCATAGAAGAATCTCCAGGAAATAACAACAGCTAATGAGCTGATCAAAAAGGATTTAAATAATATAACAGAAAGTGAATTTAGAATAATAGTCATAAAATTAATCACTGGGCTTGAAAACAGTATAGCTGACAGTAGAGAATCTCTTGCTACAGAGATCAAGGGACTAAGGAACAGTCACGAGGAGCTGAAAAATGCTTTAAACGAAATGCATAACAAAATGGAAACCACCACGGCTCGGATTGAAGAGGCAGAGGAGAGAATAGGTGAACTAGAAGATAAAGTTATGGAAAAAGAGGAAGCTGAGAAAAAGAGAGATAAAAAAATCCAGGAGTATGAGGGGAAAATTAGAGAACTGAGTGTTACACTAAAAAGAAATAATATACTCATAATTGGTATCCCAGAGGAGGAAGAGAGAGGGAAAGGTGCTGAAGGGGTACTTGAAGAAATAATAGCTGAGAACTTCCCTGAACTGGGGAAGGAAAAAGGCATTGAAATCCAAGAGGCACAGAGAACTCCCTTCAGACGGAACTTGAATCGACCTTCTGCACGACATATCATAGTGAAACTGGCAAAATACAAGGATAAAGAGAAAATTCTGAAAGCAGCAAGGGGTAAACGTGCCCTCACATATAAAGGGAGACCTATAAGACTCGTGACTGATCTCTCTTTTGAAACTTGGCAGGCCAGAAAGAATTGGCACGAGATTTTCAGTGTGCTAGACAGAAAAAATATGCAGCCGAGAATCCTTTATCCAGCAAGCCTGTCATTTAGAATAGAAGGAGAGATAAAGGTCTTCCCAAACAAACAAAAACTGAAGGAATTTGCCACCACTAAACCAGCCCTACAAGAGATCCTAAGGGGGACCCTGTGAGACAAAGTACCAGAGACATCACTACAAGCATAAAACATACAGACATCACAATGACTCTAAACCCATATCTTTCTATAATAACACTGAATGTAAATGGATTAAATGCGCCAACCAAAAGACATAGGGTATCAGAATGGATAAAAAAACAAGACCCATCTATTTGCTGTCTACAAGAGACTCATTTTAGACCTGAGGACACCTTTAGATTGAGAGTGAGGGGATGGAGAACTATTTATCATGCTACTGGAAGCCAAAAGAAAGCTGGAGTAGCCATACTTATATCAGACAAACTAGACTTTAAATTAAAGGCTGTAACAAGAGATGAAGAAGGACATTATATAATAGTGACAGGGTCTATCCATCAGGAAGAGCTAACAATTATAAATGTCTATGCGCCGAATACTGGAGCGCCCAAATATATAAAACAATTACTCATAAACACAAGCAACCTTATTGATAAGAATGTGGTAATTGCAGGGGACTTTAACACCCCACTTACAGAAATGGATAGATCATCTAGACACATGGTCAATAAAGAAACAAGGGCCCTGAATGAGACATTGGATCAGATGGACTTGACAGATATATTTAGAACTCTGCATCCCAAAGCAACAGAATATACTTTCTTCTCGAGTGCACATGGAACATTCTCCAAGATAGATCATATACTGGGTCACAAAACAGCCCTTCATAAGTTTACAAGAATTGAAATCATACCATGCATACTTTCAGACCACAATGCTATGAAGCTTGAAATCAACCACAGAAAGAAGTCTGGAAAACCACCAAAAGCATGGAGGTTAAAGAACACCCTACTAACGAATGAGTGGGTCAACCAGGCAATTCGAGAAGAAATTAAAAAATATATGGAAACAAACAAAAATGAAAATACAACAATCCAAACGCTTTGGGACGCAGCAAAGGCAGTCCTGAGAGGAAAATACATTGCAATCCAGGCCTATCTCAAGAAAGAAGAAAAATCCCAAATACAAAATCTAACAGCACACCTAAAGGAAATAGAAGCAGAACAGCAAAGGCAGCCTAAACCCAGCAGAAGAAGAGAAATAATAAAGATCAGAGCAGAAATAAACAATATAGAATCTAAAAAAACTGTAGAGCAGATCAACGAAACCAAGAGTTGGTTTTTTGAAAAAATCAACAAAATTGACAAACCTCTAGCCAGGCTTCTCAAAAAGAAACGGGAGATGACCCAAATAGATAAAATCATGAATGAAAATGGAATTATTACAACCAATCCTTCAGAGATACAAACAATTATCAGGGAATACTATGAAAAATTATATGCCAACAAATTGGACAACCTGGAAGAAATGGACAAATTCCTGAACACCCACACTCTTCCAAAACTCAATCAGGAGGAAATAGAAAGCTTGAACAGACCCATAACCAGCGAAGAAATTGAATCGGTTATCAAAAATCTCCCAACAAATAAGAGTCCAGGACCAGATGGCTTCCCAGGGGAGTTCTACCAGATGTTTAAAGCAGAGATAATACCTATCCTTCTCAAGCTATTCCAAGAAATAGAAAGGGAAGGAAAACTTCCAGACTCATTCTATGAAGCCAGTATTACTTTGATTCCTAAACCAGACAGAGACCCAGTAAAAAAAGAGAACTACAGGCCAATATCCCTGATGAATACGGATGCCAAAATTCTCAATAAGATACTAGCAAATCGAATTCAACGGCATATAAAAAGAATTATTCACCATGATTAAGTGGGATTCATTCCTGGGATGCAGGGATGGTTCAACATTCACAAATCAATCAACGTGATACATCACATTAACAAAAAAAAAGAGAAGAACCATATGATCCTGTCAATCGATGCAGAAAAGGCATTTGACAAAATCCAGCACCCTTTCTTAATAAAAACCCTTGAGAAAGTCGGGATAGAAGGAACATTCTTAAAGATCATAAAAGCCATTTATGAAAAGCCCACAGCTAACATCATCCTCAACGGGGAAAAACTGAGAGCTTTTTCCTTGAGATCAGGAACACGACATGGATGCCCACTCTCACCGCTGTTGTTTAACATAGTGCTGGAAGCTCTAGCATCAGCAATCAGACAACAAAAGGAAATCAAAGGCATCCAAATTGGCAAAGATGAAGTCAAGCTTTCGCTTTTTGCAGATGACATGATATTATATATGGAAAATCCGATAGACTCCACCAAAAGTCTGCTAGAACTGATACATGAATTCAGCAAAGTTGCAGGATACAAAATCAATGTACAGAAATCAGTTGCATTCTTATACACTAACAATGAAGCAACAGAAAGACAATTAAAGAAACTGATCCCATTCACAATTGCACCAAGAAGCATCAAATACCTAGGAATAAATCTAACCAAAGATGTAAAGGATCTGTATGCTGAAAACTATAGAAAGCTTATGAAGGTAATTGAAGAAGATTTAAAGAAATGGAAAGACATTCCCTGCTCATGGATTGGAAGAATAAATATTGTCTAAATGTCAATACTACCCAAAGCTATCTACACATTCAATGCAATCACAATCAAAATTGCACCAGCATTCTTCTTGAAGCTAGAACAAGCAATCCTAAAATTCATATGGAACCACAAAAGGCCCCGAATAGCCAAAGTAATTTTGAAGAAGAAGACCAAAGCAGGAGGCATCACAATCCCAGACTTTAGCCTCTACTACAAAGCTGTCATCATCAAGACAGCATGGTATTGGCACAAAAACAGACACATAGACCAATGGAATAGAATAGAAACCCCAGAACTAGACGCACAAACGTATGGCCAACTCATCTTTGACAAAGCAGGAAAGAACATCCAATGGAAAAAAGACAGTCTCTTTAACAAATGGTGCTGGGAGAACTGGACAGCAACATGCAGAAGGTTGAAACTAGACCACTTTCTCACACCATTCACAAAAATAAACTCAAAATGGATCAAGGACCTGAATGTGAGACAGGAAACCATCAAAACCTTAGAGGAGAAAGCAGGAAAAGACCTCTCTGACCTCAGCCGTAGCAATCTCTTACTCGACACATCCCCAAAGGCAAGGGAATTAAAAGCAAAAGTGAATTACTGGGACCTTATGAAGATAAAAAGCTTCTGCACAGCAAAGGAAACAACCAACAAAACGAAAAGGCAACCAATGGAATGGGAAAAGATATTTGCAAATGACATATCGGACAAAGGGCTAGTATCCAAAATCTATAAAGAGCTCACCAAACTCCACACCCGAAAAGCAAATAACCCAGTGAAGAAATGGGCAGAAAACATGAATAGACACTTCTCTAAAGAAGACATCCTAATGGCCAACAGGCACATGAAAAGATGTTCAGCGTCGCTCCTTATCAGGGAAATACAAATCAAAACCACACTCAGGTATCACCTCACGCCAGTCAGAGTGGCCAAAATGAACAAATCAGGAGACTATAGATGCTGGAGAGGATGTGGAGAAACGGGAACCCTCTTGCACTGTTGGTGGGAATGCAAATTGGTGCAGCCGCTCTGGAAAACAGTGTGGAGGTTCCTCAGAAAATTAAAAATAGACCTACCCTATGACCCAGCAATAGCACTGCTAGGAATTTATCCAAGGGACACAGGAGTACTGATGCATAGGGGCACTTGTACCCCAATGTTCATAGCAGCACTCTCAACAATAGCCAAATTATGGAAAGAGCCTAAATGTCCATCAACTGATGAATGGATAAAGAAATTGTGGTTTATATACACTATGGAATACTACGTGGCAATGAGAAAAAATGAAATATGGCCTTTTGTAGCAACGTGAATGGAACTGGAGAGTGTGATGCTAAGTGAAATAAGCCATACAGAGAAAGACAGATACCATATGGTTTCACTCTTATGTGGATCCTGAGAAACTTAACAGGAACCCATGGGGGAGGGGAAGGAAAAAAAAAAAAAGAGGTTAGAGTGGGAGAGAGCCAAAGCATAAGAGACTGTTGAGAACTGAGAGCAAACTGAGGGTTGATGGGGGGTGGGAGGGAGGAAAGGGTGGGTGATGGGTATTGAGGAGGGCACCTTTTGGGATGAGCACTGGGTGTTGTATGGAAACCAATTTGACAATAAATTTCATATATAAATAAAAAAAAATA
>NW_024412376.1:57656458-57662001 GCF_014898765.1 Herpailurus yagouaroundi
AAAAAAAAAAAAAGAGGTTAGAGTGGGAGAGAGCCAAAGCATAAGAGACTGTTGAGAACTGAGAGCAAACTGAGGGTTGATGGGGGGTGGGAGGGAGGAGAGGGTGGGTGATGGGTATTGAGGAGGGCACCTTTTGGGATGAGCACTGGGTGTTGTATGGAAACCAATTTGACAATAAATTTCATATAAAATAAAAAAAATAGAATCAGTTAAGTTGGAAGGGTTGGAAGCACAAAAAGGAAAAGGAGGGGCGAACTGAGGACCTGCTAATACTTCTAGGCTGGCACCCACTAGCCTGAACCTGTTAGTCCACCTCAGAGATACATTTGCAGTCAGGTCAACATCTGTCAAACATGTGCCACCGGACCTGAGGAAAGAAGTGCTGAAAAGGTGCTTTCTCTATCTAAGCTACTGCAGTCCAGAACCACCTCATCTCTTTTACTGCATCAGAAATTGCCAGAGAATTCCAGGGACTGCCAATATCTGCAAGGTTATTGAAGTCCAAAGCAGGAAGCTTTCCCAATTTCTAGCTTCTTTATTTTCAAACAATATCCCTTCTTGATAGAACATAGCAAACCGGCTAGCAAAGGAACATGGAAATGTAGATTCAAAATCTGAGCCATGCTAGTACAAACAGAAAAGTGTGACAGGAGTGGTGTTGAGAAACCACAGATAAATAATCAGCTCATAGAATGTCACATTTCAATCCCCTGATTTTTGGTCATTTTTATTAAAAGTTTTAATGATAGAAATCCTCCTAGACCTACTTCTTCACGAATATTGTTTTTTCTCAGAAAGGAATGCATGAGGTCCAAGTTGTCCTTTACCAAAAACTGAGTACAGTATCTACTAAAAAAAAATCAGGTGATAGATAGCAGAGATATAATTTCATGGATTGTCGGTGGCTATTTTATAAGCATTGAGCTAAGTACAGTACTTATAAAATTTACTTCCATGAAAACAAGTAGACTTGAAACTATGATCTATGGGCTAGAATTTACTATAATATTAAGATGAAAGAAGAGTAGTACATGCAAGGTTACTTGGCAAAACCCCTTAAACTGAATTATATTTCCATAGAAGTAACCAAGAATCATTGGTCAATAATCAGTGGTTTGAACTAGCCCAGGCTAAGAGCTCCTTAATTTTTTTGGACCTCACCTTAAAAAGACCTGAAGAGACCTAAATTCTATCAGACAGTGCAACATCCATCATTGCCAACCCTGCATACCAATTAGCACCAATAACCCGATAATCAATGGTAACTGTGGTAGACAAAAGTTAAGTTTAATTTTCAGCAATTTGCGAATAGGAACTATATCCCTGTCCTATCTTACCTCCTTTTAATCAATCAGGCACTGTTTGGGGCACTGTGCTAAGTACTAGCGATGCCCAGATAAAGTGGCCCCTGCCTTCAAAAAGGTCATTGCTTGGTGGTGGAGAAAGATACCTATCAAAAGTAGATACAATTACAAACCAAGTTTTAAGGATGGCACATATTACTGAAGATGCCATGAAATTGTTGGAGAATTGTCAAGATTTATTAGGTTTCCCATTAATCATCATGTCATTCCTTGTTCCTCAAGAGCAGTCAGTCCTGTTGAATTTTTAATACTGGCAAAGACTGTCTTTATAAAAAAAAAACTAAATAAAAATTTATAAAATAAACGGAATGTCTTCTGCACACAGGGGAACAAGATCATGAAAAAAAAAAAAGAGGACTTGATGTAGTAGCGCCATTTCTTCTGTCCTCAGTCTCGCGTCTTTCACAGAGCTTCTGGCGCTGCTTGTATTGGGGCAGAGTACGCAGAGGCTCACAACCTCTGTGTCTGTAGCAGCCACCAAGAGGAGGGCCCCGGGAAGAATTTGCCACTTCCAGTGGAAAACAAGTGGCATTCTTAATTACGACGACTGTGTACTTGGGATCTGGATTTACTGCACCTTTCTTCAATTATTTTTTAATTTTTTTAATGTTCATTTAGTTTTGAGAGAGAGAGAAAGAAAGTGAGGGGCGGGGAGGGACAGAGGGAAAGGGACACATAGAATCCGAAGCAGGCTCCAGGCTCTGAGCTGTCAGCACAGAGGCTGACATGGGGCTTGAACTCACTAACTGTGACATCATGACCTGAGACGAAGTCAGACACTTAACCAACTGAGCCACCCAGGTGCCCCACTGCACCTTTCGTTATAGTAAGACACCCACTGTTTAAGAAATAAGGATATTTTTTGTTCCTCCACGAAATAGATATGAAGAGGAACATTTTAAAAGGTGCAGTTTTTCTGAAAAATAAGTCCAACTCTTGAATTCAGCATACTAGATATGTTTGTAAATAAATTTATGGCGTGAATCTTTAAAACCTCTTCTCTGAAAGAAAAAAAAATTAAGTACATTAAGAAACTGTCTCAATGGCTCCTTCTCTTTGTAACAAATGACTTACTGCTAGGAAGTATAAAGTTCATCCAAAATGACTAAGTTAGACTTAGTTCAATTAGACTAAGTTATTCTACATCAAAGACATAGAAATTCCAAGATGTAGATGTTAGTGAAGTATCAGTCCCTCAACTAACTCAGGATGCCTTTTTTCCTGAGCATCTATAGTACAACAGAACCACTGGAACATCTTTAGAGTTAACTGGTATTGATTTCTTACCTGTACTACCCAAGGATACAATAGGTTCTCAAAGACAGATTTTTCTCTAACTGATAAAAATACTCAAAAGTCATTAAAAAAAAAAAAAACTAAACCAAGTCTTCACGTGTGTGTGTGTGTGTGTGTGTGTGTGTATGTAATCAGGTATTCATTTTCTGATTTCATAGAAAATTACAAACTAAATAGATGTTGTCTCCAGCCAAATCTATACTACAGCTTTATTATATTATTATATTACATTTATATATTTTTATAGTATACATTTTACAATACTATCATTCTTTTTAATCTCATGCATTGACACACATACACACACAGAGACTGTGAAGGTATTTTGCTCTTCCCACCTTGGTGTGGTAACTGTTGTTTCCTAGAAAAATGTGACTTACTAATTGGAGTAGCCAAAAATTCATCCATTTATTCATTCATTCATTCATTCATTCATCGAAAACACATTGAGTGAGTACATTGTGTTGTCCTAGGTTCTGTGCTTAGAACAGTAGATACTCCCATACATAAACACAGGCCTGTCTTCAGAAACTCCCAGTGTAATGGAGGAATAGACATGGAGATGGGCAATGTGAGAAGTACGAATAGTGCCAACATTAAAGTTAAGCACAAGATACTAAAGAAGCACTTCAATTTTTTTATTTCTACTGTGGATCAAGAGTTTTACTCTTCACAGCTTAAGTAATACCATCGTTACTTCATCCATAACTGTCCCAAAGTAAACTTGATTTTCGTGTATATAAAGGCAGCTGTCTAAATATAGTTCAGTAGTTCCCCCTTATCCACAGGTTTATTTTCCACTGTTTCAGTTACCCACAGTCAACTGCATTGAGGAAGCAGATGATCCTCTGATCTATTGTCAGAAAGTCAAGAGCAGCCCAACACTATATTACAATGCCTACATCATTCACCTCACTTCATCTCATCACATAGGCATTGTATCATCTTACATCATCACAAGAAGTAGGGTGAGAACAGTACAAAAATATATTTTGAAAAAAAGAGAGAGCACATTTACATAACTTTTATTACAGTATATTGTTTCTATTTTATTGTTGCTCTAACCTCCCAGTGTGCCTAATTTATAAATAAAACTTTATTATAGGTATGTATGTATAGGAAAAATATAGTATGTAATATAGGGCTGAGTATTACCCACAGTTACAGGCATCCTCTGGGGTTCCACATAACCCCTGCAGATAAGTGGGGGACTACTGTGTAACAAATAGCTTTCTAGTGGTATTCTTTGTAGTGGCAATAGAGAGAAGAGAACAATCTGACCTTTTTTACCTTTCAGATTTCTAAAGCATCTGCTATAATCCTCAGGAGAAATAAAGAGCAAAGAAACAGAAAATAGTGTGGGTGGTATAATCATATATAAATAAGTTGTTTACACATGATCTCAAAAGTAGGCTTGTTCAAATAGTTCAAAATTATCTCTGAAGGATTACCTAGCCACAAATGAGACAAAACAAAAATGGTGTAAGTCAAACACTTTTGCAAGATTTTAAAAAATTAATACTGTATTTTAATGAGCTTGCAAGGCTCAAAAACTAAAAGTGTGTCAAAATTTGAAAAAAAAAATATAACCCCTCTTAGGTCAGTTCAGTAAAATCACTTTAATAAAAATCTCTTTCTTGTTTTTTTACAAAGACATTGTCACTTCATATTAAAATATCTTAAGTCTTTAGCTTTATTTCATTATGACTCTAAGAAATGAGTCTTTTAAATCATACTGTTTTGTTTTCAAGGGACTTATTAATGCAGCACCAAAGATCCAGATGAAATTTAAAACACTCCAGAAAACCTCAGTGTATTTTAAAAGAGGTAGACATTTGGTATCCATTTCTGATTTTTCTGGACAGCAGAAAAGGACATGAAATTTTTTTTAATTCACTGACATGTGTCTAAAGCACTCAGAAGTGGGTCAGTTGTGTGCTTAATTACATAGGGTAGGAAGTAAGATCGTACTTCACAATTCTTCCAGGGCTGAGTCCAACTAGAACTACCAAAAAAAGGAACCTGATACAGACATTAAGCAAGTGAACTCGGAAGCTGGATTCCTGCATTCAAATCTCCACTCTGCCACTACCAAGTTGTGCAGCCTATGGATAATTCCTTAATATTCTGTGCCTCACTTTCTTCACTTATGAAATGGAAAATTTCGGTGTCCATTACATAGTTTTTACAAAGACTAATGTTTTTACCAGGTAAAGTACTTAGAAGTGTCTGGCCCCAATAAAATTCATAAGTATTAGCTATACTAGTATTACCAGAATCTTAGAAAATCGACATATTGCTATTGGAATTTAGGTTGGGTCAGAGATATTTGGGTTTCACCTCTTCACCCTGGAGACTTAAAAACTGAGGCTTAGCAGCAGTAAAGGACTTGTTCAAAGTCACAGAGGTGGTAAGTGGAAACAGGTAAAACAGGGCTGAAATCAGTGTTCTGTCTAATCAGGACTACAGACCCCACAAAACGCAAAAGACTTCCATATATACTGAGGGGGGGAAAAGAATTTTTTACACTAGAACATGTATTTAGTAAACAAAACTACCCAATTTAAACAGCAACTCAAATGAACTACGATCCTAACTTAAGGAAACTGCAAAAACAGAAATAAATATTTGGAGCTGCAGAAATTGTTCGTGTTCACAGATTTTATGCTAAAGACAGAGGAAAAGAGGTCTTACAAAAGCAGATATACTATTCTAATACAATAGTCTAAATATATATATAATTTGCAGACATTTTAATGAGCTCTCCGGCATGACAGAGAAAGGCACTATAATATTCCTTCTATATTGAAGAAAGAGAAAGAAAGAAAGAAAGAAAGAAAGAAAGAAAGAAAGAAAGAAAGAAAGAAAGAAAGAAAGAAAGAA
>NW_024412376.1:57662011-57709513 GCF_014898765.1 Herpailurus yagouaroundi
GAAAGAAAGAAAGAAAGAAAGAAAGAAAGAAAGAAAGAAAGAAAGAAGAAAGAAAGAAAACTGAAGGTTAGGTGAATTTTTCCAGACCACAGCATGTTTTGTCTCTTCCCAAATCACTAGAGACCTTTAATCTACTGGCATATAACACACAGTTCCATCTGGTCCATAGGATACATATCTCTATTTGGGGCACTATGGCCAAGTGTCTACAAACTAGAGATATTCCAAATATTTCAAATTATAACTAAATGGCATTAGTCTCTTTTTCATACTGAGACTTAACGTGAAAATATAGTCCAATTTTTGCTTCTATCTTCTTCGCACTCCCCATGCAGTCATATCATTTGCACGATTATAGATGCAGTTAAGTTGTGTCAGCAATTTCCTTTATGCAGCCAGCTTTGCAAATGTTTATAAAAGTAGTTTTTGCAGGGGAAAAGTATGTTTTAAGCTGAAACACAGCAAGTAAAAATCCCATCACTTGAGAGCAATTTCTTTTATCTACCTTGCAAAAATGTGATGTGAATATATAAAAAGATACTAGCTAATTTAAGGTATATAACAAGGTAGTATAGAAAAAGAGAATAGAGGGAAGGGTAAAATGTAAATGGACTCCAGAGAAAAATTTCTTTGAAATATGGAATTTCATGATGTATATTTTAAAAAACAATAATGTACTTTTATATTAGGGGACATTGAATTTGGTAGCATATACACAAAAAGGGTGAACATAACATTTTGGGTCCACAGAGACAAAGAAGCCTACAACATAACTTCCTTCAATAAGCAGACAACTAATTGAGGTCCTATAAGAACTGTTAGAAGTCTAACTACATGGCCTAATGTCTATTCACAAGCCTTCACCACATGCAAAAAGAAGGATCCAAGCAGTATCTCTATACTACACACATTTCCTACCACTGCATATATTACCATTCCACATATCTTTTCAGAAAAGCACATTTAAATGCAATGGTGCATCCCCAATTAATTTAAGCACAATATGAGTGAAGCTATGAGAATTTGTTTTCCAAGGTTGATGGTATTTAGGTATAGCAAAGGGGGAAAATACTATTGCTACAAATTTCTGAGAATTCTTCAAGTGAGACTACAAATAGTTCAAAATTTCTAGAACAATAGCCTGAGATTCTAACGGAAAAGATATTTCAAAAAAGTTGAAGAGAATCAAAACCAAGATTACGATTAAGTCAGAACATGTTAGATTAATTATTAAGAAAAGTTGAAGGTGCCTTAATAAACCACTAAATATTCACAATTGGTCTTCTTCAATACGATCAGATATTTTTAATATATATAAAAAGAAGTAAGGTATAGCCAAGACAAGGATGAAGACTTGCTAGTTAGACTATGTGATTGGCAAAATAATGGTCTCCAAAAATGTCCATAACTAATCCCTGGAACCTGTGATAATGTTAACCTTATACTGCAAAAGGAACTTTGCAGGTGTTATCAAATCGAGATGGGGATATTATCCTGGATTATCAAGGTGAATCGATCTAATCACATGAAGACACAGAGAACCTTTTTCTGCCATGATCACAATAATCTGTGACTACAGGGAAAGGTCAAAGAGATGTGATATGAATAGCACCCAATCTGTCATTGTTGACTGTGAAGATGGAGTAAGGAAGCCAAAGAATATGAGTTGCTTCAAGAAGCTGGAGTAGACAAAGATTCTCCCCTAGGACTTTCAAAAAGGAATGTAGGTCTGTCTACATCTTGATCTAAGTCCAGTGAGTTCGCTATTCCAAGCCACCAAGTTCTGTGGTAATTTGTTGCAACAACAATAAAAACTAATATAGACTATAACTAAATGAGCTTAGGTGTAAGGAAAATCCTAAGAAGGGTGAGAGGGGAAGAGAACAACTTAAGCTGTGTCTGATTATGAAAAGATAAAAGGAGGAAGTGATGCCAAAATAAATAAATGACAGAAAAATAAGCAAGAGAAGGAGGAAGAAGAGGAGAAATGATATGGGAAACAGAATTAATTGAAAAAATGTAGGCTAAAATGCTTGGTACAATGTAAAGCACTAGACACATATTAGGCAATGATTTCACAGATTGGGAACTCCTAGAGATCCAGAACTAAGTCTTATTTGTCTAAATAGGGACAACCCTGGACAAATTAGACACTTTTATTTTTAATTTTTTTAATGTTTATTTATTTTTGAGACAGAAAGACAGACTGTGAGTGGGGGAGGGGCAGAGAGAGAGGGAGACACAGAATCCAAAGCAGTCTCCAGGCTCTGAGCTGTCAGCACAGAGCCTGACGCGGGGCTCGAACCCATGAACTGTGAGATCCTGACCTGAGCCAAAGTCAGACACTTAACCGACTGAGCCACCGTCAGTGTGGCTGACACTTTCTTATTAAAGAAATGTTCATGCTGTGGTATACCCCTGACTCCCCTAGCAGACAAAATAACCTCAAAGCAGAAATCACTTTCACAGACTATTGTCAGTCACAGACTGTTAGATCTTTAAGTCAAAGATCTAAGTAAGTCTACAATTTCTGGCCTGGCTGATTTCCCGGGAGGATATTTAGGGGATAACCCCGAAAGATTTGAACAGAGTAGGAGGAAAGAGCTAGATGGCTAGAGATGGACAAAAATGAGTATAGGTCATAAAAAAAGAAAGTGAAGAAGGTGATTTACACATTATAAACTGATGAGATTAAGGTTAATACCAGAAATGATTCTTGAGCTTACCATTAAAAATGTTTTTGAGGGCTAAAATTTGTAACTTTTAATTATAAGAATCACAAAGTCTAGGGATTAATGGGGATATGCCCCTTTGGAAGGAGATATTTAAAAGGATGTCCACTAGAAAATCCTCATTGACCCTGTCCTAATGAATTCAACATTCTAATAATATGCAAAATCAGGACACTGATGGCAAGTTGATGAGATAAAGCCAGAAGGGATAGCAAATCTAGCCAAAGGCCATATCTAATCGTATGAATCATAATAATCACTATTTATAGAAAGATAATAAGTTATGTGGTAAAGAAATAAGATTATTTTTGTTAATAGTGACAGTTCTGTCATTTCTTAGTTATGTTACCCTGGAAAATTTACCTGACCTTTCTCTATCCCAGTTCTCTCAAAAATTTCTACCATACAAGTTTGTTTTGATATTTAAAAAATAACCTGGGTGAAAAATAAATTAAATTTCAAGCACTAAGTATATATATAATTCTTATTAAAGAATTTGGGCTCCATCTGCCAAAATTGGTAACGTAATCCCAAAATTTTGTGATGGACCAAAAATGCTTGGCTCAAAGGAGGGAATAGCCCCATTCTAGGCTGGTTAGACATTTCCTTGGGTGCAGTAATTGGTGCCTGACTGGATTTGGAGAAGAAGTTAAATTATGGTCAAGCATTCAGGCTCAGGTGACTACAATGATGAGGAGAAAGAAAATATTTTGAGGAACACTGAAGCAATGAGGATATTCAGCTTAAGGGAGAGAAAAAACAGCCAACTTCATGTAGTTGGATGGATGTTACATGGGAGATACTGGTTTTGAGTCTCTAGAAATAGAATGGGAATAATGGGTAGAAGTACTAGGTGGTCAAGATTTCAGGTCAATAGAATGATAGTAACAAACTTGATGAAAATGATGAATAGAACCAAGTGTTTATACTGCCTAAGGGCCAGAAACTGTTGTAAGCCCTGTATAACGAGTCCTTTAATCCTTACAACAAACTTATAAGGAGGTGCTAATATTATCTACAATTTAAAGTTGAGGAGCCTGCAGCATATAAAGGTTACATAGTTTGCCTAAAGTCAGACTAGTGAGGGGCATAGACAGGATTTAAGCCCAGCAGCCTGGCTCCAGAACTCCGGATCTAGGTAACCTAAATCTTCATTTAATTGAAGTATAGTTGACATACAATGTTATATTCGTTTCAGGTATACAACATAGTGGTTCCACATTTATATACATTATGAAATGTTCAACCCGATTAAGTCTATTACCATCTGTCACCACACAAATTTGTTACAATATTATTAACGATATTCCCTATGCTGCACTTTGCATCTCTGTGACTTATTTATAACTGTAAGTTTGTACCTTTTAATTCCCTTTACCCACTTCACCTATCCACCCCCCACCTCCACTGACAACCACCAGTTTTTTCCCTAAATTTAGGAATCTGTTTCTGTTTTATTTGTTCATTTGTTTTGTTTTGTGGATTCCATATATAAGTGAAATCATACCATATTTTTCTTTCCCTATCTGACTTACTTCACTTAGCACTACACCCTTTAGATCCATCCATGTTGTCACAAATGGTAAGATTTTTATTATTATAAACAATATATAATATATTTTTATTATATTATATTTTATATTTTTAAATATGTTATATTATTTATTATTTTTATTATGGCTGAGTAATATCCCATTGTGTGTATATGTGTACTCCATTGTGTGTATACACACACACAAATCTTCTTACTTGTTCATCTATCTATGGACACTTAGGTTGCTTGCATATCTTGGCCATTATAAATTATGCTGCAATTGACATAGGGGTACACATATCTTTCAAGTTAGTGTTTTCTTTTCTTCAGATAAATACCCAGAAGTGAAATTCCTGGATTATATGGTAGTTTTATTTTTTAATTTTTTGAGGAACCTCCATACTATTTTCCACAGTGGCTGCATCAATTTTCATTCCACGGTGCCCAAGGGTTCTCTTTTCTCCATATCCTCGCCAATACTTATTTCTTGTCTTTTTGATACTACCCATTCTGACTTTATAATAGTCTGAGCTCTATGAAATGCAAAGGATTATCTTTAAAAAGAATTAATTTCCTTTTACTGAGGGTAGGAAGCATATTCTGGACCATATGAACTCCTATTCAGGAAAGGAGACAAAACGGCCTTCAGGTTTTCCCCTTTCATTCACTAACATTCACTAAACTTTCATTCACTAGTTCCTCCTGGGCAATTTGTATGATCCAGGTCCTGCACTGGGTAAATACCAGCATGAACCCATGATTAACTTCCTACTTTCATGTAGTTACAAACAGGTGAAGTATGTAAGCATTAGCCAAATAATTTACTTTAGTTGTGGTTAGTGCTGTTAAGGATGAACTCTTATATCATCTCATGATGATATAAAAACATATCATGGAGGATCTTTTTGTTTTTGTTTTTGGTCTGGAATGTCTAAGGCAACATTCTTTAGGAAATGAATTTTAACCCTTATTTTGCCATTTATTGAAACATGTATCTCTTGACCCCTTATCTTCACTTCCTAATCCCTTAGTATATCATCAGTGTCCACTGAACCCAATTTTAGTTTTTGAGCTTCTCTGAGAAGAAGTTCTATTTCTAAAGATTGGTATTCCATGATATGTATTACTACGTTCTTTATTAAAGCTCTTTGAAAGAGAAAATTTACTTAAAAAAATCCATTCTTGGGGTACCTGGGTGGCTCAGTCAGTTAAGCATCCGACTCTTAATTTTGGCTCAGGTCATGATCTCACAGTTTGTGAGATTGAACCCTGCGTCAGACTCTGCACTGATAGTGTGGAGCCTGCTTGGGATTCTCTCTTCTCTCCCTCTCTCTCTGCCTCTTCCCAGCTCATTCTCTCTCTCTCAAAAAAAATAAATAAACATTTTTTTTAAATACATTCTATCTCACAATTACAATATGGGTCGATTCAACTTTTTTATAAATTTAAGATACTTCTTATCTGGAAACAATTTGCTATTTCTCATTCTAAGAATTGTTTCATTGACTTTTATCGACTATTCTCAACAATGCTAAGAAAGATTAAAATAATAACAAAACAAAAATGATGGGATTGTCTAGAAAGTTGATGCAACAGTAAAACAAATCCTCAGTAATGCGTCATCCTTCAATTTTCATATTCAGTTGACCAAAGTATTACATCATTATCTTTTAAGAGAAGATAAAGGAAGATGGGAGACATAGATTTGTGGGCTGCTTTTAGCTTTCACTGAACTCAATTGAGAATACAGAAATTTTATTTGCTATTCACACTGACAAGAGAACAAAATTGACAGAAGACGATGACTCACAATTATTGGATGAATCAGAAGATGAATGTCAGTGACAAACAGCAGCTCTATATCAGCATGATGATGAAACTGATGGTATAAGTAAAATCTCCAACCATGAGCCTTTAGATGACGATACCTTATATAAATTTTCCCAAATTCAAGATCAACGAGTGAACAATATTTTTCAAAAACAAAAGAGAAATATAATGTTCTTACCTGCTTAGTCACCTACCAGAAACGACTTCATTGTGTAATATTTTGGGACAAGAACCAAAAATATGTGGTTTGCTGAAAGAACAAGTGAATTGTCACCATCTTTTCATCTTAGAGTTCATAGGTAGACAAATACTGAAGGCATATGCATATACAAATTAACTGGAGGAAATACATTATATAAATGGGAAAAAATGGGGTTGATCATTATACTTTGTGTTTATAAATCTAAAAATAAAAATGCTTTTCAAGTAGGGAACAAAGAAGATGACCATCTCAGCAAAATTACACAGTCTCAAATTTCAAAATGTTCTTCAAGTAATACATTTTGGTTAATTAATGTTTTTTATTTATTTTTGAGAGAGAGAGAGAGAGTGTGAGTGGGGGAAGGGCAGAGAGAGGGAGACAGAATCTGAAGCAGGCTCCAGCCTCCGAGCTGACAGCACAGAGCCCAATGCAGGGCTCGAACTCACGAACCGTGAGATCATGACCTGAGCCAAAGTCAATGCTTAACTGACTTACCACCCAGGTACCCCAAGTAATACATTTTGGCAATGAAACTGTAAGAACAGCCAGATCTAATGATAAACTGGGACCTACTAGGTATGTATTTGAAATGTGAAATCAGTACTTACAAGATAGATATGTTCCTAGTATATGTGTGACAATTGATAAGCATTAGTTTCATTCAGAGGATAGTATCCATTTCAGGCTTACCTACACTTAAAAGAAAAAAACAGAAAATATGGAATAAAAATTTGAATTTTCTCTGTTTACATTGTTATTAAAATTTCATATAAGGTGGTTTTCAGTATTACTTTATTCTCACTTCTATATTTGCCACATGAACTAAAAAGGTAAAAAGTAAAAAGGATCCATTGGTCTCAGAAAGTAAAATGATGGGAACTCTTAAGTTTAATGTTGAAGACTGAGGGACAGAGGGAGGTCCCAGGCAGCAAGAATAGGGCATGTGATGGTTTCATAAAAGCATCTCTTCCCTTTAAAGCCTGATTCCAAGATTGTGGTGTTCACAGTTCTCTTTGTATATTTCTTTCCAACCTCAGTTAAGATGTGTGTTTTACTCTCTACTCTTACAGTGTTCCTTGAGGAAGTGGCATTGATTTCTCTTCTGATTTTCAGAGTAGGAATTATAGTGGAAATCCAGCTCAAAGAAACAAAGCAGAACATATCAGCAGTCATAATTTAGACTGAATTTTTTTTCGATAAGAAGAAAAAGAGAAAAAGCACAAACTTCCCCAAACTATGATTATGTATTAGCTTCCTAGGGCTGTCATAACAAAGAACCTCAATCTAGGTGGCTTAAAACAACAGAATTTTATTCCCTTACAGTTCTGGAGGCCAGAAATCTGAAATCAAGTGTTGGTAGGGTGGATCCTTTTGGAAGGTTATGAGAGAAAATCTATTCCGTGCCTCTCTCCTAGTTTCTAGGGGTTGCTAGCAATCCTTGGTGTTCCTTGACTTATATATGCATCACTCCAATCTGCCTCAGTCTTCATATGGCATTCTCCTTTCCATGTTTGTGTCTCTGTGCACAAATTTTCCTCTTCTTATAAGGACACCAGTCCTTTGGATTTAGGACCCATCCTAATCCAGAATGACCTCATCTTAACATAATTACAACGTCAAAGACACTATTTCCAAATACAGTAACATTCACAGATTCCAGGTGAAAATGAATGGGGGGACAGGAGGAGGACAGTATTCAACACAATATAGATTATTTTTATCAAAATACCCATTAATTCAGGAGATATATGGGTCCTTACATAGAAATGTAAGGATTGTATAGAGAATATTTGGTAATTTACATAGAGGAATAGTCCAATATTTGAATAAAAGCACTTGAAAGTAAATATTGAAAGTAAATAATATCATTTTTTGAAAATTTATTTTTAAGTCTTGGTTAAAGCTTCAAGGGTCTTATGAGAAATCTAAAACAACCTAAAATTGAAATTTCGAGTTTTTTTTCCTTTGCTATCTTTTTTACTTGTTTTGTTGTTGTTTTTCTGTTTTGTTTTTGTTTTTAATGAATTTTGACTTCATCTTAAATCTCAAAAACAGCATGCTAAATGCTACTCCTTCCTTATTTGTTTTCCTCTACAGGGCCTAAATCACACTCTGGTGGGCAATATTAAATATATCAGATAATGCTCAAGCCTGAGACATTTAAAAGATCAAGGATCCATTTGGTTATCTACCTGTCTGCAGCCTAGAATATATTATTTTGCCCCCAAGTTGCTTCCCTATCAAAATACGGATTGCTTCATGTTAACTTTCATTTCTAATTCTGTTTTACCAATGACCTCCTATTTCTACAGTGTGCAAGACCCTGTGGAATAAATTGTCAAAATGCTTTGAATGGAATAACACTCACAATTCCTGTTAACAGTAATGAGACCTATGTGAGGACTCCCAGTCACCAGTGTGAGGCCACACTGCCCTGAAGTGCTCCAAATCACTACTGAAAGCTTTAAAGTTAATGTTATTATCAGAAATGTACTAATGATAATTTTATTTTATATTTTTCTCCTAGTTATTACTCATTTTTTATTGATACTGTATAAATTGGAGAAGAAAACAGAAATATTTCTTTTAGAGAAGCAAGAATTTATTTGTTTGGACTCATATATTGAATGGACAGGCAGGAGGTGATGCAGTCAATGGTGAGTGACACATTATGTTTCCTGGAGCTACCTGTGTGGCATCTTACAATCTTTTGTTACGTTTCCTATGGTTTTTGCAAAATTCCACTTCAGAATTATCCCCCGCCTGGATGCATTAAGGGCATGAGGCTTTTCATTTACAAAACCCTCGGTGATCACCCTTTGCAGTCTGCTGGTAAGTAGAAAAGCTGGCTAGATTGAAGTATTTGCTGTTATGTGATTTTCAAGGGAAGCTCTTAGGACTGAGACATGCATTGATTGACATCTCCATTGTATTAGGTTTCTTGTGCCAAAGAAAAGATTACAGAAGTGGTACTTAGCCATTGAGTAATTATGACTCTCTCCCTCTGAATCTTCTAGTCAGAAGAAACCCAAAGCTACTCTCTTTAAACAGAATTGGTGACTCATATTCTGGTGGACAAGTAGGTTCTTGTCTTCTTCAGGGAAACAACTGCCCAGATAATGAGTTGAATGAGGCTGCTTTTGGACTTCACCTATTTCTGTTTCAACCAGCATTACATTTAATCAGAAAATAATTATATCAATATGTTAGAAAATACAGAGATAATTCTTCATAACTTAGGTGTACACTATAACAATTAAAAAAAGATATAGAAGGGGCGCCTGGGTGGCTCAGTAGGTTGAGCATCCAACTTCAGCTCAGGTCACGATCTCGCAGTCTGTGAGTTTGAGCCCTGCGTCAGGCTCTGGGCTGATGGCTTGGAGCCTGGTGGCTGCTTCCGATTCTGTGTCTCCTTCTCACTCTGCCCCTCCCCCGTTCACGCTCTGTCTCTCTCTGTCTCAAAAATAAATAAAAACGTTTAAAAAAAAGATATAGAAGAAAAAAAGAATTTCTATGCCCTTCAGTCAAAAATCTTATTTCATAATTTGGTCATTAGGATGAGCACAGTCATCGAGCACTTGCTTTAGCTAACAATTTTAGGTCCTGAGATACAAATAGCTTTATTAATTAAATAGTAGATAGCTCTGTAAACACCCTCCTGCCACACACATGTATGCACAACACACACCCACACCCACACCCACCCACACACACACACACACAAATATACACACACAAAGTAAAGGACTACTTTAGACAAGTTACATATTTGAAGGAAAAAGAGGAAAATCTTTTCAAGAGTCACATGTATTTATGATCTTGACCAATAAATTCAAACATGGAAAATCTTAAATATTCAGCTAAAATTGAACATGTACTATGTACTGAAACCTGTGTGAAGTACTTTGCATGTATTAATTCATTTAATCCTCAGAATACCTATAAAATGGGCACTATTCTTATTCCCAATGATCTATGCAGAATTTTTCTTAAGAATATTGCACATATTTCCATCTGATTTATTCAAAATGCAGTTGGCAAATACTATAATTTTCACACTGATCTCTTCATATTCTCTGAATACCTTAGCCTTCAAAAGTTATTCAAACAGATTTGAATGTTTGGTAATCAGTACACTGAAATGCAAACTTTATAGATAGGAAATATATGGAACCTGGTTTCATGGGAGAAGATAAATATGAAGTGTATACCTTTGTAAATCTCTTAAAATGCTGTGATAAGAATTACCTTCTATGTCCTTTGTTTCATTCCACTTTTCCAACCCTTCTGGTCCCACAGCCAAGTAGATTGTTTCATATTCTAATAATCATCTTGTTCAGTGAAATCTCCATAAGTGATTGTACTTTCCCCACTAATCATGGTGAGTTGTTAAGGCTTGATAAGAGAGTATAAATTATTTTATATGGCTAATTGCCCAAGACTATCATAAACAAAGAAGAAAGATGCCCCATATAATAATGTCACTAATGGGAACCATATTAAAAGAGATTACAAGGAAAGGATAAATTTGAGTAATATTTTGTACTTGAAGCCTTCAAGACTTGATGAATAGTTGGTATGGGGGTTAAAGGGGAAGAGAATCCACTGTGATGCCCAGATTTATAGCTAGGCCAGTACCATAAACAAAAGGAGAGTTGAGACAGAAATTGCCCACCTTTAGGGAAGAGACAACAGAGAGAATATGCAAATATAATGAAATAATTCACATGTATATCTTCATTAGGTTTTTATGTATGCAGCTCAGCAGGTTATGAAGTTATAGTATCAGTTATAACATCTAAACAGCTATATCAGACACCTCTAACCACATCAGCCCATTTACACTCTATTGGCTTTACCTCTTACTCCAGCTCCTACCTCAGAGGTCAGTTCCAAGCAGGTTTCTACCTGCTCCCTACCAGTGCAACCTGACAGCACCCACCTAGCATACCCTACACCTCTTATGTCCTGTTCCAGGGCTCTTTTGATCCCAAGATTCAGAAAGGCCCAAGAGAACCCATTGACATTCGCACATGTCTAATCCAGAAATTAGGGAGTTAACTTCTGTCCATGACCTCGCCTTTGACTAATGGGGAATGGGAATGAATAGATCAATGTTTTCCCTTTGATTACTTGGACAGAGAGTTCTGACCCTCATGTCATAGGCTCCTCAGAAAGTCCTATGGCATAAAAGCAGTGTCATCCCTCCCTGTGGCCAAGCCCATAATCATCTTTGTGCTGTTCCCCTTTCCCTGCTTCACTCTTCTTGCCCCTCCCTCTTGCTCCCTGAAGTCATTTCATGAATAAACTAGCTACATGCTGGGCTCTGCTTCACGTCTCATGCACTGTTTTCTGGGAAGCCACACTAGGGCAGTGGGCAAGGTGAATTTTAAACTTAAACAGCAAATGAGAAATGTGTAATATAAACTTTTTGCTGCAACCCAATAGCTTATGTTGGTAAGTCAAATAACTGAAAACTTACAATTTAATTTATTTCAGAATTAATTCTTGTTATTAATAACAAAGAGAATTTGAAAAATTAACAGCACTGCTTTATAAAGTACTAAATTATGGACTTTTATACTGCACTAACAGATATTAGTAATTCAAAAGTGGTTGAGCATAGTATTATTTTAAATATTGGCAAGTCAACAATGCAGCATGAGTAAATATATTGTTAGCAAAGTTCCTAATGTGTAATATTGTATTTTCTATACTATATAGTACAGAAAATGGAAAGGAGTTCCATTAAATAAAGCAGAAGTCTGTATTCATTATATTGAATCCTGAATGATTTCTGTAGATGCAAATATATGTTTTCCCTCCCTCACAAAGGATAATAAAGAATAAAACTGTAGACATTTGGTAATTTATATAGTTGTTGAGCATATTTGCATCTAGGCATTAGGATATATGTCAAAATAGTCCAGATTAAAAATGTAACAATAAAACTAAAATTATCACATTAAACAATATTTGGATTAATGATGCTATTCTTAATATCTCTAAATAATTATCATTGCTATAATGTTAGAAAAATTTTAGTTATAGATATTAGAGTAAAAAATAAAAGCCCAGAGACTGCCTGTATTTAGTGAGATTTCCTGACAGTAATCCTGCTTAAAATAGGGCTTTTCTTGCAAGAGCCTATTTATGAAGCCCTTTGATAACCTTTGTATATATTCACAGATTGAATCATGGGTGGAAAGCATGGAATTGTGGTATAAGTCTTTCTAAAAGCAGCTTTCCATTTATATGATAGTTTAGAATGGAAAGCTTAGAAGAAACTAATAAGGATGTAGTGTAAATCAACCAGGCCAGGAGGCATAATGTTACTAACATAAGTGGTTTGCATCAATATGTCACAACCCCTAATACCTTATAGTATGTAACTTCAATTCTGAGTCTTTGAAAAGATTGTCACTTATGCAATTACCATTCCTTCCTCTTAGTAGCAATCAAACCTTTCCTTGAGGATGTTACATAGAACTACCACCTAAATATAAGTGGGTTGCTAAGCATATGCCAACAGACAAGAACAGACACCCAGCAGTGGGACTCCAGAAGCATAATTCTGCACTCTTATTTAAGAGTGCTATACATCAACTTTGTGTTTGGTTTTTATTCAGCACAGAACACAAATGTTCATCCCAAATGCACTTGCTTTGGGGAGAAAATGAGAAAAAGCATTAATTTCCAAAAGCTTGGGGATTTTTAAAAAGTGTCAAAAATGACTAAGTTTGGAGGTAAGAAAGTTTCTGTTTGTTTATTTTATTTTGTTTTTTTTTTTGTTTGTTTTTACTATTTTATAAAGCCTCACATATCCCAAGTTAGTTTAGTGGCTAAATACAGAAATGTCAACCTGGCTGTATTTAATGCCTGCTATTTAACTGGAAAAGTTTAAACAGAATTTTGCCTTTACGCTGAGTAGCTCTGCAAAGTCAGTTATTTTAAAAAGTGTGCCTTGCACAGGTCTGCCTCTCCTGAAATAAGAAAATATGGATTATTAGGTTCATTTCCTTAGGTCAAGCCTCAACAAGGTCTTAAATTAAAAAATAACAAATCATTATCACCTAACACCTATTAAGATGGCTTTTATCAAAAAGACAAGAAATAACATGTGCCAGCAAGAATATGGAGAAAAGAGACCCTTGTACACAGTTGGTGGGAATGTAAATTGGTGCAGCCACTATAGAAAACAGTATGGAAGTTTCCAATAATTAAGAATATAACTACCACATGGTCCAGCAATCCCACTTCTGGGTAGATATCCAAAGGAGAGGAAATCAATATCTTGAGATTCCTACACTACCATGTTCACCGCAACATTATTCACAATAGACAAGATCTGGAAATAACCTAAGTGCCTGTTTTCAGATGAATGGGTAAAGAAGACATGCTACACACACACACACACACACACACACACACACACACACACACATATTTCCTTCTTTCAGCTGAATAATATTCCATTGTGTGTATATGTATATATGTGTATTATTGTGTGTATGTATGTATGTATGCATATATGTATATAATATATATGTATATTATGCATTATATGTATGTGTATATACATATCTATATACATGCATACATACATACATACACACAATGATATACATATATACACATACATACATACACACAATGAAATGTTATTCAGCAATAAGAAAACCCTGCCATTTGCAACACCATGGATGAACCAGAGGACATTATGCTACATGAAATAATCCAGACCAAGAAAGATACTGTATGATCTCTGTAGATGTGAAAATTAAGAAAAAAAAAGTCAAACTCATAGAAATAGAGAATAGAATTGTGATTAGCAGAGACTGAGGAATGGAGGAAATGGGGTACAAGTCTTTAATTATAAGAAGAATAAATTCTGGGGATTTAATGAATAGAATGGTGACTATACTTAATAATTCTGTATTGTATCCTTGAAATTTGCCAAGAGTATAGATCTTAAGCATTTTCACTACAAAAAAATAAGAAGTGGTAACTGTGAGGTGATGGATGTGTTAATTAACCTGACTGCGGTAATCATTTCACAACAAATAGGTATATCAAATTATCATGTTGTATACTTTAAATATATACTTTTATTTGTCATTTATACTTCAATAAAGGTGAAGAAAACTAACAAAATATTTTTAAAGAAAACATTAACTTCTGAATAAGTAAAAGTTTATTTTATAACATGCCTCATGCTTTTCAATAGTTTGGGGGTTTAAATTATTAAATGGAATGAATATTAAGCAGTTATCAAATTCTCTATCATCTATCTATCTTTTAAATTTCCAAAAGTTATCTGTACTCATATGAAAAAATTAATAAGTAATTACAAAATATGAACTCTGTGTTGTAATACAGTTTACACTACTAAATTTTTTAATTCATAAAGTATAGCAGTTAAATATAATCCAGATCTACATAATCATTGAAAATAAATATTTTGAGGAGTTTGTGCAGAGCCACATGCTTCATGAAGAACCAAACAAGATTGTTTAACAGTTCAAGCAGAATCTTCTTCATCTTAAAACCAAATACAATACAAAAACAAGCAAGCAGAAAACAAAAACACAAGCAAAAACAAAAACCCAAGAAAACTGTGGCTATGATGCTCTAATAATTTGGTGAGGTCTTTATACATATTGGTTCCATATTTGGAACTTTATGAATATTTGGATCCATCAGTAAAATATTTCCATATATTGTTTTCCTCTTTCCCACACTTCTTATGTGTTTACTGATGCATTACTTAATGAGACATTGACCAACCAAAGTGACTTAATCCTATGTAAAACATGCCCTTTAAAAGACCATCAAAGCCAATGAATAGCTCATATGTACAGGAATGTTTCCCTTCCTGAAAATATCATTCACCCCCACACTCTCCACTTCCAAATCTATATCTCCAACTCTGTTCTCTCTCCCAAGCCCTAGACAAACATTTCCAGCTGCCTGCTTGACATTTCCATCTAAATGTTTTCCTTGGAACTTCAAATACAATGCATTTTAAAGCAAACTCCTTCTCTCTCTGTCCTTGGATCTTTACACTGTTCTCTTGCCTATTTTTGGAAATAACTCCATCACAATAACATAGGTGGAAAACTTCAGGTTTATATTTAAATTTTCCATCACTAATGCTGGAGACTGTGTGGATATAGGTAAATGGTCAAACTTTTTAAATATGACCTTCCTATTTCCTCTTACACTTATTTCCTACTTTTTATTCCTAGTGTCACCATCCTACCTTAGGCTATTACGATGTCTCACACAATTTACAGAAAACTCTGACACATAGCTTCTTCTTTAGAGCAGGGATAGCCTGGCATCCCTCTCCCATTCAAATACATTATTCACAGAACTACCAAGTGAATCTTCTTAACATGACATTCAATGGATCCCAACTTACTGAACTAAGTCCAAAATCAAGTCCTTCATGACACTTACCCATCCAGCAAACTATCCCTTTCTCTTTCCAACACTGTCAAGTACATATATATTGTCAAGCCAACATAGATTGCTCACCATTTAACAATATCACCCATACTCATCTCCTATGAAATTTTACTGGAAAGATTTCATGGGTTTATAAATCTTCCTTTAATACTTCAACTTCTTTAAATCCTAATAGTGCTTCAAGAATCTGCTCTTGGACTACCCAACAATGCCTAATATAGTACTCCATGTAACTCACATGCAATAGGAATTAAATTATACACCAAAATCCTGAATCGCAACAAGAAAACCTCTCTTAACTTCAGGTCCTACATGGAGAGGTGGTCTGATGTTTGATTGTGGGAAACAATCAGAGAAACAAATCTTTTGAGTAATGAAGTAAAGTCTCCCAGGTAGAAATCTAATCAGAAGTTATTCTTATTTTCTCCTAACATCAGGGAGGCTGGGAAAAAAAAAAATTCCTCCCATTGCAGCTGCAGTAAACATTTTTTTTTTTCTGGAGGCATTTACATGCATTTTGAAGAGCACATAAAGAACTGTCTCTCCAGCATCGTGCAATTATGTATGATAACAAACAGACACAGAAATAGCTAGTGCAGTAGAAGTTGATGTGTCCTGGAGACCGAACATTAACCAATTGCATGCAAATAAACTAAAAATTCTTTTCAATTAGCGTAGCACTCTGTTCTACAAGAAAGAGACCAGCACAACATGAAAAAGCCTGATTCAGCTTGAGATACAGCAAAAAACTAAAGGATGATGCAGAATCAGGACAAAGGTATTATTCTAGCAATTCCTGTCTAAAGATTTTACTCATAATCTAAAGACAAGGGGTTGGTTAACCAGATTTACATTATAGAAATGTATGTTATTTCCAATTACTCAATATAAGTATAGAAAGAGCTGTGGACATATCTACAGATTCTTTAATTTTAGGTCTCAAACTCTAAAGCAGAATCTCATCTTTTATTTTCCTCATCCATGTGGCAAACTATAATATTTCCTATTTAACAGTCTAACATTTCTATATCAATGATTTGTGAAATTCTAAAGTAAAACAAGTTTTACAATGGTTTTATTTGGTTTTTGCTCTGCAGAGCACCGGGTATTTTCAAGATGGAGATGAAAGCACATTTACAACTGGTTTAAATGATAGTAGCAGCAGGATTTTAAAAATGAATTCCAGGTTCCCAATCCTGTATCATTAATTACAACTTTACAGACAATCACAGTATCAGAGAGCCAGGTGCCATTTTGAATTTGGTTTTCTGGAAGGCACATTTTTTCTGTTCTTGTTTTCTGCCTCAGAAATGACATTAACTTGATAAGATAAAACTACATTTGATAAAAGAAGGCACAAGCAGGCATGACAGTCACATCCTTGGTGTCTTAAACTTGGAGAGTTTCCAGTATTTCTATAGGATTACTGCAGGGCATTCAGGGCCTTGGTACTTAAACACTCAAACAGTCAACAGCTGTCAGGCTGCCAACAAACTGTCTTTTTTGGTAGCAGCTGTGTCTACTGTCACTAGCTTCTTTCACAGAATTGTAGTAAACCAATGGCAAGCCTTTTTTTTTTTTTTTTTTTGGCCTGAGTTATTAACAGATCACTGCAGGGGACAAAAGAATGGGAGGGTATGTTCCTTTATTAGACAACTGAAGAAAGCAGGGAGAGTGAAAAATTAAAAGGTATGTTTTATTAACTGCATTAGAAAATTATAACTGATACCCACTTGAGAGTGATTTAATTCCTAATTCTGTGATTTAGATTTTACTTCAGGCTTACAGGTCAAAATGAAGTATGAATAATCAAATACCTAATTTTTTTTCACATGGAAGTTGCTTTCTGTCCACAACCAATTCACACTTCACCTCCACTGTCTCCCTTCTCTTCATTTAGAATATGAATCCAATCTTCTGCAAGGCATTGGCAGCTCCTGGCAATGAAGGTCAATAGGTTTTAAGAGATCTCTGAGATTCTATAATAAAAATGAAAATGAAGATAGCCAACTTACTTTCTTTGTGGCATTCATTAACAGTTTACCCTATTTTTCATTCCCCTATATCTTTCTCTGTGTCCTCTTCTATCCTGAATGGAACATGGAGAACATTTGATTCACGAAACAGATTGAAAAGGGGGAGAGGATTATAATAGTGTGTACTAGGAAGACATCCAAGTAATGAGGAAAATTCTCCATTTTTAAAGTCTCAAAATAGTCTTGACAACCAAATTCATACTTTGGCAACCAGCTATAAACACATATGGAAAAAGCAAAAGGAAACAATCTTCAGTGGCTCACAAACTATCCTCAGGATCCCCTTCCAAACAGAGGCAGACACAATTATTCCTTGGTTTTTCCTACCTCCTTCTTAATTCTAGTTCTTCTCAGTTCCGGACTATGTTTTATTATGCTTGCCTCCAAAATACCCAACCCTGTCTATGACAAACTCATTTAAAACTACCCATACCCTAATATTAACCCCCTCTCTTCCTGGTCAGTAAGTGAAGTTTAGACACTGAGTTTGAGCTCAGCTGACCGAGTAGAAATCTAGCTAACCAACTGATGTTAATGTCCTTCAGAGGGAAAAACCACAGGCTTGGCCTGCAAGATGGAAATAGAAGGAACACATTGACCGGACTCTCTCAGCAAGACCAAGTCTGTATCAAAGACCTCTAACAGTTAGAAGAACATCTTGTCATGCTGCTTGAATTCAGGGTTAAACCAAAATAGTCTCCTACACTGCATGGTAACAAGTGCCTAAACAGGTGGTATATAAGACATTGTCACTCTATTACGATAGGCAAATGCCAGGAGAGATTACTCTGGTGGAAATAATCATCCAGAGAATACCCAAGGGTGCTTATGGCATTTCTAAATGAAATATTCACACAGAGCTTAGACTTTAGCAGAAAATAAAAACCAGGTAAATCATACCAGAGGGAACATTCAGAACAAAACTTAAAGCAAAATATTTTCTAACATCTGCAGTCAAGTGCTCTGCTGGAAAATGTGAAAGATGGATTCCCTCTGGTAGCAAATGAGAAATTCAGTGGAAGTATTTACAACATTCTGTATATATTCATTGGAACATATGGCTCAATGAATTATTCTACATGATAAATCTCCACTGAGGCAGCCTGCTATCCACTCAGGCCCTGAACCTTCTGAAAGTGGCAAAACCTCCTGCCAAGTGGTGTCATTCAGAAGAGCAGAGGGTAAGAGAAAATAATTGCATGCAGCATTGAATATTTGAGAGTTTTCCTGTGATCTGTATAAAGCAAGGGAAGATGATTCTGTTTGACTTCATCTGAGAGTTTGTTGAGATGGGTTGGGGGACAGTATCTATTTTTTTTCCTAATCAGTTACTGAAGGGAAAGCAGGTAGTATTTAGTAGGCAGATTTCTGGTTTCCAGACAGATTCCAATCTGCTTCCATCTATCTGGATTTGGAGACTTCTGGACCTCTTCCAACACATTCTTGGCTCTGTGGCCTGATTATCCTGAGCTGTGTTAATGAACAAGATGCACTGATTTACATAGGAGGCACAATCTTTCAAGGAGAAGCTCCTTTGTGGAAGATTTTCTATACCTGACTTGGGAAGGCAATGATCTCTACTGAATTACATCAGAGCAAGGGATATGCAGAAACTGGATGTGGGCTCTGAAAGAGATACAATACAATTTCCATGGGACTAAAGTGGCAATCAGGTTTGCCCAGAATCCAAGGCCTGATGTTAGATAACTAATGTCTTTATAGTTTTACCATCTGTAAGGAGTTCTCATCTCCTCCTCTACTCCAAACTATGTGAAGTAAATAATATCACTATTCCTATTTCACAGCTCACAGCCAGATGGTCAAGTGTCCCATCCTAAGCAAGAGCTTCCTTTCAGTCCTGTTTCTATGTCTTAAGTCACATTTTATACATACAGTGGATACTTGGACAGAGAGAGATTAAAAGGGCTACTCATGTTTCAGTGCTTGCGAAAGCTACCTCTAGATATAAGGACTTCCCAAAAGAGTTACCATCAGGACAATTGTGGAGAAACTGTAAAATTATACATCTACATATACTTATTAACTGCTGAATCTATTTTGAAGAGAAGGAGGTTGGGGCACCTGGGTGGCTCAGTCTGTTGAGCATCCGACTTGGGCTCAAGTCATGATCTTGTGGTTCATGGACTGGAGCCCCACATGTGCTGTCTAAAAGGAGCCCGCTTCCAATCCTCTGTACCCCCTCTCTCTGCCCTTCCCCGCTTGTGCTCTCTCTCTCTCTCTCTCTCTCTCTCTCTCTCTCTCTTTCACCCTCCTTCTCTCAAATATAAACATTAAAAACAAAGAGAGGGAGGTCAAAAACACTACCTTTAGGAACGCCTAGGTGTCTCAGTCGGTTAAGCGTCTGAGTTTGGCTCAGGTAATGATATGGTTCATGAATTTAAGCCCTGCGTTAGGCTCTGTGCTGACTGCTTGGAACCTGGAGCCTGCTGTGGATTCTGGGTCTCCTTCTGTGTCTGCCCCTCCCCTGCTCATGCTCTGTCTTGCTCTGTCTCTCTCTGTCTCTCAAAAAAAAAAAATGTTTTAAAAATTTAAAAGAAAACTCTACCTTTAAATATAAACAAAGAAATTGCAGTAGCAAATTAGTGTATCTAGTGATTGTATTTGCCAAAAAAAAAAAAACTGTGTTCTTTTCTCATTAGAAAACTTTAATATAAATGAAAAAATAATTTTAGACTCATGCTATGCTCTAAAGAGTGGAAAAATTCATGCATTTTTTTAAATTTACAAAACAATTTTTTAAATGGTTAAATTTTCAAGGAACCTAAATTTTTCCTAGGGAACATGACCAGAAAAGTCTGAAAATAAGGCCTGAGGAATAATCTGGTAACGACCGATTCAAAACTCTAATCGAAAAAATAAAGTACAATGTGTCACCCCCTGTAAACTATTCTGTCCTAGCTAACACTATCAAGGATCAGAATTAGCCAGATAATTTTCATTTCACTACACTAGTGTCACCCCTACAGATGACAGTTTAACCAATACATCTACGTAGGTGATTTTAAGTGACGTGTGTGTGTAGATGTGTGTGCTACACTTTATGTGATGATAGTAAATTGAGTCTACAGTCTTTGTGGTGGTTGGTCACAAGCCCTGAGCTACTTACTTGATGCCTTTAGAATAGCCTCCACTCCCATGCAGCATCCTGTTGATAAAGTATTAGGGTAAACCAGTGGGGACTGGCTCCTGATGGGTATAGATTTGCTTTGATGATCTAAACTCATTTACAAAGGATATCGGTTCTGAAAGCTTAGATATGTAGCTCAAGAGGAATGAGCTGTTTTTAAGAATCATCCTGAAAATACAATCTAAATAAAGGAACACAAAGAAACCAGTGTAGCTATAGATAGGCCAATGCAGTGAGTTTGGATTTGTAAAAGATGTATAAAAAAAAAATGGAAGGAAACTGTCATAGCCAGAAACAAACAAGACACGTTATCACAAATGTTGGGTAAGGGGGCAGATTAAGAATACAATTAAGATGGCAAAAGCCCTACACTGATGGCATAAATAAAATGCTAAATATTCTAAAATGACTTCACAGAATATATCGCTTATGAGAACAAGATTTTAAGACAGACAGACCTGAATCTAATCCTAGCTTTGTTGCTTCTTCAGTTGTGTGATCTTGGCATATTTACTTAATAACTCTTGTTTATGGTTTCTGCCTTTGTAAAATGAGAATAACAATACTTCTACACTTCTTTTTAAGGATTGAATAAAATAATATAAGTAAAATACTTAGTTCCATATCTACTACATAGTTAGCACACAATGAACATTTGCTTTAAGTCCTTGGAAAAAGAGAAGGTATAGCCTCAGAGTATGAGATATATGCTATAATGATAACCAGAGACCGAGAAAGAGCAAAGCTATTCAATTTCCATTTTACTTCCACTTCTTTAATAAAAGGAATGATCCTCAAATTGGAAATGATAGAACAGACTTGGTTACCAGGGGACAGAGTCTAAAGTAGACAAAGAAATGGCAAGAGAAAGCCAGGTTGCTTTAAATTACCTTTAAATCTCAAGCACAAATGAAACATATGCAAGGGCAATGAGAGAACATCCAGGAGCAATTGTGGAATAGCTACTGGCAAATATCTAGACAATGGGATAAGACTCATAAAAATTGCTCCAGGAGCAATTGTGGAATGGCTACTGCCAAATATCTAGACAATGGGATAAGACTCATAAAAATTGAATGTAGGTCAAAAATCTCCCCAATTCTCAAAAGTGAGAGAAAGTGGACTTTGGAAATTATAGCAGGCTATGCCATATCCACCTTTGCCACCATCTCCCTGCTCCCTGCTCTGGCTTTTTGTTATACTCTGCTCCTCCAGGCAGAATTGAGCAATGAATCTATCAGAGTCAGGCTTCCTTCCAGAACCAATCTTACTGAGACAAGATGTTATGGACTGAGTGTTTGTGTCCCCCCCCCCAAGGGGGGGTATGAGATCTTAGCCCCCGACGTGAAAGTATTAGGAGACAGGGCCTTTCAGAAGTAATTAGGTTATGAGGGTAGTCCCCTAATGAATGGGGTTAGTACCCTTATAAAAAGAGACCCAAGCGCTTTCTCTGTCTCTGCTCTCCACCATGTGAGGATACAAGATGACAGCAATTTGTAAACCGAAAAGCAGACTCTCACCAGACCCCAGATCTACCAGCACCTTGAACTTGCACTTCTCAGCCTCTAGAACTGTGAAGAATAAATGTTTGTTGTTTATGCCATAATAAACAGTCTATAATAATTTGTTATAGCAACTTGAGCTAAGATAAAAGATAGATGTTAATCTTTTTTTAATGTTTATTTATTTTTGAAAGAGAGAGTGTGAGCAAGGGAGTGGCAGAGAGAGAGAGGGAGACACAGAATCCGAAGCAGGCTCTATGCTGTCAGTGCAAAGCACGACATGGGGCTCGAACCCACAAACCATGAGATCATGACCTGAGCCGATGTCAGTCATTCAACTGACTAAGCCACTAGCTGATAGATGTTAACCTCATCCCACAAATGAGAACTAGAATCGAGTCCTTTACGTAGCTCCAATTGTCATGGCCCTTTTTGCTAAGTGTCCTTGTCCCTGCCACCCTCCATGCTTCCTTTTATCCATCTCTGGAACATTTTTAAAGTAAACCTTTTAAATGGATATTTTGTGGGAATTTTTCAGATAAAACTAATTACTAGCAGCTACATTGGCTCCACAGAGAAAAAAAACATGCCAATTACATTTCCTTTGAAATAGAGTTCCTACATTTGTAAAGAAGAATAACTACACAGAGTAGATGAATTTCAGGAAGAAATATGACCCATTTTCCTATGATTCTCTAGGAGATTTGAAGGCTTGATTATAGTTAGAATTCATGTAATTGATAGCTACATGAACTATATACAAACAGTAAATTAATATATTGATACCAGTCTTGAGATGGAGTGCTAACCAACACATATATTTCACCCCGCCCTTTCCAATTTTTATTGGTGATCTTATTAAGTCACATAGGCATTTTTACTAAATGGATAGGCATTTTTATTAACTGTATAGGTGATTCTAACCTTAAGGGATGGATCTATTTATTGACAATAATTGACAATAAACTAAAAAACCTTGTTGAGTTAGAAGAGTGAATTGTAACTAACAATATGCAACTTGATGGAAATAAATATAAACACTAATGGCTCAACAAGTCAATTGTACAATTTCAGAGTGAGAGACACCTAATATAAAAGTAGTTCTTGTTTTTAAAAAAATTCCCATTATTATACAATAATAAAATGTGTCTGCTAAAACAACTTACATTACCTTGAACTATAGATAAATATCAATATCAATATCAATAAAAGGAGAAGTATACTGCCACTATACTGTGAGTTTTTCCATACAAATTCAGAATACTGCATTTTGTCTTGGGCTCTACATTTTTAAAATATTGACATGTTGGAGCTATCCAGAGGATACCAACAAAAATAGTGAAGGTTCTACAAATTATGTCATTGGAATATTTTTAGAATTAACAAAGATTGGAAATGTGAAGGCATAACAGGAACTTAAAAGCTACATTCAAATATTTGAAAGATTTCAGAAGAAGCATTAGAATGAACTGCAGGGTAGCTCCAAATGTCAGAACTAAGACTACAACTCTAAGTAATAGGAAGACAAATTTTAGCCCAGTACAATTTCCAAATAAATAAAATTGTAATGGTCTTGCTAGAAAGTAAGCTCTTCATCACTGACATGTCCTATCCATAGGCTGAAATGACTATCAGCACTCTTTCAAGCACTATGGAAAAAGCTATACTCTGTAACTTCTAAAGGTCCCTTCTACCCCAAGCTCATTGGAACATCAGCATTTCACTTTCAAGAGAGATTTTTTAGTGCAATTTTCCCCAATATTTGCACCAAGCCAGGTCTCTTTTAAATTAGTATTTTTTTTCTAATAGCCAAAGAGAAGGTGTATGTTTAGAATTAAGAGAGACCTTTTATGGAATTATCAACAGGTTTTCCTAAATACTAGCCCATCTTTGCAGACACCCCAAAGAATGAAGCAGTTGATCATTCATCAGCTGTGACCTCTGGACTAGTTTCTTTACTTGGAGAAAAATTGAAGTTCCACCCCATCACACTTATACTTGCTTGACTTCACAACTGCAATATGCCCCTCTAGAGAGAGGTTCATTGTTGGTGTCATGAGCATCGATCGATTGTACCTAAGCTGCTCTCACAATGATTACACCGTCCCTCACTCCCCTTAAGTTTCACGGCCCAGAGCATGCCCAGGGCTCACTGCAGGCAGACTCATTCTGATCAATGCAACACTAGCATACAGCATGCATTCATAGAGCCAAAGGCAGTCAGGGTCCCAGGGTACTCCAATTGTAGACAGAATTTCAGCTTTATTAGGTAACTGTCAGATTTGCCTTGGTGTCTCTTAAAATTTTAAATCGGTAGAAAATATAAGTGCAGAAAAGCCATGATAAGTTAACTTAGCAATCTGTTGTAATAAACATATGCACTATGAACATACATTATGGAAATCAGATGGAGAGCCCAGAGAGCGATAATAGAGCAAGAAATGTGAGAGTAGTGAGATCATAAAAATCATAAGTGTTATATATCAGAAAGAGTTTTCTTTTTAAAGATCCTGGTCAAGATTTCTGCTTGACATATCTGAGGAGAAACCCACCCCTCTATTTACCACAATGCACTATTCACTCAAAGGGTACAATAATACAAAGAAAGTTTTAAACACAAGAGACCATATATACAATGAAAGTAAAGAAAGGCTGTATTACAGTGTGGGAGATGATACCCATATATATTTATTGTCTCCACTGAGATCCAGACTTGGACTTTATTGTTTTAATTTCTCTGTCATGAATTCATTCCAAGATATCTTTCTTTAACCATGAGTGCCAAAAGAGAAGAGCCTACACATGTAAGTTTCCTTTTGTAGGAGCCTCAGTTTAGGGGGCGGGAAGGGGGCGGAGAACACTACTTTAAAAGCTAGTGGAAAAATTCTTTAGGTAAAAAAAAATGTGTTACTTAGCAAATAATAGCCTTAAGAGGCTATTTTATATAGGAACAGATAATCTTTTTGGCATGACTAGAATAGACCTCAAATGAAACAAAGAAAACTCTGCAAAATAAAGGGAAAACTTGAGTTTCCATTAGCTGCCCTATAAAGAAAGAGCAACATCAGTCTCAGGAACCTGGAAAAGCAGAGGGGATGTGAGAGGTAGGAGAGAAAGCCCAGGAAAATGGTAAGAGACAGACATGAGGAGAAGAAACAGCCAGTGGGGACTTCCTGGAGGTGGTGTGCCCATATTTAAGGATAGGGATGGTTAATGATCAGAATAAATTGTCTCTCTATTGTGAGACATGCAGCCTCCTTTCGGAATGATCCCTCATCTTCAGCAAAAGTCTATTCACATAATTGTCTTTTGAAAATTTCAAAATGAAAATTGTGGCATAGGAGCTATATTGCCCACTTGGATCAACTTAGAACAGACAGATGGAAATGGAAAAGATTATAAATGAAAAAGATCAGTGCAGAATTCATAAGATTCAACAAAGTGGAAATAATAAGTGATCAGAAGAAGTGGATTCTGTCTGAGATTCTTTGGAAATGTTGATTAGTATTCCATAGATGAAGTTGAGATGGATAAGGGATTGAATCATTTTCATTTAAACATTACACAACAGAATGACCCAGATAGGCTGGAAAACTTGGAGACATAGTGGCAGCTGAAGTTTGGATTTAACACACAAAAATTGACTGTTAACATGTGGCTTTTGGTGATATTAAAGTGGAACAGCTGATCCAGCCCTGCTTCTTAGAGATTCTTTAAGGTCTGGCATGGGGTAGGAAATGTGATTAGGGCAGGCTGAATGAGAGAGACTCTGGGTCTCTACATCTACTTCAACCAAAACGGGTCCAATTTTGCATGGTTTCCAAACTGAGATTCTGTATAATATTTCAATTTTAATAAGGGCCCTTATAGTAATATGTACAAATAAATAGTTTTAATGCTATTGTTGAAAATACCTGAACATTGACTGAATCATGCTAGACAGTACTTACAGCTTGTGACAGAATGTAGAATTCTCCAAAGATGAGCAAAATGGAGGAGGAAAGATGGAGAATGAGGCAAAGAGGAGTGGGCTAGTGACTAATCATTAAATTCATACCTTGTTTAGTCACTTTTTAACTCAAACCAAATTCCACCTTCTTGTCCCAATCCCAGCGCTTTTACTTAAAACCCCCATCTCATGACCTAGTTTTGTGGCTATATATGTAGTGTCTAACTATATAAAGTTGTTTTTCTCCCTGGGGCTTTATGAATACAGTGCAATATTGTTGCCGAGACTATATGGCAGTTCACCTCTTCTTCCTGGACACACATCTAGACTACAGTTTCCAGCTTCTCTCATTACTGCTGTGACCATGTGACTGAGTGCTAGCTAACAAAACATGAGTGGAAGTAAACTTCACACTTTCAGCCAATTCAAGCCATCCATATTCTTTTCTCTACTAACTGCTGGTGGTTAATACACAGAACAACCTTGAAGCTTTAAGCTGAAGATGGCAGTATGTTAGCCTGAACGAAGTAAAGCACTTCAAGAAACTGCAAATCCCTGTAACTTTTTGAGCCAGGAAAACATTTTAGGGTTCATTTATGATAGCAGGAGATGTTGCCTTAACTAATACAGACATGTAAACTCTGAACCTACTTTTTTTCCTTCTTTAACCATTTACCAAATCTTCAGAATGCTTCACTAACCACCTCAATTAATGTTTCTCAAGAACTGATAGAGGTGACAGTGGAAATGGCATTTATTTATACCAAATATGTAAAATGCTATTCCATTTAGGGCCCACAGAGAAGCTCATGAACACTACCAATTTATCAAAATATATTTGCTGACAAGATTCCTATGTAGCATTAATATGGTACTATGGGGCAGTTGAGAATTATCCACTTTCAAAAGTTTTCCAGCTATATTTTCTAGCCAATTATTTACTATTGATCCAAACAGTTTAAAGAAGGTTGAATAATGATAAGCCTGTCCAATAATACTTTGGTGCCTTAGCAATTATGAAACACTAAGCAACTTGAAAAGCAGTGGTAAGTCACTGCTCTTATTTTGCTGCTAGAGATACAGCACAGCAAAATCCTATGTTGGATATTTGAAGTGGTTCAGAAGTTCTGTCTTGGAATTTTTTTAGTTGTCACTCTCAATCACTGCAGCATGCTTATTCTCAAATATCTCTTTCATTTGCAATAATTCACACTTCTTTAGCATGTGAGAACCCTTGCACATAGTCATACATTCTCATTTATATGCTTTTCACTGGGCACATTCAGAATAAACTATGAAATGGTAGGCGACCTTTTGAATTTTTCTTTGCTAATAAACGGGTCTGACTGAAGGGATTAATTGATACTCTGGGTAACATAACATTCTGCAATTTCTTTTTTCCTAGAGGACTCAGGAGAGAGGAGTGCAGTAAAAATTTAAATATGGCTTGTCCAAAGGAAGCTGCTGCAATATATAGTGTTTACCACAAGTGTAAGATGCAAAATAATGCTTCTACATCAGATTGCCTTTGGTGAGATAGTTATTAAAATCCATTTCAATGTCTGAAAAACTTTATTCCGACTTTTATCTAATTCTTTTCTTGTGTGGTCCCAGTAACGTAGACACAAAATCAATAAAAATGATGTGAAATGATGAAGCAGGTAAATATGGTTTCAAGCTCTAGTTTATACTATAACCTCAACCTATAGCAGCATTCAAATTTTCCTTATGGGGAGGGAGGTTAAAAAGGGAACCAGAGAAGGGCTGGCTATGAAATTTAACCTCTCCACTTGTCTCAAATGCATAGTGATCATTGAGTAACTTGACTTCCCTTTCTCAGCTTAGTGGGAAAATGTATTTTCATTTCTTTTTGTGCAGAAATACAAATAAAATGCCATCTAAATGGCATTGCTTTTATAGGGATAAGCAGGTGATCTCAGTTCAGACTGATTGTTCTATCTCTTTACTAAAGAAATACACTTAAAAGCAAATTTAGCTTAGAGGAGTCCAGCAATAATGCCTGCCTAATAGAAACAATTTCTTAGTGCCGTCAACAGGCCCTGATAACAAAGTGCATAACAGCTGCAGAAGAAGTAGCCCAATGAGTGTCTTCAGCTGATGGTGATTGATCCAGTCTCATAATGAAGTGAAAGCTTTTTTAGAGCCAAAGCAATTTTTGCCCACATCCTTTATCAGGAGAAACCATAATGAATTGTGTTAGTTGCCAGCATTTATTGAAAATTTCATCTTAGAATGTTGGCCAGATGTCATTATACCAGAATTAAGTGCAGCCTGAGAGCCTTACTGTAATGTACAGAATCTCTCACCATCACTGTTCTGGAATTGGTTTGGGTCTGCCTCCAAATATTGCAGAGAAGTAAAAGAGGCTTTAAACTACAATCGATTAAATGCTTTATGCACATCACGTCTTATTTCTTCTCTTATAAGAAATTTAATTACCTAAATCCTGTATGCAATTTCAATGTATAAATGTTAGTCTAAAAAGTAAAATAAAAATATTTTTAAAATATTACCGTGACCTCTGATGTTTCTAAAAATTTAAAAACATTGTAACTTGCAAACTATTTTAATAATGCTTTCAGATTATGCTGGGTAAAATAAAAATTGAAGGTATAAGAATTATTTCTCATCCTAAAGAGTAAATGAACACTAAAGTCATTGATACACAGAAAAGCAGTTTCATTGAAAAGATTATATTTAATGGATTATGAAGCCTAATATGTTGAAATCATATGATATATCCTACTTTTACATTATTTCATGTCATCAGACATAATCACTTTCCTTGACTTGATGAATCTTCTAGAATTACTGTCAAGCTATATTTGGCTGAGAGATCTGTTTATATGAAACTGATTTGTAGTTTTGCAGCTAAGTAAAAAGATAAATCCGTCTGCTGTCTGTCATCTCACCTTTCTTATGAAAGGCTGCAGCATGAAGCCTAGAACATATAAAAAATCTTTCTTGGGCTGCTTTATTTTCATGTATTAGACCAGAGTTTTCAGCATTTTAGATGGAATGTTCTCTCTACTGTGCTGATAAAAGCCATTAATTCTCGTTTCTAAGATCAGTATATATAAATTGACTACAAATATTCAGATGCAAAGTAGGTCACTAGCTTTAGGTAAGAGTCATAGCATGAGAAACATTAGGAGTCAGCCCATAGCATGCAGACTCATTTAGCCTGATGACTTAGAACTCTATTTTCTATAGAGCAGAAAAGAAAGAATGGAGTGAGTCTTCATTTGAGGCACACTAATATGTTAAGTATGTTTCATCCTCAGGGGTAACAATCCAGGTTATCACAAACAGCTATATTGCAACTAAGAAAGCTCTCAGGTTTGAGTATCAGTAGGAATAGGTTTATCCAAATCAAAATTGTCATTTGTTTTTAAAGCATTCTGTTCCACTTTAACTAACACTGGCCATGTGGATTAAGTTAAATGCTTGCAAAAGCATAAAGCTTTGCTTTTGCATATCCTAGTCAATAACAATTACCTTTTGGATTAGATTAATAAGCACAAAACCTGAAAATTCCAGAAATGTAGGACATTATGTGCAAGTGTAGTATTTGTATTGAGGGTGGTAGTTATAAAGTTTGAAGTGACCTGTATATCCATGCCAGATTATGTCTACACAAGGAAATTCTAAATTGCCACTGATTCAACCAGTTCATTAGCTCTATTCTGCTGGTCCAAATAATGTTTGTGGGATTATTACATTGGAATAGGGGGAGATATGGTTTATTATGCAGTATCAATACCTAGATCCATGAATAGGCATGCATCCTGAACTATGCAAAACAAAAACCCTTTCTAAAGTGTAACATTTTAAAACAATTTTGATGTACAACTTTCTACTTAGTGCTTCTACGCAATATCAACAAACCCCCTTAGTACCCCTGAGCACTAGGAGAGTTAAGATTTACAGTTGAATCTTATAGCTCAGAGCATGTTTTGGAAAAAAAATGCCTCTCTGCTGAGAATAAGATACTTTCTGATACTATGACTTAACGGAATTGCTAGTTGGAAATCTCTACAGGATGTTTCTGCCAGGAAAAGGACAGAATGGACTAAAGTACATACTGGTCTTGCTATGAAATGTGAGTCTGCCCCCAAAATAATAAACACCTGGATTTAATACTGTATAAAATACTCTTTCATACAACAAACAACTCTCCTTCTATGGCTTTCCCTAGGGAATGAAACACTATGAAAGAAATGAATTTCCCACCAACACACACACACACACACACACACACACACACACACACACACGCAGTGCATGTTCTGATGAGTGAACCCACAGACCTATAGACATATGCACAAAAAAAGGAATATTTTTAACAACGCCTCATTATAAGTTAAAAGCATCACCCTAGAGCACTATAGCATCCTTGTACAATTTGGGAGAATGTTTCTCTGTCTGTGGATATGTATTTTTAATAGCAACCAGTGCAGTCTACTTGTCTATTCTGAAAGTTCATTACCATTCTTTTCCCTTCCCTATTTAGAGTATCATATTTCTTGTACTTTTAATTTTGGTATTTCTTAGCACCTATAAAGGGTAGCAGGTGGTCTCTTTTGGAACCCAAATTCTTCTATTCATATGCCAAGTAAATTCAGAGAGCTGTCTTCTCTCTTCTGCAGCCCCTTCTAGAGGGACCTGCTTTCAGTGGTGGTTTAGTGGGGCTTTCAGAGGTTATTTAGTGTCTCTTCTTATTCAGGCATCAGTGACTCCACTGAACATGCCTTTGAGACTGTGAACCCAGAAACAAAGATCCTGTTCACGAGAAATTTTCAAGATGGCCAGCTCATTGCCTGTAAGCAATTTGCAGTTCATGAGGACTTCATTTATTTGTGAACCCCATATGTAAAGCAAAGTATAAAATTGAGGCTATCTATTGAAGTTTTACATTATTTTGTATATGAAGACTAAAGATAAGAGATTAAATATTGTTGGTATAAAGCCACTTAAAAGAATGCACTATTACCCTAACTTTAATCTATCTATTCACACGACAGGGAAAAATCCCCATTCTAATCTACCTCACTCCTACATATTTGTATTTCAAAATATCTTTCTAAAATATCAAATCTGAATAAAAACATTTCTATAATTATTTCTCATTTATTTATATAATTGCCAGTATCCTGATGGAATTCGTAATGTAAGATTAGCTACATTATATTTTAAATTTAGATTTTTTGGACACTCTATTTCTCCTTGGTAATGTCTGAATTCTGCCTCTTACTGGCTTGGCTACATCTTACAAAGTTTCAGATCTTAGCAGTATTTTCTCATTTGAAAATAATCCACTTTTTCTGACTCTATCACCCACAAACTATCAGTTTTTATGAATTATAAATTTTATGAATCTACATGACAAATACTAGTATCTAATTCATCAGCTAACCTCATTGGTCATGTTGCAAGCCAGGTCACTGCTAACCCACAGAACATTGTGCAAATCAGAAAAAGATTGCCCCTTTTATGAAAACACATCTCTGCCATGGTTTAGATAGCAGGAAGCATACTCATATAGGTTAAAAAAGCTCAGCTCAGAGGTCATATTGCTGATAAGAATCAGCTACTTTAGGGCACCTGGGTGGCTCAGTCAGTTAAACGTCCAACTCTTGATTTCGGCTCCGGTCATGATCTCATGGTTTATGAGCTCAAGCCCCACATTGGGCTCTAAGACAACAGTGCTGAACCTGCTTGGGATTCTGTCCCCCTCTCTGCCCTTCTCCCCCTCACAATCTCAATCTTTCTCTCTTTCCCTCAAAGAAATAAATAAACATTTTTAAAATTCAGCTACTTTGGAAATCTTTACCATTAGTTATGTGAAGACCAAGTGATGAGAGACTATAAATCAGTATAAATGTGTGTGTGTGTGTGTGTGTGTGTGCGTGTGTGTGTGTGTGATATGGCATAGAGATATAGAGATATAGATACAGATGTAATGAGGAAATTCAATTCATGTCAGTCATGGAGAAGACCAGGGATGTGTGGTTCAGTGAGAATCAGTGTGTGTGTGTGTGTGTGTGTGTGTGTGTGTGTGTGTGTAACACGTAACAAATATATATATGAATAAACACATACACACATGAAAACTCGTTGCTACTTCTAGAAAAATGTCCTAAATCATACTTTCTGGTTTATATCACCTCCATGACATTATTTTTATATATCAGTCATGGTTTCCATTGGAGATTCAGGAAAGAAATTTATTTTCTTCCTTGGTCCTTAAAGATTGTAGAGCCAATTAATGATAGAGGCATTTGTCACATTGGTAGTGTTATAGAATTTGGTATTATTTGGTCATGGAGAGTGATGTGGAAAAGACATTTGCACCCTGTGACCAATAGCTTTTATATTCAATGTAATATTTCTCTTTGTTTAGAAATATTACATTGAATATAAAAGCTATTGATTACAGGCAGAAAATATACTTACCAATTACTGCCTTAAAGAAGAAGAATACAAAGTGCTCTCTAGCTGAAGTGGTTACAGCTGGTTGCATACAATAAACCACCACACCGGTGTTCCTCAGCTCACATAGTGTATCAGAGAGGTTCCAAATTCTTCTTAAACAAATGCTTGCATGTTTATTTTTTTCTTTTAGCTTAAAATTCATGGTAGAGTTTCAGCAAAAATAAATAGGAAAGCATGCGGCAGGGATGCCTGCCGAGAGATTGGCTGTCTAAAGAGCCTGCTATGTAATCAGCTAAAGCAGTTAGTGGCTTTTTACAGCTTCAAAGCTGCACTTTTTCAGAGGTTGAATTTTTCAGTCCATGTATCCTTCCCATAATTTATAAGAATGCCAGGGACACTGGAATGCTGCTTTGATAAACAATAACTTTAAATACTGCAGTTGATCTAAGCCACCTTTTGGATTTACATTCAAATGAGCACACACAAATATGCTAGATTAATAGATTTTGTGGTCTATTTACACACCTTCCATCATCCCACCATCTTTGCATTTGGTAATCAGCCTACAATGAGCCACCTCACCCCTTCCTGCCCTTCTCTTTGGGGGAGAAGAAAAATCTCATCCCAAACTCTATACCCATCTTATTGATTGCCTTTCCAAGAGGCAGAGAATCCTTTTCTCACTTGGTGTTCCATTTAAACGTTGTATACCGTTGGCAGTGCCATCAACAACTCCCCAGAGGGCATGCCATGCCTGAGAGAAGAGTGAGGCTGCCCAAAGAAACGTGAGAATGAATAGTCTAAAGTTACTACTCACCCACCCTGGGGCCAACCAGTGACTAATTTCTAACCAACAAGCAGCTCCTTCAGATTCCACTGTGTCTGTCACACACGGCATTTCAGCCCAGAGATTTCTCTCACTATTCATTTTCTCTCTGGCACAAACTGCTGTATGCAGCAGGCAGACTCTGGCAACTTGCAGGGCACGGAGCTATAGAAAACTAACAGATAATAATAAAGAAGTATTTTTAAAGAAACCATCTTTTCACAGGAACTCTTACCATCACCACACTCCCGTACACATTTGGGACAGCAGTGTTCTACTCCACTCACACTTCCTCAGAAGTAAGGAAATCCTGTTCTGCCTTGCCGTGGCTAAATAGTAATATATCAGACATGCCCTTATTTGCCATCTGGCTATCTGACAGGCTTTGGGTTTTAAATCAAGCATGAAGCATGAAAAGTTGTAAATATCAAAAATCTGACAAAGCACTCCTTTAATATTTTCAAGTTTCATTTATTTTGAACAATGTGTTGGGTAAATGAAATTAGGACTTCAACACGTCTCCTCTGACATATATTGATGTTTACACCTTTCTCAAGAGTTTCTTTGCTCTTAATTTCTACATTATAAGACCAAAGAAATTTCTCAGGAATTATTGTTCAACTCCAACCACTATGTAAAAACACTCTAGTTCATTAAAAGGCTTATATTTGACATATAAAAAAGAGAAAGGAAAGAAAGAAATAAACTATTACATTTGAACTGGAAAGATAGACTAGTAACAGGAAGTAGATTTATCCAGGCGTGGGGAAAAAACTAATACACCACAGCAACTAAGCAATATTTATTTTTATGGCATGGTATACAAAATATATAAACCATTTTCTTTGAGATAGAGATTGACCAAAGAAAATATTATCCTCCTGGTTTTTCTCTACACAGGCAATAATTTTTAAAGTGAAAAGAACAGATCTATAAACCAGTGGAAATACCAAACTATTTCTCTGAAAACTGCTTTTTAAAAAGGCATCTAAAACCTTATACTGAGCATATCTGAAATACAAACAAGTAACAGGAATTACTTTGTAATCTTTCTCTCTCTCTCTCCACACACACACACACACACACACACACACACACACACTTTAAGACACTGCAATTTCATTAAGGAACAATGATACATATGTACCAAATATATACAGATATACCAAAGCAATTTTTTAATGTTTCTATGGCTTTAATGAGTCTCCTAAAGTAGGAGTCTTAGATCTCCAAAGAGATTAAGGTTTCAAAATACTTTTATCAACTCTTAAGATTAGAGATGCTATACACATAGACTAGCTTTGGGGTACTGTTCTGAATTTAACTGATTTGAAGAAGGCTCAACTGCAGACGGAGAGTGGCTGTTTCCAGAGTTGCAATTGCCTTTTCAGCAATGATTTCTAACCGTTACCTACCATGCACCACTTACTAAATACAAAACCCATTGCCCTGAAGAATCTGTTCACAATCTCTGCAACAGTGGCATCTGCAGAGGGGAGCTCCAGCCACTTGAAACTCATTAAAACATACTTGAGATTGACAATGAGTAGAGAACATCTGTCAGACTTGGCCAAGATTTCAATCAAGTGTGATGTTGCTGTGTTACTTGACTACATTGACTTAATAAATGAGCTGGTTGCTGTCAGCACAAGGAAAGTTTAGTTGTAATTACTATCCTGTCCCTTTTTTTTCTGAAATGTTCTTTCACTTAAATGTTCATGTTCGTACGTGAAATGTATGAAAATGAATCTGATGAAATAATATACCATTTAGAAAAGGAATACATGGTTCGTTTTCAGCTGACTAAAATTAACAAGAAGACCACTTCCCTGGTGAGCTTCCAAGTATATACCCTTGAAAAAGCAGATAAAATCATACTCCTCCCCAACCTATAGAAGTGTCTCCAACTACGTGTCCAGAAGAATGTAGTCTTCACTTTGATCTATAGATCGAATGTTTATAATAAAGAGGTTCGTGTGTGTAAGATTTGGGGGAAAGTAAAAGTTTTTCTCAGTACCAAAGAGCCATAGATTTTCAATAAATAATGCTTACCTTATACAGCATTTCAAGCCTTATGTTTATATTTCACATTTAATCTCAGAACAATCCATTTTGCAGATGATTAAACAGAGGCTCAAAGAGATTCACTCATCTGCCCTAGTGACATAATACTAGGCAACCAAACTGGGATTCCACTCAGAGTGGAAGCTTTCCACTACCACTATGTTGCACTTGCTACGTTTGCCTTTTATAAACATTTATTGAGGGCTCAGACTTAAGTCCCAGATGTTGGCTTTGACTGCTATTGTTTCTAGGAGATTAAAAGTAATATTTTTTCTGTTTACACATAGCACCATTGCTTAATGATGGAAGAATGTGAAATCCAGTCTCAGAGGCCAAACAAGTTCAGCAGAATTTAGAAGAAATAACAATCAGTGAGCATCAAGCCAGATAAGAGCAAAAGAACAAATTCACTCTCTTCATCTGATACACTGGAACATCCATTTACCAGACCTTGCAAATTTGAGCTCCCCAACTAGTGTAGTTGAACCTGCACAGGCCAGGAAGAGTGGAAGAGAATACCAGCTACGTGCATCAGTCTGCTGATGGGGTATAGTCCCCCTAGTTTGGTGGCACTAGTTCAAAGGGTGTGTATAGAAGGTATCTTACATTAAAGGGAAGGGTGTCTCTTCACATATTGTTTCCTTCACAGGCTGAGCATTAGCAACTGTATGCAGGAAAAAACCCTACTATTTGTGCATTAATAATACTTTTAATAATTAATAATTAAATTTTCCCTTTGCCATTACCAGTGATTAAAACTCCACACTGGCTCACACTTAATAGGTATGGCCTCCAAATTTGATTAATGTTAAGCTTCCGTTTCTGTTGCCGTTACTCATCTAGAGCTTACACCCACTGAAACTCTCCTGCTTTGATGCCATTAGTCTGTCAGCCCACAGACACTCAGTACTTAGACCAAGTTTGTATTATAAATAGGATATTTTGATAAAGACTGTCCCCTACAGAAGGTCAAAGTAGTTGTAAAATTAACATCACCATAGTTGAGATGAGCCGCATAGCTAAGATTATCATAGTGTTAGTAAAAATAGGTCAGCCACACATAAATGTGTGAATTCTGCCTCCTCTGAACTCCCTTAGCATTTTATTTTTATCTCTCATATGGCACTTATCACTTTCCACCTTGTATTATAATTATTTGTATGCAGATTTTATATCTCTTATATTTTTATAAGATCACAAAATTCTTTTTGTTCTCCACAACACATAATACACTGTCTTACACATAGTAGGCACTCATTAAGTGTTAATTGTTTGAAAGAACCCTAAAAATAACTAGGTAAGAAAACATTAATGTTCTAAAAGCTACTTTCATAAAAAGTATTTGACTATTGAACTGAACTTCCTTAGAACATTTAGCCTCTTCTGTTCCATGTTCTCTCTGCATGGGAAGGCATCATCACACACGCACTCACATACACGCACACCCACATGCACACATACACAGCCGGTTCCACTGTACTGAATTACTTTTGCTTCTCAGGCGTCTTTTACTTCCAGGTTTCCTTCATTTATCTAAGAGTCTCTCCTTCCTACTGCCTAACTTTTTTTTTTCCTGACTGCTAAACTAATTCTTACTTCAAGTCTCAAGTTAATGACCCTTCCTTCTGGAAGCATTCCCTAACCCTCTAAACCCATCCCTGTGTATCTTGTTGCTTCCTCTATCATAGCGCATATCACACTTAATTTCCTCTGCACTGGCAGATGGGCAGATGAGAATGTGCCTGTGAGACTAGAGCAACAGCTAGGGTCCTTTTCTAGAGAAATCAGGGCAGCCAGGCTCAGCTCAGCAATTGGTCCTGAGTATTCTGTGTGAATGACCTCTCTAAAAACTGGCAGATATTGTACTTTTTGTGATTCACAGGCCTAATAGCCAATAGCCAATGAACAAATCCTACTGGGTGTGTTCTATAAACATAAGTAACAGGGCACAGATTTTGAATAGAAGTCATTTGATGAAGGTTTTTCAGTTTAAAATAAATAGAATACCCTAAAAAAACTATAGGCCCAATAGCTTACCTGGTACATGGGGGGAAATGTACTTTATGATTACTTGCTTTTTAGTAACACTCCTCTCTTTATGCTGAACATGAAAGAAGACAATCATAACTTCTTTCTGAGGTAAGGAAAAGCGTGGAAGGTAAGCTGCAAGAAAAGGTGACATATTGCTTGAGTTGGGTTTAACCAACTTAAGAAGGGGAGGAAGCTCATGTCAGACAGGGATACAAGCATGAGCACAATTCTAGAGATATGGAAGTGTGTGCATGACTAGAAAATTATGGCTTATTGGTTAAGATTAGTGTGTAAAAAGTAGATTTGAAAGAAGCTGAGTGCATGCAGGAGTTGAGGTTAAAAAGATAAGTTAATTTGACATTATAAATAGCTTGACAACTAATCAAAGGGGTTTGAACAATTCTGTAAGTTGGAAGTTATCCCAAATTTCCAAACAGGAAGACACATAGCCAATCGTGACTTAGAGAAACAATTTTGGTGACAAACTAATGAATGAGAGAGAGAAGAGAAAAGCTGGAGGCAAAAAGACCTAGTTGGGATGTCAGTTGGATAAATTGAGTAACCAATTTCAATAATTTAAGAACTGCATATCCATAAAGTTCAATATAAATGTTAATTTAAAACTATTATTTCAATACAATTGAATTCAATAACCTTTAAGGCAGCACATATAGAGGCAGGGGGTTGTTGTTTTGTTTTGTTACTTAGCTCCAAGTAATTCAGGTAAAATTAATATATAATTTGAGCATAATGACCAAATCCACTAATGAGCTGATTGCAGGCGTTGTGTTCCTAACTTTAAGAACATGGATTACAGCTGCAACTAAAGGAAAAAGACCAAAACAATGTTGAACCTACTGAGATGCAGTACAGATTGTAATTTACTGAAATAAGGTGGTTTTTTTTACTCAAATATATAAAAAGCCACACTTATTAGTCAAAATTGGGATCTAATTGAAATCTACACATGGCAGTTTAATGTTGTTATTGAGATGAAGTTCATGGTCACAAAAGAAATTACAATGGAAAGGAATACGAGTTACAATATTTCTTTTCAAGTCAGTTATAGTATTTGTAACTTCTATTTAACTAAATTAACTTTTTATCAGAAGCCCAAAGAAATTTTGATGTGTTTAAATCCATGGGAAATTTTGTGGTGCAAAACAGCTTTCCTTTTCTACCTGCTACCATTGTATGAGCATGGCTATGTTTCCAGAAAGGTTATGTGGTACTGCCCCTCAAGCCAAAGAAAAAGAGACTCTGCAAGCATTATAATGCAGAGGAAATATGCCAAAAGGAGGTCAATCTTGACAAAGCAATCTCCAGTCTCCAGTCTCCAGTCTGCAATTCCTACCACGTTAGCTGGATATGAAGACATTCTTTTCTATTTTGGAATATTATATTTACAGCAGCTATCCCTGCTTTTCCTCTTACTTCAAAGTAGATGTTAATGGACATGTAAACCTTCTGCAAAAACATGAAGGGAAGTCACTGTATGCATGAACTAGAAAACTCATGTACCAGCTTTATAAGCTTGCTATTACAGAAGTTTCTGTCAATTTTTAAATAAATGTTACTAAGTTTCACTAGTTGCAGATCCATTTGAGTATGATGTGTATTAGTCTTAAACTATTTGATCCTCAATAATTCAAACACTTTCCACGGTAACTAACTCTTAAATCTGTCTCTTGGTCAGAATGGATGAAAGCAAGGAGCCTTTAAGAAAATTAAAGCTTCCACCTCCAAAACATCATTCTAGGATGCTCATCCTTGGAACTACTCACTCCTGACTGGAGGAGGTAAAGAAAGCTGCCATCATGGTATGTAACCCATGTTTCAGATAACAGTTATTAAAGACAAAAGATCAATGCAAACTTATTTCAATGGCTCACAGGCTATAATGGACTAAAGATGTGTCACATTTATTTTTTCCCGAGTGAACTAAGCCTATGTGTCATATTTTGCTTTAATATTCTCTACCATCTCAGACCCTTAAGAACCATGCTCTAATAAAATGTACTCTTTATACGAAGTATCTAAATCATCATTCCATCATCACCCTCAGGACCAAAGCATTTCTGAGGCAGTACCAACTATAACCATAGCCCATTTATGAGGTACAGTAGCAGCCAATATAATAACCCATTAATGAAATCAAAATTTGTTAATATTTATTGACTAATTCCTATGACTCAGGCATTGCTCTAGACATTGGGGAATATGACAGTGTCTATACAATGAAGTTCCTACACTGGTGTTTTATGTAACATAACCTCAGCTAATGATAAGGAGCATAAGGAAATAAAAGCTGTATGAGCATGCTGTCTTAGTCTGGAATACTTCTTCTAGGAGATAGAAGTTCACTAGAGATGTGAGGTAAATATTTGGAAGAAAAGTGAGCAAAGGGACTAGCAAGTACTGAGACTGAGACAGGATCACATTGGATATACTCAAGGAATTGCAATTGCTCTAACAGCCAGAAAAGAATGTTCAAGGAAGTGTGGTAAGAAATGAGACAGGAGAGGAAGTTGGGGATAGTATCGTGTTTGGTTATGCAGATTGTCATGAAGACTAGATTGCATCATTGGTGTGACAGGAAGACATTAGAGGGTTTTAAGCAAGGAAGTGATACCATACACTCCTAAAATTTATTCAGGATAACTCAATTCAGCAGGCTTCTCTACCCATTAACATGAAAATGGCCAGTCCTACTTTCAAGAACTCAAAAGGTATATCCACAGAAGGAAAGTGTTACAAATATGACTCTTTTTTCCCCCATCTTCCTTTTTGAATCTGGGCATATATCAAAATCAAAGTTAAGGTGGCGGAACTGGTCGAATAGTAATAATGAGAAGGAGATAGAACCATTGTTTAATTCATATACAGGGATCTCTTGCAAAGTAATCAACGTTGCACTGTGAATGTTCCAATTGTCTTCTAGTTAATCATTGTGATCCAAACTTGTTCCCCCATGGCCCTAGGCTCATCTACAGAGAAAGCAGATACAATTGAGTCATAAAAAACTAGTACCATAGAAGACTGGTAGAAGAGAGAACTATTTTAAAGAACTAAATGGGTTTCCACCCTACCCACCCCTGAGAAGCCATATGGGAAGACCTCAGCACTGAGATTGAAGTACACTTAAACTCTAAGGAACTGAGGGCAATGCTAAAGAATGGAAGGGGTACATTCTGGAACTCCCACATAGGCTCCCACTTCTCCTATCCTGGTTAACCCTGGGCTAAAGGATCATTTCACTGAATTCCCTATGTGTGCTTGACCAGTCATCCAGCCTAAGATGTGTGATAATGGTCATGTATTAAATGTATATGTACATGTATTAAAGTTATACTCAAATTGAGAACTTACAACTTTTTTTTTACTCCTTACATTAAAAAAATAAAGAAAGAAAAAGAAAACAAATGCCTAAAAACCTAAGTGAAAATGTTCCCTGGAGCTATGTAGAGTCAAATTGAGAAATTGATCAGAATAGTGAGCCATACTTAAATGAATGAGGGCTCTTTGTTTGCTTTAACTAATGAAGCTAGATTTTTTGGAAGACAGTTTTGTACCTATAAAGAGTGAGATAGCACTCATTTTAGATATTTAAATAGCAAAGAAAAAGACATTTAGTATAAATTTAAAGGACCAAAAAAAAAAAAAAAACCCCAGGGGACCAAAAAGAAGTTTGTTTCTTGATGAAAAAAAAGACAAACGTCATCAGGAGATAACGCAGATAACATAAACCATGCAGACTAGATGCATTTCTAAAAGAAGAAAGAATTTAATACCAAAACTAAAATTTGGGGAAATATTTACTGAAAAGAATAACCTGGTTGCATCAGCGAATGCAGTTTAGACAAGTTTTAGAAATTACTTTGTCAGCAAAGCGATTTCGCCTCTTTCCAAAGAAGCAATGCATAAAAAGAAATCGAGGACTCTTGCTGAGGTAAATTGTCACCTAGTTCTAGGATCAAGGCTGAGAAAAGGTAATAAAAATCAAATGTATTTAGAAGGAAAAATATATTGTATTATTTTTCTAAAGTGGGCCAAGACTACACAACACAAAGTCACTAGAAAATTCTGAATGCTCTAAGAACTCTTCAAGTTGCTCAGTGGTCTCCCTCAGAGAATCACTATGCCTCTGGGAGAATTGTGTTCCAGTGAGTACAATGACTCAACTTACTCAAGACAAATTCTATGGCAGGTTTTTCCAGCCACGTGGATGCATTTTCCAGCAGAAGGACCCACTGGGCCCGCGTGCTCCCATCTGAAGGAAATTTCAACTTCCTGACTTAATTGGGAAAAGGCTTCTGTGGCCACCTGTGGTGACATTCTTACTCCTCTATATTTGAGCCTGGAGCTACTTCTTAACTGGAATTTGAAGAATCCAGTCAAGCATTTTTTTTCTTCATCTTCCAAGTATTGCTATCACCCCATGGAGTAGATGCCTCTTATTTGGGAATGAAATGGCTTTGATACACCAAGACTGAGTATTTTATTTTAAGAAATTTAAAAAAGTCAGAAATTGTATCCTTCCGTTTTATTACAAACATACACTTAAAACAATTAAATAACTAAAAACTGATTCGAAATCAGAAATAGACAAATAAATATTTGTTACATGCAGCAAAGATTATAAACAATAGTCAGACCGTCCTTTCAGCAAACTCTGCTCGCATCTATATATCACCCAAGGACCCTATGGACCTTACCACCTCCTTCTCTGTACGATTCTTATTGATAACACTCTTGGTTTCTAATAACGCTGATATTCAAATATCCTCTTTTCAAGTGAAAATCAAGAACTTTTTCCGCTCAAGTTTCCAGTATCTTGATTTGTCACTGTTAGGAAATCACCATCTTTCTATCTCCTTTTTAACCATATGTAAAACAAAATTCATAAATTTGGCTAAAGTCAAAGTGCTTTGACAAGAATTGATGACAAAAATCCCTGCAGAGCCTTTCCTCACATAAATTATTATGTAAATTCTTGAAAGTATAAGTTTATATAAATAAATATGTGGAAAGAAGATTTGGATTTCTCAACTCTCTTTCATTATTTATTTATGAAGCATCCAAAATTAGGTAAGTTTGATGAATTTAGTGTTCCTGTTCCCTAAATATATGCTATAAAATTGGGTGATTTGGTGGTAAAATACTATGCATGAATTTTTCAATGTAATTTTTAAGCTACCACTGGTTACATATCAGGATTCTTTCTCTCTTTTTTCCCACTACATGAGTTGGCTTCACTTTGAGTTGAATATTTGTTACAAAATTACATGACTCGTCTGATATATAAAAGTCATGATTTATAAAACCTTATGTTAACAGTGCATATGGAGTGAGTACAAATATAATTATAAATGTAATTTCAGTTTTATTCTCTTTACTGGGCTACAGTATCTGTGAGTAATCTATTCTAAAACCAAAGATCAACCCAAATCCCTTCTACCAACTCTGTGCCTATATTCTAAGTATTTATTTAATGTCATTGTTCAGTAAGGGACCTAGAGACCTTTCACTCTAGGTGGAAGGAAAATGCAAATCTGTCAGTTATTTGCTAAGGTTCCTAAGGACACTGAAAACACACAGGCATTTGCAACTGTGAATTTCCCAGCAAATATAAAATCTTTGTCTTCTGGCATATTTGCTTAACTGAACAAAGTTTACACAGCCTGAAGAGGATTAACATCAACAATAATACAAAATTAAACCTTTGACATTCCTCCAGTTCATTTCTATGGCTGTCTCTTCTTTTCCCGCATCGATTTCCCCAACTTGATCATAAAAAAGGTGGGGGGAGGTACCTTACAGTGTTCACTAAACTCCTCTTGGCATTATTGATTAGAGTTATATTTTCCCTGCATTCATTTATTTAGGAACATTATTTAGTACCAAAAATGGGTATTGGTGTCACATACTAAAAAGCCAATGATACATTTAAAAAAATTTTTAACATTTATTCAATTTTGAGAGACAGAGACAGAGCATGAGAGGGGAAGGGGCAGAGAGAGAGGGAGACACAAGATGTGAAGCAGACTCCAGGCCCAATGCAGGGCTTAGAGTCCAATTCAGGACTCAAACCAACAAACCATGAGAACATGACCTGAGTCCAAGTAGGATGTTTAACCAACTGAGCCACCCAGGAGCCCTGACAATGATTCATTTTTTAAAAAAACATTATTCTAGCCTTTATGATTTTATGTTTTATAAGAGAGTTGGAGAGAGAAATGGATAAGTTATTGATTGCAAATATAATATTTTAAATGTTATACAAATACCATAGAAGTAGGAAGAAAAGAACTACCATCTCTGGTGGAGAAAGTCCAAGAAGAATTCACGAAGGAGGTAAATCTGAGCTAGTTTTAAAGCATCAGTGGACATTTGGTTATCTAGACTGAGAAAACATTGCAAATAGAACAGCTTACCAAAAAAAAAAAAAAAAAAATGAAGGTTTAGTGTAAAAGTATTTGATGTGCCAGAAATAAAAAAGTAATAGACAAATGAATGTAGTGGCAGGAAATGAAGCTATATTTTTTTTTTTGATATCAAAGTTACAAAGTTGAGATTCAATGAATGGCACAGATCCAGCATAATTGATTTAAGCATGTCCTTAATGACTGAGAATCTACAGTATATCCAAATTTTCCCAAATTTTAAGGTATGATGAACACCTTTCCACATATATCTTTGACTACATCTCTAGTTAGTTCTTAAAGATCAGATTATCAGAAACGAAATTAGTAAATGGTATACCCCTTTTATGTATCTTATAACATTTGCTATATTTATTTCTAAAAAGAAGCCAATTTATTAGCAGCATGTAAGAATATCAGTTTCACTATCCCCTTTGCCAGAACTAAGTATCATCATTTAAAAAATAATATTCTCTAGTTGCATGAGTGGACACCAGGATTAGATCTTAGAGCATTATGAATACAAGGATCAGGAGTTTGAATTTAGTTCTGAAGTTAATGAGAAACTCATTAAAGATTTTTGATCAAGGAGGCCAAACAGCTATGTTTAACAAGGTAAATTTTGGCAGCAAGAAATAGGATAAGATACGATTGGGTTTGCCTGAGAACCCTCACAATTTCATAAGCAGAGAGGCTACTGTAATAGTCAGGGGCAGCACTGTCCAAGAGAACTTTCTGCAATGATGTTCCTTTTGAGTACTTAAAAAGGTAGGTAGTGCAACTGAGGAGCTGAATTTTTTAGTCTTTTTTATTGAACTGAAATGTAAATTGTCACTTACAGCTAATTACTCTCCTATTGGACAGCATAGACTACAGTAATATCTACTTAAGATAGAGATGTCAAGATAGAAAAAAAGCAAAAACAGATTGAGTGAACAAATTCAGTGACTATTTGGATGTGCAAAGTGAGGGAGACAGAGAATCCTAACTGATATACTAACTGATATCAAGACTTAGAATCAGAGGAAATAAAATATGGTCATGCTACTTATAAAGACTATGATAGAAAAAAGAAAGACTCAGACAAGGTTTCTTCTCTCTCTTGTCTCCCCTGCTTTATTCTCCCCTCCTCTCTTCTCTGTCAATAGACAGCTCCTAAACTTGTCAACAGGACATTGGAAATGACAAAAAGATTTAAACCGACCAGGAACCATGGTTTCATGTTTTGCCTAGCTGTATTGATCTATATAAAAATGTGATAAGCTGTTGGAACTTAACTTATATATCAAACCTACAAATACAAGTTGGTACTTCTCACTGTCAGAAACTCTGACAAAAAGAAAACTGTCCTTAACACCATAGAAAACTAACTGAATTCCAAAATAAGAGAGGTTAAATATCCCAGCTCCACAATTTAAAGGCAGTATCTATCTGTCAGACATTACCCATCACACTGTAACAACAACTATATTAATAAAAATGTAAGTATAAATGTAAAAGAACAAAATCTAATGAGGGTCACAGACCCACCCAAACAAGCAAACATTGTATAAATAAAACCAAACAATGGCATTAGGCTATTAGTTAAATCTATGTTGATGGATCAAGTATGAAAAGGAGTAAAAAAAAAAAGGAACTAGTTCTTCACTTCCATCTTTGCATAATTTTTCTCAACTTTCAGATTTCAGTTTAAATTCAGCTCTTTAGAAGAGCGAATTCTATACTCCTCTCTTCCAATGTATTATTTCCAGTTCTTTGTTTTCATTCATAATACTTGCCACATTATTTATTGATTTGTTTGTTCTTTGTCTGTCTCCATAAACACTAAGATCCATGAGGATCTGTTTTGGTTTGTCAGTTTACCAGTATTTAAGATAGTATCTGTTACATAGGAGACTCTCAGTAAGTACTTTTGGATGAATACGTAAATGTTATTCTTTTAAACCTAATTTATTTAGATACCAAAGCATCTTTTACATAATGAATGGATGATCCAATAGACTAAGAAGAAATTTCCACCAAGATCAAAGTGAGCCTGCTGAAGTCAGTTGACCAAATGAATTCGCAACAAACAAGAATGGGCCTTGAAGTTTCAGTATAGTCAGCTCTCAATCCAGTCTCTGGCATATTATTCAACCAAGAGAGTTTCATCTCACCTCCAGCAAAGTCCCTGTTGATTAGAGTGGTTGTTTAACTCAACAAAAATAGATTAGCTTATGGGATATTTATTTATTATAGTGTGGTAGAGGCTCTCCCTAAGGAATGTAGTGAAAACCACAAGACAAGGGAAAGCAACCTGGCTATGTATGCATATGTGACATTCCCCATGACTCTGTAACATAACCACCCATTCAGGCTGTATGTTACCATATATGGGGGACAGAGGAGCAAAAATTATAGAAAAGGCAACTCCCCACTGCACTCAGGGCTCAGCCTTTTGGGTCTTGGCCCGCTGAGCCTGTGATAGTATTAATAAAGCTGCTTCCTGGAAAGAAAAGCCTCAGTGTCCCAACTATCTGTGTGTGACTCATTGCTACAATAGGACCTTCATTCCAACATAAAACAAATCCTAAACTAGCTAGTTATTAACCTCAAAACACACCATTTGATCAAGAATATATGCTAAGCATAAATAAAATATCCCTGAAACTTGTAATTACTTAAGGGCATTTTACTCTTACCACTATTTAAGGTAAAGCTTTTTCCTAATTCATCAATACCATAGTTAATGAGATACTATTGCTATTATGAAAATAAAAGAGAAAGAGAGAGAGCAAGAATATGTATGTTTGTGTATATATGTCTGAATGGACCCTTCTGGTGTTCTGAAACTATGAATTCCAAAACCATTATTTTGTCCTAAGTCTCTAAAAGCTTCATGTTTATACCAGCAATATTTCCCTTATTTTGTAACAAAGTGAAAAGGAAAAAAAAAAAAGGAGCTCTCCACATCTGGGAGCTGTTTAGAATTCACAGGTAGGCCTCAATGTCTTTACAATCTGCTCTGATGCTCACAATTAGGTCATTTTGTTCTCCTGTCAGATATAAACATCCTCAGAAAACATCAGCATCAGAACCAACTGATGGTTACAAGAGGAGAGGCAGGTGGAGTGATGGATTAAATAGGAGTGCACTCAAGGTGATGAGCACTGGGAGATTAAAATAAAAACTTTAAAAAACCTCAAAACTTAAAGAAAAAAGCAGACTGATTTTAGTCAGTTCTCTTATTACTGTAAAAGGAAGGAAGGAAGGAAGGAAGGAAGGAAGGAAGGAAGGAAGGAAGGAAGGAAGGAAGGAAG
>NW_024412376.1:57709523-57742072 GCF_014898765.1 Herpailurus yagouaroundi
AAGGAAGGAAGGAAGGAAGGAAGGAAGGAAGGAAGGAAGGAAGGAAGAAACAAAGAAAGAAAGAAGAAAGAAAGAAAAAGAAAAAGAGAAAAAGAAAAAATGCACCAATGGAGTTAAATGGGCAAGGAGGATTTTATTCAAGATTATTGCAATAGGGGAGAGAGATTCAACTCAGCTCCACTAAAAACAAAATGCAGGTAAGTTTTTAGCCTAGGTCAAGCTAACAGAAAAGTACTGGAGGACATTAATAGGAGGTTGATCAATGTGATTATACCATCTGTGTTTGTAATTGGTGCTTACTGAAGTTAGGCACCTATCTCCCAAAAAGACTGGGAAATAGGGGCACAATCTTCCTTGGTGATTCCATTTCAGAGGGATAGCTCCCAGGTCCTTGAGAAATACATTTCTGGTTACAAAACTGGGAAGAGGCTGGGAGAAGATTTACATCCAGAGGGCAGAGAAAGAATTTATAAATATATAATAGTAAGTTTTCTAAAGTAAATGTTTTAATGAAAGGAAGTCAGGGTCCTATAGTCAGGAAGAAACCTGTCTACACTTTAGCTAAGCTGAGGGAAATGTTAAAGTTGTCTTGGTCAATTCCCTTGATGTCTGTTGTCTCTAGTTTCAGTTAGTTGTAAACCTAGCTCATTCAATGATAGATATGTTCTTGGTGATCTTCAGCTGCAGAGAATTAACAAAGGCAAGAAAAAAATAGAAATTCAGTAACTGAATAAGAATCATGGCTTGCATTTCCACTCATGATCGACTTAAATCCATTCTCAAATTAGAGAAAAAAATTCCACTACTAATATTTAGCATAGCTTCTTGGTTCCCTGATAGATCCATTTCAAATAAAATGAAAGGTATGTTTTCATGTACTCAATGTCTGTGTCACATTGATACATTATTTTGTTATTTGCCAAGAGCATATTTAGGGTTTTTGGTTGTTTTTTCTTGTTTGGAATAAGTCCTCAGGTTAGTTAGTTAGTTAGTTAGTTAGTTAGTTTTAACTTGAGAAAGAGAGCACACATGCATGTGTGAGCAGGGGAGGGGGGCAGAGAGAGAGAGAATCTTAAGCAGGTTCCACACTTAGCAAGGAGCTCAGTGCAGGGCTTCATCCTACAACCCTGGGATCATGACCTGAGCTGAAATCAATAGTTAGGTGCTCAACCAACAGAGCCATTCAGGCACCCCGGTCCTTTTTTTGTTAACCAGCTTATTCAGCTATTACTAGCATACAAAATGCTGTACATATTTAATGTATACAACTTGATGAGTTTGGAGATAAATACATGCCTGTAAAAACAATCTATGCAATAAACATTTCTGTCACTACTAAAAGTTTCCTCCTTCCCTCTTCATCATTAGTGTGTGTGTGTGTGTGTGTGTGTGTGTGTGTGTGTGTGTGTGATAAAAACACTTAATGTTTTGTTTTGAAACCATGAAATCATCAAATGTTCCAGGGCATCTTTAAAATGTGACAGTACCTACCAGGCTGTCATTCTCTCAAAGTAGTTACTGCCAGGAATACGATGAGCTCCTAACATTCTGAATACTTGTGAAATGCCACATAACTCTAACTTAATAAAGTATCTAATGTTTACCCAATTTTTCCAAGGTCAAGGTCATTAGTATATAAAATTTTAGAAATAGTAGCCAAAAAAATGTTTAGATCTAGCCCAAGAGTCCCCAAATTATAATTTGCAGGCCAAGTCCAGCCCGTGCCTGTTTTCATAAATAACGTATAAGTGGAATACAGCCATACCCACTTATTTATATACTGTATATGGTGGCCTTTCAGCTACAATGACAGAATTGAGTAATTGTGACAGAGACCAACTGGCATGCACAGTCTAAAATATTTACTATCCGGTCCTTTACATAAAAGTTTGCCAACCCCAGATCTCATTTAAAAAGAAAAATAGCTTGCCAGAGACCTATTTAAATCTTTTTTAAAATATAAAACCAATTATAATTATTTTTTCTGTATCATGTTGCAGGGTAAAATATCTTCAACTTCTAATTTTGTACTAATAATATACACATTAATGTTTGCAAAATGTTATTAATTCATCTAATTCTACCAAGACCGAGTGAATATTAATGCCATCCATAGAACATTATTTTTTTCTGGTTATCCTGAGCAGGGCTAATAGAAAAAGGGAAGAGAGAGGGTGCTTATACACTCTATGCCACCTGTAATGTACTTTTATCAAAACTTTTTCTAGTCTAATACCTTTATTTTTGTTTATCAAACAACTAATTCCCATCGAGTTCTTGAAAACAGCCATGGTTTCTCTCATATCTACAAAAAAAAATATGTTAAAGACTTCTTTTAATTATTTTTAATGTTTACTTACTTTTTGAGAGAGACAGAGACAGAATGTGAGTGGGTTAGGGGCAGAGAGAGAGGGAGACAAAGATCCGAAGCAGGATCCAGGCTCCGAGCTGTCAGCACAGAGCCCGATGAGGGGCTTGAACTTATGAGTCGTGAGATCATGACCTGAGCTGAAGTTGGACACTCAACCGACTGAGCCACCCAGGTGCCCCTAAAGACTTCTATTTTTAAAATTGTACTATGACTTTCAGCATGGCATTTTATGTGACATTACAGACCAAATTCTCACTCTGGGTTTGCAGGGTTGAATGTTCTGATTTCTCATTCAGCAATATGTAAGAAAGAAGCAAATATCACACACAGGCTGTAATATTAAACAGAAGTAGTAAGCCAACACCTCTACAAATGAGTATTTCCTATTAAGAATACAAAAGGAGGAAGATGTACTTATCTTCCACAACAGACAACATAACATTAAAGTCAGTAGAAGTAGATGGAAGTTCATGTTTTAGTACTGTTTTCAGGTCTATTTTCTTAGCACAGTCTCAGGGTAGTAGGTTTCCCTGAGAATTTCAGAATGGCTGTGGGTTCTGCCTTCTGCCAGTCTTCAATCCAAAGTCAGAGGAAAACTACAGATACCCTTCTACTTTACCCCCTGGGAAAAGTGAACCTGTTGCAACAGAGCTCAGCAAAGAAATAAAAGGTGCCTCTCAGGACCATTGTACTGGAGAATGAAACTTTTGTTGAGAGAAGCATAAACAAAAGGTTCAAGGGGAAAGGGGTCCAAAACCGTCTGCTCTAGGCATTCAAGGAGAAGAATAAAAGTTGTTTAATTAAGTCGTCCCCAATGTTCCACCCATGCTACCAGAGCAGGCAAATGTTGTGTGCCAGAAACCTGCCATTTTCCCCTTTGGATTTATGCTCTACCGGGGTCTCCTTGGCTCTAGGAGGCTGATGATATAAACTACATCAAAGAAAGAATGTTGAGGACTAGCCTATGGAAGTAGAAGGGTTTTCGTTAGATGCAAACTCTACTTATAGCCTCAGAGACCACAATATATAAAATGGGAAGTGGGGTGCCTGCAGGAGAGAAGTGGAAGAGATCAGATCATGGAATCAGGTATTTGTTCTCCTGGTTCTCTGCTGTGTTGCCTCTGGCTGGATTTCAGCTTCAACCTGAGGTCAGAGCTCCTCCTCACAAGGCAGTAATCCCTATGTGACTCTTTCCTTCCAGGTGGAAGGAACTGCCTCCTCCCTCCTCCCTTCAGGCCTTGGTCCACTATAGTCCTCAAGTAGTGTATTGCCCCTTGTTGTTTCCTTGCACACTCCCCACACCTTCACATATAGTACCTTAATTAAACCTTCCTTGAATTATCCTATTTTGAGTGGGCCATCTTGGAGCTAGACTGATACACAAGGCCAAATAACAGAAATAACAGAAAACATTTGCCTGGAATGTCCCTTTAGGAACATCTTCCTTAAGAAACAGGCAATGTGGCAGTGCGGTGTGACTTGATACACTTGTAAGAGAGAGAAGGAAATTGAGCAATTGATAATAATATTCACATTTAGAATATATCAGACCTTGTTCTCTCCACCTCCTTAACAATTTCAGAAGAAGTAACTTAGATGAATAAGGAAGTAGTCAATTCTCCACAGAACCAAGGAGGTTGCTGTGAAGCCCATGATAAGAAAAAGTTGGCAAATGCAAGAATTAGGCCCAGAAAGAATACCATGACCCACCAACTTGAAAGAGATGCCACAAATAGGAATGTTTAGCTCTTCTCTAATGAAAGAAAGCTTTCAGCTCTCTGAAACCTCTCTGACCACCAAGAAGTCAAAGAAAATTCACAGTTTATTTTTTTTTATTAAAAAAAAATTTTTAATGTTTATTTATTTTTGAGAGAGAGAGAGAGAGAGAGAGAGAGAGAGAGAGAGAGAGAGAGAGCAGGGGTGGGGCAGAGAGAGAGGGAGACACAGAATCTGAAGCAGGCTCCAGGCTTCAAGCGGTTAGCACAGAGCCCGACGCGGGGCTCGAACTCACAAATTGCGAGATCATGACTGGAGATGAGGTCAGACACTTAACCAACTGAGCCACCCAGGCACACCCCCCCCCCCCCAATTTAAAACAATACCTAAGAACACACTCAGCAGAGCATCACAATCATCCCTATTTTAGAACCTGCACAACTCTGGCCAGGTGAAATCAGGAAAAAATATGTCAGTCTGAATTAAAATTACAGAATTATGTTGGCTCAGATTTGGAGGTACTCTCTAAGCCAACCTGTATGCAGGATGTCTTCCACAGCACCTCTAAAAAGGGTCTAACAATTATTGGGAAATCACCAGTGACTGAAATCCAGTGATAGAAAGATAGTGATTTACTATCAACTAATTGCTAAAGAAAACTCCTTATATAATTGCAGCATCTGAAGACATAAATAGGGTATGTAGCTAATATTTTCTATTTCTATATAATGGCCTTTAAATTCTCTCTCCATCAACCCTACTTATCAATACACATGATGCACACACCCATGTACACACATATGCTGCAGTATTCATATCTACTTTACCTGTTCTCTGGGTAAAAATGCTTAGTTCTTTCTCCTCTTTCTCATATAGTATTTTTCTACAATATTTTCCTCATCCTGAACTCTGTCCTTTAGATATTTTCTGGTTTATCACTGTCCCTATTAAAGCAGCTAATCCCACCACTATTTTCTATTCAGATAGCGTAGCTATTCTGAGAGTATGTTGAAATGAAAGTGATCTGGATTCTATTATCCTTCATATTATCTATCTGTCCAGGTTCAATCTATTAACTGTCACTCTGTGAACACAGTCATTCTATTAGAGAGAATATCAAATCTAAGAATGAAGAGCCTACTTCCATTATTTCATTTATACGCCCAGTAATGTTTAAGCCACTTGAACCAGAAGCAGAAGGGAAGGTAATGCTGCCAACACATGGAAACCATTCCTGAACCCACATGGGAATGCCCCATTATAAAGGTAAAAGAGGGTCTCTCACAGAAGGAAAAGATGCCAGTGAGATTGCCCCTACCCCCCCCAACACACAGTCCAACTGTCACTCAGACACTTTATCTGAATTTTGCCCGATGCCTATACCAAAGACAGTTGGATTTGCTAAGGTATCTGCATATCATTTTTCTTAAAAAAGTCTTCAAAAATATTTATTTTCATTGATTCCAAAGAAACCTGGGTTTTTACAGATGTAGGCATTATATAAATGCCACATAGAAGAGTGTCAGACTTTGTGTCTGGTGGTTTGCATGTTACAGGTTCTGAATGCTTTCACAAAAGTTGAGAGTCTATAAGAGCCGGAGCAAAATCCCAGAGAGGTTGTGAGAAAGTCCCTTGCAAGTCCTGCTGCTCTGCTGTGATAAAAGCTAATGGAAGAAATGGTGGAGCATGTTGCCAGCTAGGATTGCAGCTAGCTTCAGGAGAAGGAAGAGTGCTAGAATGAATTCAGTTTTTGAATCTCAAAGGTGAAAAGAAAAAAACTCCATGCCAGGAACAAGATCAAGTTTTATAAGGTACAGCTTCCACCCACAATTCTCACCTTTTATCAGCTGTGCCTTCAGGTGACAGGGAGGCCAGCAAACATCTTTAAAATATAGGTGTTAATCTGTGTGTTTACTTGTAGTTTACAAGAAGAATGTGACAGGTTTATTATGCTGCATAAAACAATTATATAATGAGCTTATTATAGATTGTTGGTAAAATTCTTGGTCACAAACCTAGAAATATTTATAATTATCAAATCATATCTTACCCTTTTCTAACAAGGACTTGAAGCATTTTCTAGAAACAAATATTTTTCTTACACAATAAAATATTGTTGCTTTTGTTGGTAAAGGTATAGAATTCAGAGGAATGGTATAGTGGGGGTAGAATCATTAAGTCAAGCAGTTTAAGTTAGGCAACTGAAAGCTGAACTACAAATTTGACTCTAGGCTCCTTGGTGTGTGAAGCCAAGTGAAAATGCAATAGGTTTGTGGGTGGATTACAGTCTAGCTCAACAGAACCTGAGATTTCCCCCCAAGGCAGTCTCAAGACTTCAAAGACAGGTGGAGTAGATGTATTCAGCTGCTACCTCTGTTTCAAACAGGTCTCCTGTTGGTCTGACATGTTTACTCGAAGTCTATATATAATTATGTATGAAAATAAGATATCAAAAAAATTCCCATCAACCATACATTTAAAAACACTCAGTTACTTAGGAGAGATATCATTTTCATGCTGAATTTCATGCTGAAATTCATACAGCTATAAGAGTGAGAGAACTGACATTATTTTCAACAATATCCCTACAATGTGCGCTATAGAGGTTTGTACATGGCTAAGTCTTACATCTTTTTGTACCAAAGGAGGGCATAATGTCTTAGACTTCTTTGGTAACAACAACTCTAAGAAAAGTCAAAATAATATGACCCAAACATATAGTTCTCAGGTATTCCAGACTTGAGTGAAGATTGCAATTTAAATATGTGGATTCTGGGGAATATATAACTAGACTGCATTACCTTCCATCAACTAATATTGTTTCTCATAATTAAACTTTTAGACCAATGTGTTCTAGGCAATATTACCTAGAGTAAGTTTTCTAGATTGTTTATAACCAGTTCATTCTTGGGTAAAGTAGGTTTCACATTCTCTGTTCTAAAAAGTTCAAATTGGAGAGGCACCTGGGTGACTCAGTCAGTTAAGCATCAGCCTCTTGGATTCAGCTCAGGTCATAATCTCATGGTTCATGGGTTTGAGCCCTGCATTGACAGTGAGGAGCCTGCTTGGGATTCTCTCTCTGCCAGTCTCCCTGCCCTTCCCCAGCTCTCTCTCTCTCTCTCTCTCTCTCTCTCTCTCTCTCTCACTCACTCAAAATAAATAAATTTTAAAAAGTTCAAATTGGAACATCTGCCTAAATCAATGCTCCTGCCACCCACACACTTCAACAGTGGATGCCAGGTACTCCCAGGTACCCAGTCTTTCACAGGAAATAGTTATAACTCATCTGCATTGGTCTCTGGCTTAGACTGAAATTGACCTGCGAATAAAAATAAAAAACACATTAACTCATTATGTGCCATAAAACACACCTTAACGAACAGAAGAACAGAAATTATAGATCTGTTTTCAGAATTCAACAGAATTAATCTAAAATCAGGAACAGAAAGATAACTGGGGGAGATGAATATGTAGAGCAAGGAGGACTTTTAGGGCAGTGAAAATACTCTGTATGATATTATAATGATGGATATATATCATTGTACATTTGTCCAAACCCATTGAATGTACAACACCAAAAGGGAGCTGTTAGGTAAACTATGGACTTTGGATGATTATGATATATCAATGTAGGTCAATTCTTGATTAAAAATGTACTATTCTGGTGAGGGATGTTGATAATGGGGGAAGCTATGCATGCATGGGAACATGGAGTATATGGGAAATCTCTATCTTCCTCTCAATTTTATTATAAACCTAAAACTGCCTTAAAAATAAAATCTGAATAAAACCCCTATTAATATTTACTCTAGTTAATTCATTCTATACATTTGGGCCAAGTAGAGTATTGAGTAGAAAATGTGATTTGGTTACTGATAGGATTAGAAGTCAGTAGAGCTACATGGCTACTCTATAAAGCAAAGGGAAAGAGTACCATCTTAACCTATTACAGTGGATTATGTCCTGAAATCCAAAGCATAGAGAAGTCTTTATATACAGCTGCATAGTAACATTAATCAACTGACAGGACCACTGACATAAAATATCAGCATAAAATGTCACAGTATAAATGTAATAATGTCTATGAGGTTTGTGAAAACTGGCATAAGGTACTTTTTGGAAATTTAATTAGGAAATTTAGTAGAACCTGTTGTATATTGAATATCCTATCCTTTATTTTCCCTTGATGACAGAACCCCAATTTTGTTCTATGATTTGCACTAAGAGTTAGCAAACATTTTCTACAAAGGGACAGATAATGAATATTTTCTGCTTTGCAGGTGATATGGTGTTTATCGTAACTACTCAACTTGACAATTTTGTGTGAAAGTAGCCATAGGCAATAAGTTAATGAGTGCATATGGCTATAACCCAATAAAACTTTATTTACAAAAACATGTAAAAGCTTGGTTTTGACCCACAGCTATAGTTTGCCAATCCTTAATTTAGGAAGCATGACCCTATCCCAGCTCTCAGAGTTAAATATTCTTTAGTAGAAACCCATCAAGCTTATCCCATTCTTTTGCCGGTAGTTGTTTGTGGTGGGCATGTAATTCAGATCTAGTCAAAAAGGTATGAGGAAGAAGTCTTCCCGGAAAAAGGTTTTCTTTCCTAAGAAGAAAACATCAGAAGCTATCATCTCAAAGCTTTTCATTGTTGCCGGAGATGTAAAGCCCAGAATGGCTGCAGTCTGGTAGCAATGCTGCTACTGGGCTGGGCATAAAGCCAGCACACGGAGGAGGCAGGGCTAAGAGCACCTCGGAGAAGTAGAGCTCAGTCCTGACCTACTATGCCTTGAGAAGTCCTGTTTCCTGAATTTTTATTAGTAAGATAATAGCTATCTGCATTGGTGAAACCATTACGAGAGATCACAGTCTAAAACAACATAGCTGATACAAAAAACAGAGAGAGAGAGAGAGAGAGAGAGAGATAAAAATAGTTACTTTTCTTCCACTGAGAGAATTTCAATATAATACAATTTAGTCATTTATGTAGTCATCATATAGACATTAAAATTAAATATATAAAACATGAATCTCACTTTACAACCTAAGAATTTTACTTAAAAGTTGAGGGTATTCTTCCATCCTGGATATCAAAAAGTATTAATTTAAGTGAGAAAAATAAGAAAAGTAGAAAAATATAACAAAGCATCTTGAGATAAAATTGGTAGATATAAATCATGACAGTGTATAATATCTCTATTACATTACAAGAGAAATTAATTACATGTCTATGAAATTGAAAGTCAATTTTGATGAAAGTTTCTTTATTTCAGGAGAATGTCACTTGATCCAAAATAGCCAAGAAGTTTATTACAAAATAGTTTTTAGCACTTAGCTGTCTTTCTTTTGGGACTTGTGCACTGTTAAAATCTACCATGTCCCTCTCTCTCCCTCTCTCTCTCTGTCCCTCCCCAGCTCATACCCTCTCCCTCTCAAAATAAATGAATACATTTAAAATCTACCATGTCCTCTGTTGATCTAGAGTACTCTAGATACTCTAAGCCACCGCAGCAGATGGTATTTTTCATAAAAGTCTGCAACAATCTATATCGTATCCCATATGCCTTTACAATTGACGTTGATATTCCCTCATCAACAGATGGGATCTGTGTTTCCTCCTCTCGAACCTCAGTGAATCTTTATACCGCTGTGTCAGGGTCCCACAACTCTACTTTGGGACTCAGGAACATTATGGGACACAGGGCTCCTTGCTTACCTTAGGGTTTTAAAGGTAAAGGATCACTCTTCCCCTGAGCACAGTCCTCTGCAAGTGTGCATGGTGGGGGCGCAGCTCTTCTGGAAGTGCATACGTAAATAGCTCCTGCTAATTATTTTCACTGCATGAACTTTCAAAAGGCTGTGCCAAGCAAAACGCAGGCAGTTTTCTATATAGTATTGCCCAAATGCAGAAGGTTTTTTTTTATTTGTTTTCCTGCTTTTAACAGGGCCCTTTCCCCCAACATATGTACTTTGAATTCTCTCTTGCTAAGTTCTTATCTTCATGACTGTATTTTTAACTCAGCATGACCCTTCAAGAACCAAAAGTATTTTTCAAAATAAACCAAAACTGAATTGTAGATTTAGAAATTGGGGGGGGGGCGGTTTTTTGGTTGTTGTTGCAGTTGTTTGTACACTAGAATTAACACCACATATTCAATTGGCTTTACAGATTCAAAATCTAAATTACCTCTTTGTTTCATTGTTTTGTTACTCTGATAAGCCAGCTTTTCATTCTTTAGGTTTAAGAGGTTTGTGGCCCTATTTTACAGAGAAGTCAGAGATTAAAGCAAAAAGCGATGAGTAGAATATTAATAGAACTGTTTTTACCCTTCCCCAGAGCTAAAATGTTATTATGGCAAGATTTGAATGGAGAAAAGCTGGGATAGGTGAATTAAATGCTAAAAGTAAATGTAAAGAATTTGAAGAGTTAAAGAAAAGGAGCAGGCAAAGGATTGCATTAAATTTACGTAATTCTTAGGAAAAATAAAATAAAAGAGCAAGCATACAATAATTCACCAAAGTCCTGTGCTTGATTTACTCAACATCTCTGCAGTTACTACTTCTCATTAACTTACCAAAGTCAGCATTGCTCCTTAGGGGAAAAAAGGAAATTCTGGTATATCAAGGAATAAATAGAACATTGCAGCATTATTCACTGAATCATTTTTGGGGCAAATTTAGTGCTGTTTTCATGTCTTTGTATTCTTTCTAAGTCTATGTTTGTCAATGTCAATTCAACCCTCCCTGAAAACAACAGAGCTACAATTAGAGATGTAAAAAGCAGTTTGTGTGTAATTTAAATGCTGCAAACTGGCAATCTTCTCATGAAAACCACAAACAATTACTTCCATTCTCATGCACCAGTGCATCTGGTTTACCACCATTTTTTATCCGGGATTGCATATGAATTGATAGTTAATTTCACAACTTAAAAAATCTACATATTTTTGACAGGGGTGAGTTATTATTTGCTTTTTAGTCACAGCACATTGCCATGCTTATGTGGTTAATGATTTAAATTATACCACTAACTAACCAAATAACAATTCTTTTCTCTGCTTAACTCAGCCAGTTTTCCTGGGTCACCAATATGGGGTGACTCTAATCCTTTCTGCATATAGGCCTAAATCCTGCTGTGTTGAGAACAATCAGCTATCTGGAACACTAGAAGAGAAAGAGCCCTTGAATAATATCAAAAAGGAGAAATTTTGTTTCTATTTGATCTGCACTTTGCCATTTCTGATTAAAAGCAGAATAAAAAACCTTAATGAAAGTAAACCCATCTTTGAACAATCCCCAAATAGGCCTGTTGCACGGAAGGGCACCTTCATTAAAGAAAGATTTACAGACTTCGTAAAACACATGTATTTGCATCTATTTAGTTTATACATGGAGAAATCACATGTGGGGAAAACATTTGAATAAACAAAACCACAGAGATAATGAAAGCCTTTGGTACAACATTGATATGCAAGAACATCCTTCAGGTTCACTCAAGAGGAAGTGAGCTTTAATGCAAAGGCATTAGTAATGGACTTTCTATTTTCTTATTAGAATTAACCTTGATCTGCAAGAAAAAAACTTTTTCTTCACTATTGAATACATATTTCTCTCCATCTAATATATTCTACTAAAACCTTTTTAAAAAGTGGCACTTATACTGGAATTTATTATTCGTGAAATGGGCATTGCCAGGAACAAAATAACTGAGAAAAACATTTATTTTTGAAGGAAACAAGTTGTTTCCACAGATCATAATGGCATTATAGGGAATGCTAGAATTTCCTTCGCAGCAGGTATTTTCAAATAGGAGAGATTCTCCCCGCTAAAGAAGAGTTCATCCAAAATCTGCCAAAAACAGAAAAATGAACTAGATTATTCCTTAAAATTCATTCCAAGCCTATTCTTTTATGCCTCTAGTTCCCAATTGGTAGTTCTTAAAATCAGAGCAGCAAGTGGAAAATGTGATTTATTAACAAGCTATAAGCACAGTCTGATTCAGCCTCACATATATTTTAATATTTTAAGTTTGAATTCTACAGTTTGAACTCAATACCATATTATAGCATTACTCTGTCTCCTTTTCTCATGAGCTTGGTAGGACATAGTGTGTGAGAAAAATAGATTCACACATATTCCAGAGTTTGTCTAATGCAATACAGTGACTCCTTAGGAGGCATAATATCTGCTGGCTGTTTGACAAATAAAAATAAAAATACATGAATAAAAAGTTCAATTAAAAACTGGAACAAAGTGTTGTCATTCCTTAGACTTGAAACCTAAAGCAGAAGGGCACCTACCTTTGACATTTTGAGTCAACATGAATATTTATTGAATTATGCTGTTCAGCATGCTAATACAATATGAAGTCCAATTCTTGCACTCACATAACTTCCAGAGCTAAAGTACAAGAGCCTCTACTCACCCCTTCTGCGTATTTCATAGACCTGAGTCCTGGTACCCTCTGAGATATGTATGTATAGTAGGAGTTTAGAGATTCATTCAGAAGAACGAAAAGTACAAATTACATGCGGAAGAACACTAGAATAACTGGAAAAATAGAAGTAACCCAAGTACTCATGCTTCCAAAAGCCCAGCAAAGATTCTTAAGGTCTTCATGCACTATGAGCTCTAATTGTAGTCAGACTAATGTCGGGATGCAAACATTCAACTCTTGCCACTGTTTAAAGACCCACCTAATCCTGAGGATATTACTATTCCAAAGGACCCAGGAATTCTAATTTGACTTCACATTTGCACCTGGAATTCAGTTCACTGTGATCTTCCTAAGGACACTAACAAGGTCCCTAAACAGAATTGACTCTCATAATCCCTTAAAGATATTTCAAATCCCTAAAATTGCCCTAGAACTAAATGTGGGAAATAAACGACCAGAGATTCTTCACTGAGGCAAATCCAGCTTTTTGCGTGAGATGCTTTTGTTTTGCAGTGATTTCTTGGTCTAAGAGTTGGTAATGAACATCCAATGGATACAACCTCAGTGATTTGAAAAACCTATGAAATATGTCATCTGTGTTGAATATGTAATGTAAAACAACATAAAACACAGCCTTTGCCCGTTAGGAGTTGATTTTAATTAACAGTATAAAGTATTTTTTGCTAATCCCTTTCAGTTCTATAAGTATACACTTGTCAAGAATAAAATGACATCATATTATGCCTTGTTATACTGTTATTTGCTTACTTGTCTTATTCTTGTTAAATGTATAGTTCCTTTATACCATGGCTTATGTTGTGCTTATTTTCTGAAAACTTAGAGAATCTTACACGGTGACTTACTCATAATAGTTGTTCAATAAATATTTGTTGACTTGAATTATTTACTGCCACAGAGATATTGTTAGGGTTATAGAGGGGGAAAATTCAGCTTGCCAGACTCTCTTGTAAACATAAACTCTCTTTATATAGACAACAATATTAAGTGTTTTCAACAGGTCAAACAATGGCATTCAGCCCAGGTTGGAGTCCAGCTTTGTCATTGGATACTATCTCATGTGTTTCTGTTCCTTCAAATACAAGCCTTACTTATATCTTCTTGTTGCTTTTTTAATTCAGGAACAGCTCAGAGTTACTTTGCTGGGATACATTTTTTGCCTATTTTACAGATAAAATTACTGATAAAATCAGTTTCAGGAGGAGGTCAGTAGTTCTGTGGGAGCAGTGTGAAAGCCCATGGTGGGAAATGCAGTGTTGTTGTTTGCTGCTTTTCACACACTGTTTCCTGACAAAGTTTTTAGTCAGGTTCTGTAATAACACTCAGTCCTTTCTCTGGAAGAAATGATAGCTTTCCTTAAGGATAACAAGATGCGGCTTCTTATCATGAGAAAAACTATTAGCCGTTGTGAAAGACGAAAAGTTGCTAGAATTACTTACAAATATGCATTTGATATTTCAACAATATAGGTTTGGAAAGCAAAATAATTAAACATAAACAAGCTCCAAATAATACAAGTCAGATTTCAATGGAGTTTGAGTTAGAGTTTGCAGTGAAGGCTGACTTACACTGTCAAAGCGTAAGTTGTTTGTATTGAGTTGAAATGCTATGCTGACTTTCTTTTCTGACAAAACATAATCCTTTCTATTCCTCTAAGTTACACAGCCAGGAGGAACCACAGAAGAGCGCAGAAGGTTGAGGCCTCAATAAGAAATAACTGCATTGACAAAATTTTTTCAACAATCGGTCATCTCCATGGCACTGAGATATAGGAATATCACTCATCCAGCTAAATACCAACACGCACATGCTCTTTCACTCATCTTCAAAAATCACCACAGTAACAAGGACTATATTCCAAGTAAGAAAATGAGAATTTCAAAACCAACAGAAAATGTACTCTGATCTCAGAATGACTCTTTCATTGGCAGTCACAATTTTTTTTTTAATAACATTCACTCATTGTTCCTCCAGGACGAGAAGATCTGTCTGTGAGATCTCTTCCAATTCTTAAGCACCCATTTCTAGAGAAACCAATTTTTAAATATAGTTTCTCTTTCATAAGAAGGAGTTATACATGACATTGGTTGTATGGGATGATTCTAAAAGAAGCATAAAATTAGAAACACCTACCTGGACTATTGCATGAAAGAAAAATAAACTTCTTTTGAGCTTTTAGATTTTTGCTTTATTTATTAAGTCAGCTGGCCTGCCCTTACTAGCTGTAGCTGAGCTTTCAGAAAGAGAGTTTATAATGATATATACCATCCCCACTGCTCAGTCTCAGTAACTAATTCAATAGCTTTCTACACTAGATGGGGAGGCCACGGGCAAAGACGTTTGGAGAGTCCACCAATGATAACATATGTGGTATAATGATATTGATGGTCAAATGCTCCAGAAGCCCTTTGGGAGACCAAAATGCCACAATGACAGAAGAGGACAAACGCAAACTTCAGCACTCCCACTAACTACCCTCAAATATACAGAAAGAACTTAGATGGTCAGAAGTGTTCCAGCAAACAGGCTGGGTTTGACTGACCATCTTATTGAATCCCCAGTTGAAAATGGATTGTCTTCATTAAACAAACCTATTTTTCCCAATTTTTGCCCTGCCCTTTTGTTTTTCACTGCAATTTTTGCCCAAACTTCATACCAAGCTTTATTTTTTTTTAATTTCTGAACAGTTCTAAACTATTTAAATGGAATGAAAATGAAAACATGAATCAAACACATATACACACACATGACTTTTGAATTATTCTTGATATGCATCTATAAATCACAGAAATAGGACATACATACAGGGCAAAATTATGATGAAAGAGGAAATCTATGGATAGATTTCCTATAGTGCCCGAGAGATCAGCTCTGGCCACTTCTTGTTGACATTATTGACATTATCTCGGTGCATCCTGATAAAACATATCATGCCATTAACAGCCACACATTACCAAAATAAGGATACAGAGAAAAAGCACTCTCCTGCATTCTTTTAAAATTAGTAAAGACTTCGTTAAATCAAAACCTAATTGTGAAAGAGTAACATGTAGATTCCCTTTGAAAAACTGACATGGATCCCCACTAATTTAAAAGTTGTCACTTATAAACCCAAAGAAATTGGCTTATTAAAATGGAACGCTAATGGAAGTTTCTGTTGCTCACAGATGACAGGACAGAGGATTGAGGGGAAGAAGGAATGAATGTGTATGTCTTGTGTTGCCTTTCATTATCTGAGAAGAAGCCTCTGACAGCAAGAGCCCCATCAGGAGAACGAAAACAAAATGAGTGTGGCAGGAACCACATTCTCCTAGTTTATTAATATGTATTATCTATAGCTCTAAGCCGCCAGGTGCCACAGATAGGTGGATTATTCTATTCAAGTATATTAATTTTAAACAAGTGCATGAAGAGAGGCTCAAGGACAATACTGTTTGGTAGATTTTTTTTTATTTTTTATGTGACTGTTTGGAAAGCCCTTTTAGTCTGGCATAAGGCAAGAGAGCAGATTATTCTTTAAACAACTGAAAAATTCAGTGAATGCATTAACCTACCTTTCAGGTGAGTCATCCAAATAACACTTCAGCAGCACACACACACACAAACACACACACACACACACACACACACACACACGCGCATGCACATACACACACACACACACACACACACACACACTTTCTCATTTTAAAAGTGTGTTTTACCTTATGTTTCTCCATGCTATCCGTGACTAACCTCAGAAAACCTGTGGATGTTAATATAAGATATCCTATGTTCCCCTTTACTCTTAAATAAACATCAGATGAAGCAATCTCCCTCATTCTCCCCCTCAAGACATGTTTAGTAATATCCTTCCCAATCTGACTCAAATTAGCTTCTTGACTTGCTCAGCACCTGTCAGTCATAGTGAAGTGAACATTCATACCATGTAGGGTTCATACCTAATTTCTGTCTAAACTCCTATCTTCAGGTCCTAGAAAACTATAGACTATAGTGGCAAATTCCACTGGCTGTGGATGCAAATATCTTGCCTATTTGCCAGTTATGCTGCTTCTTCACTGGGTGAATTTGGGTAAGAAAATTATATTTTCTGGACCTCAGTTTCCTCATCTTTGTCAGATTATTAAAAGTATCTTCTTATAAGTTTTTAGTAAAGAACTTAACACAGTTCCTTCTACATGGTCAAAAGTCAGAAAATATTAGCCTTTACTCTTATTATGTCCTATTGAACAAACCACACAGCTTTGCTCTGATTTTCTTCCTTCTGCTTACCTTCAAGACAATAATATTTTGTCCTCATCTTAGGATTATTGTTTTTTCTTTAAGTTTTTTTTTATTTATTTATTTTGAGAGGATGGGAAGGAGCAGAGGTGGGGAAGAGGGAGAATCCCAAGCAGGCTCCATGCTGCCAGCACAGAGCCCGATGCAGGGCTTGACGTCACAAAACCGTGAGATCACGACCTGAGATCATGACATGAGTCAAAACTAAGAGCCTGATCCTTAACTACCTGAGCCACCCACACACCCCAAATTGTTATTGTTTAGAAATACTTCCTTCCCATTCTGGTAATGCATCCCACTCATTTGTCTAAATTACTTTTCTCTTTATCTTTATATTAACAAATGGTTTACTGAATCCCTCAAGGATGCAATGGCCTACAAAGCCCTCTATAAAGTAAATTCTATTCATAGCTTGACCTGTCCAAGGCAAGAGATTTAAGAAAGAGAATGAGAGAAGGTAAAGGAAGAAGAAAAGGAGAAAAGTCAACCAAATGAAATTTGGAAAGAAGCTGAATGGCTTACAAGGGTTTTATCAAGCTTCAATCAAAATATGGTATGTTCAATGGCAGCTCCTATGAAGAGATGTTTAAGAAAGTTATGAAAACATGGTTTGCAGAGAATCTAGACACAGAAACAATCTTAGAGATAACATGCTATGCCCCAAATACTTTACAAATAAAGAAATTAAGGCATAAAAAGTATAAAACATTTTTCTTTTATTGAATGGCATACTCAAAAATTAAACCCTAGTCTAAATTAAAAAGTTTTTTTTTTTTTTGTATTTTAGAGAGAGAAAGAGAGCATGAGCAGGGGTGAAGGGCAGAGGGAGAGAAAGAAAGAATCCTAAGCAGGCTCCAAGTTCAGCATGAGCCCTTTGCAAAGCTCAATCCTATGACACCAGGATCATGACCTGAGCTGAAATCAAGAATCAGATGCTCAAACAACTGAGCCACCCAGGAGCCCCAAAAAAGTAACTTAAAAAAAACTCTAGTTGCTTTAAATTTAGAATAGAATTGTTATCCCCTAAATCTTTGTGTCTCCAGAGTGATTAACCTAAGAAGCCGTTTATCCATCCACTGATAAGAAGTCATCTTTAATTTAAGGCATTGGCCTATCTTCTCAACATTAGATGGACTTTTCCTGGAGTATGATTGTCTGCTGCCTTTCACTAGAATCAGATCTCAATGCCCCCACACATCTTCTGAAGCACTTTAGATGTATGCCATGCAAAGCCAGCCCCACTTCCTCACTTCTGTCAGTGGAGTAAGCAGCTAACTTATGATATGCTTGAAAGAGAACAGAAGTTACACAACTCAACACTATCTTCCCAGAAATTTTCATCATCTTTTTGATAACTCTTTAGGGAAATTACTGTTACATAGACATTACATTATTTCAATCCACCTCTTCTCATTTAATCCCTAAACACTAAAAATAGACATAACATGTATTTTTGAAAGAAGGAATAAAATCTGGACATTGTTGCCCACATTTTCATCAAAATAGGACGTAAGTCTTTTAGGATGCAGTTAACATATCCAAAGGCACTAGGCAATGCACCATAAGCCTGGATTCCAACCCAAGTCTCACTGAAATCAAGCCCATTTACTTCACCTTCTACTTCACACCATGGTAGCCACTTCACTGGGTTAAAGGCATCATCTTCAGGAAGGTTTCTTTACTAATGGACGTTCAAAGTAGAGTAGACACTTACCAATCACTGTACAAAGTGAATATATTAGCGAACATTAGTTGATTGGAGTACCTCATAGAAAAGAAGCATTTAGGGGAAAAGGGCTCAAACAGGTGAGTTTTGATTGCATAGAAGGCTGAGGTGGGCCTGGTCGACAATGCAGGTTGCTGCAGCCATGCAGGAGGAGACCCTGCCAATCAAAGCAAGGCTGTGCATTAAGGATAGACATAGACGGTGAGGCAAAGAATCACTCCAGAACTCTCTCTAGACCAGCCCTGACATCCAACCATCATTTTAAATGTGAAGTGCTACTTGGATCTGATTTTGAGGGTTTTGGTTTTAGGATTTCACTGCTATTTTCACTCTGAAAGGTCATCAGAGAGTACGTTAGATGGAGATAACTCTGTCTCGGCTCAGTGTGCTGCTTCTGTAAGTGTGCCCTCCTGAAAATAAACTACATCTGGCAACCACTCGTGTGAATTACCTAAATAAAAGACTCACACTGTTAATGGAGCACTTTCGTACTAGAAAAAGAAACCATTAGATTTGATGTTAAAAGAAACTGCTACTGTCACTCACTTGATTGATTGCATCTTTTATTAGGTCTTCACTGAATTATTTTATGGTATTTTTCTTTTTAATCTGCTCCCCTTTGTTGAGATATTAAGAATGTATATTCTGAAAGTAGTGGTAAAAAATGTTGAGGAGTATAAAATTCAAGATCATAAAAGCCTTTTCATGGGTGGTATTATGAACATGCTGTCATGTGGAGTCTGGAATGTAGGTGTAAATTTCAGGGAGTGAGGATTATGCTGTAAAGGGAAGTGGAAGCATAAATTGGAGCTTTAAGTTGGTGAAAGAGAGGGAGTGAAGGCAAAGGAGAAGTAAGCCTGGGGCACCTATCACAACCATTAACACTAAGGCTTCCTTTGGTCATGGCCTTCCAACTAATGGTTTCTCAAGTGGTGTTTTTTCAAGGACCAGATGCAAACTCTCTTCAACGGGGTGTGCTCTCTTTGAGCCCCTTGCCCCTTTTATCACCTAGCACAGCCTGCGATCAGCCTGCCTAACACATCAGAAAATGTCCTTGTTTTAAATACATGTACCTCCATCACTGGGGACCCTGCTGCACTGGGTACAACCGGAGCATCTGTGTATCTGGAGGACAAGGAATTTGGCACATGATGAAACAGACGCAAGTGATACACACAGCAAGAGGAGTGTGAGATAAAGAGTTGTTACAGAACACTGACTGGCTAAATGTGTACATGGAGCTTGGGGCCCATAGGACTCTGAGAGACAGCTAATAATCATCATGACAGGCTGTCAAGCTTCCATTTTTCCCTTTCCTGTTTTGCATATTGACCCTGAACTGGGTGGCATGTTCATTTTCTATGCCTCACCACGTAGCATCGGGGCTGGGCCAGCCTTGGCTGGTATCTGTTACTAACTAACGAGCTGCTGCCTTTGACAGTGTGGCAGAACCGCATGCTTATATTTATAAATGTCATGCACAGAGACTCGCTGGTGGGAAAAGCTGCTGAGGGTGCCATGCTGACGATGTGCAGAGGATTTCAGGTGAGTGGGCAGAATCTCATTAGCAAGGTCTCCCCTGTTCTTCCTGTCTGACTGCCAGAAAGCCAATGAGCCCAACAAGTACAAACATGGGCCCGGTAACAGTCGCCGTCTGCCTGTACTTGGCGTGCTGGCCTACACTCCTCTCTGACCGTTCCCAATTCATGAACTGAAACAAACCTTGAATTCTGAACATTCGTCATTGTCTTAGGTTGAATTCCCCAAAAGCATACCCTGAGACAAAGTTTTTTGTGAAAGTGATTTATAAGGAAGTCTTACCACAAAAAAAAAAAAAAAAAAAAAAAACAGTAGGGGGAGTGGAAAGTGGATCCACGAGGAGAGGAGTTTGTGGTAGGCACAATAACGGCCCCCCTCGAAAGAGATGTCTGCTTCCTAAAACACGGAATTTATGACTGTACGTGGCAAAAGGGACGTAAGAATGCAGATGGAATTAAGGTTACTAATCAGCTGATCATAAACTAGGGAGATTATCCTGGATTATGTGAACAGGCCCCATCTAATTGCGACAGTCCTTAAATGTGAGTGCCAGAAGAATAGTCAGGGAGATGGTGGCATGGTGGGGGCTGAGCTGATGCCCTGTGCTGGCTCTTAGACGTTGGGAGCTACATACAAGGACCAGAAAGAGGCCTCTAGCACCAAAAGGCAGATAGCCCACAAGGAAATGGGACCTCAGCCACATGGAACCAAATTTTGTCAAGGAAAAGATCCTCCCATAGCTCCCACAAAAAGGAACACGATCCTACCAACACCTGGGAGCCTAGCAAGACCCAGACAGCTCTTCTGCAGAACTCTACAATTACAGGTTTTTTGTTGTTTAAGTCACTAAAATTGTGATTTTTACAACAACAATAGAAAGCTTACAGAGGTAAAGTAAAGATGTAATATGAAATAAAGTACCATACAGGGTAATTAAATTAATTTCTAGGAGGAAACCTGGTGGCATATAAAAACCTCAGAGTTTTTATATCAGGGACCAGATGCTGAGTATTATACCATGGGGCACCTATCAAGCATTGCTTAAGGGCAAAAAGTATGGAGAGGCAGTGGAAAACCTAATTTTCCAGGAATTTCCTGTTCTCTGCATAAGGACAGACTTCCAATAAAGAGGTGCAGGGGCTGGCTGAAGACAAAGAAAGCAATGAGAGCCAGTGTTGTGGGAAAATAGTGAAGGGATCCAGGGGGTGTGCAGGCAGGTGCTGACACTATCTGCTACAACCATCCATCATAATAAATATGCACTCTCCCAAAATCTATCATGTAAATGAAACCACTAAATAGCTCAGGAGATGCAACACAAGCTTTTAAAGCAACAGAGCATGGTCAAATCCCAACTTTTTTGTGACCTTGTGTGAATTATCTACTCTCTGTAAGTCTTAATTTCTTTGGAAATAAAATAGATATTATTAATGGGCAATTCTCTAACCCAGTTTCCACGAAGACTGAATAAATGATTGACCGGAAAGCACCTTACACAATGCCTGGAAATCAGCGAAAGTTAGTTCTCTTCCTCTTTTCTTCCTTGACCTTGGACTTCAGGACTTACCTCAACTTTATCTGTCATAGGAGGGAAGATCAACATTGAATTTTAATCTGGGTCTCATCATCCTGCATATATTTATTTTCTTTCAGTTTATGAAAATTTCAGTTTCCTCCTGACTTTACAAAAAGCCCTCTCACTTCTTCAAAACCTCCTCTAGATACTGAGATTTTCTTTATTTTTACAGCCAAATTTATAAAACAATATTCTATACTCCAGTCTCTATCATCTCATCTTCCATTTACTTTTAAATCCAGTAGGGTCTACCTGCTGTTTCTGTCCTCTAATGTGTTTTTCCTTGAAAAGTATCACACTATTTGCCAAACCTACTGTTTCTTGAGCTCACGGTAATATTTGACACTGTTGGCCACTGCTGAAATGGGTTCTCTCCCTCAGTTGTTCATGGCTTACCCCCAGCTCTGCAGGTATTTCTCTTACTCTGTTTCTCTCTGAAGTGTTAAACATCCGGCACCTGCAATCCCCTTTACAGTTCGCACCTTAGACTCTCAATTTAATAACATCTGTAATTGGGGATACCTGGGTGGCTCAGTCAGCTAAGGGTCTGACTTTGGCTCACAGCATGATCTTGTGGTTCATGAGCTCGAGGCCCATGTCAGGCTCTGTGCTGACAGCTCAGAGCCTGGAGCCTGCTTCAGATTGTGTGTCTCCGTCTCTCTCTCTCTCTCTGCCCCTCCTTCATTCATGCGTGTTCTCTCAAAACTAAATAAACATTAAAATAATAAAAATAAATAACATCTATAATTGTAGCCAATATTTATTGGCATTTACCATGTGCCAGGCACTTGACTAAAGACTTCACATGACACAAATGGTAGTTACTATGATTATTCCTATTTTACAGACCACGAAACTAAGGTTTCCAGAGATAAAGTAACTTGCCCAGAGTTACACAGCCCATAAATGGTAGGGCCAGGATTTGAAACCGGGAAGCCTGATTCATACCCAGTATTTTATTTAGTTTCTATTCCTAGTTATCCTTCCCTGTGTAGCTCTTCAGCTACTAAACATTTGCCAGTGACCAGCAAGTTTCTATCTCTAGGCTAGTATCTCCGCTGAATTACAGAACCATGTGGCTCACCTGCCTCCTAGACAGATCCTCTCATATTTCACAAGTATTTCACAAGTATTTCACTCTTTGTTCCTCAACCCCAGCCTCACCCCCATCAGATAACCTGCCCCATGCTTCCTGTCCTCGTAAGTAGCACAGATTCAGTTGCTGAATGACATTGCAGTCTGCGGCTTTCTCCATATTCAGCAGTTACCAGGTGCTATCAACTATAACACTACTATAGCTCTGGGACCCCTCTGTAAATCCCCAACTTTCACAGACTTATTTTAAGCCACCAGCATTTCTGTGTAAACCACTACAGCTGATTCTTAACCGAACTGTCTGCCTTCAGTCTCACTGCAAATCCACCCTATTGCCTAGGTTAGTTTTCCAATCCACAAATATTATTACATTAGGCTTTAATAGTTTACATTAAATTCACAAGGAAGTACAAAGTCCAAGTTTGGCTGAGAAGGCTGGCTGAGATCTGGGCCTCCACCACTTTTCTAGTCTTATCTTTTATGTAGGCCCCCATTGCCATACCAAAATATTGCAATTTCCCAAGAGGATATGTCTTCTAACTCCTCTGTGCCACTACATATGCTCTCTCTTCTGCCTGGGGCTTGGTTCCTTGCCTAACTACCTGACCTATGCCTATCTATCCTTAAACACTCACTCAAGCCCAGAAGACGTCTCTGCCCTCATATTGCAAGCGAAATGCAATCTCTTTGTGCTTCCTCTATGATTATTTCAGTATGCATTTTCCAGAGTGATTATCATACCAGGTCTTGTAATAATTCACATTCTTATCCACCTCCTCAACTAGACTCTGCTCATGGAGAGCAGGGATTGTGTCTCATTCAGTACATAACCCCAGTACCCAGCCCACAGTAGGAACTCCCTAAGCATCTACTGAACGAAAAAGGCACACCTAAATCGACAGATAAAGAGTATATTACATTATGGCTGCACACCCAGACCTCTAAGGTTCCCAAAAACACTTAACACATGCTTTTCAGGTACTTATTATCTAGAAGATATCAATGCAGATACTCTTGACACCATATGGCAGTCACAACCCTGAGCACGCATCAGGAAAACCACATCTGAAAATGTTTTATCTGAGACACTGTCTCAAAGAGAAAGGGACACAGCCATCTATGAGGAAAAATTTCTGTGACTCTACTTACAGTGGCATGTAGCTACTCAAGATATTAGCCAAGACAGTCAAACAATATTTTGCACTTTAAGATTAAGTCTGAGAGGATACTTATTTGAAGAAAAGAGAGATTTCCAGGGGTGGCAGAGGAATCCACTGTATTCTCAGGAAATTGGAACAGGATATTTTTTCCCCAAAATACAAAATTTACAAAGGCAAAGAAGAGGGATTCAAACATCCCTCCTTTTTTTAGATTCTATCCAGGTCTTTCTTGGAGAAAGTCACAAAACAGAAAGGAAAAGAAAAGGAGCCGACAGGGATTTTTCATTCTTCTGTTTGCTAACTGTGCAGTGGAAGGAAATTGCTGTTAGCAACAATGTTATTATATAGAACATAAAGAATAAAGCACCCTGAGAAGTGTCTATTTTTAGAGCAAATACTTGGATACGATTGTGCAGTCTCCTGCCAATGGCAAGGAAATATGCATGGCCTATTGGAAATAGCCCAGAAGGAGACCTGAGTTCCAAAACTAACTCTGACCTTAGCTTCCCCAGCTAGTGTTTCCTAAGATTTCTTTTCTCAGTCTGGAGAAGAGGAGGTGAAGCAGATGGTCCTTAAGTTGGCTTAAAACTCTAACTTTCCAAGATCCTCTCCTTTGCTTCTCTGTCAGCAAAGAGATCACTTGCTACAGTGGAGGCTGGAATCCAGCCAGAGGAAGGCAAAGAAATATGATGCCCAGATGACCTAGGCAGCTGTGGCACAGAAACCTCAAGAATGAGATGAACACGATTTCACTGACATGCTATGGCCACCCTCGCTGTGATGAGTCAACTGAGGCTCTGCGGTGCATGGTAGCAAGAAATGTTAGCAACAGGGTAGGAGAAAGGAAAACGAATGATCTTGCTTTACAGATCCCCCACTTCCTTCCATTCCAAACTCTTGAATTCTAGATTAGCGAACAGCAAATTGAGGAGAAGTTTGGTATGTGGGCTGGTGAGTGGCTAGCCAGCTCATCTTTCAAACACACCCACTAAGTAAGTTGTTGAACTGAAGCTATTTTTTTAAGTAAAATTCTATGTGCGTGGGAATGAAAGAGGGCCATTCACAGAGAAAGGACAGAAGTTTGATTGTGCTTGGGTTCTGAGAAAAGGAATACATAAAAAAAAAAAAAAGGTTCATTCAGGTGACCTTCCCAGGTACCAGATTGAAAAATGACCACTTGTAGCAACTGTACAGCAGAAAAGATGGGATGGGTTTTTAAGGAAGCAAATAATAAGTTACTTACACTTTTTAAAAAAGATGTATTAAACTATTTAAAATCAGAACAGTGTGGGGAACTCAGAGAGGCTCCGGAACCTGACAGTCTCAGACTGTAAAAAGAGTGAGCAAGTTCACACATTCTCAGCCCTCTCAGCAATATCCAAATAAAAATAAACAGCTCAGGGACCTACAGAAAAGGATGCTGTCAGTGGCACGGTCTTCTTATTATGTCTTCTTCCCTATTTCTGTGTTTATACTCCTATTTATGCATGTGTATCTGATGTATTTAGTTTTACATTTTCTTCTCCAAAGCCTGTCATCTCTATGTTTAACAGATTTTTTTCTTTCACTGTTTAAACACATGAAAAGGAAGAACACAAAAATCCTAGGCTAAATGGTATATTGTCCCTCCTCAGGGCCATTGTGAAACCTACAGTCACAATGTGCTCTTTTGCATATGGAACATGCGAGGATAAAAATGTCACAATTTGCTCTTCTAACTTTTGTGCCTTCAGTCAAGATACCATAGTTATGCTTCCTCATTCCACTTTCCCTTCCAGAAAACACAGTGGCTTTCTCTGGGCATCCTCTTACGGTATTTGTGATTATTGTTGATCTTTCTCTGTTGTGTTTCAACGTTTATTTATTTTGGGGACAGAGAGAGACAGAGCAGAACGGGGGAGGGGCAGAGAGAGAGGGAGACACAGAATCGGAAACAGGCTCCAGGCCCCGAGCCATCAGCCCAGAGCCTGACGCGGGGCTCGAACTCACGGACCGCGAGATTGTGACCTGGCTGAAGTCGGCGCTAAACCGACTGCGCCACCCAGGCGCCCCTCTCTGTTGTGTTTCTACTTTATCTTGCTGTTGCTGATCATGTGGTTTGTGGCAGGAAACCTGTAAGGTACACCTGGCCTGCGTTGTGTCATTTCGTGTTGAGACCTCCTTTTCCTGGCTCATTTCCCTGACACCGGCCTCCATAACAAGGCTGCTGCTGCCTCCCTTCTGCATGGGCCCTTGTCATCTTCCTGGCTCAAGGTTTCTCCCTTGCTTCTTCCCTTTCCCCTGGCTTCTTGGTCCCAGCTGCCTAGACACCAAGCCTCTGTCCTGACACTTAGTCCACAAAGTCACTCCCATCCTGATGCCTCCACATACACTCCAGAACCTTCTTTATTTAAGTAGGGAAAGCACAGCACCTTCATATATACAAGCCTGAATATGAAGCAGTGAGATTGATTCCACAAATTTCATACCAAAATAAAGTCTTACTGCTTTATAGTCATAGTTATATTTGTCTGTTTATATTCCTATTTATATATGCATATAGAGATACTGTATTTAGATTTTTATTTCCTTCCCCTACAACTGTCATTCTATTTTTAACAGATTTTTCGCTCTTCAAATATGGCAAGAAAAGACAGAATGATGCAGGTGAGTTGCTGCTGCTGCTGCTGCAGAACAGGTGGGAACCAAGAGCACATTTAAAACAAAAAATAAAGTGTGATTTCCCTCAAGACTATTCTTCAGGGATTGGATTTTCGAAAATGAGCCTAACAGATCTTCAGAAAATCTATATTCCGCTCAGTTCTGACACTAACGACCTGAAAATGAGGGCTGTGGATTAGGAAATTTAGTTTTTCACACATTTTGGGTGGGACAATGCTGAATCTTGAGGTCATGACCCTTACCCATGATTCAGGCTTTTTGGGTGTCAAATGTTAATGGCGATCCTCAGACATTTCAACTAGGCATACATTAGGACAAACGCCCCCGAGGAGGGCTGGACTACTTGTAACTGAGAAACAATGGATGGACAGTTTGAGTAGAAAGGCCTTCATGGAGCATGGCTTTAGATTCTCACTTTTTGTGAAACAGGAGGACAAAGAGATGGATGGCACAGTGTGGCGATTTCTAAGATATTGATTGATCTTGGAACATTGATTGATTTGATCTTGGCCTACTTGCTTATGATTTTGGCAAACTGTTAATTCATTCCCCCCAAAGCATTCCCCTCTTCCATAAAAACAGGCATTTGTATAGGTTGGCGGAAGCACAAAAATAGAAGAAATCCAGAGATATCAGTGATGTTGAGTATCAGAACCATCCTAAGAGCCTGGACCAGCCAGACTAATCCTTTCTACACAAGTCATTTTTTGGAATCGCGGTTATACCAACATAACCTTTACTTTGGCTTAGCTTGATACAGAAATTAGCACCTGGGGGCGCCTGGGTGGCTCAGTCAGTTTAAGCCTCTGACTTCAGCTCAGGTCATGATCTCACAGTTTGGAAGTTCAAGCCCCACATTGGGCTCTGTGCTGACAGCTTGGAGCTCTGTCTCCCTCTCTCTCTTCCCCTCCCTTGCTCGCACTCTGTCTCTCTCTCTCTCAAAAACAAACAAACAAAGAAACTGGCACCTGGAAACAGGATACTAAGTAACAAAACCTAAAAATACTTCTAATCTGGATTAGACATTAGGTGGTAGGCAGCAAAGAACTAGATACTGCCTGCTGGTCTTCTATACCCCATGTTAAGTCTGGTAACTTAAAGCTTTAGCAAAACTTTCACCTGTGTTAACTCAGAAAGCAGACTGCATGCCCAAGGGGCCTATAGGTTCTAGAGGAAGTGGTGGGAAACAACCAGAAGTTTAGAGCTTAGTTGTTCCCTGCCACCTTTAATAAAATACCTAAGAAAGAGGTAACCTCAGGCGAGAAGTTGCCAGTTTGAAAGCAGACGTGGAAAGAGCTACACATCTGCTAAGTGAGACACTCTATCTGCTTACAGACCGAAATCTGTATCTGTACTTAAGAAACCAGAAACTGGAGACCCAGAGGATTGGAGAAACAAAGTGGATTGGTTCTACACCTGAGAAGAACAGAAGTCTATTACCTGGAGCTTCTCGCAAATTTCTCCCATGAAGATGTCTTGGCATAATGTGCATCCAGTTTAGAAATCAGTTAAAGAGTGCTATCTTCCGAGCCAAACCTAACTGAAGAAACTGGGGGATGGACTGGGCAGAGATGCCAGCAAATAGAAGAGAATCAGCAGCCATAAGGACTATGTCTAGAAAAAAATTTATTTAAGGTTAACTGTCAATATTAATGGCTGGAAAAAAATAGATTGAAGGCTTAAGTTTTTTAGAAAATTGTGTCACCGAAGAAACCACAAGTATGAGAGGCTTCTGGCCTGGTTCAGCCAGAGCAGACTGCAAAAACTTTACCTTTCAATACCCACTTCAGATAGAGAAAAAGTCATTAGTGAGACTATTACACGGGATAAAGTTGGGATCCTCGGGGGAAATGGGAACTCTCCCAGAAAGCAGAAAAAGGGGGAGCAGATGGACTCACTCCACTCTTTCTGCTCAGGCAGGAAGTCTTTGTAATACTAAGGGCTGTTGTATTTCCAATGTTTCTGTTTTACGAATGGGATTTTGAATTGCAGTTATCATATTTTAGGCTGATAATTTTTCCATTGGGTGTAATGACTAGATCACAAAGAATTTCATCTGGACCTATTAAAGAAAACTATCCATCATCAGCCAGAGTTCCTAAAGTTTGATCTGATGCAGTATTGGATGGAACTTTAGACTGTCTCTCTTGGAACACGGGGAGATGGTAAAAAAATATATGTACATAGATATTTAGGGGCCATTGTGGCATATTTCTAGCTGTCCCTCAAAATCTGCCCTCACATACCTTCATGGCCATCCAGCTAGAAATGACATTTTCCAACATCCATGTAATATGAGAAGAAGAAATGTTTACATTTTGAAACTTCACTCTTTTTTTTAAAGGAAATCTCTTGATCCGGATTTTTCCCTTTCCCATAAACTAGAACACAGCCATGTTAGCATCCCACATCCTAGCTGAGGCCTTGTCACTCAGGACAGTGATCTAGAGGAGGGTGAATATGGCAGAACAAGACAGAAAAAATACGGGGTCCTTGAGGACTTCATCACCCTGGACTAACTGAAGTATTACCTACAAGTAAACTCCATCTTTCTCAAGCCATTTTATTTCTGATTCTCTTTGTTTTAACAGCTTAGCCTTTGTTATAACTAACATATTATTCATATTTCTGTCCTTTCTTAGAACTACGGGGTTTTCTTGTCTAAGGTAGGACAATTCTAGGAAGTCATCTCCAAAAATAAAGAAAACCTCCAATTCATAGAAAACAAACTAAGAAATTAAATAGATGAAAAATCAAACTGAGATCTATTTTACACCTCAGTGAGGATTACAGATAACTATTATTATTAAGAGTGAAAATACCTTATTGTCCTCTTGTGTTTTGTTTCATGGGCTCTGTCTGCTTTCTTTTGTTGTTAGAGTAATATGATAGCATCCAACAAAACAATATGTATTTATTTTGCAACTCCTACATTACAAGCACACAATCTTTTCTTCGATTAGAGAGAAGAATGAGAGATGCTGTGTTTTTTTTTAAGTTTATGTATTTATTTTTGAGAGAGAGACAGAGAGAGCAAGCAGGGGAGGGACAGAAAGAGAAAGAGAGAGAGAGAAAGAATCCCAAGCAGGGTTTGCACTGTCAGCACAAAGCCCGATATGGGGCTCAAACCCATGAACTGTGAGATCATGAGATCATGACCCTAGTGGAAACCAAGAGTCAGACACTAAACTGACTGAGCCACCTAGACACCCCAAAAGATGTTGTATTCCTACATTCATTTCCACAATGGACAGAAGAAAGTGTCCCAGGTAGAAGACACAGATCTCTGATGAATGGGTAAGAAAAACAAATAAGGCTCTGAGATCAGAGCCTAATCTCTGTTGCTTCCAGAGAAGCAAAACACCAAGAGCATGCACCATCACTCATCACTTCTCCATTTTGATTCATCAGTCCTTTTGTGCTGTTTGCCCTCCCTCAGCCTTCAGAAAGTCAGTCAGGCTGAAATCATAAGGAAACAAATTACAAGATGGCCAAAGAAAGCAATGGACTCGGGGAAAATGATTATTTATATATTTGAAATCTTTTTAAAGAAATTCCAAACAGGTCTGAAAATTTTTTCTAAAGCTACATTTAAATTTTTACAAGTGAATACTCCAACTTACAGGTGGATAGGGAACAGTGAACATGGAATTGTTTGATCCAGTAGGTTAAGTAGTAGGCAGAAGATAATAGAGAATAAATTGCCAGCAGATGTTGTTGTTGGTTCAGAGCCTGGGACTGCCAAATAAGAATAGGCTGCTGGGATATCATAGAATATAAATGACTTTCTCACTCTGGGTGATTTAATTTCACTGAGTTGAAACTTGTAACTATTTATTATGGTGAGGCCAATATAGCTGAAAAAATTTTTAAGTTTTAAAAGTATTTCTTTACATGGATAGAGGTCAGTGTGGTGGATGCAATGGTACACCAGTAAGACCCCACCCAGGACTGAATCAATGTTGCAGGAGAGCCAGCTCTCTCGGTGACTAAGGATGCCAGCATCCTTCCCCCAAGACTGGTCTATGCAGACAGTAATAAATCTCAGCCCCTTGGCCCCAATTCAGGACAACTCTAAGGAGCCATTACATTATCTTTGTGATGACTGCATCACAGTTTGTCCTCCCCCTAAACCCATTCCTGCTTCCTTCACTCCCTAGTAAATGTTGATCCAAAAACACTCTCCAATCAACCTCTTACATGCAAATCTCCACCACAGAGCCTGCTTCTCAAAAAACCCAACCTGAGACACAGGGATAAGAAGGATATTCTATTACCCAGATCTAAAATGGAAAATTAATCATTCTAGAAAGACAATGGACTATAATACTCCTTAGTTAGTTAGTTTTGCACTATTTTTTAAATTTTTTATTTGAGTATAGCTGACATTTGAGTTACATTAATTTCAGGTGTACAACATAGTGATTCGACAAGTTTATACATTATGCTATGTTCATCACAAGCATAGCTACCATCTGTCACCATACAACGCTATTACAATATCATTGACTGGATTCTCTACAGTGTTACCTTTTACTCCTGTGTCTTATCCATTCCATAATTGGAAGCCTGTATCTCCCATTCCCCTTCACTCATTTTGCCCTTCTTCCAGCCCCCCTCCCCCTGGAAACCATCAGTTTGTTCTCCATATTTATAGATCTGATTCTGTTTTTTGTTTGTTTATTCGTTTGTTTTGTTTTTTAGATCCCACATGTGAGTGAAATTATATGGTATTTATGTGTCTCAGTCTGACTTACTTTACTTAGCATAATATCCTCTAGGTCCATCCATATTGTCATAAATGTCAAGATCTCATCTTTTCTTGGCTGCATAACCTTCTTGTGTGTGTATGTGTGTTTGGATACCACATCTTCTTTATCCATTCATCTATCAGTGGACACTTAGGTTGCTTCCATATCTTGGCTATTGTAAATAATTCTTCAGTAAACACAGGGGTGCCTATATCGTTTCAAATTAGTGTTTTGTTTTCTTGGTATAAATAGTCAGTAGTAGAATTATGAGATCATATAGTATTTCTGTTTTTAACATTTTTTTTATTTATATATGAAATTTATTGTCAAATTGGTTTCCATACAACACCCAGTGCTCATCCCAAAAGGTGCCCTCCTCAATACCCATCACCCACCCTTTCCTCCCTCCCACCCCCCATCAACCCTCAGTTTGCTCTCAGTTCTCAACAGTCTCTTATGCTTTGGCTCTCTCCCACTCTAACCTCTTTTTTTTTTTTTTTTCCTTCCCCTCCCCCATGGGTTCCTGTTAAGTTTCTCAGGATCCACATAAGAGTGAAACCATATGGTATCTGTCTTTCTCTGTATGGCTTATTTCACTTAGCATCACACTCTCCAGTTCCATCCACGTTGCTACAAAAGGCCATATTTCATTTTTTCTCATTGCCACGTAGTATTCCATAGTGTATATAAACCACAATTTCTTTATCCATTCATCCGTTGATGGACATTTAGGCTCTTTCCATAATTTGGCTATTGTTGAGAGTGCTGCTATGAACATTGGGGTACAAGTGCCCCTATGCATCAGTACTCCTGTGTCCCTTGGATAAATTCCTAGCAGTGCTATTGCTGGGTCATAGGGTAGGTCTATTTTTAATTTTCTGAGGAACCTCCACACTGCTTTCCAGAGCGGCTGCACCAATTTGCATTCCCACCAACAGTGCAAGAGGGTTCCCGTTTCTCCACATCCTCTCCAGCATCTATAGTCTCCTGATTTGTTCATTTTGGCCACTCTGACTGGCGTGAGGTGATACCTGAGTGTGGTTTTGATTTGTATTTCCCTGATAAGGAGCGACGCTGAACATCTTTTCATGTGCCTGTTGGCCATCCGGATGTCTTCTTTAGAGAAGTGTCTATTCATGTTTTCTGCCCATTTCTTCACTGGGTTATTTGCTTTTCGGGTGTGGAGTTTGGTGAGCTCTTTATAGATTTTGGA
>NW_024412376.1:57742082-57790195 GCF_014898765.1 Herpailurus yagouaroundi
ATCCATTTTGAGTTTATTTTTGTGAATGGTGTGAGAAAGTGGTCTAGTTTCAACCTTCTGCATGTTGCTGTCCAGTTCTCCCAGCACCATTTGTTAAAGAGACTGTCTTTTTTCCATTGGATGTTCTTTCCTGCTTTGTCAAAGATGAGTTGGCCATACGTTTGTGGGTCTAGTTCTGGGGTTTCTATTCTATTCCATTGGTCTATGTGTCTGTTTTTGTGCCATGTTTTTAACATTTTTGAGGAAACTCCACACTGTTTTCTACAGTGGTTGTACTAATTTACCTTCCCACCAACAACGCATAAGTGTTTCCTTTTCTCCACATCCTCACCAACATTTTTTATTCCTTGTCCTTTTTGATTATAGCCATCCTGACGGATATAAGGCAGTGTGGTTTTGATTTACTTGGGGTTGAAGTAAGTGGGGGGAGAAATGGAAAGGAGGTGTCAAGTTCTCTTGACTAACTGTAGCCTCCTCCTCATTGATTGATTACACTTTCCTTGCTAACCCTGAATGGTCATCTACGTCCAATTAATGCCAGAAGTCCAAGTCCTGACTGAGGGGTTGTTTTTCAGAAGTTACCAGGAGGCCCTGGAGATTCTCTTCATTTCTCAGTTCTGTGAAAGAGGAAGCTATGTCTGGTCATACCTCCTAATCCCCTCAACTCCTGACTCCCCCACAATACAAGATGATGGAGTAAAAACTGACATACCCCGCTATCCCATGAGGAGAAGAAGGGAATTTTGCAGCACTTAAACTTGAGCCCATGAGGTTCTATTGTTCTGTTTGCTCCATAGATTGTCCTTTACACAGTCTGGGATGAGAATGAGAGGGTGCTGGAGTAAAGGTCGGAGTTCATGAGCTAATAATTTGATGGAGTTTTCTGGCCCCAATTGCTGCTGGCTTTTGGAGGTTCTCACTTTAAATTTGAGGGTAATTAATGCCTCTTTGCTCAAAGAATACTAATCAGCTATTCTGGGTCAGCAGGAAAATCTCACTCAGTATCTTCATAATATGAAACTGGCACTTAAAACCATTTCTAAAATCTGCCCCCACCCAAAATATTGCCTATTACCAAATTAGTCTAGATTGTATAGTGAGGTAATGCTGAGCCCCTGAATTTAGCATTTGAATTTCCAAAGCAGTTGTTACATTGATTAATGTATGTGAAAAGTGTTGCTTCATCTCTTCCCTTTGTATTTGTGGATACAGAACAGTGTGGTACAAAATCTGATGATGACTAGAATGCCCACATAAATAATACCTTATTGGTTTGATGGGGCATTCTAAGTACAAGCCTTATGATTATAGCACAAGTTGAGTGAAATTTTCTGTAATTATTCTGTTTCAATTCTACACATTGAATCCTGCTGTACATGAAATTCAGCACAACTTCAGGTTTTATCTCATAACTAGATGCCATCATTAATTTGCTTTTGTGTTATTTGAAAACAGCCCTCTATCGTAAATAGTTTGCTTCATACAATTTTCCTAACAACAACAAATTGAATCCTTAAAGGCATGTCTGTCAGAAGTCTATGAATTTGAAAAAAAATAGAAGAGAAAACAGCATCAGCCCTGTTTGTTAGCAACCACAACCTTAGTCCTCAAAACATCAACTTAAGAGAAGAAAAAGAAAAAAAAAAGCACTATTGGCAATACAGTTTGGGCTCCCTTAATTTCATGCACTGTGACTTCAACAATTTCTCCATTTCTCATCTTATTTCTATAAAAGTAGCTTCATTTAAAAGCAGGGAAACCACATTTCATGCTCTTCAGTTTCATTAAAGTTATACAAAAGGAGCCTACCAAAAGGAGCCTCTCCTAATTAAACAGTTGTAGCAGATGAAAATATTGAAATGATGAATCTGAAAGGAAGCTGACACTATATATTCCCCAGAATTTTTTATCATGACATGAAAAAAGGAACTAAAAAATTAAGATCTGAATCTTAGGATGAAGTGTCACATATGTCATTATAAAATGAAGAAATGAAGCCCACTGACTTCTTAAGGTAGTACAGGTGGTTTGAGACAAACAGAGAACAAAGGAATTTCCTCTGATCCTTCCTTAGGATAGGTTCTGTGTAGCTTCTGGATAGGGAATCTTCTCCTATGTTGGAAGGTTATCAGAGACTCACTCTTGTAAACTAACGGCAGTGGCTGGTTGATGCAGATGCCTTGGACTCCCACGAGAGTGCTTTCATCATAATTCAGCCCGAGTTATGGAGTGTGCTGGTTAATGGGCACTTGAGGTAAAGTGTTACCAAGAATAAGAGAGAGTAAAACTTAATGTGTTATTCCTCCCCTCCAGGACCTGCAAAATAAGCTTTGCTTGATTGACAGTCGCCTCTCTCAAAGTGGAAAGAGTAATGACATGCTTCTCAGAGGCTTAGGAATGAGACTGTATTCTAGATGGCTTCTACCTCAACTCTGAAGGCACACAGAACAAGGTTTATAAAGAAAACACCATTTGTTCTGATCTCGGTAGTTATTTATTTCAGTGAGTTTCATTTCTTACAGCTCAGATTCTCAACCACTTACTGAGGTCTGATAAGTAGCTTAGAAATCTATACATTTCATATGAAATTTTATGTTAATGAATTTGTGGTCTAATTACTCATTACCCTTTTCTCTGTCTTATATTATTTACAGGGTGTTCCAAAGATGAGCTTTCCAACCCCAATCCTATTAAACCCCAAAACTAGTTGGTATGTTTTTTTGTTATAAGTAACAAAATGCTTCTAAGGAAGCATTCTAAGGAGGAATGCCTCTAAGGAGGCATTCACGTTAAAACCCTATAAACTTAACATTTGAATGTGTGTCTATCTATTGATAGATACATGTATATGTGTTTCTATATATATGTATGTAAATATAATGACAGCTTTTGACATAAGGCAATGAAATGTCTGGTTCTAACAAAATTTTTGTATCACAACAGTTTTCTGAGAGTTGAAAGTAAATAGTATGAGGAAGGGAGATTGTATAAGTAAACCACAGCCCTGAATAATAGTGAAAAGTTCTACACTGTGTGACTTAGACACACACTCTACATGAAAAAAAAAACAATAGATATAGATAATACTTACTGAAAGTTTACTATATACAAAATTCTGTTCCTTATGCTTTAGAAACAAGGCTTTAGGTAGATATCACTTTCAACATTTTACAGGCAAAAATCTGAGGCTTAAAGAGACTGAGTAAGTCACTCCAAGATAAAGTGACTATATAGTTTATCACCTAAACCAGAACATTTTTGAGAATGAAAGGAGCCATTAACTGGTAAGATGCTAGGACAGGAGGTATAAAAGGGAGCTATCCTAGACAAACTAGAATATATATGTGCTATGTACTTAGAAAGCATTGTAGCATAATACATATAAGTTGTCAAATATGGATAAAATAAAGTTGTGCTGGCACATACAACTAACTGACTGGGACTCATATCTTTTTTGGGGGGAGGTCCAAAGTAAGCAAGTAATGTGAAAATGGAGTAGAGCCAAACTTTACTTTAAAAGCTTCACAATGATCAACATAATAACCAGGAGAACTGACTCCAACTGCAGAAATAACAGATTTCTACTCACCATCTCTTGTTCTTTCTCTCTTTCTCCCTTCTGAAGGTCTGGAGTTCTGTTCTGGTGAGTTAAGTGAGCATAGCATTAAATGTCATTGAATAGTTCTCAGTAGAATAAAACCAGTCCTCTGCATCAAGAAAAATGAGGGGGGAAAAAAACAATAAAAAATAGATTAGATGACACTTGCATAGAGAATGCATTTGAAGTGAGTGCATGAAGGATAATAATAGGCAGGGACAGGAGGTTAGGACATACCAGGCTGAGAGAACAATTTTCACCAGGATCATGAAAATGCCTATACCTGGAACATCAGACCCAGAGAAAGATGTAGTTGAAGAGTAAGATTACGCAGTACTTTGAATATCAGCTCAAGTTTGGTCCTCATTCTATAATCAGTGTATGGTAGCCTTTGGTATGAGTCAGATTCACCCATGAAGCACTTTCTTATAAGAGCCATTATGTAGCATTAGAGAGCAGTCATAAAAGGAACAAAAGTTTTGCCAGGAAGAAGTTGCTCCTGAGGCCTAGAAATTAATTTGATGGTGAGATGTGGACTTGTGATTTTCATGTTATGCCCTTTGGTACTGGGTGTTTTGTTTGTTTGTTGTTGTTGTTTGGAGGAGATAGAGAAATATGTACATGTAAATTTAATTTTTTATAATTAAAAAATTACATATACATACATAACCTCTCTTCTTAGTTCTCAGTTTAAGGGCATCTGACCACGGTGAAACATGAACATCTGCATATTTCAAAACATCCCAAGGGTGCCTGGGCAGCTCAGTTAGTTAAGCATCTGACTCTTCATTTTGGCTCAGGTCATGATCTCATGATTTGTGAGATCGAGCCCCACATTGGGCTCCATGCTAACAGCATAGAGCCTGCTTGGGATTCTCTCTGTCCCTCTCTCTTCCCCACTCCACTCTCACACTCACACTTTCTCACTCTCACTCTCCCTCTCTCTCTCTCTCTCTCTCCATCAAAATAAATAAATAAAAATTTTTTTTAAATAAATAAAACATCCCAAACCTGAGTCTCATGGGCACAGAAGTCAGTAACAATTATTATTGGCAATGATGGGCCACCACAGGTTTTTGCAGTCTCATCTATTTTAGTAACTTTTTTCCTTGACAATTTTTTGTGAAGGAAGGAAAGTCAAGGACTGGAGAATAATTAGAAAAAGTCTGCAATAGTTCAAGGATGAATGGCATCAAAAGTAGTTCCTAAATATAGACTGGCCAACATCTGATGGCCAAGCTTGCTAGAACAGCTTCACATAAAGTTTGAATAACAAAAGAAACTGATGAAATAAAAACTATATAAGCTGGAGAGAAAAATAATTATACAAGCAAAAGAGTGTGTTGCTATATTCTGATATATATAATAGTCAACAGACCTCACTTCAAATCCAAGCTCTGTCATTTACTATATGTAATAAACCTCAAGCAAGATACCAGACTTCTAGTCTCAGAACCTCATCTGAAACAAAGGAGTTTTACTGGTCAATGAGACCAGGAACTGCTTCCCACAGGCGTACACCCAGAAGTCCTAGGGTAATTTAAACATAGGCAGAAGCCAGTCTGACTCACAGAATCTTAGTAAATTTTAGAGTGATGAATACTGGCTGGATGTCATGAAAGTTGTGCATAGGCAACTTCAACCTGGCTCAAACAATGGACAATCTGACCAAGACATATGAAGGGACTTAAAAAAGCCAGTGATTTCTATCTCAAGATCAAACATTCAGTTTGAGATGTATTGATGAGAATTATCTTCTCCACAGCCATATATCTCAACCTCATATGTCATGTCTCCTTCCCAATGATGTATTTTCCCTGCTTTAAGCCAGCTTCCCACCTGTGTATGAAGACAGCATGAACCTAACTAAGCCAATCCTCTTTTTCTCACTGTTTTCACATCCTCTCTCTTAGTCAAAGCAAGTTGCATGTAACGGATTAATCTATATCTTCCTCATCCCATGAACAGGTGCTTCTCTTTCATACAATATAGCACAGCAACCAAGTTGGCCTGCTTTCCAGAAGTGGAAACCTACTCAAGATTTTCTGTTCATTTCTCATTCTCTTGACTCCCAAAAACAACTACTTTGTAAGACTGCGTAAAGATCCAACAGAACACATATAAGGACCCTATAGAGAGTAGGAACTGAACAAAGGCCACTAATTACAATCTGGCAAATCCTTGCACCACTTTAGTTATAGGACATGTTTCTTTATCTGTAAGCTATACAAATAATAAATTCCTTCAAGAGTTGTTATGAGAATTAAGTAATAAAATTGGGTAACATATCAGAGTATGTCATTCACTTTAAAGGGGCTTTCCAAACACTAATTTCCTTCTTTCTAATTCCACTCTTCCAAAAAAGCACAATGCCTGGGAATTCTGGAAAGACTAAAATGGAAGTGAACACTTGGAGGGAGCTAAGCTGTCTGGTCAAACCACAGCTCTCCCAGCTCTGTACCTTTGGGCAACTCATTTAACCTCCCTGTACTTCATTTTCCTCAGCTGTAAAGGCAATAATGAAAGTATCTACATCAGACTGGTATTTGTAGGATTAAGCCAGATGATGCCTATAAAGCACCTAGAATAGGACCTGGCACTTAATTAGTGTTGGTGTTAACCATTATTCTTATTTTGTTTGACAATTCCTCTTTAGACCATTTCAAAAAAAGAATCAGTGGGGTGTGTGGTCCCTGACAGGACAGGTTACTTGTGCTCTTCTCAATTGTTATGAGGAGAAATACCATCCACTGTGACATTCTTAGATACATTTACTTTCAGAGCTGAACTGTAAGTACTCTCTATATTAGGTTCCTAGAGTGGCCATTACAAAGTACTACAAACTGGAATGGTTTAACAAAACACAAATTCATTCTCTCACAGTTCTGGAGGCTAGAAGTCCAAAATTGAGGTGTTGGCAAAGCCATCATTTCTCTGAAGAATCTAGAGAAGAAAATGTTCTTCTGACATTTACTGGCAATGCTTAGCATTCCTTGGCTCATAGACACCATGACTCCAATCTCCGCCTTCAATTTAACCTGGCACTCTCTCTGTGTCTTCACATGGTCTTCTTCCTGTATGTCTCTGTGTCTCATCTCCTCTTCTTATGGGGTACCATGATGACCCCCATCATAACCTTACACTTGTACAATGACTGTGTTTCCAAATAAGGTCATATTTCTGAGTACTAGATATTGGGAGTTCAACAAATGTTTTAAGGGGACATAATTCAAACCATAACACTCTCATTTATTTATTTTGAGAGAGAGAGAGAATAAGCGCACACATGTGTGTGCATGAGTGGGGGAGGAGAGAGAGAGAATCCCAAGCAGACTCCATGCTGTCAGTGCAGAGTCCAAGGTGGGGCTCTATCTCACCAGCTGTGGGATCATGACCTGAGCCAAAACCAAGAGTCAGATGCTTAACCAACTGAACCATCCAGGTACCCCATAAGTCCCATAATTCTTAACAAGAACTCTTTCAATAGCATCTACCAAAAGCTTCAGAATACTATATAAAAATAAAAACTAAGTAATCCTTTTACCCTGAAAAAGAAGCTTGGTAACACTGGCTTTGAAAATTTGCTATTATCACCCAAGCTGCTTTTTTTTCTGTTAAAAGAAAAAAGAAGGTTTTAAAAAGTTCATGTACTTAAAAAAATGACTATAACTTTAAAGTAAATATTACTGCTAAATAACTGTTACATAAAACCCCAAGAAAAGAACACTTGATATGGAGAACACAGTGTAAACTGGGCATGCGTGTGTGCGCTTGCTCATGCACACACATGCATAATATGCACATACATTATTTGCCTCTGTGTCCCTGGAAAAGATGGAAATGGTCTGAAATCAAGCAAAACAGATGGCTGAGTGGGCCTTGTGAATCTCATGTATCTCAAAGAAGTTAAGAAGTCAGTGCAGCATTTCTTCAAGAAAAAAAAATCTATGAGTTCTTGAGTTTCTATACTTTGTCTTGTCTACTTCTAGACAGCTTAGAATATTCACTTTTGAGATCTTCAAAGGTTAGGACTCTGAGGAAGACTTAAAATCTAAATGAAATAGTGCAAGAGCTTTTGTTCAGGATGCTCTTCCTTATAAACCAGAAATACATTGGCATGATAACATAGCACTCAGATGTGTCTTGCATTACACTCTAGTTGTTTCTGAAAGAGTTTTGTAAAAGTTGAAGGAAAATAATTTATACTCACCAGAAGTGCTTGCTGTTCTCAAAAGAATTTTATGTTTAAACCTCTTGTAAAGCAAAGAATCCTTTGTGAACATTTGTACTGTATAAATGTAAAAAATTGTTATCCTTTACATGGGGAAATACCTTGTATGTATGTTAGAAGGATAGCACCTTATGGGTAACATATTAATGTGACAAGCCTCACCTCCCTTGAAAACATCTTATACAAATACCAGAAAATTTTTCTTGATACATTCTTTTGCAGTGATTTCTGGCTAGCATTGAGGGCCATTTATAAGCTCATCCCCAAGCCCATAAGAACTTTGAATATACTTGGTCATCAAGCTTGATCTTTTGCTCCTTTAATCTTTTCTATGGAATTCTGGGACCTCTATCAATTCCTATCTTTGTCCCTAACATCCTTCATGGTCCAGCTGTAATTTTCTCCTTGAAGTTTTCTTTGGCATTCACTGCCTACTCCACCCCTACCCTGCCATACACACAATAATCTTTTTCATTTTGTGAATATTTATGGTGTTCATTATCTTTCATTTGATTTCTCTTGAATTATTTCTCATAAAATAGTTATCTTTTCATATATCTTACAGTACCCACCAGTTTGATCATTTTTGACAGTAATAGTTTAGAGTTTTTCATTGTGCCCACCCAGTGCCTGATGTAAAGTCTGTATTCATTACTATTTGAGGATGTGTTTAATGTCAGACATACAGTCAATGCATAGGTCACTGCACTAGGGGCCACAGGAAATATGAATAAGGCCCAGTCTCTACTTCAAATATAATCTGTTAGAGAGAAGGGGAAGACTCGAGTAAATATAAAAGGCAGACTACAATAAGGGCAATAAGGAGTCTATAAAATAATGACAGGGACAGGGAGACAAAGTAGACTAGATGGCTTGCATCAGGATAGGGCTTATGTTGAAGGTAGTTTTTGGAATGGACCATGAGAGGGGGTCAGAATTTTAATAGGCAGGAAAGGAAGCCATTTAAGAAGCAGAGACCAAACTAAGCATAAAATCCCTGGATGATTTCTGGCATTCTGGAAGGAACTGAGCTACAAGCAATAGTAACCAGAGGTGGTAAGCTTAAGACTGGTTAGCACAGGCAATTTTTTAAGGAACTTCAAGTCTGGCTGAGCATGTACAAAGAATTATAATCCTCTGCATTCTCCATTTTTGCAAGCTAGGGTTCAGGAAGAGATATTTATTTTGATCAGTAACACTGAGTTATTAAACAGAATTACAATGTGTCTAAAATCCTAAATTAATTGAAAAACAAAGCCTGCATTAACCAAACTCAGGAACTTGCACTGTTATTCCTCAAAGTCATAAATCAGACCAAATGAGCACAGAGGCAACTGGGCTTCCTACCAAACATTAGTGAATTTCACCTAAATTTCCCTCTCTTAGGAAAAAAAAAAAAGAATAAGCTTTCAGTTACCTACACTTGCCAAGACAGCAGATTAGCTGTAACTGTGTAAATGTCTGCTCAGTGCCACATGTATGCCTGCATGTAGTTGGATAATTAATTGATACTTTTCTCATCATTTGTAATGATAGCTCATTTCTAGGAGGAAGCCATAACCTATCAGGTTAAAAGAAATTTCTTCTCCACAAAGACAAACATTTAGTTTTCATTCTACATTTTGTATTACAAATAACAACTCATTGTCTTCATCATGGTTCAAGTACACTTAAAGACAGAGAAAGAGAGATTAAAAACATATTTGATTTTTTTTTGGTGTGTATAGTTTTTAATAGCAAAACAACCACCACAACAACTCAAGAGCAACAATGAATGTTTCCCTTGAGTACCCAAATTTTTCTCAAACTAGTTACATGCATCTCAAACTAGATAGATTTTTAGATCTCTAAAAATCACCTAGAAATCCTCATGTCAATAATGGGAAAATCACTTTGGGGTCATAATATGCATTTTTCTACTGGTCAAGAGTACTTCTTCAGTATATTTTTCTAGGCTTGGTTTAATCTGATTCCAAGTGTGTTCTCTTGTCAGGAGGCTTCTTTCTTTCAAAAATGCGCAGCTCTTCTGGATTTTTTCTGATATTCAATCTAAATCTCTCTTTTCTCTTACCCTATTTCAGAATATATTTTCTAAGGATGCCAAGTCACAGAGCCCTACATTCTAATTGCCAAGATTTGAAGTTGTTGGTGAGTTTTCTTTTTTCTTCTCTTTTTTATCCATTAGCCACATTCTCTTTGAGCCGCAGAGGAACAGATGTTGAGTTTCCAATAAGAAAATGCATGAATCTCATAGGAAAATAGTATCTCCTGTTTCTAAAAGCAATATCAGAACAGAACAAAGATTCTAATATTTGACTAAATTTTGCTTAGGAAATGAAAATCCAATGGCCTCTTCTGTGTACATTTGCTGATGTTTTAGTCTAAAATAAACTGGCAAGGCCATCTTAATGTTGAAATCTATGTCCCCCCAGCAGCAGTAATAAACTGTGCTTCCTACCAAAGCTCTGAATTTCTCTTCTGTAATTAGTTTACTGTGCTTGTAGGCCCGAACTTACTATTTACTCTATATAGAATGGGATGGAATACAGAAGTGCTCTCAGTATATTTCATACTGTGGAAAAACAAAGTTTAAAGTGCAGTCAGGTACTTTGATAGAAAACCGCAGTTCTTTGATTACTTCTGAAGAAGTATGTGCATTAATGTCAAATCATCACTTGATATAAAAGCCCAGATTTTCTGATAAAAAGTAGCTTTTACAGAACATTGAAATCAGACAGATAAGCAGTTAAATGCCTTTGTGCTTTGTAACTCAGACCAACTGGTGTGTCTCCTGATGAATGTGGGAATAATTGAGAATCGCATTTTGAAACTGACTGGAAATTGGCTGGAATTATAGATATTAGATCATTTCAAGAAAGCAGAGTCTAGGTTAGGGTTAGGCATCAGTAAAGCAATGTTTAAAGCCCTTAATATCTGATCTGTGTCCTTCCCTTTTTACTTCCCCCAGCATCTAGCATAGTGTCTTGCATAGAGCTAATGCTCAATAAATATGTTTTTTTTCCTATATATATCAGAAAGAATGAGAGATAAGGAAGTAGAGATAGCAGTAAAAAAAAAAAAACTCTTTGGAGAAATTCTCCTGTTTAAGGGAATGGCAGCTGAAGGAAGGACGTAAAGGTCAAGGAAAGGGGCTTTACTTTTTATTATTTATTGTTATTAGTAGTAGTAGTAGTAGTAGCATGGGGGGGGTGGTGGGAGACATCTTGAAATGGAAAGAAACCAACTAAGACTTGGATGTGCTATGAAGGAGGAGACAAGATGACTTGTGCTATTGCTTGGGAGTTAAATAAGACCTTTAACTGATTATTGATACAGTACCCTGCAACTTGTTTACGGTATAGCTTTAATTGTGCTGTGCAATACAAACCCATGTTAATGAAAGGAAGTGAGTCCACACTGGGAGCTTGGCTTTGACATGATAACTGTCTATAAAAGGGCAAAGCTAGGACATGAAGATTTATGCAAGGTGGTCCCTACAGGATAATGACTCTGTTAAATACTCTTCAAAGATATTAGAGGAAATGTGGCCTTTCCTCCCCAGAACCTCACTGCTTAGAGAATCTCTAGTTTAGAAACCCCAAAGGCTCCAGGCTTTGGGACATACTTGGATGATGCGGTCAGGATTTGAGATCTGGAGGAAAGGAAGCAATTATAAAGCTGATTGAGGGTGGAGGAATGGCTAGTAGAGTCAGAAGTTGTAGATATTATGTTGAAACATTTTCTAAAAATGAGGCTGGACCATTATTATTATGAATAGACTTATTCCCCTGGAGTAATCACTGGAATTTCATTCCAAAAGAACGAGTGTTATTGCAGAAGAAAAATCAAATTTACTCTATGCAACTTGGAGAATTAGGAATACAACAGGGACACAGATTCAAGTTGATATTAGGAAGAGCTCCAGAAAAAAGGAATTGTTGAGTTATGTTCTTGAAGTATAGAAGCAAAAGAATAAAAATGTGTTAAATTATTTAATTTAATCTTAGATCCATTGCTTTTCATAGACCTTTGTTCATATAGATCAATTCTCCACTCCTCAGTTTCATTGCTTTATAATAACTATAGCTATTACTCATTACATGTCAGGCACTATTCTAAATGCATTATGCATATTGACTCATTTAGCCCTCAAAAAATCCTATAGTTATTGTACAATTATTAACCCCATTTAACAGATAAATAAACTAAGAAACAGAGAAGGTGACTTGCCCAAGCTCACCCAGAGAGTAAGTGGTAGAACCAGGACTCAAACCCACGCATTCTATTTCCAATGCCTATTACCCTAAAGCACTTCTAGCCTGTCCAATCCTATCCTATCCTAGGCTCTTACCCTTTCCTAACCTCCTCTCTCCACATAGCAGTGGTTCTCAAACTTAACTCTATTTCAGAATAACCTGAAAAGTTTCTTAAAACAGTGACTACTGGGGCGCCTGGGTGGCGCAGTCGGTTGAGCGTCTGACTTCAGCCAGGTCACGATCTCGCGGTCCGGGAGTTCGAGCCCCGCGTTGGGCTCTGGGCTGATGGCTCAGAGCCTGGAGCCTGTTTCCGATTCTGTGTCTCCCTCTCTCTCTGCCCCTCCCCTGTTCATGCTCTGTCTCTCTCTGTCGCAAAAATAAATAAACGTTGAAAAAAAAAATTAAAAAAAAAAAAAAAAAAACAGTGACTACTGAGCCCCACCCCCAGGTTTCTGATTCAGAAGTTCCGCGGTGGGACCTGAGCTTTGCATTTCTAATAAATTTACGGGTGCCACTGCTGCTGATCTTGCTACTATGGGAACCTCACTTTGAAAACCACTATTCTGCAAAATCATTGTAGAATATGGAACTAGCCTGGTTCATAGTAAGTAGTATCTGTTAGGGTGAAGGCTATGCATTTCTTTCAAAGAAATAGAATTCAGACATACACACACACACACACACACACACACACACACACATTCATTTTTCCCTTGTACAAACACCTAGAGCAGCTCACATCAGGATTGCCATTCAGGATAGAGATTTCTGCTATTTTGTTGCTCTACCATTCCTTAGGACATTATTTTCTGCATGGTCAATGCTGGTACTCAGTCATGTACAGGTTCCATCAAATAAGAATGGGAAAGTATACCAAATAAATTAAGGTCCAGACCCAGAAGTGGCACATGGCATTTCAACTCATGTTCCAATTGCAAAAGCTAAGTCATCTGACTACAGTAACTGCAAGGAAAATTTAGAAGTCTTCTATTATATTCAAAAATAGAACATGGAAGAAATAGAGTTGGTGGTCAATATGCAATCTCTGCCACAAATATATTGGATATATTTCTACTTTGTCCCTTCTATACCCATGCCCTGCCTGCCTAACTGCACTGGGTATTACACACACATTCTATATTCTTATAGAGTCTAGAGCAGTCAGGATTTCCACCCTGGAGAGACTCAACAAGTATGATTAATCAAATTATCCAGAGTAAAGTATTTAACCTACCTATAATTATTTAATTATCAAAGTATACTAATCATATCTGTCCTTTCAATCGTAAAGATGCACTATAAAATGTAATTATGGAAAAATAAAAAATTACTTTAAAAGCTCCTGTAGTATGTCAGGCAGTTTGTTTTACTTAAATCATTCATCTAATCATCAAACAAACCCTATTTCAGATAAGGAAAGCCCATTTTTCAGTTAAGGAAAGGAAGTCACATAAAGATTACGTGACTGGTCCCAATAATACAGCTGTCAATTTGTAGAACTGACTTTTGGACACATACAGATGTGGCACTAAGTCTTTGCTTTTAACTATTGCTGAATCTTCAAAAATATAAACATTAAATGATAAATCACTTAACATATGGACTGAGCTACCTTTCAATGATGAGAAAGTTATTCATGCCCTTAATATTCAGTTTGATGGTGTTTCCTAAGAGATTACTTCAAGGATTCATAGGAGTCTAATTTGAAGACATCTTATTTACTAGTCCTGAAGGCTAGCTGAGTGCCAGAATTATCTGCAGAACACTTAAAAATGACACTGTCTGGACCCACTCCAGACCAGCACCAAATCAGCCCCTTTGTGGTGAGGAACAGGTGTCCATATACTAGTATGCGTTATAATTGTACCAATGGATCTAACCAATGGGAAGTATTATGCTAATGAAAGAGTGGTCAGGCTGACTCAGGAAACAGGCAGCTTATAAAGACCTAAATGCCAAGCCACATTCCATAGGTGAGCTTTAAATTCTTACTGTCTTTAAACCTAAGTGTAATATTAAAAGTGTTCAGTATTTCCATAGACTCAGATACTTTTCAGCACACATTCCTCAATTTCAATAAGTTTTCTTTTTATGATTGGTCCTCTCTTGCCTTGTCTCTCTGCTGTGACACACAGCTCATAAGAAATTCATTTAGTAAGATATTTAATGAAAATGCCCTTGGATGGACACCAAGGTAGGCCTTCTTAAGATAACCATAGTATAATCAAGTTCCAATATTGTTATCAGTGCAATATTGTTCCAGTATTGTTTAAGCTTCTGTGTAATCCACTAGGATGTTTTCAAAACCTGCTAGCAATTGCAACTTAGATTGTTGTTTATATCTTTATCTCTGTCATCTATTCCTCTCACGAGAAAAGAAGAAAGTATTTCTCCTTCTGGAAGAAAAAAAGAGCTAGTGATTAAATATAAATTCTGCAGTTTATATAAATTTTATTTATTTATTTATTTATTTATTTACTTATTTATGAGAGAGAGAGAGAGAGAGAGAGAGAGGGAGAGTGCACACAGAGGGGCACAGGGAGAGGAGAGAGAGAGTCTTAAGCAAGCTCCACACACTGCACAGAGCCAGACACAGGGCTGGATCCCACGACCTTGGGAGCATGACCTGAGACGAATTCAAGAGCCAGATACTCAACTGACTGAGCCACCTGCTGGAAGCCGAGCTATACCAGCCTGAGTGGCAAGACCCGGGCTGTGGACGGATTGGTGACTACTAGGCGGCCCACCGACAGGGAAGCTTCTTGTACTCCCGCTTTTCAGTAATTTGGCCTTAAGACTACCTGGGGTATTGTCTGTTGGGGAATTGCCCTCGACAGGCCCTCTGGTAAAAGAACCATTAGGGAAGAAAATAAGGTTCCACAAGAAATTGTGCAGCCTTATGTGTAGCCCTTGCCATCCCCTATGGAGACTCTATTTACAGGAAGGATAGCCTCATACATTTGCCAGCAAAGAGGGCCGGTAAAGGAAAGACATATGGGTTTGAAAGCCCCACTACGGTAACTAAGGAGTATATCTCTGGGCACAGGTGACTTCAACTCCTAGGCCCACCTGGCCCCCCGGAGGCATTCCAGATGATGACTGAACCTAGTCGGTTAAGGTACAGAATGGTTCATTGGTTCCTGGTGCATTGTCTCTCTGAGAATGTATGAGGCATGGATTTGTAAGACTTTTTCAGCCCCTTTCTGGCACCTCGGACCGAGGCAAACACATTGTTCTTCTGGTCTCATGTGGTAAGGAGGTCACGTCCCTGTAACTGTTCCACTTGAGGTGTTGAGAAATGGAGGGCCTTTCACGAGAACAGCAAACAAATGCTTTGTAGATTATAGATAAACGCAGATGCATAATGGAATAATGTAAGAAATTAATCAATAATCAAAGGGTATGCGGGAAAATTAGGGGAAAATCGCCATGTTATTTCTTAAAGGTTGTTTACACATAGGAACATTTTCAAAATTAGGTAATGTTAGAAAAACATAGATGATGTATACTACAAGGAAATCACTAGCATATATAATGCCACGTTTACTACAATAAATCGGCCAGTTCAACACACTGTTGTTGTCTGTGTCCATTTTTATTTTAGTTTTAGTTTTTTATTTTAGTTTTTTATTTTTTAGTTTTTTATTCTAGTTTTGTTTTATTTTCACTGACACCGTTCTTCCTTTGGGAACCCCTGGTTGCTGGAGCTGGTCTCTGGCAGCCACTCAGGAGCCCCTCTCTAAATTTTAATATTTGACCTGCACCAGGGATCATTTGTATTCTTCAATATCCATCTTCCCCTTTTCCTCAGTGATAGAACCCTTGAGTATTACTTGATCACATGACGGCACAAGATAAAGACAGCTTGGAAGTCACATGTGACATGACTAAGTTCTGACTAATGAAATCTAGGCAGAAACAATCTTTGAAACTCCTGGGAAGTAACCTTAAAGTGAGGGAATATGCCTTTTTATATCTGTTTTCTTCTTCCTAATATCTGAAATAAGGTTATAATGACTGGTCCTCCAACAGCCACATCAGGCCTTGGTCTGTTGTACAGGTTGGCAGGTGAATCAGAAAGATGAGCCTGGATTCCCAATGACCTGGCACTGGCATAACAGCCCAGGTATGGGCTGGTTCCATTTCTATCTGGTTAAACTCACTATATTTTGGTATTTCCATCACTTGCACTAGAACCTAATCCCAATTAATACCTGGCCACTTAAAATAAGAAGTCACAAATGGATTAGCAAACAATTAACAGAAAACACATACACATAAAAGCAATAATTTAAAATTGATGTTTTATGATGAAAAAGCTGAATATACTTTCTCTTTCTTGGTTGCTCTTTCCCTGAACTGTAAGAGGGAGAGAAAAGGTGAAATATATAGCTTTCATGGAGGAAAATGTGAGAGTTTGAAATCATTTAATGTATGAAAAAATTGTTGCTAGGTGACTGTTGTCTGAAAGCTTGCTGAGGTGTGTTAGCACCTAGAAAAAAATACAAGTAGGAGTAATGCTTTGTAAGTTTATCCCTTAACGAAGACATTGTATTATTTTAAAATGGTGAACACTGGGTAAACAAGAAACAAAAAACATTTTTTTTTTCATGTAAGATAAAACAGCTTTTCTCTGCAAGCAGCCACATTCTCCAGAGGGGGGAGTCGGTGCTGGCACAGGACCATGATGGGTAGCTTCCTCATTGTCCCCGTTGCTCCAGGAGCACCACACGGTCTCAGAGGTTCGAGGAGCAGCTGCCACAAAACTCAATTTTAGCTTGTAACACCCGCCAGAGACTGAGTCACTTGGGAAGAGGGGGGTCAGGTGTTGATGGTCCTTTTCACAAGGGAAGGCCCAGGCTGAATCTGGTGACAATCTTGTGTCACATTTACTGAATGTGCTGATGTGGGAAATGAAGGGAAGACAGACCCAGAAGTTCTTCCTGACTGCAGAGAGAGGGGGAGAGAGCGGTCAGACTGGAAATAGGTCAAGAGCACAGTAAGCGGCTGCCCTTACATCAACTACCATTTCCCTCACCAAGAGATTCTGAAGATGGTAGAGAAATCATTCCTCCCCACCCATTTCCCTCCTCCTGGACACCTTCCTAAAACTGCTCTGATCAGCTCTGAATTTAAACTTCTCTCCCAAAATGCAGCTAAAATCTTCAGCTGAATGCAAAAGAAGATATTTGTCATCATTAAAGTTTCAAGAATGGGCTCAAGTCAGTCCTAATAGATGCAAGAAGAAGTAGTGAAGAAGGTTAAAGGTGCAGGCTTAGTGAAGCAGGAGATTCCAGAGGGAATATTAGAACTAGAAAGAGAAGATCTGACCTGTGAATACAGGTGTGCACCCACCCTCTCCTTCACTCCCTCAATTAATTTCAATTACCTTATTGCTGGTTTTGACCACAGAAGCTCAGGTGGCGCCCACACCCCAGGAGAAACATTTCTAATGATGACACCACATGGCTTGGATCAACCCTTCTGCCAGCTTATAATTTATCTGAGGACTCAAACTTTATTCTGACCTATCTAGGAGAAGGGGATCACATTATTGTGTTTATCCCTGTGGAGGTGAAAATGTACACAGAATTAAAGCAAGGAGACATTGCCCATGGGTGGACGCAGCTCTTTTTCCTGCATTTAGAATGTTTCAGGCTGTGATGTGGGAGGAGAGCAAAGTGAAGGCACCCGGTGGTATTTCCAGCAAAGCTAGTATTGTCTACCTCTAGGCAACAGTATTTGTAGGATTCTAATCATTATTATTATTATTATTATTATTATTATTATTATTTGCCATTTTAAAAGATCGGTTCAAAAATCCCGAGCAATAATTTACCTCACAAGAATTTGCTCATTATGTAGTTATTCCATCCCTTCTGCTCTTTCAAAACCTTATTTTGTAGTTAGGCACGAAGTAATCTCCCAGAGTTTCTGGAGCAGGTCTTTTTCTATTCATGTGATTGCAAACAGAAACTCCTCATTCAAGAAGGAAAAGGTTATTAAACCAAGTGAAGGCCTTTCTGTATTAAAATAAAATGACAGAAAAGAACTTTGACTGCAGCTGTAACTGCGAGGCAGGATGTGAGAAGCTGGGAGCAGAGCACAGCTCCAAGACCTCCTGTCCAAACCGGCATGTCGCCAGCAGTCAACTTAAAAGTCAGTTTGTTAATTTCATTTGCAATGTGCTTCGATTATTTTTAAATATTGGCTTATTGTTTGGGGGTGTCCAGACCTGCTTTGTAAATGAAATTCAAGTAAGTTATTAAAACTTTGAGCTGTTATATTCTGAGATGCTCATTTGGAAAGTATCTTAACATTCAAGCAATGATTTCAAAGTGCATCTGTGGTCAGAACACGAACTACATCCATGTTTTTGCAGACTTTTTTTTTCACTTAGTTCACTTAGTTCACTTGGCATTGTTTTGGACTAAGAATTGATAATGATTATACTGTAAAACAGAGTCCTGTAATTTTTGCCATTCTGACTATCACCACCCCATTGTAATGCCATGTCACAATTTGAAAAATTTTCTTTTACAAAACATAACTTGACCACATCACAATCCAGAAATGTTACTGATTCTTTCCATCAGCCTTCTCCCAATGCATAAATTGTCCCAAAAGCATCCCAATGACCTTGCTGACTACAAGACAGATAGAAATTATTAGCCAATACTCTGAGCATACCACAGTCATTGCTAGGAAGTAAAGCACAAAAGCCATACTAAGCTGTTTCATTGGGTGTTATCAAGAAACAAAATGAACTAATTATTATTTCCTTTCTTTTTCCAATGATTTGTAATTCCTAGATGAAACCTGAAAAATACCAAAAGGTTTTAAGGCAACCCTTTAGAAAGTGACCTTTTGCTTTCCCCATTTCATTTGCCCTAAGTGTTAATTGACTTTGAAAAAGCAGTATATTATCTTTTTAGAAAAAAGAAAAGGATAGACCTGATTTGTGAACACCAACATCCTACTGCATCAAAGTGTTGTTTAAATCATCATCCAGCAGAGCTGAGAACAACTATCCAGGAGAGTGAGAGAGAACAGATTTAAAAAAAAAAAAAAAAAAAAAAAAAAAAAAAAAAAAAAAAAAAAAAAAGCAGACTAGTCTCAGAATGAAAGAGTGCCACTGCCATCTACAGGGAGAAATGATAGTAGTCAGCTATAAATTCAACAAGCAGGGAAATTATTTTAATTATCATCCTGCATTGCCAGTAATTTTCCTATTCTATTGGTGCACAGAGGTCACCTTTACTCACTCTTCTAAACACTCACAGACTTGGTGGGGACAAATGGATGTGGGACTTCACGAAAAGTGGTTCTCTCCTAGCAAGATGCTTCTGAGTTACTGACAGGTACATAAGAGTTGATGTGATATCCATGTAATTGAATGAAATTACTTTATTCTGACATTCAGAAGATCACATGTGAGTTTTCCTTAGACCTCTGGACCCAAAATTGGTGTGCCTATTTCTTTCAACGTCTTTATGACATTTCCCCCTAACAGCCTAACTTGTCTTACAGAATTAAAAACATTTTCCCCTTTAAAAAAAAATTGACATTCCCCTAAATGAAGTTAAGATATTTAATATACATTAAATAAAATAGTCTTGAAAATTATGATAAAATAGTAAGTACAACTACCTTAAGAGAAGTTAAATTTGGAGACATTATTAGGCATATAGAACTTATGGGGGTGGGAGGCTAAGAAAATAAGGGGGTTGATGCTTTCATCAACATTCAGGCCAAATACAGTGAGAGGACATGAATTATTATGCTATGTTACTAATTGTTTTGGACATACAATTGTTTGATTTAAATGTAGGTTTAATTTAAAAATAGAGTATAGTCCGCAATCCCTATCAAAATAACACCAGCATTCCTCACAGAGCTAGAACAAACAATCCTAAAATTTGTATGGAACCAGAAAAGACCCCAAGTAGCCAAAACAATCTTGAAAAAGAAAACCAAACCTGGAGGTACCACAATCCCAGATTTCACGATGTATTACAAAGCTGTAATCATCAAGACAGTATGGTACTGGCACAAAAACAGACACTCAGATCGATGGAACAGAATAGAGAAGCCAGAAATGGACCCACAAACATATGGCCAACTAATCTTTGAGAAAGCAGGAAAGAATATCCAATGGAATAAAGACAGTCTCTTCAGCAAATGGTGCTGGGAAAACTGGACAGCAACATGCAGAAAAAATGAACCTGGACCACTTTCTTAAACCATACACAAAAATAAACTCAAATTGGATGAAAGACCTAAATGTAAGACAGGAAGCCATCAAAATTCTAGAGGAGAAAGCAGGCAAAAACCTCTTTGACTTTGGTTGTATCAACTTCTTACTCAACATGTCTCCAGAGGCAAGGGAAACAAAAGCAAAAATGAAATATTGGCACAAGAAAGCTTCTGCACAGTGAAGGAAATAATCAGCAAAACTAAAAGTCAACCGACAGAATGGGAGAAGATATTTGCAAATGACAGAGCAGATAAAGGGTTAGTACCGAAAATCTATAAAGAACTTATCAAACTCAACAGCCAAAAACCAAATAATCCAGTGAAGAAATAGGCAAAAGACATGAATATACACTTCTCCAAATAAAACATCCAGATGGCCAAATGACACATGAAAAAATGCTCAGCATCACTCATCATCAGGGAAATACAAGTCAAAACCACAATGAGATACCACCTCACACCTGTCAGAATGGCTAACATTAACAACTCAGCCAACAACAGATGTTGGCGAGGATGCAGAGAAAGAGGATCTCTTGTGTACTGCTGGTGGGAATGCAAGTTGGTGCAGCCACTCTGAAAAACAGTATGGAGGTTCCTCAAAAAATTAAAAATAGAAATACCCTAGACCCAGCAATTGCATTACTAGGTAGTTATCCAAGGGATACAAGTGTGCTGTTTTGAAGGGGCACATGCATCCCAATGTTTATAGCAGCACTATCAACAATAGCCAATGTATGGAAAAAGCCCAACTGTCTGTCAACAGATGAATAAAGGAGATGTGATATATATATGCAATGGAGTATTACTCAGCAATCAAAAAGAATGAAATCTTGCCATTTGCAACTATGTGGATGGAACTAAAGGGTATTATGCTAAATGAAATTAGTCAGAGAAAGACAAACATCATATGACTTCATTCATATGAGGAATTTAAGATACAAAACAGATGAACATAAGGGAAGGGAAGCAAAAACAATATAAAAACAGAAACGGGGACAAAACATAAAAGACTCTTAAATACAGAGAACAAACAGAGGGTTGCTGGAGGAGTTGTGGGAGGGAGGATAGGCTAAATGTGTAAGGTGCATTAAGGAATCTACTCTTGAAATCATCGTTGCACTATATGCTAACTAACTTGGATATAAATTAATTATGGGGCGCCTGGGTGGCTCAGTCGGTTGAGCGTCCAACTTCGGCTCAGGTCACGATCTCACCGTTTGTGAGTTCGAGCCTCACTTCAGGCTCTGTGCTGTCAGCTTGGAGCCTGAAGCCTGCTTCAGATTCTGTGTCTCCTTCTCTCTCTGCCCCTCCCCCACTTGTGCTCTGTCTCTGTCTCTCAAAAATAAATAAATGTAAAAAAATTTTTTAATTAATTAATTAATCTGAAAAAAATAGAATGTAGTCCACATGCATAAAACTACACCTCTTAAAAATATTCTCCCCCTTGGAAGAGAAAGTAGCTTATTTTTCCTCTCAGCAGGTTTGGGGAAGAGTTTCTGTGAATTTTAATCACAATCTCTACATAAAACATTATTTAGGGGTTAATTAAATAGCAATTTGTGGCTTTGACTCAAAAAGCAATATTTCTTAATAATTTAAGAAAAATTCTTGTGTAAGAAAAAATTCCATTTATAATGTCACCAAAAAGAACAAAATACCTAGGAATAAACTTAACCAAGGAGGTGAAAGATCTGTAGTTTGAAAACTATAAAACATTAATGAAAGAAATGATGACAAAACAAATAGAAAGATATTCCATGTTCATGGATTGGAAGAATTGATATTGTTAAAATATCCATACTACCCAAAGCAATCTACAGCTTCAATGCAATCTTTATCAAAATAACCACAGTATATTTCACAGAACTAGAAGAAATAATACTAAAATTTGTAAGGAACCATGAAAGACCCCGAATAGCAAAAGCAATCTTAAGAAAGATAAACAAAGCTGGGGGTATCACAATTCCAGACATCAACATACCCTACAAAATTGTAGTAACCAAAACAGTATGGTACTGGCACAAAAATAGACACATGGGGTGCCTCAGTGGCTCAGTCAGTTAAGCAACCAACTCTTGATTATCAGTTCAGGTTGTGATCTTGTAGTCCTGAGATTGGGTACCAGGTCAGGCTCCACGCTGAGCATGGAGTCTACCTAAGATTCCCTCTCCCTGTCTCTCTGCCCCTGCCCCATCTCGTGTGCATGTGTGCTCTCTCTCTCTCTCTCTCTCTCTCTCTCTCAAAAAAAATAAATAAACATTAAAAAATATACACATAGATCAAGAGAACAGAATCAAGAAACCAAAAATAAAGCCACAATTATATGGTCGATTAATCTTCAACAAAGGAGGCAAGAATGTACAATGGAGAAAAGACTGTCTCTTCAAAAAATGGTGCTGGGTAAATGGACAGCTACTTGTAAAAGAATAAAACTGGACCACTTTCTTATTCCATACACAAAAATAAACTCAAAATGGATTAAAGACCTAAATGTATGACATGAAACCATATAAATCCTAAAAGAGAACAAGCAATAGTTTCTCTGACACTGGCCATAGCAGCATTTTTCTAGACACATGTCCTAAGGCAAGGGAAACAAAAGCAAAAGTAAACTATTGGGACTATATCAACATAAAAGCTTTTGCACAATGAAGGAAGCCATCAACAAAAAATGAAACCTCCTAAATGGAAGAAGATATTTGCAAATGATATATCTGATAAAGGGTTAATATCCAAAATATATAAAGAACTGATACAACTCAACACCAAAAAAAAAAACAAATAATTCAATTAAAAAATGGGCAGAGGACATGAAAAGATATTTTTCCAAAGACATACAGGTGGCCAACAGACAAATGAAAAGATGCTCAACATCACCAATCATCAGAAAAATGCAAACCAAAACCACAATGAGATATTACCTTACATCTGTCAGAATGGCTAAAATAAAAAAGAGAAGAAATAACAAGTGTTGGTAAGGATGTGGAGAAAAAGGAGATCTAATATTCTGTTGGTGGGAATATAAACTGGTACAGCCACTGTGGCAAACAGTATAGCTTCCTAAAATAATAAAATAAAAATGTAAATACCATATGATCCAATAATTCCACCACTGGGTTTTTACCCAAAGAAACCAAAAACACTAATTTGAAAAGATATATACACCCCTATGCTTGTAGCATTATTAACAATAGCCAGAGATGAAGCAATCTAAGTGTCCATCAATAGATGGATAAACAAGGAAGATGTGGTACACACGTACACACACACACACACACACACACACACACACACACACACAGTATGGAATATCATAAAGCCATAAAAGAGAATAAGATCCTGCCATTTGTGACATGTATAGACCTAGAAGGTACTATGCTAAGTGAAATAAGTCAGACTGGGAAAGAAAAGTACCATATGATTTCACTCATATGGAGACTCTAAAAGACCAAGTGAGTAAATAAACAAAAAATAGAATCAGACCTATTAATACAGAGAACAAACTGATGGTTGCCAGAGGCAAGAGGGATGGGGGAATGGGCAAAATGGGTGAAGGGGAGAGAGAGATACAGGCTTTCAGTTATGGAATGGATAAGTCATGGGAATAAAAGGCACAGCATAAGGAATATAGTCAATTATATTGTTCAAAAAAAATTCTTCCCACTGTGTCCTTAAAATTCCTATTTTAAAAAGACTTCAATTATACTTCAGTTTACTATACTGTTTCAACACAGAACATTTGCCTGTCATATGAGTGTTGTCAGTGTTATAAACTATGGTCTTTCCCTTCATTATACTAAAGATGGGGGAGTAGCATCAACCAGCAATTAGTCATTTAGAATGATTTCTTGTTTGAGACATGAGTCTGCAGCTATGAAGTGGCTCTACAATACAGGAAAGCAATACCTCCATATCCTCTTTTTTTTTTTTTAAAGTAAGAACTGGACTAAATGATGTTAATGATCTCTTTTCACTCTAGGAGTCCAAAGTCCTAGTTATATTACCATATGATCATGTGGTTAAAAATTGGGTTCAATATAGGGGCACCTGGGTGGCTCACTCAGTTAAGCGTCCGACTCTTGACTTCGGCTCAGGTCATAGTCTCACAGTTCGTGGGTTTGAGCCTTGCATCAGGCTCTGTGCTGACAGAGCCTGCTTGGGATTCTGTCTCCCTCTTTATCTGCCCCTCCCCTTCTTCTTCTTCTTCTTCTTCTTCTTCTTCTTCTTCTTCTTCTTCTTCTTCTTCTCTCTCTCTCTCTCTCTCTCTCAAAAATAAATAAATAAACATTAAAAAATAGTTTCAATCTAAAATAAAATGATAATTAAATATGGGTTAATAAATGAATAGAGTGCAGCCAAAGTTTTATCCACAATATTTCTTCTAATTAAATACTTAGTTATAATCACTATAGTAATATTGGAAAGTCTCTATAAACAAAAAGTATGATGTTGATATGGATAAGATTTATAACAACAAATTGTTTTATACTGAATTAAAATATTCTTACTTTTGGAAGATGTGATATGGACTGTTACTCAGCTATTGAATGGAGTATTACTCAGCCATTGAAAAGAATGAAGTCTTGCCATTTACAACGACATGGATGGAGCTAGAGAGTATTATGCTAAGTGAAATAAATCAGCCAAGGAAAGACAAATACCATATGATTTCACTCATATGTGGAATTTAATAAACAAAACAAAAAAGCAAAGGGGAGAGAGAGGGAGAAGCAAACCAAGCAACAGACCCTTAACTATAGAGAACAAACTGATGGCTACCAGAAGGGGGATGGGCAGGGGGATGTGTTAGCATTGGGAACTAAGGAGTGCACTTGCTGTGATGAACACTGGGTAGTGTATGGAAGTGCTGAATCACTATATTGTACACCTGAAACTAATATTACACTGTATGTTAACTAACTGGAATTTGGATAAAAACTTTTAAAAAAACTACACCCTTTAATATTACAGTAAAGCACATAAAAATAATTTCTCACCCACAATCTACTGAATTTATCCTAAATACGTACGTTTATTATAAGTGTTTTTGGAGTTGATAGAACAGAAAACTTTTTTGGCCCTTATAAATGTTGTTACATAAAGGTTTTAAGGTGGTAATTAGCTCACTATATTAAAAAGAAAGAAAAACATAAAGATGTAATGAGTTACTACATTCAAATTAAGTTCAAATTATTTCATTACAAAAAATATATTCTGGAGCACCTGGGTGGCTCAGTCAGTTGAGCATCTGACTTCAGCTCAGGTCATGATCTCACAGTCTGTGAGTTCAAGCCCCGCATCAGGCTCTGTGCTGACAGCTCAGAGACTGGAGCCTGCTTTGGATTCTGTGTTTCCCTTTCTCTCTGCCCCTCCCCTGCTCATGCTCTGTCTCTCTCTGTCTCAAAAATAAAATAAAAACATTAAAAAATTGTTTAAATATATTTTTATTTTTGATTCTGCAGTTTGATGATGATGGATCAAGATACAAATTTTCTTTTATTCACCCTTTTTGGATGGATCACTAGGCTTCTATGATTTGAATGTTGGTATCTCTTGTCAATTCTGGGAAACTTACAGCCAGTTTTTCTTGAAATATTTTATCTCCCCCATTCTCTGTGTCCTCTCTTTCTGGAACTTTGACTAGACATAGGCCACACCTTCTCATTCTATATTATATGCTTTTAACCTCTCATATTCTCCATCTTTGTCTCTTCATAGCTCAATTCCACCTAATCTCTTTAGCTATGTCTTCCAATTCACTAATTTTCTCTAATGCTGTTTCCAATCTTCTGTTAAACCTGTTCCTTGAGTTTTTAATTTTAAAAGATACTTTTTCAAAAAATGCATTTTCCATTTTTTTAAAATGCTACTTTTTCTTATCTGCATAGCCATTTTCATTAGCTTGTTCCTTATTCATTTAAAATATCACATTTTATTTCTATAAACTCATTAAATATGTCTATTTTTTCTTCTTTATCTAATACTACCAATAGCTGAAGACTTTTTGAACATGATACTACCATCTACTAGTCTTGACACTACCATCTTCTGATAGTCCTCACACTCTTGTTTTGTTTCTTTGTGTATTTTGGGATTTGAACTGAGAGCTCATATTCCTTAGGATATTTGTGGGAACTATTTGAGAATTGAGTTGAAGATAGATTCTTCCAAGAGGATTTGAACTTGCTTCTTCTACAATCCTAATGCACACCAATCTCACATCACTTCAAACCTACTGGGGACTGTCGTGTGGCTAGCAATTCTAAAGAGATCTTTTTTCTCTCAAATCAATGTCAAACTTTGAAAGAAATGATTTTGCTTGCTGTGATAAAAGTGACAAGGCAAGGAGTATTATTTCTAGCTTTTATTTCATCTCTACCTTAAGGGTACAGGGCTTTAAGGTCCCATTTTTATATGGGGTCTCTTCTTTAAATCTCCAAATTTAGAAGGTCCTAGTCTTTTTCTCTTATTTTTCATACCCTATGGAGACATAAAAACTAAAGATCAGGCCACATGGATTTGGCAAATACTATCAGAGTGAAAGCTGGCCTCATTCCTGTAGTTATCCGAGTTCTCACTTTCACTTATGTTTTGCCTCTGAGAATTTCTTAATTCTTTGCCAGAATGTCAATGATATAATAATGTGGGAGATTTTTGTTGTTTTTCAGCCAGAAGATCTGTCAAAGAATGTAGACTGACTTCCTGGTAAAAACAGAGGTCCATTTGTATTGAAATCCAAACATAAACCTATATATGTATTACATTTCCTATGACTTGAGATACTGAAAACTCAGCTTCTTGCTATAATGTTGCTTAACAATTTGACTGATCTTTCAAAAATAAATCTAATTATGCCATTTTCCCCTATCAGTCCTTTGCAACAGAATAAAATTCAGTCTCCCTAACATGTCTTACAGTATGCATAGATCTTGTTCAATTCTTTAGCCTCCCCTTTCTCTACCATCAACACCATTGTGATTGTAACCATCATTCAGTCCTATTGAGTCATACTCTCTTAAACCTTTTCTCATGTTCATTGCTAGAGCACTGTTCTCCTCCTAGTTTTTCTTCAGGTTTCAGCTTATCTGTCACCTCCTGCAAGAAGTCCTCCCTGAATCCAAAATCAAGGTTGAGTCATACTCTTCCTTTGTCCTCCCATGCAGCCTTATGCTGAATTCCCTATCACAGATTTGCCACACTGTTACCCAATTGCTTGTTTATATTTCTGAGTAAATAACTATATTCACTACAATTATAATTATAACCCCACTATATGGGATGCCTGAGTGGCTCAGTTGGTTAAGCATCTGACTCTTGATCTCAGCTCAGTTCTTGATCTCAGGGTCGTGAGTTCAAGCCCTACGTTGGGCTCTGCACTGGACATGAAGCCTACTTACAAATAAATAAATAAATAACCCCACTGTAACACAGGCCTCATTTATACTTGTCCTATTCAATTATTTATTTGGCACTTACCACAATCCTTGCAACAGAACAGGCAGTCAATGAATTTTTTTATGTAAAAATAATGTATCTTTTAGCTTTTTCTTAATTATAAACACAGGTATTATTGTACTTGGGTATTTCTTTTGATTGACTCATAAATTATTGAGTAATACAAAGATATGGGGATCTGCATTCACTTTAAGGACATTGTGATTTCAGAACCTTATTTCTACCCTGAAAAGGCAATCTTCCAAAATATTGAACACAAATTTGAAATTCAGTTAATGCTGTTGCCAAGAGGACATCAAATCATAAAAGCTTTTGGGACTGTATTCCTATTGTCTATGAAGAATGATTTAATTTCTTCATTATAATTCCAACTGCATTGAAAGGAAACAAGGTAAAAGACTCATCAGAAGGTCTTCCTAACTAAAATCTTAGGAGATTGTGGTAATTTGACATTCATTAAAACAACAGCTAAAACGATTAGAGGTAAACAGACCCTAATCTAGCCTGTGTGTAACTAAAGGGAGGAAGAACAGTGTGATATGCCTACAAGTCACATAAATATTACCTTTCTTTCTTCTTCACCCTCCTCTGATCCCTCAGTCACTTGTTTTGCTTCTGTGTTCTAATTTACTGCCTTCAAGATTCATATGATGTCCTTTTTTTCTTCAGAATTAACTTAAGAATTTGACTTAGTCAATAGTGTACACATGCTATAAAATTATCCACCGGCTAAATGATTTCAGGCTGAAATTGCAGCAACTACTGGGATTTTTTTAAAACACCGAAGTAATTAGTCATCCAGCCCTTTGATTTTGATGAAAATAGAGCAAAGTGGCAATTTATAGACATGTTAATTTTGCACAATGGACATCATTCTTTATAGCAAATGAAATGTGCTAGGTTCTGTATGTCAAAAACCACACTGAAAATAATTTTCACAAGAAAATAGAGTGAATTTAAAAATCATGAAATCTAGAGCACAGAGTATTGAAAACTCACGATATTATCAGTAACATGGAGCAGGGGGAAGTCCCTGGAAACTTTTGGGTTTTTTTATTCTTTAACTTTTTAGAAATATTTATAGAAGTAGAAAAAAAGTAATATAAACAACTTCTTTAAGTTTCTGTTCATAATTTTGACCTGTAAGAGAATTGAGATCTTGAGTCAGCTTCAGAATTGTTATTATAAAATTTTTGGATCTAAATTAAATAGTCATGTTTTTCCAGGATCTTAGACACAGTAATATTTTATGATAAGGTCTGTGAAATCCCATTTTTAAGGGAAGAATACAATTCTTATTTTTCACTTTCTGATGGTAAGCACTAAATCTCTGTATAGATAATGTTCTCAATTCATTATTATTGCATTGATATTGTACAACAACGTTAACACACTCTTAATAAGGATTCCAGTATAAAGATACAATGAAACAAATAAATGTTTCATAAATGTTTAAATAGATACCACTGGTGTCACCAGTGGCAAAAGTGAATCAGGGACTAGTTCGGTATTTAGGTAATTTGTCTCTCATTCCTGAATTTTTGTCCAATCGTTATTCACCCTCCTGTTGAAGTATAACTGAGCTTTTTTTCTCCTTGAGAAGTAACATGCTATTATATGATTACTGCTTTCTCAAAGGTTCTTCTATCCAATTTAGAAAAAGAATCTGTGATTCTAAACATGAGTGTCTCTTTACAAGGAAGCCTGCTCTCCTTTGAGCAACATGGATTACAGGAAGACATACAGTGAACCAGGAGAAACAAGTTGCTGAAGTGGATAATGACCTGGATAGGATATTGAAGCCAAAGGTGCTTGTAAGTAGCAGCTGTGCCAAATGGAGGGAAGTGACTTGTGGCATGTCATAAGGATCAGCATTAGTATTGGTTTTAGTTACTTTTCTGACCTAAAGAAAAGAAAATACAGTAAGGTGATGAAATGTGCTGATGATACTAAGTGGAGAAATTTCACCAATATGAGGTAGGAAAACAATAAAACTAACAATGACGGGTAAACTAGAATTATGAGCTGACAAGTACCTTCTGCTATTCAATTATGGGAAAGTCTAAATAAAGTTGACCTGAAGGTAAGTACACAAGAAAAATAAAATGAACCTTTGATGGTCCATAGTTATCAAATTGTTTCCCCCAAAAGTTCAATGCAGAGCTCTCTTTTATTTTTTTCCAAATATTTAGGAACAGAACACTCATAGCATTGGATATAATTCCATGCAAAGGGCTAAATGTCATAAAACATTGGTAGTATTGGGGGATACTAGGTCTTCACCTTTGAAACAAGTAAGACAAGCCATAAAGAAGTTTGAGTATTGAATCAGGCAATCTAGTTTAACTCCTCGAAATGAAAAAGCTACTACTACAGATGCAATTAATATGCAACACCATGGAAAATACTTCCACTGACAGAAAGTACAATGGAGGAAAAGCTTCCTACCTTTCTCAAATTTACAATTATAAACAGAAGCTGAAATGGAAAAAAAGTCTCAACTGAGAAGTAGATGGCAAACTTGAATGTTTTTATTCCCACAGAGCAGGATGCAGACAATTAAAGAACAGTCAAAGGTGTCACAATAAAAATGAAATAAACAGAAGGTAGGAGGGAAAGGATAGACGAACTTGTATCACCCAGCCTCTGGTACTGATGGCTGTGACTGACAGACGGACCACCCTGTACATGTCTCTTGGAATTCCTCTTGTTTGAAGAGCTGTTTCTTCAGAACTGTCTCATTATCAGAATTGTCTTACAGTAATTCCTGAGGTGTTTGGCTATCTAAAGCCATGCATATTCTTTAGCTACTAATCAGAAAGTTAAAATCTCTATTAAAAAATCATTTTTAAATTTCTGCACAAAATATTTTGTTCTGTTTAATGGATAATGGCCCTTTAAGAAAAGTATGATCGAAGGAGTTTTAAAGAAGCTATTATCTAATGCTTCTTTTAAAGTATGTGTAGGGTCCCGCTAAGGGGAACCAAGTGTAAAGTGTTTAATGAGTGAACAATCAACTGCGTAAAAAATAACCCACATCAGAAGAAGAAAAGGGAGGAGTAGTTTCACTCCCCCATTTGAGTGTCAGGAGAAACACTTCATTCTAATTAGAGGAAAAGCAGACATAGGGCCTTCAACCCTTTCAAAAGCCCATTATATTTCTTATCTTCCTGCTTTTGCTGCACAGAAGATTGGAATAATGACGATAATAATAACAACAACAAATATTTTTTGAACTTGCACCTTGTGGCAGCCAGGAGGTGGAGTGAAGCTAGAAAAAGGGGACCAGAGAGTAGACATTTTGGGGTTGTGATTCACTTCCCTTTGACTGTTTCTTCTTTGGTAGTGGAAAGAGGAGGAAATTGAAAAGAAAGAAAAAAAAACAGTAATAGCTGAAGAAGCACTGAGAGTCTGAAACCATTTACTTGCTGAGTTGGAAAGGAATACATGATCAACCATTATACATAATTAGTGTCAAAACACACAGATAAGGTCAAAATTCTGGATTATTAAGAAAAATACCAAATTATACAAAAGATGGTTTACTAATTTTAAAATGTTTATGTTTGTTTTGCCTCTATCTGCCTTTATAGTATGAGCAAACAAGGGGCGCCTGGGTGGCTCAGTAGGTTGAGCGTCCGACCTTGGCTCACGTCATGATCTCGCAGACTGTGAGTTCGAGCCCCACACTGGGCTCAGCACTAACAGCTCAGAGCCTGTAGCCTGCTTTGGAATCTGTGTCTCCCTCTCTCTCTGCCCCTCCCCTGCTCACTCTCTGTCTCTCTCTCTATCAAAAATAAATAAACATTAAAAAAAAATTTTATAGTATGAGCGAACATTTATTAAATATCTATCATATGCCAAGTACAAATCACTTGATTTCAATTTCACACTAATTTTATGGGTTAGATGTTATTAGTCTTCTTTCACATAGAAGAAATTAAGACCCAAAGAGCTTAAGTAAGTAGTCCATAACACAGCAATAGTAACTGTCAAAGCCAGGATTCAAAACTAGGTCTGTTTAATCCTAACTAGTTTCCTTTTTCTTTTCATTTATAGTGATTCTAATGTAAAAATAATATCAATTTTCAAGTATACAATAATATTAATGTACCTAGTTATTGCAAATAGAGAAAGACACTGTGATTCCTGATGGCCCATGAAATTACAGCACAAGTCTAGACGAATTTGGACTTCATGTAAATTTTGTAAGAGTAACACATATTGTGAAATTGCTTATCCCCAAATAACTAGAGACCCTTTTCCTCAGATCGTTCTTCATTATACTCAGTTTCTGTCTTCTATTCATTAGTTGCTTCGGATCTGTTTCAAACATCATTTCTTTGACCCAGTTGAAATGCTGACCTTTATATCAAGTAAGAAAACTTTCCATCTCAAACTCTAAATTATAAATTTAGTATGTGGTGTCCCTCCATCCTTTGTTAATTTTGCACGGAGCAGTATTTAGACCTTCACAATCTCTTCTGATTACCATTTACCTTTTTTCCCATGTTTTGTTTTGTTTTATTTTGTTTTGTTTTGTTTTGTTTTGTTTTGTTTTGTTTTGTTTTGTTTTGTAAATGCTATAACTACTGTTACCAATAAAAGGTAAGAATGAGAAGCGTGGGAGGAAAGAACCGGTAACAACCACTTTGGTGCCCAAATCTAACCCACAACTAACTCCCTGTAACCTTTACTTACTTACTCTCATTTCTTCCCATTCTCCCCTCACCAATGTTTCCAGAGCTTTCTGCTCTATGCCGCGTGGGGGAAAGGGAGAGTTGCAAACTTTAGTGAGAGAAGAAATAATGAAGATGAAGTTCACTAGAAAGTAACTACTAAGTTGATTAGCAAGTAGAAAGAAAAGGAAGAAAGGAGACAGGAAGGAAGGAAGTGAGGGAGGGATGGAGGGAGGGAATTCCAACAGAATCTCTTTTTTTAAGTTTATTTATTTGAGAGAGAGAGAGAGCACATGTGTGTGTGGGTGCGTGATGGGGAGGAGCAGAGAGAGAATCCCAGGAAGGCTCTGTGCTGTCAGTGCAGAGCCCAATGCAGGGCTCCATCCCACAAACCCCTGAGATCACAACCTGAGCTGAAATCGAGGGGCAGATGCTGAACTGACCGAGCCACCCAAGTACCCCAGTAACAGAATCTTTTAGTCTCTTGACTACACTCCCTGAAAATGCATATAAATATAAAATCTGCAAACAAGTTCAAGAGTACACAGACCTCTCTCCAAAGCCCATTCATAGATTGAACCCTTGCATTGGGATTTATTGCGAAACCATGTCTCTGAATGAAAAATATAACTGAAAGATGATTTTCAAACACGTTGTGGCTGTCACCTTTGGCATACAGCAGCTTGATATACAAAGACTAGGATGTACAATGCACACGTGCAAAAAATATAAATAGAAAGCACGAGAAGTGCAGATTACATAATAGGCCACCAAAAATGCCTGAAGGACACTCTAGGAGTCTGACCCTGCATGGCACCATGTTGGCATATATCGGTTTCTTATGATACCACTGAGCTCTTCCTTAAAGAACTCACCCTGGCCTATTTTCCCTCCACTGCAGGTGGTTTGAGTCATCACATTGCTGTAAAGAATGTAATCTGCTCTCCAACTGGGAGCAAAGGTGAATTTAGTTGTGCTCTTTCTTCTCCCGTGAATAACATCTCCCTGACTGCTTACTGTAATGCCAGCACTTCTAGCCTCTATCTCCTCTTCCTGTCAGCATCTCGTCAGTTTGTTGGAGACTGGCTCAGCCAAATGGAGTTCATCCAATACACTCCATCCATCTAACAATGTGACATCTAGGACAATGCTGTTTCCCAAGGAATCAATTGAGAATTGGCACACTTGAAATTTTTCATGCAAAGCTGTGTCCAAGTACCTTTTTTCCCTGATACCACATTGCATCAGGTTAATGCTAGATCTAATCTTGCAGTGAGCAAGTGGGGATAATACCCCACTGACAATAAGCTGCTCAGTCTGGCGAGTTATTAAAATGATCAGAGAAAAGGGATTATAAGAGCCCCCCAAAAGAGTTTATCTGTCCTATGGATAAGCAGCTGTCTCATGAGGAACACCTTTGGTGGCTCCCCATCGCCTACCCGATATAAAACAAACTCCTCAGCAGGGCTCTCCACGTCCTGCACATTTGTTCCCATTCTTGTTCGGTTCTGAAATATGATCCTCTTTCTAGATATCTCCCTCTCTGTGGGTCCACTCTTAGCCTGAGCTTCCATCACCTTGCTTTTAGGCAAACTGCACATTGTTTTTCCTTCTGCTTTCTTTGCTTTGGGTGTTCCATTCCCATTCATTTTTCTTATATCAAATTCCCACCCAACATTTGACGTGCAACACCTCCAAGCTGCCCACCTTGAAGCTTGAAATCTTCCTTCAAGCTGCCCACCTTCATGCCAGAAGAAGGCTCTTATAATCCTATAGGTGGGACAGAGGGCAAGCTATGGATTCAGACAAATCTGAGTTTGAAGCCAGGCTGTGTGCCATTAGAAAAGTTACCTAACCTTTCTGATTCTCATTTCTTTCAACTAGAGAATTGGTACCAAAAATGCCTTTTAGGCATATGGTGAGTGTTGTCTGACATATGAACATACTCAATAAATGCTAATTCCACATTTTAAATTATATTGTGTCCTTTTCAGTATTTATCACATACTGTCTCATTCTGTGCTTGCTTATAAAAATGTCTGGTCACCTCTGCTAGATAGTATCGCTCAAATATCAACTTATTGTAGAAAACTTCCACGATTTTCATAGGTAACCCACACATTTCCTTTTAATCCTCTTTCTCTGCTTTTTTGCTTCATAGTAACTATCACTATCTGACATTGTTTGTTTCTTTGTTGTTCCTTTGCTTGTGATCTATTTCCCTTCTGATATGAGCTCGATAAGAGCAGGGACTTTTTCTGTGTTGCTTACTGCTATATCACCAGCACCTAGAACAGAGCCTGGAAAATAGTAAATGCTTAATAACATTTGGCAAATTAATGAAGGATTTAGTAAGTCCCTTGAGGCCAGCGATAATTTTTTAACTATTATAAAGCCTCAAGGCTGGAAGGCACCTTAAAATCCTTTTATTGATTACAGTGCTCCTCAGAAAGCCATGCACACAACATAGCCCCTACTTCTAATCCAAGGAGACACTCATACCACCACCCCCACCCCGTAATATTCCATGCTCTTGAATGCCTCCCTCACTTTGAGGTGCTATTCCTGCGTCATACATTCCCTTTTCCCGCTCCTGATGAATTCCTCCTGATCCCTCAAAAGCCAGGATAACAAAGAGGATTTGGAACCCACAGAACTGGATTTGATGCACTCATTAGCTGAGTGATATTGGACACTTTACTAGGCTCCTTGGAGCCTCAACTGTCTTGTTTAGAAAGTGAAAATAGCAGAGGTGAGTATAAAAGATACTGGACATAAATAGTCCATCAAGGTTTCTCATAGTAGACTGCCTACAAATTGAAAATTTTTAAATGAAACAAAACACAAAATTCTTTCCTGCTCCTTTCTCTATAAAACTTTCTATAACTAGCCAAGCAAAACTGATTACTCCCTCTTTATGTACTTTGATAAATCTTATAGATATTTCTAATATATAAATAATATTACATTGGTACCATTCGATTTCCAGTCTGTGTCTTCCATTTGAATTGTGCTTAAGACAGAAGGATTGACTTCTGTTGCTTCAGCCCTAGCACTGTGCCTGGCCCAGAACAGATAGTCAATACATATTTGTTGATTAAATAAATGAATCTAGGAGAGTTGTACCTGGCCTGCTAGGCTCAATGCCCTTGCCATTTCTTTAGATTATTTTCCCTCATGGGAGATTGATTCTTAAATGTCACCTCTTAGTTTATAACTTTTCCCACCTGACTTCCCTTAGGTCAGTTAATAGAGTCTTGGTGGCTGTCCCAATCGATCTTCTAACAAGTAACACATGAATTGCCCTCCAATGTCCAGTTTATTTCTATTAGCTTGCTTTATCCAACTTAGTTTATATACTCATTCACTCACTCGTTTATTCATCCCTTCAGTGTGCATTTACCGAACAAGTCTCAGAACTAGCAGGTAGGACCTCTCTGCTGGTTGAGTAATAAGCACATCACATAGTTCCTGTTATGATTATCCTTTATTTTTTTTCAAGCATAGACAAAAGCCACATTCTATAGCATAATGGCCAGCAAGAACCAGTTTGTAATATTAATTACCTATAGCTTTGTACTTGGAAAATAGAGAGTCATCCTTAGTTTCTGTGAGCATAGTTAAAAAAAAAAAAACACTTGGTAAATATATGTTCTGATTTCCAATAATTTTCTAAGATTGGTTTATCTATATTTATGTGTTTATAAGTGGTACTAAGAGATATAAATAAGTTAGGTATTGTATTACCAATTTTAAATGATACTATCATAGATATTATTGCCAGTTCCTTTAAATTTAAATCTAAGCCTTCAGCATATAATAAACTAAACAGAATTAAAAGCAAAGAAAATGATTCATTTTGGTGCAGGTTTTTCTATTAGATTATCTACCGCCCCCACGCCCCCACCCCCTAGGAGAAAGAGAGGGAGAGAGATGTCACCCTGACCAGGCCTTCTTCAGAACAAAAGACTTTACAGATCTGGTAGTGCAGATAAAACTTGAAACTATTATCCAAAAATAAAGAATGAAAATGCTCTCTCCAGATGAGAAAGCAAAGTGAAAATAACACAGAGAAGAGAGTCACACAAGGGGACCCCTGCTCTCAAGGTTAGATCCCACAAGTCAGAAAGCCTAAACGCCTCTCTTGACACAGCCCGTCCCTCAGTCTGTAAATCTGTAAAATGGAGACAAAAGATGTACTCCCTTCATCATATAAGAGTCAGCAGGACTGATACAACTGGGCTGGGACTGCATTTCAGAATGCACAGATGAAGCATAATGAAAATAAAGCATAAAAACTGCTATTCAGAGATGCTTTTTCAAATAGTCCTGATTTCTCTAGATGCAGTAGGCTTTGTTCACATGGGTAGGATATTTAAAGGCCTCTGTGGCAAAACAAACAGTTCACTGTTTTATCTGGAGAACAGAATAAGACCTCAAGCCTTTGCTGACTGTCCAGGGTGCTATTTCAGATTCTGTACAATATATAAGCTGAAATGGTATGTCTCTTCTGACTAACAGCACACAAGCTAGAGGAAAGACAAAAGCACGGGATTAAAATACAGCTCTCCTAAATTCTTATTTTGATTTCTGATTTCCTAGTGCTCTACTTGGAAAATCATTTTCCTCTTCTCTCTCTGCAGTGAGTGAAGGGCTGGGCTGGAGTCAGAAGCCCTGGGTTAGCATCCAGATTCGGCCACTTACACAGGCCAAGACTTATGTACTTCAAACCTACGTGTTCTCATCTTTAAATCACTTATGTGATTCCTTACACTATGGGTGGTTTAAAGGATGACTGTTTAAAGAGCTATTTAAAATGATTCCAAAGATACTGTCAACTGTAAGCACTCAATGTAAGAATCTGTTAGAAGAAGCCTGCCTTTTAATTTCATGAAGACTACAGAGAAATCATTCAGTTTCCATCTGTGGAAAACTGAGCAGTATGTGGACTCGGGGTGGAAAGAAGTTTGCAGAGCACACAAAAACCTTGGTCTCACGAAATGAATAATGTAGTCAACTTCCTGAAAGAAATTTGCTCCATGAATACCTGAGAGTTTGTGGGCAGATGTGATAGATAAACCTGCAATTCTGCAATCAGGAGAAAGGCATGAAACAATCATCTTGCCCACTCCATTATGTAGAAAAAGGAAGATACATTAACACGTGCCGGCCCTGCAATGAGCAGACAAAATGACACAGTTAGGGAGTGTAGCAAGGACAGCAGGCCGCACAGTCACACATATTCCCACAGACAGAAACGCTGTCAGCAGAGGCAGCAGCAGCCCCCTCACATTTAAAGCACAATGATAAATCTAACTAGAGGAATAGATGAAGTTGGGATACGGAGATGCTCCTGATACTGTCTGTGTGTTCATAACACACTAATCAAATCATCGAGAATGACTGCTTTCAAAGCCATAAATATTTTCTGTAGCTGCAGAAACACAATGCAGCTGTGTATTTATGTGATAAGCTCTCCATATAGAAAGCAGGTCCATAAGCTTACAGAGATAGGATGCAGGGGCCGATAGTAGAGAAGGAAAGAAAGTGGCTCTGCCCTTGTTCCATGTCAGCTCAGCAAGGGCCCAATGTGATATAATAATCTGTACGTGCATAGCACCTTCCTTACAGGGAAGAAAAAGCAATTCCAAAGCATTACCTCATTGCTTTTCATCACGCCCTCAGGGAATAGGGACCAAGTATTATCCAATTTCGCACGCAGTGAAAGTGAGGTTGTGATTGGCCGAACATCTGGGTAAAGGTTACAGAGCAAGTCTGTGCTATTGCCAAGATTAAAACCAGTTCTTCCGCCTTCCTTTTGCAATACCTATTCCTTAAACACACTTTAAAACTCATTAAAATGGCAAGGAGAAGTGCTCATAGAACAACGCCAAGTGAAATAAAAAATAGAAAACTTCACATTCAACATTCTTAGTTATATAAGATGCGTGTGTTTATAAAATTAGACTTGTGGACAGTCACTATTAGCAGCAAAAGCATCTGGATTGTGGGATTAATGGTTATTTGCATTTTTTCTTCATGCCGCTGTTATTTTTCAAGTTCTAAGTGATGAGCTATCAAATCTTTGATGAGAAAAACAATTCAAAGTGCAAACTTCATTAACAGTGCTTTATAGATCATAGAAATGTGAAAGTATTGGTCAATAACATTTCTGAAAGTGTCTATACTAGACATGAGTGTGAAAAAAGAAAATTAAACATCTCTACAATATTCTCTTTTGCTTCCAAACACACTTAGACTGCACACTCCCTCCACTCTAACCCACCCTGCGCTAGCCAACAGATTCGTTTTCCTAAACTTCAGCCCTAATCAGTGACACCTTAATCTCTCCTAAATTAAGTCCAAACTACTGAGCCTAGAACATGACCACAAACAAACTCACCAGCTTATTGTTTGACTAATCCTTAACTACTGCATGCATAGACCCTCCTTCAAAAACATTTCATTCACTGGGGAAAGAACCATCTTTTCAACAATAAATAGTGTTTCAAAAACTGGGTACTCACATGCAAAATAGTGAAATTGGACCTTAACCTTATATCATATACAAAAACTAAATCCTAATGGGCCAAAGACTTAAATGTTAAGAGCTCAAACTATAAATCTCTTAGAAGAGAACAGAGAAAAACACTTTAGCAATGATGACATTTTAGATATGACACTAAAAGCACAGGCAACAAAAGAATCTTAGATAATCAGATTCCATCAAAATTTTTAAACTTTGTGATTAAAGGACATTATCAACAGAGCGAAAGGCAATCTATAGAATGGGAGAAATATTTCCAAATTATATATATCTGATAAGGGCTTAATATCCAGAATGTATAAAGAAATCCTCTAACTCAACAACAGAAAAACAAACTGGTCAAAAAATGGACAGAAGACTTGAATACACATTTCTCCAAAGAAGATACACAAATAGCCACTAAGCACATGAAAAGATGTTCAACATGACTAATAATCAGGGAAATGTAAATCAAAACTACAATTAGATACTATTTCACATCCATTAGGATGGCTGCTATCAAAAAGAAAAAAACAGAAGATAACAAATATTCTCAAGGATGTGAACGAGTTGCAATCCTTGTGCACTGCTGGTGGAAATGTAAAATGGTACAGCCAATATGGACAGTAGCATGGTCCCTCAAAAAGTTAAAAAGAATTACCATGTAGGGGCACCTGGGTGGATCAGTTCATTAAGCGTCTGACTTCGGCTCAGGTCATGATCTCATGGTTTGTGAGTTTGAGCCCCGCATTGGGCTCTGTGCTAATGGCTCAGAGCCTAGAGACTGCTTCAGATTCTGTGTCTCCCTCTCCCTCTGCGCCCCCCCCCCATCCCCTGCTCATGCTCTGTCTCTCTCTGTCTCTCAAAAATGATTAAACGTTAAACAAAAATTAAAAAAAAAAAAAAAAGAATTACCATGTAATCCAACAATTTCACTTCTGGGTATATACCCCCAAAAAATTTAAAGCAAGGCCTCTGAGAGAGATTTGTATACCCATGTTCATAGCAACATTATTCACAATAGCCAAACAGAGCAAGCAACCTAAGTGTTCATCAACAGATAAATGGATAAGCACAATGCAGTATATACATGCAGTGGAATATTAATCAGCCTTTAAAAAGAAGGAAATTCTGACATATAATTGCAATATGAATGAACCTTGAAGACATTAAGCTAACTGAAATAAGTCAGTAACAAAGGAACAAATACTGTATGAATCTACTCATTTGAGGTACACAGTCAAAGTCATAGAGACGGAAAGTAGAAGGGTCATTGCCAGGAATTGGAGGGAAGAGGGAATGAGGAACGTTGGTTTGCAACCTCAGGCACTTTTGGGGTGAAATCTGAAACCAGCCACCTTACACAGAAGGCAAAGAGAGAACTTACTATGAGGCTTGCCTTGAGCAGCCATGAGATAAGTAGATCTCTACACCCGCCTCTCAGAATCATAAAAGTTTATATGTAGGGGCAAATGGGGTTTGGTCATGTATACCAATCAGATGGTCTCAACAACACTTTGCTCTATCAAGACTTCACCCTTGAAAATGGTTCCCATGGTGGCCATGGTGGGCAGATGTACATTCCAAGGACAGGGGAAGGGGTGAGGAGCCTCTGATTGCCTGGGTCCAGCTCGGGGGCCAACCAGCACTCATGTCCTCTTGATGACCTTCTCCAATGAGGAGTTATTATTGATGAGTACAGAATTTCAATTGTGCAAGATGAAAAAGATGGCTGAAGAAAAGATTTAGATGGGTGGTGATGGCTACACAATAACGGGAAGGTACTTAATGCCACTGAACTGTACATTTATATGGTTACAATGGTAAATACATGTTATGTTATTTTACCACAGGTTTTTTTTAATATCACTTTTTTACAAAAAGAAAAAAACTCACTGTTTTTTGTTTTGTGTAGCTTTGTTCCTTTAAACTGAAATGTCCCCACCCTACCTCCAGCTTTTGAAATCCAACCTTCCATTCAAGGTTGTTGATTAAACACTCCTCTTAGTAAAATCCCTCAACGAGATGCACCATCATCCTCATCTGAATCCTACCTGCAGTCTAGAATGCAGCAAGGTACATTACTAGAGCACTTTTTCACACATTATATATATTTGATACTCATAAAAATATTAAAATATACATTTTAATGTATGTATGATGTTTAGCCGGGAAAAGTTATGCAACCTGATGAGGTCAAACCTCTGGCAGGTGGCTGAGCATCCAGTCTAGGGCTTCCAGTTTTAAATGGAGCTGCCCAAAGCATATTGGATCTAACTTTTGGCACTCACTATGCACTACTTTGAATTATTCATTATTTATAAGCCCCTTTTTTTGGTATCTCTACTAAGCTGTAAACTCCTTGAGAACAGAAACTAAATCTTAACCATTTTTGTAACCCCAGAAGTCCCAACTATATATTCAATCAATTCCTGTGGAATTAATGAAATAATAACCTGGGAACAATTTCTATAATAACAGAATGGATGCTACTAACCAAACACATGTTGATAATCTAGAATTTAAAAATATAAATACCATAAAAAGACATTATATTCCTAGCTGATACCAAAGCATGGTAGTTGTCTAGATTGTTAAGACAGCCAAACCAATTAATTCAGTAGGAAAAAATGTTGTTCAGAAACACCATAACTGGCTTTCAATGAGTAATACTCAATTTCTGCACTTGCCTTCACTCCTCTGCCGTTCACTAGCTGTGTTCATTTAGGCAAATCATTCTCGATGTTTGGATAAGGGTTATCACCACATTCTTATTCATTTATGCAAAATATTTTGTCCTGTTTCTACTTAAGAAAGATAACAAAACAATGTTTTGCATGACTGATTTTGTTAAATAGCAGCATCTGGGGGTGCCTGGGTGGCTCAGTCAGTTAAGCGTCTGACTTCAGCTCAAGTCATGATCTCACAGTTAGTGAGTTTGAGCCCTGCATTGGGCTCTGTGCTGACAGCTCAGAGCCTGGGGCCTGCCTCTAATTCTGTGTATCCCTCTCTCTCTGTTCCTCCCCCACTCATGCTCTCTCTCTCTCTCTCTCCTTCAAAAATAAATAAAAACATTCAAAAATTTTTTAAAAAAATACCAGCATCTGCACCTGAGAGGTTTGTCCACACTTCTCAGTTAGGTCTGATGGTTCTAACCCAGAATATTCTATAGCAGGTGGTCTCTCAATTGGACTTGGAGTATTACTTCTAGAGCTTTGCTTTTTTTTTTTTTTTACACTTCTTAGCATTCATTTGAGGATTAATTGCAAATATGTAATACCAGCAGCATGCTGTGTTTACTGATATAATCCCCAGAAGTCTGTAGGCATATAAATTTTATGGTCAATTATTTTACTAGTCTCCATACATTACCAATCCCTATCATTAACTAGATTTCACTTTATTCTTTATTTTCAACAGTTATATTCTAATTGACCTTGCACTCCTTTGAGAAGAACAAAATGAAGGTTGTAGAACACATTACCAAAGTAATGCATGTTTCAATGATAAAGTGTGGTCATCCGCTGCAATGAACGTGGGCATTTCCACATACTCTCACGACTTATGATCATACCATCAGCCTAGCAGAGGCAACCTCTTAGTTACTAGAGATGTTTGAAGTCAGCCATGTCAGTAAAGCAGGGAATATTTTTAGATGATCCATAAGCTCTCCGTCAGATGGCTGTGCCTATGTGTAAGCTTGTCAAAGTCTTGTATAATGATATAATGATGCAGTATGAATCAGAAATGATAGAAATCCATTACAGGATTTGGGGGAAATACAGAAATTAGAGGTTCTCCACACAACCTGGCATTTTTCCCAAAGGCTTTTACCCTTGACTCAGTACTCAACTCATTTAATTCCTTAATATTGCCCATGAAACAAGAGAGGGCATCCCCAGGATCCTGGGTGATGCTCTAAGGCACAGTGGAAAGCAGGAATGTGACAGGACTTTACAATGAGCTACTTCCCAAGCCATGGCTCCCACGCCAAGGCTCCCAGAGGTGTATCCACCAGGAGGCGCGCACTTGGCTTTTTACACATATTTTGTAATGGTTGTGAGGTAATTGCTCGTAAAGCTTGCTTTAAGCTCATTCCTTCACATGAAGCCAAGGCAGGCCCTGCACACCAAGGAAGGCAGAACTTTGGCTTGGAAAATAACAGAGGTTTTTTCTGTTTCATAGCCAAAGAGACTGAAGCTCAAGAAAGATGGTGGCGGGTGGGGTGGAGAGAACATACTTTAAACAATTTGTAGCTATTTTGCTTGATTTTCCCTCAAAGCAATAAATAACTGTGCTCCCTGCTGCTGGTATTTTATCAAGCTCTGTTTGTTATAACTGTGCATTATGTTCCATACAAGACAGCATCTTTGAGCTTTCTTTTCATATTTCCCTACTACAATTTAACTCTGTGAGGAGCAATACCCATGTACCACCAGGAAGAAGCAAAAATAGTGGAGCCTGCTGCTAAATACCACCACCTGAATGCAGAATTCCCCTATTAGGAACAAATGAATGCCATATTGTCTTCTTGAGCGTAAATTAGGGTGGTGAATAAAATAAGCAAGAGCCTCTAGATTAACGTCCACTCCCTCCTGTTGATGACCTTTGCCACTTAGAAGGTCAGAACAAGAGAAAATTATTTCCAACACAGTATACCTACCCACCCTCTCCCGAACACAGATCAGCAGTCATGGGGGAGGATTCCCAAAGGTGGTTCTATCAAGTCTGGTTTTTATTGAAGTGTGATTTATGTTGTGTCTCTGTAAAAGGCAGAGGAATCAGGGAATACTGTCCCATTAGTGTCATAATGACATGAGTTGCAACTGACTAGAATCACTGCTGCTCAAATCATTAGCCCTATGACACCGAATGTGATTTAGCTCCTCCCAAGGCCTGTTCTCTCAACTAAAAATAGTAAGAATAATAATAATCACAATTATAACAGGGATAGTCATATTCAAAGCATTTTTAAATTTCCATTTCTTATTTGATCCTTAGGGGGGGAAAACAGAGATGAATAGGTGATTATCTTCCTCATTTCTATAACAAATGAATCACTGATATATGAAACTCCTTAGGTACCTCAGTTTTCCTCCCTATAAAACAAGGCTTTACAAAGCTTTAAATGTACACTGGGCCTGTATTAATCTAAATCACTAAAAATAAATTGCAGGAACACTTCTCAAATGCAAAAGGACTAGGCAAAGTCTGTTTCAAATTCAGCAGCCTCTTCCTTTCCTTTTATGAATTACATTTAAATGAATTATGTCGAAAGAAGACCTGCCAAGGCTAAAACCTAGGCGTGTGTGAATGAGTGCACCGCCTGAGTACTAAGTAATCACAACAGGCGCAGAGCACACGCACCCTGGGCCCTGTAATCCACACTGTCTGCCCAAGTGTTGACAGGAAAATCCTCTGCCAGGAAGAATCCTTCTCCTCTAAAGACAAGAGGGTCCCGGAATTGGTGCTAGCAAGATGCTATTGCAGTGAGGAATGGGAAAAAGCGCTGACATCCCTCTCTGCCATATGAAACCAGTAAATCTAGTTGTGAAGGCAAGTAAACTTGAGTTGTGGGGGGAAATGCTCTCCAGCTAAAAGTCCCAGGAGCTCAGTAAATGTTTTCGTATTAATAATGGTTTATAGATGGAATCTTTCAACTTAGAAATTTTAAGATGTCATTTAGTGATAATTTAATAAAGAATGCTACAGCATTAAAAGTAATATAAATAAAGAAAATGTAGTCACTGTAAGGGTCATTTGGACAATTATTTCATCTCTTTGCATCCAGCATTTTGAAATGAAACATCGTCTTTTCTCACTTCTTCTGCAATAAATCATTTACAAAATGTAAGTGGTTTCATAAATAAATGACTGTATCTATGACTACTCTCCCCAAATCAATAATACGTTTATTGATAATTCTGCATTTAAAGGTTCATTTCACCTTAGTATTGACATTCTGTCTCCCCTGCCATTTCATTAGATTTAAATTTTTTTCATTCTTGGTAATGAACTGTAAGAAAGTTCCTATGTTAGAAGGTGGTCCCATTTCAGAATTGGGCAGTGAAACTCAATATATCATTTTCTATTAATTACTATAATCAGTAAAGTTTCTTGTTTGTCTGCTCAGCAAAATAAAGTTAGGGGTCTTTTTCTTCATTTTGTGAGGCAAAAATTCCTGGCTTCTCCTAAAATGTCTCCTTTAGCAGTTCTGTAAAATGGAGCAATATATAAAAACTTACTTCTCGTGAGCCTTCAGACTAGACTTGAGTCAGTTCAATAAATTCTTTTGAGGAACAACAAAATGTCCAACACTGGGTGGAGTGCCAGGGATTCAAGAACTAAACTATAACACTGGTCCTTGAGAAGCCTACATTCTAATGAGAAAGCAGATATATACACAGAACAAGAATGCCAGCCCAGCGGGGTAATTTAGGGACTGCTGCACAAGACAGATAATATTTAGGCTACATGTTAACCCTTTTAACATTAAGATTTCTCAACAGAGTATAAAACATAAATGTGTCTCGGTCAGTTTGGGCTATTAGAACAAAATACCATGGACTGGGTGGCATAAACAACAGACATTTATTTCTCAGTTATAAAGGCCGGAAGTCTAAGATCAAGGTGCAGATAGCCACCCTCTTGCTACATCCTCACAGAAACTCTGGTGTCTCTTCCTCTTCTTCCAAGAGCATTAATTCCATCATGGGGGCTGTACCCTTATGATCTTATGTGAACTTACCTCCCAAAGGCCTTACCTCCTAATACCGTCACATTGAGGGTTAGGGTTTAAACATATGAATGGGGGAGAAGACACAAATATTCAGTCCATAACAATGAGAATGTCTAACTCTATCAAATCACTAAGAAATTTAATAAAATTATTACTACAATAATTTAGCATGTGACCTTTTATAAAAACCTACATGAGAGCATCATGATGTAGAAGAATCACGTCCTTCAAAGGCAGATCACTAGACAGTCACTGAACCTCAAAGGAGATTACACAAGCAGGAGAAATACAGAGGTTTTCTTTTTCACCCTACATTAATGCTGTAATACCATAAAAATTGTTAAGATAATTTTAAACTCTGGCACAGGCCGACTGAAAAAAAAAGGTTATACTGCCATCTACTGGCAGTACTCCATGACGACTGTTAGTAAATGGGTACTGGTTTCTACCTGCAGGGTCCAACTCGGTTCTGCCAGCATTAACAGTACAGGTGTGGGGAAAAACACTTCTCATTAGCTATTTTATTAGAGAATATACATTTAAAACCCATTTCCAATAAAATGAGTTTTCTGAAACTCATTTTCATTGTATTATAATCAGATAAGGAAATGTTAATGATATTTTGTAAGTAAGTTTTAAAATAATAACCCCAGAAGAAACACATTTTTTATTCACACCTCTTGAATTTTTTATGTATACCTTGTTTTTTCCAGCACAATTTAATAAGACACACTATGGGGAAAAGGCTGCATTTGCCATCAGATTTTCAATTAGCTAAAACAAGATACTGTCAGCAGTTGAATGAAGTAGACTACACTATATTTCATGTATTGACAAATATTTAAATGCCTTTTTTTGTCTCGATTTGAGAGCAGGCTTCATTACACCAAATCCATACACTATGTGTGTTGCTCTAACTTTCCCCAAGATTTTACTTTAACTATAAAACCATTTATGCACCCCCCCAAAAAAGAAACCAGTAGTTCCATCACTTGCTAGTTTTCATTATATACTGAAACATCCATTCAGCATTTTTATCTGCTAATGTAACAGAAACTCATCTGCTCAATGAGATTTATTACTTGTTTTTTTTTCACATGTTCACAAGATATTGTTGTACATTTTGCAATGGGTCTTTATTATCTAGTAATGATGGCTTGCAAATTAAATTAGTTTTTAATGGCATAGTTAAATTCTAATTTATGTTTTGGAGCTTTGTTTAATTCATTTAGTTATAATGTAATCGTTTTCTTGCTATTTTCTTACATTACATAGAGAGAACAAAAGAATAGGGTCTCATCTCATCACATTCAGTTGTTTTGGCTTTATTAAATCTTGTGACTAATTGCATTTCCCCCAAGAAACTTTCAAAACAATTGTAGTCTGATCCTCTGGGCAAAACTATCTGGTTGCTCAGCATTCTGTCTGAGAAACTGAATCAAACTATTACTGTAACTCTAAGGGTTGGTTGGATATTGCACTTTCTCATACTCATTATAACCCCACTGCGCTGTGTAACGTACTGGACAATTATTCTTTTGCAACAAATTCCTTTCCTGTGAGCTCTCTTTATTTCCTCAGTCTTTAGGAAAACCAAAACCAAAAGCGATCATTAGCGGCACAAAAAGTAATCTTTTATAATGTCTACGTGCATTTTCTTCTCTCTCAGTCGACAGGACTTTCATGGCTGCAATAACCTTTCATAATACCTTTTCGTTGGGGTTCCCATGGCAAGAGCAAAAGACTCCTAGCAAGTTTCAAGGTTTGAAACCAGAAACTGGATTCTGAGGTGGCATAGGAATAATTGATGTGGTTTAGAAATTTCCTGAGTGGGCTTGACCCCTCTTCGGGAAAGCAACCAAATTTTCCCAGGAGGATTGAAGCACCCTCATGACATCTTAATGAGGACCACTTGCACCACTGGCTTTTAAGTTCCATCCAAATAAGGACGGCCTCTCAGGCCCACTCTTCCTTTTTTCTGATAAGAAAAAAAAAAATAGTCTCAGACCCCAGATAATTTTTTCATTCTGATTTCAATTCGGGTGTGCTTTTCTGCATTTGGTTCCCTCAGAGTTTCTAGGTACAACGTGCAGACGCCAGAGGTGATCAGATCACAGATTCTGCTCGTCGGCCTGACCACCATCTTTAAATTCTTTTTTTTTTTTTATTTATATATGAAATTTATTGTCAAATTGGTTTCCATACAACACCCAGTGCTCATCCCAAAAGGTGCCCTCCTCAATACCCATCACCCACCCTCTCCTCCCTCCCACCCCCCATCAACCCTCAGTTTGCTCTCAGTTCTCAACAGTCTCTTATGCTTTGACTCTCTCCCACTCTAACCTCTTTTTTTTTTTTTTCTTCCCCTCCCCC
>NW_024412376.1:57795195-57810651 GCF_014898765.1 Herpailurus yagouaroundi
TTCAAGTACCCCTTCAGCACCTTTCCCTCTCTCTTCCTCCTCTGGGATACCAATTATGCGTATATTATTTCTTTTTAGTGTATCACTTAGTTCTCTAATTTTCCCCTCATACTCCTGGATTTTTTTATCTCTCTTTTTCTCAGCTTCCTCTTTTTCCATAACTTTATCTTCTAGTTCACCTATTCTCTCCTCTGCCTCTTCAATCCGAGCTGTGGTGGTTTCCATTTTGTTATGCATTTCGTTTAAAGCGTTTTTCAGCTCCTCGTGACTGTTCCTTAGTCCCTTGATCTCTGTAGCAAGAGATTCTCTGCTGTCAGCTATACTGTTTTCAAGCCCAGCGATTAATTTTATGACTATTATTCTAAATTCACTTTCTGTTAGATTATTTAAATCCTTTTTGATCAGCTCATTAGCTGTTGTTATTTCCTGGAGATTCTTCTGAGGGGAATTCTTCCGCTTGGTCATTTTGGATAGTCCCTGGCGTGGTGAGGACCTGCAGGGCACTTCCCCTGTGCTGTGGTGTATAACTGGAGTTGGTGGGCGGAGCCGAAGTCCGACCTGATGTCTGCCCCCAGCCCACCGCTGGGGCCACAGTCAGACTGGTGCGTGCCTTCTCTTCCCCTCTCCTAGGGGCGGGATTCACTGTGGGGTGGGGTGGCCTGTCTGGGCTACTTGCACACTGCCAGGCTTGTGATGCTGGGGATCTGGCGTCTTAGCTGGGGTGGGTAGGCAAGGTGCACAGGGGCAGGAGGGGCAGGCTTAGCTTGCTTCTCCTTAGGTGATCCACTTCAGGAGGGGCCCTGTGGCAGCAGGAGGGAGTCAGATCCGCTGCCGGAGGTTTGGCTCCGCAGAAGCGCAGAGTTGGGTGTTTGCGTTGAGCGAGCAGGTTCCCTGGCAGGAACTGGTTCTCTTTGGGATTTTGGCTGGGGGATGGGCGGGGGAGATGGCGCTGGCGAGCGCCTTTGTTCCCCACCAAACTGAGCTCTGTCGTCCGGGGGCTCAGCAGCTCTCCTTCCCTTTGTCCTCCAGCCTTCCAGCTTTCTGAGCAGAGCTGTTAACTTATGACCTCCCAGACGCTAAGTCACGCTTGCTGTCGGAACACAGTCCGTCAGGCCCCTCCGCTTTTTGCAAGCCAGACTCGGGGGCTCTGCTTGGCCGGCGAGCCGCCCCTCCGCCCCGGCTCCCTCCCGCCAGTCCGTGGAGCGCGCACCGCCTCGCCGCCCTTCCTACCCTCTTCCGTGGGCCTCTCGTCTGGGCTTGGCTCCGGCGACTCCGTTCTGCTAATCCTCTGGCGGTTTTCTGGGTTATTTAGGCAGGTGTAGGTGGAATCTAAGTGATCAGCAGGACGCGCGGTGACCCCAGCGTCCTCCTATGCCGCCATCTTCCCTCCTCCCCCGCTCACCATCTTTTAAATTCTTGACACTGGCCACCAAAAGGAGAGTACGATTATCAGGAAACCATTTTCTGGTCCTTGAAAAGCAACTTACCACACCAATTCTGCTGACAAGGAAGCAAGTTTGGCAACCTCACAAATGAAAACAACACTAAAAGGAACATCTCGCCATATTTCTTACCAAGATAAAACAAGAATATGCTGTTGGGGTGAGGAAACGTACTTTTCAGTTTATGCCTTTTTCATAAGTTTTAATTTTTTTCCCTGCACGTATTCAACTTTTTGTGAAGCCTCCTAAAATAACAATATGATGTAAACATGTGATATTACTCCTAATTTTAATTCAGTTTAATATTTTACCTATTAAAGGATGAGAAAGAAATAAGCTGGGACATCAGGGGTCCTTTTATATGAAAGAACATTTCTCTAAAAACCCAATGATTAAGAAAAGCTGCCTTGATGTTAATCCCCCTGTCCCCCAGTATGAACCATAATCCTTGGTGTTTTCTGGTCCCCAAATTTGCTGCTGACAATGACTAGCACAGCATCAACAGAATGAATCCAAGATTATAAATTGGTCCTTGAAATTTACTTATTCAGGAGACACATCTGCACTGAAGTGAGCTTGGAAAGAAAAGAACATTTGTAGAAAAAGCAATTTGCTTCAAAGCTCACCCCTGCTCCTAGCTGCTCACACTCTCCAGTCCATTGCCTAGGAGCTGCATGCAGAGAGGAGACTTCAGCTGACAATCTGCAGTCTTTGCGCTCCTCACTCTGTAATCCACCAGGTGTTATGTAACACACCTCACCCTTTTCCTAATTCGCACTGAGGCCATCTTTCCCTGAAATTGCAGTTCACTCTGATGGTGATATGCTTAGATCCTTAGAGTAGGAATGAGACTGTTTAGGACATGTTTTAAATGAAAATTTTATAGATGTGAATGCAATTCATTTAAGTATAAAATTCTCCTATTGCTTATTTCCATCCAGTACAACTGTGAACTTTAAAACAGAAGCATCCATGACTACACTGATTTATGGGTCATGTACTCATCCAACTAGTGTTCTCTAGGTCCTGCCAATAACACACCAGCCATGGAAGCCCCAACCCTCCATACTAGGGTTTCTGCCAGCTATAGAGTCCCCCATGGCTTCCCAAACTCTCACTGTCAGGGGTTGAATTAAGTCCCCCCAAAAGATATGTTATAAGCCCTAACACCAGTACCTCAGAAGGTGACCTTATTTGGAAATAGGATCATTGCAGATGTAATTAGTTAAGGTCTGATCATATGGTAGCAAGATGACCCTTAATCCAATATGATTAGTGTCTTTATAGAACACAGGCACATAGGGAGAATGCCCTGTGATGATGGAGGCAGAGACTAGAGTGAGGCAGCTGCAAGCCAAGGATTACCAAGGATTAGCAGCCATAACTAGAAGCTAGGAAGAAACAAGGAACGATTCTACCTACTCTCAGAGGGAGCATGGTGCTGCTGACACCTTCATTTTAGACTTGCAGCTTCCGGAACTGTGAAAGAATAAATGTCTGCTGCTCTAAGCCATCCTAGTTGGTGGCACTTCATTAGCACAGGCCTAGGAAATTAATACACCCACCCACCTACCAGAGGCTTATCCTGGCCTAAAATCAACCGCACCACCAGCAACCACTGCCCACTTCCTGGGAGTCAAAGGGACTTAGAAGTAATCATGAGTTTGTTTCACTGATGTTGCAGGTGCACTGGATCCCACAGATCCTACAGATCCCACAGATCACTAGCTTGAAAAGTCAACCATCAAATGATGATATTCGTAATAAAGACACGGTATTAAATTCCAAATAATTTTTATAAAAACACATTTTTGATTATATTATATACATTTAATTTTAATATCATAATTTATCAGAAAGTCTTTAAAAATTGGGGAGCTGTAAAGCTCATCATAGCAGACACAAATTTTCCAAAATTCTAGCTGTAGCATAAAAGCTAAGCTTGAACTTTATTAACCACAAATCTTATCAGTAATTTTTTTTCCTTTCAAGATTTTTATTTAAATTCCAGTTAGTTAACATACAGTGTAATATTAGTTTCAGGTGTAGAATTGGTACATATTCAATATGTACATACAACACCTGGTGCTCATCACAGCAAGTGCACTCTTTAATCCCCATCACCTATTTACCCATCCTCCCACCTACCTCCCCTCTGGTTATCATCAGCTTGTTCTCTATAGTTAAGAGTCTGTTTCTTGGTTTGCCTCTCTCTTCTTTTCCCCCTATGTTCATTTGTTTTGTCTCCTAAATTCCACATATAAGTGAAACATATGGTATTTGTCTTTCTCTGACTGACTGACTTACTATTCTTTGCATAATACTCTCTAGCCCAATCCACGTTGTTGGATGTCAAAATGTCAAAATTTTGTTCTTTTCTATGGCTGAGTAATATCCCATTGTGTGGGATATTTATCCATTCATCAGTGGATGGACACTTGGGCTCTTTCCATATTTGGCTATTATTGATAATGCTGCTATAAACATCGGGGTGCATGAATCCCTTTGAATCAGTATTTTTATATCATAAATACCTAATAGTGCAATTGCTGGATCATGGCATAGTTCTATTTTTAACTTAAAAACGTATTTTTGAAACATCTGTTTAAATGGGTTATACCTATTTGGATGAAGTGGACTGTTTTTAATATGTCATTTAGTTTTGTAATGGATGTGTCTAGGAATAATTCATTTTTAATCTAAGAAAATTTTATAATTTTATAATTTTTTTATAAATTATGTTATTCTGATGATGAAAATAAACACGGAACTGGGGAAAATTTGGTTTGGACCTGAGGAAATCAGGTGCATGTGTGTGTGTATACAGTCGACCCTGGGACAACATGGGTTTGAATTGTGCAGGTTCAATTATAGGTGGAAATTTTGTAGTACAGGACTAGAGAAATAAAAATTTTTCTCTAGCTGGCATTATTTTAGGTATACCATATATAATACATATGATGTACAAATACATATGACATACATGTTAATTGCCTATGTTATCGGTAGGGCTTCTGGTCCACAGTAGGCTGGTAGTAGTTAAGTTTGTGGGGAGTCAAAAATTGTAAGTAGATTTTTGATTGCGTGCATTGTTCAAGGTCAACCTAACCTAACCTCAACATTGTTCAAGAGCCAACTGTATATATATTTTATATACATATTTATATATATATGAATATATGTATATTCATTGAATATAAAAGGTAAATAAAAGGGGTTAGCTTTTTATCTAATTTTCAAAGGAATCCATACTTTTAAGAGACAGAAAAAGAAAATAATAGCTTTAATGGTATTTAATTGTGAAGAAGACTTGCAAATTTGGGGCACCTGGTTGACTCAATCGGTTAAGCGTCCAACTTCAGCTCAGGTCATGATCTCACAGTTCGTGAGTTGGAGCCCCTGCATTGGGATCTGTGCTGACAGCTCAGAGCCTGGAGCCTACTTCAGATTCTGTGTCTCCCTCTCTCTCTGCACCTCCCCTGCTCACGCTCTGTCTCTCTCAAAAATAATAAAATAAACATTAAAAAAATTTAAAGACTTGCAAATTTGACAAGAGTCCTTCATAAGTGTGTCATTGGTTTGGGCATCCTGGCATATTAACCATCACCACATACAAGAGGCTCAGGAATTGATTTTTTTTCTAGACTGTTCAGGACAGTCAGTTCTGTTCAGGACAAAAACACCTCCAATAATCTTGTCCTCAGCTACTCATTCCCATGACCAAACCCTACAGCGTTTTCCAAACTTCTTGAACTTACTATAAATTAAGAAATGCATTTTGTATTGTGACCCAGTATAAACAGACCTGTATATGTACATGATTTATATGAATATACATATTATATATAATTGAAAAAAACATGTCACAAAGCAATTCTTGTCCTTATTACTTCTAACACACTCTAATATTTTTCATTCTACTCTATTTTAATAATGCTGATCCTGACCCACTAGACCTATTTCACAACAGCTGACATGAGTCATGACCCACCCTGAAATTATAGCCATAAATTCTGTCATTACAAATAACTCCAACACTTCCATAGCCCCTGTTAAAGCACCCAGATCCCCATTTTCCCTCTTATCTTTCCAGCTTATTTCTCAGAGAATCCCAGCTCCTATAATTCCTCTATACCAGCAGAACATATAACCCATTGATTCTACCATTTTTCGTTGAATCTGTCCCTTTATAGCCTCATTACCCTTCACACCAAATAAATGCCATTAATTCTTTATTATAATCACTTTTTTGCATTGTCTCTCTTCTTTTCTTCCCTCTTGCTTTGTCTTACTGTCCTAGTAAAACTCGAGTCTTGGTTAAATCTAAGTCTGTGAACTCTGGGCCTGCGTGCCAGCAGGTGAACACAGTTGGAGGTAGACATGCAGCCATGCTGCTGGTCTCACTTCTAATTTGTCAAAACTGACTCCAGGTGGATCTTAGTGCCCTTATAAAGCTCATCTGACCTCATGCTCTAAACACCATTGCGCTGGTGATGCCCATTTTATGTCTCCAGCACTACTCTCTCTCCTGAACCACAGATTTGCATATATTAATTGCCTGTTCAGCAGATTTACTTGGAGGTCTAAAAGGCACCTCAAACTTAATATGGCGAAAGCCAAGCTCCTGTTCACCAATCCCCACCTCAAATCTTCCTCTCCTACAGCCTCCCCACCTCAGAAAATGCTACTCCATTCTTTTAGTAGCTTTCCACCTCCCTCACAATGGAAGTCCTCCACAATGACACCCCCATAGTTACCTTTCTGACCTCTCCCACTAACTTTCCACACTCAGCCAACACCAATCACACTCGCCTCTTCTTCATTCTTCATGCCAAGCATACTCCCACACCACTGCCTCCACCCTTGCTGTTCTTCCACATGCTTTCCTTTTTTTAAAAAAAATAATTTATTGTGAAATTGGTTTCCATAAAACACCCAGTGCTCATCCCAGCAAGTGCCCTCTTCAATATCCATCACCCATTTCCCCCTCTTCCCCACCCCCCATCCACTCTCAATTTGTTCTCTGTATTTAAGACTCTCTTACGGTTTGCCTCCCTCCCTCTCTGTAACTTTTTTTCCCCTTCCCCTCCCCCCTGGTCTTGTGTTAAGTTTCTCAAGATCCACATATGAGTGAAAACATATGGTATCTGACTTTTTCTGACTTATTTCACTTAGCATAATACTCTCCAGTTCCAGCCACATTGCTGCAAATGGCAGGATTTCATTCTTTCTTGTTGCCAAGTAGTATTCCATTGTTTATATAAACTACATCTTCTTTATCCATTTCTTCTCTCATATGGTTTCATGGCCCACCTTCTTTAGATCTTCACTCAGTGTGGCCCTTATGATCACCCATTTAAAATTTCATCCCATCTCTACTACAGCACTCCATATTCCCATCCCTGTTTTATTTTTCTCCTTAGCACTTATTAACATACTATATAATTTACTTACTTATTCTGTTTATTGTCTGTCTCCTCTATCCAGACTATAAGCTCTAGGAGAACAGGAATTTTTTACTATTTTGCTCTTGACTATCCTTACAAGTGCCTGGTACATAGTATAATAAATGTGTTCAGTGAATAAATAGATAAGTGAATGCCAGTGTCATGTAAGTCCACATATTACATCTGAGTTCCAATGGTGAAACCAAATGTCCTAGGAGTTTAATTGGGATTGTCAATCTATTTTATACAACTTCATGACCAGTATGCAGAATCTGCTCTCTTTTATATTGCTGTGAACACAGAATCAGTTTCATTTGCCCAATGATAACATTGTCCCCAACTTACCTGGGAAACATGCGTGCACACATACACACACACACACAGAAGTAAGAAAGTCAGAGATACCTTGATCTTTCTACATCTCAAGACTAAGATCCCATTCCTAGGATATTTGCTTGAGAGATGCAACTTTCTTCCAGATCCTGCTAAAGGATGGGGAAGCACAGATTTCTGAGAGCTCCAGGTATGACTAAGCTTGACCCAGAGGTCCTTGTCTTTCAGATAGGGAAGGTAGAACCCAGAAAAAATGAAAATCACAGGTTCAAGAAGTTGTCTGTTTTGCAAGAAGTTTTAATTTACCTTTTGAACAGGCAATTCTTAGGAAGAACTACTCACTCTACAAAACTTTTTAATTGTGCAAAATATAAAGCAAAGCACCCATTCTGGACTCAAGGTATACAGGTTAATTTAATCCCAAGAAGAAAACACTACCTGTCCGAGTTAGCATAGGAGAGAGTTTTAAAAAAAGAGATTGTTTTGTAGATAAGATAATCACATGAGGAAGATTAGGTTGCTGTGGGAGACAGAGATGGGGTGTTGAAAATTCCTCCCATCAGCTTGGAGAAGATTTGAATATCTATGGGATGAGGCAGATGACTAACAGATGAACTTCATAAGAAGCTGAGAAGTTGGTGAGGGGTTGAGGGCCTGGTACTGATGAAACAATTCATTGAACCTTTTTGTAAAACCAAAAGAAAACAAACAAAACAATAATGCATAATAAGCACTCAGAAACTGTAATTAATAAATTTGGGTACAAATAGAGCTGCCTTAGAGCTTAAATGACCAAATATAGCATAGAGCTGAAAAGAAAATTCTCCTCATCTCTGTCTGTCTGAGGACTGGAGCTTTGGGACCATTCAAAGACAGCACCCTTGACAAAAAGGTGAATACTGTTAGCAGCAACCAGGGTGAGGCTTTCAGAGGCCCCATGACCTGGAAATAGAAGACCATATTGGATATGTCTGTGCAGACGCATGAGACACCCATTCAGGGGCTCCCAAAAATAGCCTGGAGAACTTTAAGGGGGCAGGTTCCATATGGGGGGAATGGGTAGGTGCTCAGAGAAAAGTGACTTGGGCCCACAAGTAGGCTGCTTTGGCCACTCAATGTTCTCATACATGCCTATGAGGCAACTGAGAATAATTTTTAAGAGTATGCATAAGTTTAAATCAATCTGGGATCCAAGGTGGGCTAGTGAATTAATTTATTTATTAATTTATTATTCTTGTCTAGTCAGTTCCTAAAGGGAAAGGATAATTGGGATTTCAGCTAAGAGCTCCAAGGAGTAGTCTAAAGAGGCCCAGTTCAGGCAGACTGACTTCTCAGCTATCCTGAGGATTTAGGTGGAGTAATTAAGAAACACCGGATCCCCTTCAGACTGGAACCTATGAAAGTCTCAAACTTGGAGAACCACTTTTAAGCATAATTAACCATGATTCTTTCCATGATACGAAAAGAATTACTTGGGGTCACTGAAAACAAAACCCCATATGCCCCAAGTTGATAACCGTACAGACTTTCTAGTAACATCAGCATGTAATTTTGTTGTAATAAAATAATCCTAGCACGAGAAAGAAAGCTGGAAAAGAAAATAATTCAAAATGAAAAAATTCAAAAGAAAAGAAAAAACCCATGGCATGACATATTTAGACAACTTGGGGTTTTTTACAGCAAGTCAAGTTACAGCAAATTCTGTATAATGGAGTAATAATGAGTATATAGCAAGAAAGAGTGTTTCCATTTTGCATTTTAGTATTCATTCCTTTATTTAACAAAATAAAAAATAAAAAAATTGAAACAAGCTCTTGGTTGTTTTACCTGGAGGCTTAAAGTTTGTCCTCAACTTTGTGATTCATGATGCACCTCCCAGAGGGGCATTATTAACAATGCTGAGCCATCTGGTGGCCTCCTGTTTTAGCCAATCATTCTTGCTAAGTAGATATTAAGATCAGTTGTTCCTGCAGTGCTGAAGGAGTGCACATGCTGTAAACATGTAAATGTAACAATCTTTTTAAACATTATTTTAAATTTGGATATCCTCTACACTTTTGTGCCCACTGCTTTAGTTACAGCTCTGCCCTTGAAACTTGTTTCATCGACATCTGATCTCAAGTGTCATTGAAAGGTATTGGGAGGGGGATATATTTACGAAGACTTGAAGACAATAAAGGATAAATCTAAGTGATGTTAAAGACAGATTCCCAAGATCACTGGCTACTGTCAATCTCCCAATATCCAGTAAATCTTCAGTTTTGTCACTGGCTTTCTGTGAACATATAAAGCCGTATGTTGTGAAGAGGTCAGTATCATATGGCAGCACGCTGGCCAGAAGGTGATAGCTAGCTAAGTCAGAATACTGTCAATTGCTGGACAAGTTTCTGTGTAAATTAAAATTTAAAACCTGATATTTCAAAATAGTGCAAAACTTAGCTCTCATATTTGCATTGGCTATATGAGGTGGAGATGTAATCCATGTTTGTTCTGACTATTCTGTTAAGGGTTCTCTAGCAACTTTCTTTTCTATACCCAGTTAGTATTCCACAACAACTATAAAAAGACTGTTCACAGACTGACCTTCAGTAACTTCTAAACTGTACAAAGAACCCCTAGACAATGTCAGCCTCTGAATACCCTAACAGCCCTAGAGAGGAGAGGCCAGGGCTGGAGGGAGGAAAAGAGAAGAATGCACACAGCAGGGAAGAGTCTTAGCAGGAAAGCAGGTAATTGTGGTCCTCAGTCAATGCTAGGAAAAGGACAGAATGTGGTAGAGAAGACTATTGATGGGTCATGGGGAGACAGGAAAGACCAAATCCCTTCCAACCTCTAAAAATCTGACTTTAGTCATTTCTTTAATTCCTTTTATAAAAACAGAAAATTCCTCATTCCCATCTCGTGCTCCACGTCCACATTTTTGCTAAGGGGAACGCATAAAATGAAGTCCTCTACCTTCATCTGGATGGGGAAGGCCACAGCTTCCCTCTTCTGTCAGCACATATTACAAGGAGAGGAGAAGGGATGCTTTCTGCCTGCTGGGCTCCAAATAAAGCTCTGTTTATGTTCCCTTGGAGTTCACATTCAGAAAAAAAAAAATCACATAGTGACCCCCTAAACAACCCAAAAAGGCTACAGGGAGACTTGATAATGGAATAGTTCACTGGGAAAGAGCAAAAGGCTTAAGTTCCTGAGTTACAAAACAGCCCCAAGAGAAAGCATTATCCCATGCCCCAGCCGTGTCGTGCCACATGCCCCGATGGTTGCTTTCTTTTCCACAACGAATTGTGTTTTCACATCTATTGTTGCAAATGTTTCAAGGCCACTAGAAGCTAGTGAGTCCTGTTTCTGACACGGCTGGAGAGCAGATTGTCGGGGATCGGGGGCACCTTCCCTGAGGAGTGAGCCCTTTTCTCTCAAGGCACCAGTCGCCTCGCAGTCATTGGAGGCAAAGAATGCAGAGCCCCGCCCGTCACGCTGCCGTAATAGACTGTGATTAAACCTTGGCTGAACTTTCCCTCACAAAACAAGGTATCACATAAAGTATCCAAAATCAGGGGTATTGGGGAAAAACAATCATTCACTTGTTCAACCTAAAAAAGGTTTCTAGATCTAATTGTTACCTGCAGCGCACAACATACAAAGGTTGCTGGCTACAAGACAGAGTTGTATAAATAGCATGACAAACAGCTGCAGATTTCAATTACTCCATGATCATCAGTGTATAGAAGAAAGAGGCAATTTTGCAGAGGAGAAACCACAGGGAATACATTGGACTGACAACTGCCTGGAATTCAATTTGCCGAAGTGATATTGAAATATGGGGGAGAAGTCGCAGTGCACTGATTAAGTTTCAAGCTGCTGCATTACTAATACTATCTCATGAACCTGTATGCTCTGCTATCACCATGGCAACGTGATCATCAGAGCAATCCCGAAAACCGGCTACCCCATAGACTGTTCATTTACATTTGTGATAAATGCTGGAAAAGTCAGGTACATTAATAAGCCAGGACTCTCACAGAACCTGGCATCCCAGAAAAATTGCAAAGAGCAGAAAATATCGTTTTTCTATACCTTTACTTATTTGACACATATAAACAAACAAATAAGAAAGATGAATGAACAGGAGAGCCAAATGTTCATCCAAGAAGAAATAAACACAGAAAATCTGTTTTACTATAGCGGTGGTGATATTTAGATTTGCCCAGAGCACCTAATGGGGATTAAAATACCCTGCTTTGAGATATTTGAGGGAAAGAGGGGTCATACACACACAAATACACACAGGTAAAGTTAAGAAGGTCACTTAACAGAATCAAATTGTTGGTTCTCATTGCACATAGATGTACAAAAATTCTTCGCATAACTAAAGTTTTTGCTGAATATATTTACTGTGCTTACTGAATGAATTAAAAATAATAAGCATTTTTGACAAACTGGACTTATCAATTTGACTCATTATAAAAATTTCTCATTTTCAAAATTTTAATTTCTATTTCCTTAACTTTGATTATAAAGGAAAAGTGAAATATAAAAAAGTATATACCATTTCTGGCTTTTCATTTTTATTAGGGAAATTTGATTTCCTGATAGAGTATGACAGAAATATTAGAATCTAACTTGGGAAGTATGCTATTTTTCTGTAAAATTAATCAGATGAGAGAAAAATATCAGAGCTACACTTTTAAATGTTTGCTTTTTGAGAAATGGCAAATGGACATGTATCCTCTAAAAGTACTCAACATCTAATATTTTTCAAGTGTTTCCAGCCAATATCTTCCATTTCAATAGAATGACACCTTCGTCTTTCAGCCCCTGTCTGTCCGAAGGCTATATATCATCCTTAACAATGAGAATCTTTCTTCAGGCTTATGTGATATTGCAAGCTGGCAGCTAGGACAGTTTATTCTTATGCACTATATTAAAAAAAATCTGTTTCCCAAATAGTCTGCTCATTGCAGTTCAAACAAAGTTCACTCTTAGCAGGATCCTACAATAAAAATCTCCAGAAGCAAAGACAACGTGCAATGCATTGTTGTTTTATTAGCAAACTATTTAGAGGGTTGTTATATTGTGTTACTGCAATACCGGAATGTAGTAATTTTCATTCCAAAAGAAACCCATATCTCACATGGAGGAGCAGTCAATAACAGACACCTGAAAGAAAAAGTAACAAAACTTCTAATCCTCTCTTTGGCTCTTTCTTGGGCAGACTTCCCAGACTGTATTACCAGTCTATGCATGCATTCCCATTCAGATCTTCTCACTTTGTCCTATTTCCTGGACCTCTCAATGCTTCCTTGTTCTTTGGAAAGCACCAAGGCACAGAGGGAAACACACAGGATTTGGTATATATTAAACTTGAGTTGAAGTCTCAATTCCCAACTCTGTAACACTAGGTAAGTCAGTCATTTGATTTCATGCATCTAATTTTCCTCATATGTAAAATGGGGATCACAACTATTTAAAGATTAGATGAAATAATATATTGAGTGTGTACGTGTCTGCCCCATGATAGAAATCCAGTCAAGGTTAGTTCATTCCTCCTACCTTCCTTCAGGACACCTGCCCCATCCATCATGCTCACCTGTTCACTGAAGTACTCCTAAGAGCTTCCCCTTTCACTGTTCTTCACAAAAACTTTCCTGAACAAATAGTCTAACAATGCCACTATATCCTAAACTGAATACCCACATAAGCCTTATCAGTTAGACCATTTGGCTGTACCCTATCGAATTCCTTTTGCATTTTGCATTGGTTTGCATTTCAGACCAATGTCCCCAATCACCCTCTCCTTTCTCCCTCTCTTCTTCTAGCACTTCCTTAGTTCCTCTCCCAATTCATTTTCCCCTGGAGTATCCAGGTACTTCCTCTCCAGGAAGACAAAGACGATTGGAAAGCTTCCCATGGAAACAGTGTCCAAATTGGGCAAGTTATAATATTAAAATATCTCTGGAAAATTTTGGTAGATTTACAAAAGCATAAATAGCAAAAAGAAATGTCAGAATCTCAAACAGACTGGGTTCTGACTCAAGCTCTTTTGAAGTTGAGCAGGTAAGTTGGGAATTAATAATGAAATAAAAGAAATAATAATTCATCCAATACTGGGCACAGATTTCCCAAATAGAAGCTGCTCACAATACCCTCTCCACCACATTAGACTGAAGAGTTCACTTTCTCTTTACTCAACATGCGTATAAGAGAGAGTTGAAGAAGGAGATGAAATGAGCAATTGCCCATCTCCAACCATTCCATATGTCCTCTTCTTTTGTTCGGGCTGCTATAAACAAATACCATAGACTGGTTGGTTTAAAGAGCAAACATTTCTTTCTCACAGTTCTGGAGGCTGGAAAGTCTAAGATCAAGACACTGGTAGATTCAGAATCTGATGAGGGCCCACTTCCTGGTTCATAGACAGCTATCTTCTTCCTGTGTCCTGATAGGCAGAAAGACCAAAGGAGCTCTTTGGTATCTCTTTTATAAGGACACTAATCCCACTTATCACGGCTCCACACTCATGACCTAATTACCAACAAAAGTCCCCACTCCCTAATACCATCACACTAGAGGTTAGGATTTTCAATATGTGTATTTTGGGGGAACACATACAGTTCATAACACTCCCAGAACTCTTCCATTTCTGTAAGCAAAACTTCTCTTTCTCCTCCACACCAAAGTGTACCGGTATGGTAGTGGTGAGAATCTCACTGAATTAGAAGTGAGGAGAACCAAGTTTTGGCTTCAGATCTGACACTACTTACCCATGAGATCTTTGGTGTCATAAGACCTCTTGGCCTCCATTTCTTCTTTCAGGGATAATCATTTTAGACCAAAGACCCCTTTGACAGTCTGATGAAGCCTGTGAAACTCTTCTCAAAAGAATGCATTTATTTTTTTTATTTAAAAAATATTTTTGGGGGGCGCCTGGGTGGCTTAGTTGGTTAAGCAACCGACTTTGGCTCAGGTCATGATCTCACAGTTTGTGAGTTCGAGCCCTGCCTGGGGCTCTGTGCTGACAGCTCAGAGCCTGGAGCCTACTTGAGATTCTATGTCTCGCCCTCTCTCTACCCCTCCCCTGCTCACGCTCTGTGTCTCTCTGTCTCTCAATAATAAGTAAACGTTAAAATTTTTTTTTAATTTTTTTAATGTTTATTTATTTTTGAGAGAGAGAAAAGACAGAGCACAAACAGGGGAGGGGCAGAGAGAAAGAGAGGGAGACCAGAATCAGAAGCAGGCCCCAGGCTTGGAGCTAAGCTGTCAGCACAGAGCCCAGCATCAGGCTCTAACCGACTAACCGCAAGATCATGACCTGAGCCAAAGTCCAACGTTTAACCTACTGAGCCACTCAGGTGTCCCACAGAAGAATGCATTTAAATGTATAAAATAAAATAATAGGAATACAAAGAAAAAGAAAACCAATTACATTAAAATATAGTTATCAAATATTTTAAAAACAAAATTATGATATAATAATATCTATGCTTCCTTATTAATTCAATTAATAAAATGGTTTACTGGCAGGTTTAAAATCACTAAGTTTGAGGCAGAAATGATTATAAATGATACTTCAAAATATCTGCTATAAATGATATATCTGATAAAGAATTAGTATCCAAAATCTATTAATAACTTTTAAACTCAACACACAAAAACAAATAATCCGGTGAAGAAATGGTCAGAAGACATGAATAAAGTCTTCTCCAAAGAAGACATCCAGATTGCCAACAGACACATGAAAAGATGTTTAAAGTCACTCACCATTGGGGAAATACAAATCAAAACCACAATGAGACACCAACTCATACCTGTCAGATAAAATTAATTACACAGGAAACAACAGATGTTAGTGAGGATGTAGAGAAAGGGGAACCCTCTTACACTGTTGATGGAAATGCAAACTGGTGCAGCCACTCTGGAAAACAGTATGGAGGTTCCTCAAAAAGTTAAAAATAGAACTACCCTATGTCCCAGAAATTGCACTACTAGGTATTTACCCAAAGGATACAAAAACACAGATTCGGGGCGCCTGAGTGGCGCAGTCGGTTAAGCGTCCGACTTCAGCCACGTCACGATCTCGCGGTCCGTGAGTTCGAGCCCCGCGTCAGGCTCTGGGCTGATGGCTCGGAGCCTGGAGCCTGTTTCCGATTCTGTGTCTCCCTCTCTCTCTGCCCCTCCCCCGTTCACGCTCTGTCTCTCTCTGTCCCAAAAATAAATAAACGTTGAAAAAAAAA
>NW_024412376.1:57810751-57825810 GCF_014898765.1 Herpailurus yagouaroundi
TATATACAATGGAATATTCCTCAGCCATAAAAAGAATGAAATGTTGCCATTTGCAACAACATGCAAAACATGCCATTTGCTAGAGTGTATTATGCTAAGTGAAATAAGTCAGCCAGAGAAAGACAAATACCATATGATTTCACTCATACGGTGAATTTAAGAAACAAAGCAGATGAACATAGGGGAAGGGGGTAAAAAAGGGAATAAAACCATAAGAGACTCAACTATAGAAAACAAACTGAGGATTGATGGAGGGGAGATGGGTGGGGGATGGGCTAAATGGGTGGTAAGTATTAAGAATGGCACTTGTGTTAAGCACTGGGTGTTATATGTAAGTGATGAATCAGTAAATTCTATTCCTGAAGCCAATGTTACACTATTTGTTAACTAGAATTTAAATAAAAATGGAAAAATCTGATGTAATTATAAGTATCTGAAAATATCTGTGATTTTTAATCGGAAAAAAATTACAGGTATTGTTATAATACTATGATTTATGACCTACATTCTTAATCTGAAAAATGCAAAATTTCAGTAAAAGTTTACTTAAAATGTTTTTGTAAGTTAGGGAATTCTGCTAAGTGATCTCTAAAATACCTTTTGACTCTGATATTATGATTCCATTATTTTCACCAAGCCATTTTTCATCACTCTCACTTAGTTCTGAATGCTTGCCTCCTGATTACACTGGGCTCCACATCATGTAGAACTTCAGAGAAAGCCATTTTAATGTTGTCTTCACCATCATATTAGAATTTGTCAGCCCAATCTGTTACAACAGTTATAACTCCAAATCCTGATTCGTCATGATCATCTTTTCTGCTAAGCCTCCCTTTGTTTCAGTTTTTTCCTGGTAGAATGAGAATGATGATGGTTCTCACCATATGGCTGCTATGAGAATTAAACAAAGCTGCAATACAGAAAGCAGTTATAATAGCCCCTACAGTACAGTGGAGTTACAAAAGACATTAAATGTGGTTTTTTTCCTTATTAACAATATTATTCCATTACTTTTGGCCACACTTATAAAGGAAGATATAGAACATGTTACCTTCACCCACTACAAATATATGTCATTTAGCTTCCACTGGGTCTTATCACTGCCTTATTCATCTCTTATTCACCATTAATTTGTTAAATATTGAATGTGGGGCTTTGAGCACACAACTGTGTGTGAAGCACTACTGTAGATGCTACAATCTAATTCATTAACTTACTCATTTATTAAATAAATATTTATTGAACACTTACAGTGTGGTAGGCACTGTTTGGGGTATTGGCTATCTACCAAAGAACAAAAGAGACAAAATCTCATAAAGCTTATATTCCAGTAGTAATATTACCATTTGATCATGGTCAACAAGGCCCCCATTCTACTGAATCTTACATTCTAGTTGGAGGTGACAGGTAATAAGTTACAAGCAAATAAAGTATAAGCAAATAAATAAATTATAAGTAAATAAACAAGAATATCAGGTAATAATAAGCATTACTGTAATTCATGATCAGTTCACCATTTGCTTTCTCCTACCTCTCTTCCATACAAATAATAATAATCTTGGATCTTGCTTCCCTCTTAGAGATATCTTGCTCTTCCTCCACAACTGAGATATATGTATTCTATAACTTATATTTTTTATCAGTAATTCCCTACTAGACACCCATAATTTAAGTTTCCATTTCCTCCAATCTACTGAAACTATTCTCTGAAAGGTCATCATTAACTCCCTTTTGATTAAAATCCTTTTAGAAATTATATCCCTTTAGGTCTCTCTAAACTGTTTTGTATAGATAATTATAGTCTACTTAAAATTCTCATCTTTTTGGAGTTACTGTTCTGTTCCCTTTTTCCCTACCACCTTCTACTGCCATTTTTACTCTACTTCTCTTACTGGACTGTCTTCCAACTAATAACCCCTTTCCAGTGAATTCTCTTGAAGGTTCTATTTGCCCTCTGCTCTTTCCTGATATCTCAATGCAAATGACTTCCAAACCTGCACCTCAAGCCCTGGCTCCTCACCAGTGTAGGATCAGTCATCCATATGATATATCTATTCAGATGATCCAGTGGCCCATCAAAATCTGTACATTCAGCAAACCAAAGATTCTCCTATCTCTAATGTGGTTAATGGTCACACTTCACCCCTATCATGGGATGCCTAGTTCCTTCTCTTCCTCTTTATTATCATGAGTAGAATGAGGAGGGAAAAGGTCTTTATGACTCTTTTCTCTCTTGAATATTAATCTGAGTTGAATCATATTCCATGGATACAACTGAACCACAATGTTTGCAGTGACAGGGCATTAGTGATTCACATATGTTGGTATAGCTTCTCTCTCTGGTACTCTCCAGTACCCTATGCTCCACAGCACTAGAACCTGTATCCTTGGAAAAATCTAGCTATATTTGTCTCTCTTCTTGCCATAAATGTTGTCAGGGAATCTGACATTCTTTGTGTCCAAAGATTAAGGTTAAGATTTGAAAACAGGTAGAGAAAGATCTCCATTTATGCTTGGTCATATGCAGATCCCTAGTCTGTTGGCAGAGTGGGACTTCATTTACCATGTGCCATTATGTCTTGTGTATACATATACATATACATATATATACATATATGTACCGCACCTGAATTGCTAATAATATCCACATTACAAGGCAAAGTTCAAATATTTTTATAGCAATTAATACCATAAGCTCTGCATTGAAAAAGCTCAGAGTATGACTCTCAAGTTCATTACATAATACCTGTGTGAGTTTAATCAAGTTATTTAACATCTCTGAGATTTTACTGAGTACAAATGTGAGTTAAAAGAGATAATCTGTCTGCAGTATTTAGCACTATTGCTGGAAGGTAGGAAGCATTCAGTAAATGCTCACATAGCCTTGAAGCCTGTGCCCCTCTTTCAGGCTTTCCTATATTACTTAACATATAAAAGTATGAATTTATAGAACATTACCGGTTTACTACCATTGATAGTTTTCTAAATGTCCATGTATAGTCTTTTATCTCTAACAAGGAATTTGAATCTCCTTGTGGGCCATACTTAAAGCTTTACCTTTTCCCAAAAAGCCAAGAGTGACCAGCACAGTACCCGCAAACCTCAAAAGCATATGACTGTCAAGTGCTACATAACAGGTAACGCAGGGTCACATTTTTAATCATGTTGCCAATAAATATTTTTACTACAGATCAAAAAATGTGCCTGGCACATGAATGGCAGCTTTTGCCATTAGTCAAACATCCTAGTTTGTAGGAATTTTTACTATAGCAGAGCTCTGTAGAAGATTGCAGCACCAACCCAACCCCAACCCCCACCTACCTGTGCAGTAAGCTAAATCAGGCAAAAATAAATAAATAAATAAATAAATAAATATATATATATAAGATTTCTCCTGACCAGTGTTTCAAGTGATGCCACATCATTGCAGGTTGTATAGGAACCAATCTAGGATGCAACCCCCAAAATAACCAAACAAATGAGCTCGATGGTACTTCAAGGCAAACAAGTAGAATCATGAATAGCAATAAATAACAAACAGCTCTTGCTCATTATACTGTGATGACTGGAGTAAACAGTACAGACAGCTAATGCATCCACACAATATCTGTCAAATTATGTTGTAGTAAATATTATGTTATTGAATATTTATTTGCATTTCATGAAATATAATTTAAGTGGAATATTTCAGAGACTCTTTCCATTTGGAATCTGACCTCCACATGTATGTGAATTCATTTCTGAGGAGCAAAAGGAAGGTGAGGCTTAATAACTTCTCATTCTTGTTTTTCTCTCATTTATCAATCCCTTCAAACTGGGCAACTGCAATGTTCTTAAAAAAAAAATCTTTTGTAACACCCTGTGTTTCCCTCCAACAGTTAAGGTTAGAGCTTATTCACTTTACCATCATCACATTACAATTATAGAGTAAAAAGGAAAAAAAAAAAAGAGAGAGAAAAAAATTAATGCTCTGCTTCAGAGGACAAGGTATTATTATTTTTAATGTTGTTATTTGGGCAATTTGTTTTTTTTCTTCAGTACTTAATCAAACTTTAATCAAGCCAAGAGCCTAAAGCAGACTTCTGAAAAGAAAAATGGCCAAATGCACATGCCCAATCACCACTGCCAGGTGAGTAACTCTTCTCTCTGGTTCAACAGAGTGTGAGCCCTGATAGTACATCAGGCCTCAACTTTCTTAGGGTGGCTTGCCAGCAAAGAGAAGCAATGCAATTTTAGCCTGTGTACACAAACACATCCGTCACAGAGCAGGGGAAGAATGCCCCAATGTTGCCCTTAGGAGCATCATCTACTATGAAATACAGTATACTGCTCCCAGCCCTGGCAAATCAGGAAAGTTTTGATCAAAGAGGGAAGAACTCAGAGGGGAGTTACAAACGTGGATGGAGGAAGAGCAGAAAGTTTTAAAAGACTGTAGCAAATATTCTGTGGCCAGGCAATGACTAAGACATATGAGGAAAACATTTACAAGCACAAGGAGAGGGTAAACATGAAGGAGAGAGAGGAATTGTTTGGGGTGCACAAAAGCGGAATAACAGCAGTAATGAGATGAAATTGAGCAAAGGAAAACTTAGGCTGAACATCAAGGAAGAGTTTGCTAACAGCAAAGCCTATTAGACTGCCAAATGGCCTCTCAAGGGAAGAGGTTTGAGCTCCATTGTCCAGGTCATTTAAAACTGGACTGGACAAAAGCACTCAAGGAAACAGTGTGGGAAACAAGCCTTCCCCAGCAGGGGAGAGTCAAGATGACCTACCAGTTCTTGTTCCCTCTCTCTAATTTTTGTGATATATAACATCACATCATTACATGGCCTCCAAATGGGCTGCTCCTTGGGCTGAGGGTATAATGAGAGTGGATTACTTAGCATGCAATGTACTCCAGGGGAAGCATGCGGAGGCCCAACCTGTAAACCACAGCTCATTAACCAGCAGCTACTCAAATTATTCTGTGCATCTCTGGCCTCATTCAAATTAGAATCAGAGTTTTCCCTGCCAGGCCAGATGAAAGCTTCAAGTTTTCAGCATTTTACAGTCTGTTTTACTATGAGCTATGAATTCCACATGTTTTTAAAATTTTGATTTTGTCTCAACAGATATGAAGGAAAAAGGTGCTAGGAAATAATTGGAAAATGGCAACTGACATAGCAGACTGTTTTCGGCATGGGATATGATGCTGCAATAGCTGATAGAATAAAGCCAGTCACTTGGTAGAACAAGCGGTTTTCATTGGAATGAAACTTCCATCTATTAATATCCTTGAAGGATTGCAATATACATACATATGGGTATGGGACTCCAGTAGCCCCTCATAAAACTAGTCCGTGGTAGCTAAGTAAACACTTCTTGGCTTCTTCATTGCTGGTCCTTGCTTTCAGGGCACCTTCTGATCTTTAGATGTGAATCAGCAAGAAAAGGGGAAGGTTATTAGAAAATGATGCCTCACGCTTCCATGAGTTGTTAATAATGTTTTCCAGTATAGTTTATGGAGATCAGTCTTGATGTTGTAAAGTTATACCTTAAATATGATTTTCTATCGTATTTAATCAAACATCAGTGTCGATGCTTATTGTGTGCCTGTCTTTTTCATCCTGCTTGTTCCACTGTTTAGACCATGAGAACAGTTATTTGTTAATGATTCTTCCTCCTTCCCCCCAGAAAATACGCCCTACCTTAAAAAATACTAAATCAATGTAATGTTTACCTGCAGTCTTAATCTGTGTCCTTCAACTTAAGTCCCAAAATTAACTACTCCTACTCTCAAAGTCTATTCAATCATCCTGTATTATAGATTTTTGTTTTGCAAAATTTCAGCCATGCCATATCATCAATTTATCCACCATTCAGCAATTATTTAAGTAAGTAAATAATATATGCCAGGCCCCGTGTTAGACCCTAGAACTACAAAATAACTGCTTCTGTCCCAACCTCAAGGTGCTCATGTTCTAGCTGGAGAATCAGACAACAACATGGAAGTGTCTCATCAGAATGACAAACTGTTTTGGGAGTACAGAGTGAAAGATAACTGACTTGGCAGAAATCAGTGTGATAGCATGAGAAATATCTGGTCTAACTTACCTCTGTTCTTACAAAATTTCTCTAACTTTCCCTTATCCTTACCTCCACTCTGGCACCAGCTTGTAATATCAACATTTCAATCTTCCCAACTGAAGCTCCTTGGATAACCTGCCTCACACATCCTCCACAAATATTCCATCCAGAAGAGCCATTTAATATATTATAGCTACCTTATCATTAGGATTCGAGCCCATCCTTTATATTTAAATTCTACTTATAAATACACAAATGTGAGTTTGAGGCAAGCCTAAATCTTCTTGCTGTTAAGAAGTTGGATATTTCTTAAGACACAGCAGCTATTGGGGCGCCTGGGTGGCTCAGTCGGTTAGGTGTCAGACTTTGGCTCAGGTCATGATCTCATGGTTCATGGGTTTGAGTCCCGCATCAGGCTTTGTGCTGACAGCTCAGAGCCTGGAGTCTGCTTCAGATTCTGTGTCTCCCTCTCTCTCTGCCCCTACCCTGCTTGCACTCTGTCTCTCTCTCTCTCTCTCAAAAATAAACATAAAAAATTTAAAAAAAAAATTAAAAAACACACAGCAGCTATTTAAATTGAAAGAAAATTTAATTCTACACTAATAATATTTTTATCAGTTTCCTAAAAGATCAGTTTCACTCCAGAAAATTATTATTTTATTTCTTTGCCACTCAACTTCTCACTAGGCAGTGTGGGCTTGCTAGCTAAGTTAAAGAAATAAGTGAGGCTTCTCAGTTCAGATCACAGATATATATCTCTCTTTATACTAGCTTTTTTTTTTACGTTTATTTATTTACTTTGATAGAGAAAACACGAGCAGGGCAGAGGCAGAAAGAGAGGGAGAGAGGGAATCCCAAGCAGACTCCAAGTTGTCAGGAAAAAAAAAAACAATGCAGGGCTCGATCTCATGTACCATGAGATCATGACCTCAGCAGAAATCAAGGGTTGGACACTCAACCTACTGAGCCACCGAGGCGCCCCTACACTAGTTTTCTAATAGGCTTACACATTTTCAATCCTCCGTGCCTTTACTCCAACTCTGCACTAGCCTCACTCCTCATTTTCTCTCCTTTAAAAAAGCTTATTATTCCTTACAGTCTTGGGTCAAATATGCCAGTCTCCAGGAAAACTTCCAGGAAAACCAACCCTCAGTAAGGATTAAATCAGGTATATCTGGGGCACCTAAGTGGCTCAGTCTGTTAAGCATCCAACTTCAGCTCAGGTCATGATCTCGGTTTGCGGGCTGTGCTGACAGCTGGAGCCTGAAGCCTGCTTAGGATTCTCTCTCTTCTCTGCCCCTGCACCCCCCTCCCAGTCTCTCTCTCTCTCTCTTTCTCTCTCTCTCAAAAAATAAACATTAAAATTTTTTTTAAATCCTTATTTTTTGAATAAGATATTTTGAAATACCTTCCTCAAATCCTCATTTATTCTGTTCTGTTTTACATTATTCATACACCATTTTAAATTTCTGAAGGACAGAAGGTGTGATTTATCCATCTTTCTATCCTTCAAGGCCTCATGCATACTAGGTGCTCAACTAAAGATTATTGAGTGAATAAATGAATACATATTACTTTGTAATCTGAAAACCATTTGATAATTGTTTTAGTCAGCCTGGGATGCCATAATAAAATACCATACATAGGGTGGCTTAAATGAAAGAAATTTATTTCTCAGAGTCTGGAGGCTAGAAGTGCAACATCAAGATGCTGGCAAGGTAGGTTTCATTCTGAGGCTTCTGCTCTGGGCGGAGTCGTAAGTGGCCATCACTTCCCTGTGTGCTCAAATGACTTGATCTTTGTGTGCAACATAGAATGAGGACAGGAGATTTCTCTCTTTCCCTTTTATTTTATTTTATTTTTTTTTCAACGTTTATTTTTGGGACAGAGAGAGACAGAGCATGAACGGGGGAGGGGCAGAGAGTTCTCTCTTTCCCTTTTAGAAGGGCACTGTTGGGGGAAATTACTAAGAGGATACGACCACCAGATGACCCATGAGCTAGACCCAGGCAACTGAAGGCTCCCACCCTCTCCCCTCTCCTTGGAACGTATGTTCTGCCCACCATTCCCACAGTAGGAACCAGCTTCAAAGATACAACCTTGAGAAAATAATACGTTTCTGAGACCATCTTGACTGAATACATAACTGCACTCAATTAAGGCTTCTATATAAACTGTTAAGATTCTGGTGGATGGGTGCCTAAGATAAGCTTGTGGCCTTGTCTTATGGCTGCAAGATAAGCCTCATAGATAGGTTCCTTTGATTATTAAAACTGCTACCTTCCAATCTGGATGGTCTGCCCCTTTCTTCAGTCTCTCCTTGCCCTCTGTGTTGAGGGTCCAATTCATAAACTGACAGGCTTTAATCTCACACAAGGACCCCACCCTCATGACATAATCTAATCCTAATTACATCCCAAAGTCCTCATCTTTAGACACTATCACGTGTGGAGTTAGGGCCTCAACATTCCTGTCTTGAGAGAGCACAGTTCTACCCACAGCAATAATATATTCATAAAGCTACACACATGCGTGCATTTCTGCACGCACATGCACACATTTGACTCTGTTCCCACTTAATTCTTCCCTCTACTCTATACATCTTTTTCAAACAAATACTAGAGGTCTAAGGCAATTCTGCTGGTATTTGGGACTTGAGATAAAAGAACTGTGGTGAAAGCCCTAGCTTTGTCTGCAAGCTGAGACTCAAGGGGTGCTGCCTCTAACGCATTAATTAAAATCTCCAGTGCTCTGAGAAAGTGATTTATTGCCATACAAATGAGTTGTTCTTTGAATTTCATGTTTAAAATACAACATCATGTTTTAAAATATTAATCCTAGCAGAATAAACTTTCTGAGCATTGTTTGGTCTATGTCTTATGTAGCAGCCACTCTTACATCTGTTCAAACCTGGCTATAGTCACATTTCATGATAAACCAAAGCCTTAAAGCCATCTACACATCTTCATCCTTTAGTGATTAGTCTTAACTGCTTCCTCCAACAAGATTTGGAGAAAAGTGACCAAAATGATTTCCAAAAACTAAGATAAAACCATAGGACTATGGACTCTAAGAGCTAGCTGTTCAAAGTAATTATGGTAGAAATAATAACTAATTGGACTTTGGTGCTTTTACAGTTTATAAAGCACTTTCAGGGTTTATCAATTGTATTTATAGTCCAAATTGCTACCCTTTCCATGCATTTCTCTCTATAAAGTTCCAAATAAGTGCTAAACCAACTTGTTTGGAAAATTTCCAGAGACTGAGAATTCATTACCTTACACAGCCATTCATTCCTTACTTTAGAGGGCTTTAGTTATTCAAATGCTCCACATTATGATCCTAATGAAATTCCCAGCTACCTCCACTCCTTGTTCCTATTTCTGGTCACTGAGTCTCACAAAATATGCATAACCTCTAGGCCTTTGACACCCTTTTATCTTCCTATCACCATATTTGGAAAACATAATTCTTTCCTGTAATTACTGATAATAATAACAATGGCTAACATTTATTCAGTCTTACGGTATGACAAGAGATTGGTATTCTGAGCACCCAATTTCCAACATGGTGGAACCAACAAGCAAATCTCAGTGTGTCAGAACCTAACTCAATTCTGACACTTTCTATCCAGAGACAGCATCAGATTCCACAGGTAAAGGGTTCAGTCCTATAAGACTGCACATACACACACCAGATGCCAGTTGCAAGCCCAGGTTGTCACCTATACTTCTGACTGGTCACAAATCAGAGGTTCCCAGGACCTTTTCCTCAAGTTCAATTAATTGCATAGAGTGGCTCAAGAACTCAGAGAGACATTTTATCCACTAGATCACTGGTTTAATACAAAAGGATATATATAATTCATCAACAGCCAGATAGAAGAGCCATATAGGACAAAGTAAGCAGGAAGAACCCAGACCTTCCATGTTCTCTCTCAGAGTGAGTCATTCTCCCCAAATCTCCATATGTTCACCCACCCAGAAGCTCTCAGAACTCAGTCCTTTTGGGTTTTTATGGAGGCTTCCTTACACAGGCATGATTGATCAAATCATTGGCCATTGGTGATTGATTCAATCTCCAGTCTCTCTCCCCTCCCCAAAAGGTTGAAGAGTAGGACTGAAAGTTCCAGCCCTCTAATCACTTGGCTTTTTCTCTTGGCAACCAGACGCCAACCTCAGGTGCTTTCAAAAGTCGCCTCATGGGGCGCCTGAGTGGCTCAGTCGCTTGAGCGTCCGACTTCAGCTCAGGTCATGATCTCACGGTCTGTGAGTTCGAGCCCCGCATCGAGCCCCGCGTAGGGCTCTGTGCTGACAGCTCAGAGCCTGGAGCCTGTTTCGGATTCTGTGTCTCCCCCTCTCTCTGCCCCTGCCCCACTCGCACTCTGTCTCTCTCTGTCTCAAAAAAATAAATAAAAACATTAAAAAAATTAAAAAAAAAGTAGCCTCATTCACATAACAAAAGACAATATTTATCACTCTCAACCCTTCAGAAATTCCAAGGGTTTTGGTTGCCATGAACCAGGAACTGTGAGCAAGGACCAAATATATATGAAAAATATATTTTGGTCCTCTGAATGACCAAATATATATTCTTTATAAGTCATAATATTGCAAACAGACTCTGTTTGAATACTTTATTTATATTAAGTTACTTATATTAACTTATTTGAATTCTTAGAGCAACACTCTGAGGGATGTATTATTATGATCCTCAGAAGGCACACAGAAAGATGCCTGCCAGCACAGAGCTCACAAGTGCCAAAGCCGTGATTGGGACCCAGGCTTCAGACTCCAGAGCCTTCACCCTTACTGTCTAGGCTTTGATGGTTTCCTACCACTCTCTTTGTTCTCCTTAGCACATGAGTTAGTCTGTCTTTTATGTCCCCATGAGTTTAGGATGAACTGTTTCCAACCTATCAGTCAATGTGGTAGGCTTCAAAGGCCCATATAAGAAGTGCTATTACTGAAGACAAGCTTGAGGTTTGCTGATGCTAGAAATTCTACTCCAGACACTTAAAATTAGACTTGCTAGAAGGGAGAGAAGGAAGACTAGGGTATCAATATTTTTTAAGTCTCTTCAAGTGATTTTAATGTGCCCTCAGTGATCCAGGGCAAAGATTCATAAGCTTTAGTGTTCACAGAAATCATCTTAAATTCTGATTCAGGAACATAGCTTGGGGCTCAGAAACTGACATTTTCATCAGGACCCAGCCCAAGCAATTCTGATTCAGAAGGCACAGAATTAGACAATTTTTATTCTCTCACACCACTCCAACGTGCCATAAGTGAAGACATCTGAGAAATGGGCAAATATTTCCTACATCATCAACATGTTCAGGACCACAGTTCAAATTCACTTCCTTATCTCCTCCTCGTCCTCCGTTACTCAGTCCCCACATAAGCACTTGATGGATACAGACATCAGGTACCCAATGTATCCCAATTATGCAGACATTATTGAAGGCAAGTTCACCTGAGGTGGGTACAACAGCCTACACTGAAAATACAAAAGATGCACTTTTGAAAAATATTTACAGCAGGATATCTTTTAACTGTTCTTAACAGATCATCATTATGTACACACATCTTTTCACATTCCATACAATATTTTTATATAAATAAAATCTTCTGACTTCCAGTCAATTCAACAAACATATTTAGTGCACCTGCTAAGCTCCAGACACTATGTTAAGGGGACATAGGGGGAGGAGAGAACGATAATAACAAAAATGAATGAAACATCATCCCTGCCTTCAAAATACTCATGTTCCTGGACTGACCCAACTCTTCATCGCAGCCAGCCAGAGGGATGATGCTCCAGATGACCAGAACCCCAAGTGCAGTTCTCACCATCACAGCTCTGTTCATAGTCAGGGAATTGTAATCATTTACATCATCCCCATCCTAACACTCACTGCTTCCAGAAGTGTTCCAAGAGCTGATTCCCTCTTGGCTTTTTTCTCCTGTATTCATATCTTCATTCATTTATCAGACGAACATTGTACTTCTAGCCCTTCTTTTTATGTATGGACTCAGACATAACCTGGATTCACCCATGAACTCCATCTACCTCTGTTCACTCTTGGCATATCTCAACCCAATATAGTTTACAGTCTACCAAGAGACATGTGCAGACATATCCACAATTAATCATAAGACAGAATGTATTAAATGTTATAAGGAAAACAGACAAGCAAAATGCCATCACAGCATAATAGAGAGAAGGATGATTTCTGGCTAGGATGGCAGAAGGCAGCTTCATGGAAATGTGATGTTCATGATTTGTCTTAAAGAAAAAGGAAGAAGTTATCAAGAGTTAAAAGAAATCTAGATTAGGGGAAAAGAGTGAATGGGTAGGGGGGAAATTTAGGACATTACCAGGTTAAAGAAATAAATTGGGGTAACAGAGAGGTGACTAGCAATGGCTCAAAAGTGGGTTGGAAAGAATATGTGTATGGCCTTGAATTCCATGAAAAAGAATTTGGACTTTATGTCCTATGGAGTGATTATCACAGGTCTTTCAGTAAGGATGCAATAGAAAAAGCTATACTTTAAGAACAATACATTGGCTGCCACTTAAAGCATAAATGGGAATTGGAGGAGGTTATTAAGAAACAAATCATTAAAAATCATTTGAACCATTAGATATTTATTCTCCTCAGAAGTGAGCTAGATAACGTCCATTTGTCCTCAAGGCCACTTTCCAAGATTATCCATCTGCTCTCTCACCTAAGACACTGACTGAATCACCATCTCCCTTTGTGTCTGGATTTCTATTAGTTTAGCCAATGATGAAGACCCACAGGAGGTCTGGGGGAAGCAGGAGAGTGAGCTTGAAGTGTATACTTCCTCAACCTCCCTCCACTATGAGGTTACCTAGGGCAGGCTGTGACCTGTCCTAACATAAGGTCACAGCTCCTGTCAGCCAGTCTGCTCCATGACCACCCCCCCCCCATACCCTAAGACCAGGGAGCTGCTCTCTCTCCTTATCCCTTCACTCCTAGGTGATAACAGCAGCCACCCAGGAGCCCTGAAGTACCATATTATCCCTGATGGTTTTCCTGTACTGTGCCCATACCTTAGCAAATAAATGTTTTATCAAACTTTCCTCCATATACTTCTCACACTCACTTACTTTCAGGAAGCCATTGGTGTCTTGCCAGGGCCCTGACTGGTGCAAGAGCCACTAAGCGTCCCTGAGCCAGGGTGTTGGCCAAGAGCATAGAAACGCAAGAGTGGTGCTCCTAAGGGCACAAACCGAAAAGCTTCTTCCTTGCTGAGGAGATAATAGCTGTGGTAATCCAGTCATGATATCTTAGTTAATTCATCCATTTTAGATTGATGATGCAATCACAAAACATTTCTGAAACTCAATCCATGTCTGCAAAGAAAGGGATTTTAGTTATGATGTGGATTCATGATCAAGCAATTTGCTGTAGAGGCAAGAGGGTACACAGACTTTAAGTCAGACCAGCATAGCTTGCAGATACAGCAGTCCAGGGCTAAGTAACTGCCATCACAAGAATGAGGCTTCCTTTAACACGGTGTGACTGTTTATATAATGTATGCGAAAGCTGGCTTGAAGAGGAAAGCACTGAGAAAAGGAAGCCTGAGATGCTGAAGCTGCAGTTCTTTGAGCAGAATTGTAGGAGAGAATGTTTGGAGTCTTCTATGTGGGTCTATATGGCAGTCTATTCAAACAGATCAGATAATACCTAAAGGGCAGGTGGCTTATTTGTTCTAAATGCAGCAAGAGGTAATGGCATGCTTAAGTCATTTCTGCAGCAGCCTGTAATTTCACAAGTGCTCAAACATTTCCTTTGACAGCTGTGCTGTGCGTTCATTATGTTGTCAATGTGAGTTCTATAAAGGAGAGAATGCCTGGTAGGAGAAGAGCTGGGGGGAGCAAGTGTTCAATGTTTTTTATCTCTCCAATTGGTTTAAAGCAATCAAGTAAGGCAAGAATCCTCTTTCCTGAAAATATTCAAATTGCCCATTTCACACACTATTCTATCTTTTATAGAAAGATAAAGTTAATCTTCCATGATTTACTTGAAGTTAGCGATTACAAGTATCTACTTTTTGACCAGCCTTATCACATTCTCTGGGAATATACTTAAATAGAGTGGGAGAGAAAATTGAATGGCCATGGGGAGAGGGATGTAGAATTTAAAACATACACATGCGTGCACGCACGCGCGTGCAATTCATGTAAATCACGGAAATAAGTAGTTTAAGAAAAACGGAAAAATAAAAGTAACTTTTCAGGTTTGAATTACATGGGAAAAGGGGATTTCTTTTTCTTTCAGAAAGAAAACATGATAAATATCATACAAAAGAAAACAGAAGGTAGGGAATTGTTCTCCTCTCCCATGAGCACTTGACCCTGATTAAAGCAGCCTAAGAGATGTGATTCTGACAGATGCCAGTGTCCCTGTCTTTGACTCCTTAAGTCCCTTTCTTTCTCAATCAGCACTGCTCTCCCATGGAGAACTAAGGATGCGAAGACCACAGAGAACCAAGCAAAACCTCTTTATTATGCCTCCTTCCAGCCTCAGCTGTGAGTGCTTCCAGCTGATGACAGAAGTGAAAAGTGGCAATAAAAGTAAAGTAGGTCTATCTATAACACCAACCAATTAGAGAAAGACAGAATATTTCCTTCAAATTCATCAAATGTGAATCACCTTAATAACAAAAGCACACTGGACTTCAGCTTCCTGTCCAGCAGATGCCAGTATACCAAGTTAAGTTGTTGTTCTTCTTTTTGTGCTCTGACTAGCCTGTTAAAATAGTTCCATCAATTGACCTAATTTTGTTCACCTCTATTCAACTTTACACTGTGCGATTGGTTCATAACTCCGACTGATTGAAAGGTATCCACAGCAGCTGGTTACTCTATTTGAAGCTGGCATATCTTTTTTCCATGTTTCTTTTTGTTTTGTTTGGCCTTGCTTTTTTTTTTTTTTTTTTTTTTTTTTTTTTTTTTTTTTT
>NW_024412376.1:57825910-57873132 GCF_014898765.1 Herpailurus yagouaroundi
TATGCTTTGGCTCTCTCCCACTCTAACCTCTTTTTTTTTTTTTTTTTCCTTCCCCTCCCCCATGGGTTCCTGTTGAGTTTCTCAGGATCCACATAAGAGTGAAACCATATGGTATCTGTCTTTCTCTGTATGGCTTATTTCACTTAGCATCACACTCTCCAGTTCCATCCACGTTGCTACAAAAGTGTTTGGCCTTGCTTTGATACCAAGGCAGTCTCATGGCCCTTGATATTTTAAACATTTTAATAAGTGGACTTTCACCAAGGCCCCGCATCCAGAAGATTTTACAGATTTTAAAGACTCAGCTTATTCCATGTTTTCCTTGTTTATTAATGGTAACTAACTGCCTTAATCAGTGCTAATTAAAAATATATGACTTCTGATATTAGTCTAATGTAAACTAATTTGGGGGTTTCTAATGGGATAAAATAAATACACTAAATTAAACTAAAATTAAACGAATTGATAGTTTGAATGGAAAGTGGAGAATATATATATATATATATATATATATATATATATATATATATATATAGGCTCCAGGCCCAGAATGGAGCCTAACATGAGTCTTGAACTCACGACCCTAAGATCAAGACCTGAGCTGAGATCAAGAAGCAGACGCTTAACCAACTGAACAACCCAGGCACTCCAGAATTAGGACATCCCATCAACAAATATTTACTGAATTGTTTAAATATATTGCACTGTGATAGCACATGGTCCCCATTTTTGAGGAATGTACAATCTGATGGAGCAAGATATAGATGTCTCTCCCCCAAGATTTCTGATTGTGTACAATTAAGTGGCAAATGGGCCCCATAATTTGAGAGGAAAGGTGTAATATATAGCAAGAGAAACTAGATATAAGTTAATATTTATTAAGTATTTAATAAGTGTCAAACATTCTTATCACTTTATAGTCCATGTGGTAGGTGCTATCATTCATACTTCTTACAGTTGAGAATACTGTAGAAAGGTTCAGAAACTTGCTAAAGGCCATATAGCAAGTAAGTGGAATTTACTGGTGTCAGAAGCTGCATGTGTTAACTATTTAGTAGATAAACATATATGGTGCCTTAAAAGAAGAGATTTCCATTTTAAACAGAACAAAAATGACATTGTATCTAAACAGAACAAAGTCTTTAAGGAAAATTGTTAAGAAATACCTGGGGAGGAAAAAAAAAAAGAAACACCTAGCAGTGGGGGTTATTTCCACTATTGCAATAATTTCCTGTTCGACCTCTGCTAAGAGTCATAAAATATCAGAAAGAGATGAGGAAAGAGTGAGGAGCCTAGCCAAGTAGAGAGAGAACTGTCTGCAAGCAGAAGGTTTAAAGGAAAGACACGTCGGTAACAGCTGACCCTATTCTATATTTATAATCTTTGGACTAGCCAGATTGTAAAATTCTGTCATTCTCTAATCTTGGTGACCATACAGTGAATCAAAAAATATACATAAATGGAATATGCCCAATAAATACAAAATTGTATTCTTTTGTATTTTTTCAATAAACACATTTTTGAGAGCTGAATTTATATTTGCATTCCATTAGATAATATTGATACAGTAATGAAAAAAAAAGACACAGGATTTTTGGGTATGGAGCCTACAGATAAGCAGGGAAAACATTAAACAGCTACAAAATAAATGTGATAAAAGGCATGAAGAGTTATGGTATACTTGAAAGCATCTAACAACGTCTTCTCAGGGAAGGTGTATATTTGAGGAACTTAAAGATCCTTAGAGACTGAATGGCAGAAAGTGACACAGAGGGTGTGACATGAGTTTGAAATGGCTGGGAAGGACCAGATTATGTAAGGTCATATAGATTATGCTGAATATTTTCCTTTTTATCTGTAAGGCATAAGAAAGACATACAAATGTTTTCACATGAAATAATAAGATTTATGTCTTTAAAAGATGATCCCAGATATCTGGAGAGAAAATTAAAAATCTCTTAAGTAGTTCATGGAAAGGATGATGGTTTAGATTTGTACAATGACAATGGAAGTGAAAAGATATGGTCATATTCAAGAAATATTTAGGCAATGAAATTGGCAATACTTGGAGACTGATTATTTATGGAAGTATAGAGAGAGGAATGGATATACTAAGGACATGCAAAGAACAATGGTGGATGATAGCAGTATTAGTAAGATAAGGAATCCTGGAGGAAGATTAAGGCTAGAGAGAAAATATTGCATTCTAGACTAGTTTTTGAGGTGCAAATAAAAGAGCTAAGTGAAGATAAAGAATAAAGCTGATAAGTATAAGGGTCTGGAGCTCAAAAGAAAAGTCACTGGAGATATAAATCTCAGCAGTAGCATGTGGTGGCAATTACAGCTGTGGAAATCAATAAGATTACCTAAGAGGAATGTGTGAAGAAGGGAAAGAAATTATACATTTTTTAAAAAGTGGTTTATTCTAAATGCCATGAATTCTAATATTTAAAGGAAACTTCAAGCGTAGACAGAAAGGTAGCAAGACATTCAGGGTCATAGCAGCAAAGAAAAAAGAATGTTTCTAAGGAAAGGAGTAGAGATCTATCTCTAATAATGGTGACATACCAAGACAGGATTTCCATTCCATAGAAATCAAGTACTAACATGGGAAAAATATTAAAAATAGCAATTTCAGAGGTGCCTGGGTGGCTCAGTCGTTAAGCCTCCAACTCTTTCTTTTTTTTTTTACATTTTTTAAAAAATATAATTTATTGTCAAGCTAGCTAACATATAGCATATACAGTGTGCTCTTGGCTTCGTGAGTAGATTCCCATGATTCATCACTTACACACAACACCTAGTGCTCATCCCAACAAGTGCCTTCCTCAATGCCCATCACCCATTTCCGCCCCCCCAACCATCAACCTTCAGTTTGTTCTCTGTATTTGAGTCTGTTATGGTTTGCCTCCCTCTCTGTTTGAAACTATTTTTTCCCCTTCCCTTCCCCCATGGTCTTCTGTTAAGTTTCTCAGATTCCACATATGAGTGGAAACATATGATATCTGTCTTTCTCTGACTGACTTATTTCACTTAGCATAATACCCTCCAGTTCCATCCACATTGTTGCAATTGGAAAGATTTTATTCTTTCTCATCACCAAGTAGTTTTCCACTGTATATATAAATCACATCTTCTTTATCTATTCATCAGTTGATGAACATTTGGGCTCTTTCCATAATTTGGCTATTGTTGATAGCACTGCTATAAACATGGGGGTACATGTGCCCCTATGAATCAGAACTCATGTATCCTTTGGATAAATTCCTAGTAATGCTATTGCTGGGTCGTAAGGTAGTCCTATTTTTAATTTTTTGAGGAACCTCCACGCTATTTTCCAGAGCAGCTGCACCAGTTTGCATTCCCACCAACCCTGCAAGGGTGTTCCCGTTTATCCACATCCTTGCCAACATCTGTTGTTTCCGGAGTTGTTAATTTTAGCCATTTTGACCAGTGTGAGATGGTATCTCAATGTGGTTTTGATTTGTATTTCCCTGATGATGAGCAATGTTGAGCATCTATCTTTTCATGTGTCTGTTGGCCATCTGGGTGTCTTATTTGGAAAAGTGTCTATTCATGTCTTCTGCCCATTTCTTCACTAGATTATTTGCTTTTGGGTGTTGAGTTTGAGAAGATATTTATAGATTTGGGATACTAACCCTTTATCCAACATATCATTTGCAAATATCTTCTCCCATTCCATCAGTTGCCTTTTAGTTTTGTTGACTCTTTCCTCTGCTGTGCAGAAGCTTTTTATCTTGATAAGGTCCTAGTAGTTCATTTTTGCTTTTATTTCCCTTTCCTTCAGAGATGAGGTCAAAGAGGTTGCTGCCTGTTGTTGCCCTACTCTAGGGTGTTGATGGCTTCCTGTCTCACATTTAGGTCTTTCATCCATTTTCAGTTTATTTTTGTTTATGGTGTAAGAAAGTGGTTCAGTTTCATTCTTCTGTATGTTACTGTCCAGTTCTCCCAGCACCATATGCTAAAGAGACTGTCTTTTTTTCCATTGGATACTCTTTCCTGCTTTGTCAAAAATCAACAAAAACAGGTCAACACCATGACATATCCTAGTGGAACTGGCAAAATACAAAGATAAAGAGAGAATTCTGAAAGCAGCCAGGGACAATGGGTCTTAACCTAAAAGGACAGACACATAAGTGTAGTAGCAGACCTGTCCGCTGAAACTTAGCATGCCAAAAGTGAGTGGCAGGAAATATTCAAGGTGCTGAATAGGAAAAGTATGCAGCCAAGAATCCTTTATCCAACAAGGCTGTCATTCAGAATAGAAGGAGAGATGTTTTTTCTTTTTTTCAATTTTAATTCCAGTGTTGTTAACATACAGTGTTATGTTACAGGTATACAATATAGTTATTCAACACTTCCACACAATACCCAGTGCTCATCACAAGTGTCCTCCTTAACCCCCATCACCTATTTCACCCATTTCACCACCCACCGCCTCTCTGGTAACCATCAGTTTATTCTCTGTAGTTAAAATCTGTTTTTAAATTTATCTCTTTTTTAATTTTTTTATTTTTTGTTTATTAAATTCCACACTAGTGAAATCATATGGTATTTGTCTTTCTCCGACTGACTTATTTCACTAAACATTATATTCTCTAGCTCCATCCATGTTGCTCATAATAAATAGCAAGATTTCATTATTTTTGACGGTTGAGAAATATTCCATTATATATATATAGGGGTGTGTGTGTGTGTGTATGCACACACACACATCTTTTTTTAAAAGATAATCCTTTAAAAAAAAATTTAATGTTTCTTTTTGAGAGAGAGAGAGCATGAGCAGGGGAGGGGTACAGAGAGAAGGAGACATAGAATCTGAAACAGGCTCCAGGATCTGAACTGTCAGCACAGAGTCTGACACAGGGCTCGAACTCATGAACCACCAGATCATGACCTGAGCCAAAGTTGGACACTTAACTGACTGAGCCACTCAGGCACCCATATACCACATCTTCTTTATCCATTCATCTTTTGATAGAAATTTGGGCTGCTTCCATAATTTGGCTATTGTAAATAATGCTGTCATAAACAAAGGAGTGCATGTATCCTTTTGAATTAGTGTGTTCATATTCTTTGGGCCAACACCCAGTAGTGGAATTGCTGGATTGTAGGATAGTTCTATTTTTAACTTTTTGAGAAACCTCCATACTGTTTCTGCAGTGGCTGCACCACTTTGCATTCCCACCTAAAAATTCCTCCTTTAAAGAAAGCATCAGGCCCAAGTGACTTCACTGATGAATTTTACCAAATATTTCAGGAAGAAATAATACCAATTCAAATAATAACAATACAAAATCATTCAGCAGACAAGGAGACTCATTCATTTTTTTAGGCCATTATTATTCTGCCAAATTCATGATAACAAAGGAAAACTACAGCCCAATATCCACCATTAAAATGGATGCAAATATCCTTAACAAAATATTTGTAAATTTAACCCAACAAAATATAATACCCACTCACAATAAAAATCCTTAATAAACTAAGAATTGAAAACTTTCTCAACCTAATAAAGAGCATTTATGAAAAACTAATAGCCCACAAGAATCTGACCCAGTGAGTCTGGGTAGACACAGAGATATGCATCTTTGTTAGTCCCCAGGTGATTCTGGTACAGGTGGTCCATTAAGAAGGAAAGCCCTCAGAAAGACTGATTTTTCTCAGAAGGCCGAGCAAGTAGATAATGTCATTAAGGGACACCCAAGGTTATCACCTTAGAGGATCAGGCCATAGTCTCCATTTGGGAGGATGTTACAACTCTGGCCTCACAAGGCCAGAGCTAAATAAGGACATACAAAGCCATATGTAAGTAACAAAATGACCCTTCCAAACTAAGAAACCAACAGCCAGTCAGTGAACACCTGGCCAGAGTATGTACGATCAGTCAGGTTGAAGAGAACAACTAAGAATAAGAAGTGAATCCTGAGATGGCAGCAAAAAAACAAGGTTGGGGTGGAAGGGCCAAAATCAAGAAAAGGAATGGCCTGGTAGACGGTAGGGAAGTAGATTAATTAGATGAAGAGATACAATTATAGTAGTATTTTAAAAATATTATTTGTACAGGACATGTCAACTTCATTATCTTATACTATATTCATACTAGTCCCAATTATCTCATTAAAAAAAAAAATAATCCTAATAATCTCCTCTTCCAAATAAGGAAACAAGACTGAAAAGGATTAAATTGCTTACCACATCACTTAGCTGGTCAGTAGGGGAGCCCAGGAATAACTCCAGCTCCTCTGACTGGGATCCAGGGCACTGTCCAATCCACCATATGCTGGTGGAGGTGTGAGTGCAACCTATGGAGACAAACGGAGACAGGACAAAGGAACTCCAACCTTAAAGATCAGGGAACATATCTCTCTGCAGGTTCTACTCTTTTATCAGTGAGAAAAAACACTGGGGTCTATACGTGAACACATCTAAAAGCCACTAGGTGTTTTAAAAGCTATTAGAATTTCTGGTGAAAATGGAAGTCTGTGGTACTTTTTAGGAATTGGTTTCAGAGACTTCTCAGATGAAACCGTTTTGCCCCCTGTTGATGCATCATTCTGCACCTCACTACAGTGCCTTATCTGCCTATATTTTAAGACTAAATTCTGTAATCATTCTACAGGACAACAGGAGGTTTCCACTTCTCAACTCCACAGTAACAACCCTACAGTGTTAGCTGCTAAGTTTAAGCCACTTGAGATGCCTCGCTTGGCAAGCAAGAACAAATTGAATAAGTATGATTTAGAACTAGAGTCTTAATTATAGTATTGCATACCTGAGGTAATTATTCACATGATGTAGTGGTGCTTGAGACTATTATTTGTGATCAACTCAATTAATGCAATTTGGCCTGGCCCACAAGTGAAGTCAATTACCTGACAATCACAAGAGTCTCTTGATAGTTTCGAACTGTTCCAAAAACAGCTTCATGCACTATGGATAGGTTAACTATACATAAATATATAAGTACATATAATATATATTTATTATAATATATAACATATATGATACATACTTATGAATATATGCTATAAATCTTTTTTTAATGTATATATTAAATGCATATAAGTCTTTTTTTGCATTTGTCTATCCCTTTATGGAAAAACCACTCTCAATCCAAGTCCCTGAGATATCAAAATCAGTATTCTGTCATAACATTTTTCTGAAATGTTTGTATTAAGCTTCATGCAGACCTGAAATGAACATAAGTAACCACGCTAAACCAATCACTCAATGCTAGCCACTGAGTGGTGCTGGGAAATAAACAGAGGGCCAGCATTCACACCGTACTGGTCACAGGCCTTCAACAAACCGGGCAGAGTATAATGAGACACGTCGTAACTTTTCACTTAAATAACAAGATGAGGAAGATGATTTGAATAGAGTTACTTATCTCAATCATTTAAAGCCATCTTCTGGATGGCTCACTCGGTTAAATCCAACTTTGGCTCAGGTCATGATCTTATGGTTCGTTGGTTAGAGACCCAGGTGGGGCCCTGTGGTGACAGCTCAACATCTGGAGCCTGCTTCAGATTCTGTGTTTCACTCTCTCTCTGCCCCTCCCCTGTTCACTCTGTCTCTCTGTCCCTCAAAAATAAACACTAAAACAATTTTTTTTAAAAGCCATCATCTAGCTATGCCTACATAAGGAAACAACACTGACCAAATGTTTAAGTTTTCCTTCTGAATTATAACAATGTGATCAGCTTAATTCTAATGCCAGATAATGCTGCCAGAATTAAACTACAGAAATTATTCCTCGATATGGTGATTGCAATATAACATCATTAATGAAACATTCAAAATTCAGCTACTGGAAAAAAACTTATATAAAATGTCTCATTTCTCTCATCCACTTCTAAGATACATAGCACTATATGTATCTTGTATTATAGGGGCATGAAGATCCATGCCTATAGCTGACTTGGCATAAACTCCTTGAACCAGGCAGAGAAGAACAGCAACAATACTGACTCCATTTATTCAGCATCTACTCAGTATCAACCACTTTGCTAAGCACTTTTCATGCAATATTAATTCAATTCACTCAATCTACTGAGGTAACACTGTTATTCTCTCCATTTTCTTACGTTGGAGGTAAGGGGGGTCACACCAGGTAACTAACCCAAGCTCACTGAACTAGTAGTGACAGAACTTTAATTCTAAACAGGCCTGTCTCCAGCTATGAATACTACTTCATGATACCCATGGAACAGGCTGTACACACTATCCCCAGCTGGTCACCTTAGAGATCTTCTGGTCCAATGCCTATTTATGTTCATAGGGAAGGATACAGGGGACCAGAGACAGGCCATGTTATTAGATGGAACTGAAACTCAGGCCAATTGATTCCGCTTTTGCTTTTTAAATGACAAAAGATGATTGTAAGTTTCCTCCTCCTGTTAGTCTCCAACAAAAGTTTAGATATTCCGACAAATACTTTTGTTTCTTAATTAAATCAACTGCTTTCTCATTCCTATTATCACTGAAGTAGAACATTTAATAGAGTATTCACCATAGGTTTATTGTGAAGTTGTTCAATTTCTACCTTCTCTGTTATACCTTATAAGGCTTCACATTTATTTTTCTTAAGCTTCAGAACATATACCACAACCAGAAACCTTGCTCGTAAGCAAAACACCTTCAGAAAACAAATCAGAATTCTCAAAACATGGTTAGGCTCACCTGCTTAGCAGGGGCTTAATCAAGGCCAAGGGAAAAAATCACCAAGCATTTAACAGCACTATTTTGAGGACTGATGAATGAGTCAAAATAAAAATTATTCTATTATTTAAGGTCAAACCAATCATTTGGCAAATATTTATTACTCAGCCTATTGTTTACATTTTTCATTTACTAATCATTCTTTAAAAATGCTTTTTAAAATGTTAAGGTATATTTTCTAGGTAAATGAAACATAAAAATAATGGTCTTTAAAGAAATTGGGTATCATTATCTCAAACATACTATAGGCTACATAATCCTGGACAAAATTAAATCCTGGGCAAATAACATTTTTCAGTGCATTGATGGTATATGATAAAATAAGAAGAATCTAAAATAAACAACAAATGAAAAAGAACATTGACCTAAATGGAAATGATGAGCCACAAACAATCCAAAAGCCAAGTTTCCCAAGAATATAAATTTTTGTATGCCACTGACATCAAGAAACCGAGCTTTGGAGCCCCTTACTTGAGAGAGGAACTAAACTTGACACTCTTGCATTGAGTCAAAAACCTGCAAAAGGATTATTAGAGAAGTCTCAGGAGACTGAGTCTTGGGGTCATTGTCATGAGAAGAAAGGTGAACCTGACACCCAGAGTAAATGAAGAACTTCAGAATGGATTAAAGCAGTCTCTGGCAGAGCCAGGACTAGGATAAGGCAAGAGAGGCACCTACGATACAAATTTAAAATGGCATACTTGCATGATTCTGAAGAGTAAGTGCCTCCTTAAATTCTGTACCCTAGATACTTGTCTTGCCCCACCCTGGTCCGAACCCTGGTCTCAGGTTGATATCATAGCTCTAGCTCTGCCAGAAGCAAATACAAATCTTCTGTGGATGAAGGAATTCCCAACTAAGGCCCTCAGAATTCTCACAGATGAGGTTCAGCCAAATCTGAGCTCACAAATACCACTAAACCCACAAGGAAACAAACAATGAATTAGAATCAGCAGAAACCACAACAAATATTTCCTTGGACAAACAAGGACTTTGGATATTGGAATCTCTGATAATTAATATAAATTATTTAAAAATATAAATTAATATTTAAAGACACAAGACATGAAATGGAAAATGAGATAGGTTATTAAAACAGTGTGGTATTGGCAAAAATACAGCCATACGGATTAGTGGAACAAAAAAGAGAATCCAAAAATAATCTCATATTTGTGGTCAATCGATTTTCAACAAAGATACCAAATGGTGAAGAAGATAGTGTATTTAACAAATGTTACTGGGATGATTTGTTGCATATAAAAAAATTAATGTTTACCTCATACTACACATAAATATTAACTCAAAACAGATTATATACTTACACATAAGAGCTACAATTATAAAATTTCTAGAATTTTCTAAAAGAATTTTTCCTTGGATTAGATGAATATTTCTTAGATATGATATAAAAGGCATTATCTAGAGAAGAAAAAAATTGATAAATTAGGCTTCATCAAAATCAAAAGAAATTGCTAAGAAGAAGAATAAATTTGTTACAGATCCTGAGAAAATATGTGCAAATAATATATCTGATTAAGTAAATTTATATCTAGAATGTAAGAGGAATTCATAGTACTCAGTGATTAAAAGGTGTACAGCCCACTTTCTTAAAATGGGGGGAGAGATTTAAATGGACATTTCACAATGTGAATAGAAATGAAAGTATATGAATGATGAGTAAGAACATGAAAAGATGGTCAACATAATTAGTCATTAGGGAAATGCAAATTTAAACCATGATGGGATCTCACTGCACATCCACTAGAATAGCTAAAGTTAACAGACTCACAATACCAAATGTTGGCAAGGATGTGGGAGAACTGAAATCTTTATACATTCCCAATGAGAAGGTAAAATAATACAACTTTTTGGGAAAATGTTTGGCAGTTTCTTAAAAAGCTAAACATAAACTTACCACTTACCCTAGGAGTTCCACACCTAGCTATCTACCAAAGAGAAATGAAAACATATACCTACACAAAGGCTTGTACATGAATAATCATAGGACCATTATTAATAATAACCCAAAACTGGGAAAAGCTCCAAATATTCATCAACTGATGACTGTATTAAAAAAATATGGCATATCCAAACAATGGGCTTTTCCTCAGCAATAAAAGGGAACAAACGACTGATGCATGCAACAAGATAGATGAACCTCAAAAGCATCTTGCTACTTCAAAGAGGCCAGATACAAAAGACTACACATTGTATGATTCCACTTTTAAGAAATTTCTAGGAAAAGCAAAACCATCAAAACAAAGTAGAACCATGGTTGCCTGGAGGTAGGTGTGGAAGTGGGGCCCTGCTCCAGATGGACATGAAGGAACTTGTTGAGCTGATGGCAATGTTCTACAAATGGATTGTGATGAATATTGCACAACAATATAATTTCCTCAAAATCGTCAAACTGCATGTTCACATTGGGTGAATTTTATAACATGTAAATCATGCCCCAATAGAGCTATTTTTAAAAATGAACAATCAACAATGACTATTGTTTTAAAAAACAAAATATAAATTATTGAATAAAAATATAATAATAGTTCAATAATAGTCCAATAATATAATACTCCAATTTTAAAGTTCTACAGATGGAATATGGACTACAGATTAAACATTATATCAAATCTCCTGAATTGGATAATTGTACGATGGTCATGGAGCAGAATATCTTGTTCCTAGAAAAGGCATACTAATACATTAAGAATTAAATAGGCATGATACATGCAACCTTTCTTCAAATGGTTCAGAAAAAATAAATTGTGTGTATCTGTGTATATGTGTGTTTTGTGGGGATGGGGAGTGATAAAAATTAAAGCAAATGTTCTGCTATTATTAGTTTTTTTTAAATGTAAGTTTATTTCAACATAGAAAGTTTAAGGTTAATCATTTGAAAAGACTACTAAAATACACAAACTTTAGTTACATAATTGATAAAAGTTTTTAAAACTGCAAATAAACAATATTAGAAATGAAAAGGAAGATTTATCCCAGGCAGAAATGAAAAAGGAAACAAGAACACAATAAAAAATTTATGTCAATAAATTGAAAACTTCCATAAAATTACTTTATTCCAGAAAGAAAAAGGCTTACTATTTCTATAATTATCAAGAAATAGGTTCAGAAGTTAGATTTTTTTGGATTAATCTGCGTTGGATTCTGTCTCCCTCTCTCTCTGCCACTCCCCTGCTCACGGTCTCTCACTGTCTCTCGAAAATGAATAAACATTAAAAAGAAAAGTTTTTTAAGTTAAATTTTTTCATACAAAGAAACTGCCAGGCCCAAACTGTTTAACCAATGAATTTTACTAAATTTTCAAGGAACAAGTTATTCTAAAATGCTATGAACTCTTTCAGAGAACAGAAAAAGAGGTATCACTTAGATAACTCATTTGTAAGGTTAACATAACCCTAATACCAAAACCAGACAAGGACAGAGAAAAATTTTAGTCCAACCTCACAAATGAATAAAGAAGAAAAATGAAATTGAGTATTGGAAAACTGAATACCACAGTACTTAAAAAATAATACATTAATACCAAATTCATTTTTTCCAAAAATGGGGAGAAAGTTTAATGTTAGAAAAGTTATGAATGTAAGATACCACATTTACATATTAAGAGAAAAACATAACTGTAATTTTAATAGACACAAAAGATGACTTGATAAATTTCAAACCTGTTTATAATTTTTAAATACACTTAGAAATGAAATAAAAAGAATACTCAATTAACAGTCATTCCAGCAAAAATCAATCTAAATAAACATTAGATATATTTCTTTTTAAAGTAAGTGTGAAGATTAATCATTTCACAATGTGCACATATATCAAATCATCACATTGTACACTTTAAATATATACAATTGTGTCAATTATACTTCAATAAAGCTGGTAGAAATAGATTAGAACAATAAGTAAATAATAAGAAAGCAAGTACAAGGCAAATTATCCACTATTATCATTTTATTCAACATTATACTAATACATATGCTTACATACTAGATACTATACTTTTTTTTTTTTAATTTTTTTTCAACGTTTTATTTATTTTTGGGACAGAGAGAGACAAAGCATGAACGGGGGAGGGGCAGAGAGAGAGGGAGACACAGAATCGGAAACAGGCTCCAGGCTCTGAGCCATCAGCCCAGAGCCCGACGCGGGGCTCGAACTCACTGACCACGAGATCGTGACCTGGCTGAAGTCGGACGCTTAACCGACTGCGCAACCCAGGCGCCCTGATACTATACTTTTTAATACAGTTTGAGACAAACTGTCAGGTGGAAGAAACAGACAAGTCTAAGATAATGGAGGAAAAAACACAGGATGCATAAAGCCAAACACTCTATAATGCCATTTTTGTAATTTTTTTTTTTTTTTAATTTTTCCCTTCAACGTTTATCCATTTTTGGGACAGAGAGAGACAGAGCATGAACAGGGGAGGGGCAGAGAGAGAGAGGGAGACACAGAATCGGAAACAGGCTCCAGGCTCTGAGCCATCAGCCCAGAACCCGACGCGGGGCTCGAACTCACGGACCGCGAGATCGTGACCTGGCTGAAGTCGGACGCTTAACCGACTGCGCCACCCAGGCGCCCCATTTTTGTAATGTTTAAAGACATGAAAAATAAAAATATATTTTCAAAAGATGCATTGTCTTAAAATGAGAAAATGATAAACAGCAACTCAGAATAATGTTTTCTTCTATGTGGAACGTAGGAGTATGGGCATGGGAGGAGCCCACGGGAAGCTTCAGCAACATCTAACTCAGGATTGGGGGAGTAGGCTGGTTTTTTGTTAATTTGCCTGCATAGTTTACATATATATTGGGTATATTCTTTTGCATATATCAAATATGAAAATGTTTAGTCTCAAAAAAATCAAGGTTCAGCACCTGGATGGTTCAGCTGGTTAAGCATCTGAGTCTTGATTTCAGCTATGGTCATGATTTTACCATCGTGAGATCAAGCCCCAGTCAGGATCACACTAGGCGTGGAACCTGCTTAAGATTCCCTCTCTCCCTCTCCCTCTGCCCTCCCCTGTACACTTAAAGGAAATCATGCCAAAAATCTAAAGAGGTTAATTTATTTACTTACTATACTTTATTTCAAGTTCCTTTTATTTTTTTTTTATTTTTTTTTTTATTTTTACAGACCTGTAAAGTTCCTTTAAAAAAAAAATTGATGTATAGGGGCACCTGGGTGGCTCAGTCAATTAAGTGTGTGACTTCGGCTCAGGTTATGATCTCACAGTTCGTGGGTTTGAGCCCCACATTGGGCTCTGTGCTGACAGCTCACAGCCTGGAGCCTGCCTCAGATTCTGTATCTCCCTCTCTCTCTGCCCCTCCCCCACTCACACCCTGCCTCTCTCTTTCTCTTTCTCTCAAAAATAAATAAACATTAAAAAAAATTTTTAATTGATATATAGTTGATACACAATGTTACAGTAGTTTCAGGTATATAACATAGTGATTTGACAACTGTATACATTATGCTGTGCTTGCCCCAAGTGTAGCTACCATCCGTCACCATACAACACTGTTATAATACCATTGACTATATTCCCTATGCTGTACCTTTTATTCCTGTGATTTATTCAGTCATAACTGGAAGTCTGTATCTCCTACGCCCTTGACCCATTTTGTCCATCCTCCCCCCTCCCTCTTTGGCAACCACCAGTTTGTTCTCTGTTCAAGTTCCTTTTCATCAAATTTTTGTGGCAGTTTGTTTCCCAAGGACAGCCATGAGATTTCTAGCAGACAGGAGTTTATGCTCCTTTAACCTATTTATTTATAGAACGACAAGAAGGACATGTGGATTCCAAGGATCAGTAAGACATATTTCTAACATACACTTAGAGCAAATTTGTTGGCTAAAATTAATTGTGACATACTGGGGAGCTTTGAGGACCATCAGTAAAACTAAACTAAACCTTTATATATGCAAATAAGGTAATTTATATGAAAACACTGTAGAAACATGAGCACATGCCTAGTTGTAAGGGCCGGGCCAAAACAAACTTAGGTTCAAATCTTGACTTTAATTAACTTTCTGAACTAGACTCTTCATCTAGCAAATGAAGACAATAATACCTCCTTAATACAGTGTGCCAACCCATGTTGATAAAATAACCATAATGTTGTAGATAAAGACAAAAGAACCATAAGTGTTGCTTCTTACATAATTTTCAATGTAAATTGCCATCATCTTCAACAAATGTTCATTATAGATACTATATCTCATTTCTTTATTGGAACCAGTGAAATTTTAATAGCCTTCCCTAAATAGTTGATTTCAAGCAGTTATATTGCTTCTCCTATGGCCTACTGGGGAGGTCCTTGAGGAGACAAAGATCACTTTTACAGTGCGATGTTTTATTTTTTTTTTAATATATGAAATTTATTGTCAAATTGGTTTCCATACAACACCCAGTGCTCATCCCAAAAGGTGTCCTCCTCAATACCCATCACCCACCCTCTCCTCCCTCCCACCCCCCATCAACCCTCAGTTTGTTCTCAGTTTTTAACAGTCTCTTATGCTTTGGCTCTCTCCCACTCTAACCTCTTTTTTTTTTTTTCCTTCCCCTCCCCCATGGGTTCCTGTTAAGTTTCTCAGGATCCACATAAGAGTGAAACCATATGGTATCTGTCTTTCTCTGTATGACTTATTTCACTTAGCATCACACTCCCCAGTTCCATCCACGTTGCTACAAAAGGCCATATTTCATTTTTTCTCATTGCCACGTAGTATTCCATTGTGTATATAAACCACAATTTCTTTATCCATTCATCAGTTGATGGACATTTAGGCTCTTTCCATAATTTGGCTATTGTTGAGAGTGCTGCTATGAACATTGGGGTACAAGTGCCCCTATGCATCAGTACTCCTGTATCCCTTGGATAAATTCCTAGCAGTGCTATTGCTGGCTCATAGGGTAGGTCTACTTTTAATTTTCTGAGGAACCTCCACACTGCTTTCCAGAGCGGCTGCACCAATTTGCATCAGTACGATGTTTTAAAATAATAAAAATATTTTTGTAAGAACATGAATTTTGCCTAGGCATGAGGGGTTTCCATAAAATTTAGTAGAGCCCTCTTTCCTGGACTCCACATCTGTCATCTTTCAGCAGAAATCACGAGAAAGCCTCTGAGACCGATCTGATCACAGCAAGTATGCACCTCACCCATCAGAGCTCCATTAGTAAAAAAGGAAAATACTCAGACATTGACAGTTGTTCCACCCTCCTGGTTCTCCCACAAAACTTTTACAAATTAGCTTGTCTTATTTGAGATCGTCAGTACTGATCTTTTCATGCCCTTCACCCACTTTGCCTACCTCTGCATTCTAATCACTCCATGGCCTGCCTCAATCCTTTTTCTGAACCCATCTATCCAAGTCCTGAATCTTCCATTGTGTCCTGTGGAATTCACAGTCAGCCATTGTCAAGTCCCCTATATCCTTTCATCTCCAAATTCCCCTCCAAATTTTTGATCTGAAGGAAACACAGATCTTCCTTGAGGATACTACTTCCCCTACAGCCCTCTTAAATAGCAACTGGTTTTTCTTTTTCCTAGTATTGGAATGGAGAAAATGCCTTTCATGCTCTTCATTCTGCTTTCAGACTGTCCATCCTCTCCCGTTTTAGAAATGCTCAGCTCTGTATTCCATAATCAGAATATATATGAATCTCAACTGGTTGCAGTCACTGCCATCCTTTCTTGAAGACGTTTTGCTCCTGGCTCGCTGTCATAGTCTACATTATGCCTGTAATTCTTGTAAGTTTAATATCCATGTAAGTGAGTCTTCCAGTGCCTTAGCCTCCCACTTCTTCGATATGATCCTACACTTGATCTCCGATGCTCACTTCCATGAGAGGCCCATGGGAAGGTCTTCACTAGAACCTGACCATGCTGGCATATCATATTGCTGTGAATGGACTGTTAAAGGCAAATCTGATAAGGGCTCAGAAGGGGAAAGCTGTGGAAAAAGCCTCAGCTTACGTAGAGAATAACACAGTGGTTATGAACAGAATGTTTGTAGAAACATGGACAAAAACGTTTGTGGGTGGTTCAGTGGGTTAAGTGTCCAACTCTTGATTTTGGTTCAGGTCCTGATCTCATGGTCATGGGATCCAGCCCTGCTTACATTCTGCACTGAGCGTGGAGCCTGCTTAAGATTGTCTCTCCTTCTGTCCCTCTCTCCAGTTCACATTCTTTCTCTCACTCTATCTAAAAAAAAAAATCTAGAACAAAAAGAAATATGGACAATAAAGGCCATTCTGATGAGGTCTCAGATGGAAATGAGGAACATACTATTGGTAACTGGAGGAAAGGCGATCCTTGTTATAAAGTGGCAAATAACTTAACTGAATTATGTTTATGGCCTAGTGTTTTGTGGAAAGTAGAACTTGTGAGCAATGAAATTGGATATTAGGCTGAAGCTATTTCTAGGCAAAGTGTTGATGGTTCAGCTTAGCTTCTTTTGAATGCATAGAGAAAAATACAAGAGAGAAATGCCTTAAAGACAGAATTGTTAACCCAAAGGGAAGCAAAACTTAAAAATTCAGAAAATTCTCAGTCTATTCCTATTGCAAAAAATGAGAAAACACGTTCAGAAAAGAACACTAAGATTGTGATCAAGCCAACCTTTGATGAATATGGGTGTGAACCACAGGTTTACTAACCCATCTCAGCAGAAACACAATTTAAGGGAGAGAAAAGGAGAAAGGAAGGAAAGAAGGAAATTGCCAGACTTTAGATTTTACAGGATAGGACCATAGAACTATTCAGCTGTGAACATGCAAAGTTCTTCAAGACAAAAAAAGAAGGACCCCAAAGGGGATTCAGAGAACATCAGGGCTGCCTCCTGAGTTTCAAAAGGAGGAGGTCATTGCCTGGGTTTCAACAGGCCAGGCAAACCCCACCCAAACCTATGGGGGCCCTACCTCCACCAAGCACCTAGATTTCAAAGAATGAAGCTACCCAGACCTTTAGACACACAACCTGGGCAGAAGTCCAAAGCAACGGTGAGGTCTCTGCAGAAAGCTCCTGCTAAGGAAATGCCCAAAAGGATCATGAAGGCTAGGAACCATGAATAATTGTAAAGGAAAAAAATGGAAATCAGCATTTGGAAACTATATAGGGCTGCCCCCCAAACCTGGTATGTGACTATATCCCAGGAGAGCTGCACACCAAAAACTCCAACCCATGAGAGCTGCCACATGGGCTTTGCTTAACAGCGCCTTGGGAGCAGGCTGTTGGCAGCACTCAACTACCTGTTGAGTGCAGGTAGCAGTCCTGCCCCAGCAGGCCTGGTGTGGCAGAGCATCTGGTCAAAGACTATTACCAAGTCTTAAGATTTCATGTTGTTTGCCATGTTGGGTTTTGAACTTGCTTAGAACCTGTCACCTACTTCTTTCCTATTTCTCTCTTTTGGAATGTGAGTGTTTACCTGATGCCTGTCCCACCATTCTGTTTTGGAAGCACACAACCTGTTTGATTTCACAGGTTCACAGCTGGGGAGAAATTCTGCCTCAGAATAAATCATACTAATATCTAATATCTAATATCTAATTTATGTGATATTTAAAATGAGACTTTGGACTTTAGACTTTTGAGTTGATGCTGGAACTTAAGACTTCTGAAGCCATTAGGATGGAATGAATGTATTTTGCATGTAAGAAGGACATGAAGGGGCGCCTGGGTGGCGCAGTCGGTTAAGCGTCCGACTTCAGCCAGGTCACGATCCTCGCGGTCCGTGAGTTCGAGCCCCACGTCAGGCTCTGGGCTGATGGCTCAGAGCCTGGAGTCTGTTTCCGATTCTGTGTCTCCCTCTCTCTCCGCCCCTCCCCCGTTCATGCTCTGTCTCTCTCTGTCCCAAAAAAAATAAATAAATGTTGAAAAAAAAATTTTTTTAAATAAAAAATTAAAAAATAATAATAAAAAAGAAGGACATGAATTTTAAGGACCCAGAGGTGGAATACTAAAGTTTGAATGTTTGTGTTCTCCTAAAATTCATATGTTGAAATCCTAATGGTAATAGGACTTAGGGCCTTTGAGAAGTGATTAGGTCATGAGAGCAGAGCCCTCCTAAAGGAGATTAATGCCTTATAGAAGGGGCCCTAGAGAGTTCCCTTGTGAACTCTCAGCAAGGTGTGAAGATGTGAAGACACAGCAAGAAGGCATTGGCTATGAACCAACAAGGAAGAGAGCTCTTACCAGAACCCAAATATGTTGGCAACTTGATTTTGGACTTCCCAGCCCCTGCAACTGTGAGAAATAAATTTTTATTATTTATAAGTCACCCTGTTTATGGTGTTTTTGTTGATGCAGACTGAACAGACTAAAATAATCATTTGTTTGTCAAAAATAAATGTTCATTTTCAGCTCTGGTCAGTTTTAAGTTTTGCACATTCATTTGTTGATTAAGTAAAAACTATTGATTACCTCTCATGTAATGGACATTATTTTAGATTCTAAGGATTTAATGGTGGTGTGATTTTTTTTTTAATTATTATAGTTCTCTCAGATAACTCTAAGTTTGCTCCATTTTCCAGCATTGGTCTATGCAGTTGATAATCCAATTTTTATCCTTTTAATCATTTAGTTCCCTGTGTACTAACTGTTGGGCACTGTTGAAATAGAAAAAATTCTACTGGGTCAAAACAGTGAAATCAAAACAATGTCAAAATGTGCTGGACCACACAGCCCTTGTCCTTACTGGGTGTGTCTAGTTACATACCCAGATACCAATCATTTCCCTATGTCCCATTTTTTTAAGTTTATTTATTTATTTTGAGAGAGACAGGGACAGCATGAGTAGGGGAGGAGCAGAGAGAGAGAATCCCAAGCAGGCTCCATGCCACCAGCTGTGGAGTCCAACACAGGACTCGAACCCACAAACCACGAGATCATGACCTAAGCTGAAATCAAGAGTCAGATGCTTAACCCACTGAGCCACCCGGGCGCCCCTCCCCATATCCTCATTCTTCATCAAACAACAATATCAAAGAACAAAATTTAATCCTAATGTCTTGAATTAAAGGCGCCAGAGAGACCCTCGAGTAAAGATGTTTAGCAAATTACCTGTAAACATGGGACTAGTTCTTAGGAGAATGCCTAACACCAGTAACAAAAATTCAGGAGTCATGGGACTAGAAATGAGAGTTGAGCCATAAGTCTTGATAGGACTTCCAAAAGAGAGATCACAAAAAAAGGAAATTCGAGGAAGACCAAGAACCAGTTTTATGATCAGAAGATAAAAGAATAAGAAAGGACTTTTAAAAAGTAGAGATTTTAGAACAATTAGAAAGCAGATAATTTTAAAAATAGAGAAGGACAGTGCTTTAATTAAAAACCAGCTAAATAATTTATTTTTGTTTATAGTAAAAAGGTGAGTGTGGCATAGTAAGTGAAAGAAGAATTTATAAAATATATCATGGCACATACACAGAACACCATGCAACAATTTGTAGTAATTAAAATAAAGCCAAATAGGGGCGCCTGGGTGGCGCAGTCGGTTAAGCGTCCGACTTCAGCCAGGTCACGATCTCGCGGTCCGTGAGTTCGAGCCCCGCGTCAGGCTCTGGGCGGATGGCTCGGAGCCTGGAGCCTGTTTCCGATTCTGTGTCTCCCTCTCTCTCTGCCCCTCCCCCGTTCATGCTCTGTCTCTCTCTGTCCCAAAAATAAATAAACGTTGAAAAAAAAAATTTAAAAAAAAAAATAAAATAAAGCCAAATAAATTTTTAAAAAATTTCCTTGCTGCTAAAAACTTAAAACTTGGACAGATTCTCTCTCTCTGTTTTTTTTATATCTGCTGATCCATCCCCTCTATAGATATCTGAGAAGGCAAATTCAGAGGCATTCCTACTCAGTGTCCAACTTTGCCCATTGCTCTGGTGCCACAAAGAGATTGAACAGGTTTACAAGTCTTTTTTCAAGACAAGAGAAAATTTGGGCAGTTGGGGGAACCAGGGACTCGAAGATGAGTACTAGAGAAAAAGAAAAGTGGAAATCAGCATTTATAAGTTATATGGTGAACACATTGTTCTTCTCCCTTCATCCTGGCTACACTGCTTAGTACTTCCCCCATGTAATTAGAGAACAAAAAAGCTGATCCCAAGAGATGGCAAGAAACTATAACAAGATGAAAAGTATGGATTTTTGTGAACCTAGAGAAAACCACTGAAGTTGGCTAGCCAACCCATCAGCTTCCACCCCAAAAGGAATAAAAGGTACCTTGGAATAAAGGGGACCCCCAAACAGCATAAGTTTTAAGCAGGACAAGTCTGAGATGGGAGGGGGAAGTAAGAGCCATGATGGTTCTGAAGGCTCACAGGAACCTAGACAAGCACCTTAGATGCTATTATGTGCTCTAAGACCCCAGCAGGTCCATCAATGCCAAGAGAATCATCAGAAGCCATACAGAGACAACAAAAGGACAAGAACTAGTAGAGGCCTCCCCAACCTGCTGACCCCGAGCTGTGGTTGCAGCAAGCATCCCCAATGCCAGGAACCAAACTAGGCAAAAACACTAGTGACAAGAAGCAGCAGAGAGGGAAGTTGTGAATGGGATGTACATCCTACTCACCACTCATTCCGTGCTTAACTTTCACAGAGTCCCCATCCTTCCCTGACATCTCCTATGAACACAAGCATCTGAATGAGAGCAAGAAAGAACAAAGGAAGGAAAATCTCTTCAGAAGGGAAAGAGATTTGGAGAACAAACTCTGAGCAATACCTGAGACTGTGTAGTACTTGACTTTGACTGCCAAAGAGCCTGAGTCTTAAACTGGAAAAGACAAAAATAACTTGAAGACTCATTACAATTTTTGCTGCTGAGCCAAAAAAAAAAAAAAAAAAAAAAAAAGGCTTAGAATGAAGGAGAGCCCATGCAGTTATGAAACACTTTCATTTTTACACACATCTGATTCATAGCTGTTCAAGTTATACCTATTACAGATATTTGATAACATGGAAAATGGTACATAGCATATTGTGAAATGATAAGATTAGTTTAAAAACAGTATTTATAGAATGATCCCATTTTTTAAGGGTAGATGTGGTTGAAAAAAAAAAAAAGACTGGACAATATACTATGTTGTTAACAGTGGTTCTGTCTCTGAGTGGTAACATTATGCGTCAGTTTCTTTTTTTTGTATTTTTCAGTTTATTTTCTTGTGTTTTTAATAAGTAGCAGGGTTTTTGTATTCTAACAAAGAGGGGGAATTTTTGTTTTAAAAAAGGAATAATGGCCAACTGTGTTAAAAGCCTCAAAAAGAGTTATTTCAATAAGGATAAAAACTACAAAAAATAAAAGGCAATTGGATTTAGCTGGTGGAATACTCATCATTGATCCACAGAAGAATGATTTTATTAAAGTCATTTGTAAAATTCTACTATTCCTGGTTTTAAAAATAGTCTTGGTATCATACAGTCACATCTCATGCATACACAGAATAGAGGATATGTGACTCATTCATTTCCACACTACACCCTCCACTGAGAGAGGAACAGAATCATAGATGTCTGTCCTGATGGAAGTTCCCAATCTGATTGGAAACAATTTCTTTACAAGACCAGACTAGTGGGACAACACAAAGACAAATGATGAAGAAATTATTCCCAGCTTCATGATACTTCCCTGTCCCCAGGTAGTCCTTCTAGGTCAAATGCAGAATTAGGGGCTAATTTAGAACTTCTATATAACAATTCATTCAGTTTGCTTTCATTTTTTTATTTCTATGAGATTGTCACTGTATATGACAGATTAATGATGACATATTTACTTCTGAATATTTTTAGATATATTCCGGATTGTGGAATAAAGTTTCATAGAGATGGGCACAACACAGCAGGTGGTTGATATCCAAATTAGTTACAGCTGCCACATGTAAATAACAGGAGAAGAAATTGAAAATATAAAAAAGGTAATTATATATAGAGAAGTGAATACAGTGCATCAAATGATGATAAAAGAACATAAACCTTGCGATGACCTATTGTGCTACTGGATGTTACTATTATCCCACAGTTTCAGTTCCTATTTCTAACCTTAAAAGGATGATTTCAGAGTCCTTGGAAGAAAAGACTTTAATATGAAGAATCCCTAATGCATAATACAATCCTAGAGAAACAGTGGGTGCTCAATAAATGTTAGTTGATACTGACAATAGAACCAAATTTAGATAATGAAGTTTTATAAATCTGAATACATGTGTGTTTCTTAATAAATACTAAGGATGCAACTAGTCCAAGAGGAAAAGACAGGCAAGTCCTCGTGAGTTTCACATTAAATATTTAGATAGTCTTCTGACTCAGGGACACCTGCTAAGCCATGATAAGAATAATGCACTCTGGGCTGTTCAAAATTGTTTGACCCTATGAAACATTAAAGCCATTTTATTCTCAAAGGGTTCTCTTATAAAAGAGTAAAAGTAATCTCATTCTTCTTGTAGAATAACCAAAAGAGAAATCTTACATCAGTTTTCTAAACTTAACGGTCTAGTTATTCTGAAAGGGCAAACTGCAATGGCCTACAGGTCCTCCACTATCTTTCTAGAGTGTACGATGAACAGTTCTATCTCTGTCACACATAATAAGAGGTCACTTGACAGCATGAATTAAAAGGTTCCTAAAGGTCCTTCAGTCCAGAACCCCTTTCCCTAGCCTACTTTAGAACCAACTGATGGAAACCCAGAGTTTCCTCCACAGCATCCTGCTCAACAATTGCATGTTATAAATCAGAAGAAATAAAATGACTCATCATAGGTCACTTTAACAAAAGTGAAGAAACAGCACGGGAACTAAAAGTCAGACCTCGTAAATGCCAGCAGACCGCTCTTCACATTAGTTTGGCTGTCTTCCCTTCCTTCTGGCACGATATTCCCATCCTTAAGGTTGCTTTTGGATAAGAAAACAAAGTGAGCAACACAACATCTGCCCTAAAATAATTTCAGAAGCACATTAACATAAACGTATTTATATCATTAGCTGTTGCTAATGTGCCCCCAAGAGGAAAAGACTCCTGCTTTCTTAGCTCTGCTCATGTGTCTTTCCCATCTCTGCAAAACCACTCCCATTCCTTGCTTCTGATAGAAATCCTGCCCAATCTTTGGCACTCAACTCAAATACCAAATTTTCTCAACTCAAATACCAGAACACATTCTCCCATATCTGGATTCCTATAATAGCATTCACATATAACATTGATTTTCCCACTCAAAAATACAGAACTTTATTTTGTTATATGACTGTTTCATGTTTCTATAGGTCATCTCCCAGTTAATTTGTTCATTCCTTGATGGCTGGACCAGGCACCTTACTTCATTAGTATCCTTCATGAAATCTCATGTATATATTTAAAACAAATGGATATGTTTAATATTCTATCTCTTTGCAAACAGAATTTAAGGCAGTAATAAATACCTGTTAAGTTTAACCAAATATGAATTCAGGAGAATGAATTGCTGAGAGGGAAAGAGACAAGTACTACATGACAAGGTGGACCACCACAGCCCCGGGCCTTCACCTCCTGCACAGCCGTGCCAGGCCTGCTGTCACATCCACAAACAGACAAGTTTCCACTGAAATCCCTTCATGTTTTATTTCACATTAAGTGACACCATAAAATCTCCAATCGTGACATTTCAGAAACCAGTTGTTCTAAGATATTAAAAGCAGACTCACCACAACTCATTTGGACTGTTTGGATACACAAGGTGATGGAGGTTCCAAGGGCATGCTCTCTTTATTTGCATCTTAGAAAAAAACAAGTCACCCTGGTCTCCAATTTGGTGCTTAAAACTCTAATCATGCCTCAGGTCTATTTGCATCACATCATTTCAGATACATATACAATGTATCTGAGGCATACATGGTAAACAGGATATATTCGAGAAATTCTAAAATTCCCATTTTTAATTGTTAATTTGCTGTGAAACCACAATGCACCATGTCATTACTTCATAAATCTGCATTTCTACTTAAAAAGAAGTTCTTAGTCACATGAAGACAAATTAAGTAAACATTTTTCAAGATAATTATTTTTTAAAAAATAATTACAATTAGTTGCAATCATCACTAAAATAATAAAGTGTTTGGCTCATAGCCTGTTTATCTACTTTGGTTTTTTTTTTAATATACCCATTAAGATTTTTTTCAAGCTTTCAGAACTCTACCTGGTCAAGTAGGTCATAATTCTGAATGCTGTGCTATTAGCTGACTTTTAATTAAAATCTGTTATAAAATCAGTTATTTTTTGGCCTTCATAAATACGTATATTCATCAAAATGCACAAAATGTCCAATTTAAAAAATAGTGTGGCTTATGATATAATGTAAATTGAAAGCCCAGGATATATTATTTTATCTGTATGATATCTATACCTCTTTTAACAGTTTGCAAATTTCAGCAATTATGAGTATAACCCTGTTTCCCTAGATCACATCAACCTGAAGATACACAAGTAAGTCCCAATGACAATAACAAAATTGCCACAGCTTCAAGCCCCACTCAGAGTCTACAGAATAAGTATTCCTGATCATAATGGTAACCCACATTAATCCAAGCCAACTCACACTTTACCTAAAAGCAGGCTGACGCAAGCAGTGTTATCCAAATAAATGTCTAAGAACCGAAAAACAAAGCAATTTAGATCTTTATTTCAGCCTCTTGGAAACATTCACAAAATAATAGAAAAACTTATAATCTGTCTCCATCATGCCTTCAACTTTCCCAAACATAGCAGCTCTTTCATTGTCTCTCTCATGGCCCTTTCCTTTCCAATCTATCTCTCTTCTCTTCTCTCCCCTGCCTTACCCAGAGAGGCTTTTCATCACATAGATCAACTTAGCCTAACTGGCCTCAGTTCTGTACAACCTTCCTTGCAGGTAATATGCACTAATCACTGACATGCAGCTTCCTGGACCCTGAGTGCTAATTCTAATCCAATCTGATGACACTCCTGCTGATTCAATGCACAGATCGCCCTGCTTCTCTCTTCCATGCTTCAACAGTTACCTCACATCACTCATGTAATGAGGCTATCAAGGAGAACCCCTTTTGCTCCCAGGATCCTATAAAAATCTTTGAAATACTGTTCATCTCATGAGAGCCTTCTCTTCAAGGAGCACTAGTACAAAAGTAGGGAGAATTCAGGGAAACCATGAGAAAAACCTAGATTAGAGGATAATATGGGGTAGCCCCTCATGTTCTATTCTCATACAGACCCTTCAATCTTATACCAATCCTTTTTTTTACAAGGCTTCTAAACAAAGCCCCAGAAATATTTAATGAAACACTTTAAAACATATACAGTTTTTGACCTACTAATTATACATTTTGCTCTATAATTTGTACAGAAATGTATAACATTCTTTTTTTAAAGTAAGATATAGAAACAGTAAAAATACTCAACAACAGGAAAAGGTTCAATCATGGCACCTGCATACAATGAAATATTATACAGCTGTTGTCAAAGAGATTGATCAAATGGTTAGATGAGGAAATACCCTTTCACAATCAAGGTGGAAATACAGATATAAAACAGATATCCTCTTCTTCATTAATCAGTATTTGACTAGTAAAAATATGTTAAAATATTCATAAAAATTGGTGTATATATATTGAACACAAAACATAATTATAATTTAAAACATAAATGTATATTTTTCCATCAAATTTTGGAAGTAGACCAAGATCAACACCAAGTTCTGTGTCATCTGTATAAACCATACCCACAATGCTGAAGGATTTTAAGCAGGAGAATGACATGACCTTGTTAACATTTTGGAAAGATCCCTAATTTCTTTGAAGAGAAACAAGGCAGGAGAATATTCCAATAATCCAAAAAAGAAAAGAAGGTGGTTTGGACAAAGTATTAGCAGTGCAGGTAGAAAGAAGTGCTGGGATGAGACTGATTTTTAGAGTAAGCAAGCGCCAACAGGGCTTTTAAATGATTATATATGGGCGAGAAGGAGGGACTCCTAGGCCTGAGCAACTGCAGAAATGTAGAAACACTAGCTGGAAAGAAAACAACTGGGGACAAGCAGGGAGGCTAGCAAAATATCAAGAGTTGTTTTTGACACACCACACTTGAGGCACCTAATACACATCAAAGTGGAATGAATGAACAGTGAATATACAAGTTTGAAACTCATGAGAGGAGTGGGAGCTGGAGTTACAAATGAGTCATTAGCCTATAATTGGATTAAATTATAAGAGACTGGATGGAACCATCTAGAGGGAATATACAGTCAGAAAACAAAGGCCAAGAAATTGGAAAATGGAGACGTCAATAAAGAAAACTGAGAAGAAACAACCAGTGAAACAGAAAGAAAACTTTGATATCTGGTTCCACAGAAGCCTAGTAAAGCCTGGAGGTGTTGAATGTGATGAACACAGATAACTGGCACCGATTTTGACAAGCTAGTTGTCAGAGGTAGCCTTGACAAGAGCAGTTGCAGTGGAGGGGTAGGGTGAAAATAGTGGAGGGGTTGGGAGAGCATACTGATGAGAGTACATTTTTTTTAAGAATGAAAGGAGTAGAAATGGACACAGAAAGTCTAGGCAACTTTTTCAAGGACTTTTACTGTCAAAGGGAGCAGAGAATTAGAATGATTGCATAAAGGGAAACAAAAGTAGGGGCGCCTGGGTGGCTCAGTCAGTTGAGTGTCCAACTTTGGCTCAGGTCATGATCTCATGGTTCATGGGTTTCAGCCCTGAGTTGGCTCTGTGCTGACAACTCAGAGCCTGGAGACTGCTTCAGATTCTGTGTCTCCCTCTCTCTCTGCCCCTCCCCTGCTTGTGCTTTGCCTCCCTCTCATAAATAAATAAACATTGAAAAAATAAAAAATAAATAAAAAGAAACCAAAGTAAAGGAAAGGTTTTCCTTTTAAAGTTGGAAACTATTACACCATGTTTATAAGCTGATGGGAATGACCCACTAGAAAAGAAAAATGATAAAGCAGAGAAGAGATGGGATGTTGCCCTGGCAGAGAATGCCAGAATATAACAGGGAATGGAGCACAAGTGAAGGAGCTGGCTACAGGAAGAAGCAAGGACAGTTTATCTGTGGGAACTAGAAGGAAAGCAGAAAACGAGTGAAGATATAGGCAGATTTAGTAATGGGAAGTGGAAGCAATTGTGAGCACTTCTGTCATCAGCTGAGAATAAGGGTGAGATAATAATTATTAGAAGTTTAAAAAAGAGAGAACAAAGTAAAATTATCACCTCAGAGAGAAGGAAAATGAACCTGGAGAAATCTAGTAGGACTGCCCTGCAGGACTGAGTGCTCACTTGAGATTTGTCACCATAAATCTAAAGAGACTAGCAGCATAGCTGGATATTTCTTTAAGCCACATTCAGCTATTTGATTCCAGTCAGGAAATAAAACAGTTATATTTAAATAGGGTAGGAGTTTTGTCAGGTAATAAGAGAGCAGGGGATCTGAGGGTGTATACAAAGTGAGTGACTAAAGGCTATTGACTCTAAACTAGACAAGAAGAGAAGAGAGGACGTAGGTGGGTGAGGGTGGGAAGAAATGAACCATGAAAAAGAAGTGTGGAAGTGGGGAAGGGTCAATGGATTAAAGGTCCTAATAGGTCAAGAACAAATGAAATGAGAATACAGGGAAAGTGAGCTTAAAGATAGAAAGTGATGGTTTCACATGGGATGCTTGGAATTAATATTTTGGTGGTGAGACCAACATTGCCAAAGACATGGTTTAGTGTATGACTCTGAAGTGGATGATGAAAAGGACAAGACCATTAGAAATGAAGTCAAAGCACTGACTAGCTAGAGTATGGGTGGAATGTCTAAGTGCTTATTACCAAAATTATGGAAGGATTTGTAGTAGAAATGAGTATTTTAGCCAGGTGCTAAATTTTCAATAAATGATAAATTTTTCAGATTATATGCAAGTAATTGACCTACATGATAAGCTCTAATATTAAACTATTAGCTTGTTGAAAATAGGAACTGTTTATTTTTTTCTCTTTAGTGTTTTAGAAGAATGTCTAGTACATAATGGCTACTTAATAAGTACTTGCTAAGGCACCCCCCCCCCAGTTTCCATATTTTAATATCCCCATTAACCCAAGATCAATTTAGCAAGACTGACATGAAAAGGGGGAAAGTAAGCCATACATCAGGAAAAAACAAAGACACATAGATGACTTAGAAAAACTTAAAAATTAGTATCACTTTCAACAAAAACTATTTAATTATTTAATCACCTTTTAGAGGAGAGAACATTGTAGCCACCATGGTCCTCCTCCACTTTCCATTGAGACTATGATCACCTTCTTCTATTGTCCCCCACAATTCAACCCAACTTTTCACATCTCACACACAAAAACTTAAAGTCCCTATGCTAACCAAACTTTTTCTTGTAGAATAATTTAGTTTTACTATTCAAATATGCCTTTTGCAATCTCATCTCCCACTCCATGCGGCTGATAAACATATGCCTTCCAACTCAATAGACTACATGTCTTGCTATGACCAGTGATGTTTCAGAACTCTCATAGATCAGCATTATCCTCCCTGAGTGTTCAGTTTTTTAACTCAGTTCAGCTCAATCTCGCTGTCTGAGACCAGAAGAACTAGAGTAGGAGTAAGGAGAAAGTCATGACAATGGCTGCATGAGGGGCTAACCTATAAATATGTTAAAATAATATTGGAATAAATGATTAAATTTTAAATTCATCCTTTATCATAAGCCTATGCCCTCAAGTAAATGTCTCCTTTCTACTGCAGATAAGCTCTATTGAGTATTTTCTTAATGAGTAGTTGCAGTTGTGGGCAGATGAAGTGAACTGTAATCAGCTGAAATTCCAAAAACTTAGTGATGCACGTTTATTGAATTGTAATTTATTTTATTGCCTAAATCTTAAATTCTGTGCCTCCTAAGAAGTTGTCTGGTTTGATATATAGAAAAGGAACCTGAAGAGATAATAGCAGCATATTAATAATGTTTATACCTAACTTGAGGTTAAATGATTTGGCCTATATCACACAGCTAGTAAGAGCAGAGGTGGTATTTATTTATTTATTTATTTATTAAATGTTTATTCATTTTTGAGAGAGAGCATGAACTGGGGTGGGGCAGAGAGGGGACAGAGGATCTGAAGTGGGCTCTGCACTGACAGGAGTGAACCCAATACAGGGCCCAAACTTACAAACCATGAGCTGAAGTCCAATGCTCAACTGATAGCCACCCAGGTGCCTTGCAGAGGTGGTATTTAAACCCAGGCAACCTGGCTCAGACCATGCACTTTTTACCTATTACACTATTTTTGTCTTTTCTCCACCAAAATATCGATGCTCTTTTGCCAATAAAAAGTAAATTACTGAGTAAATATTTCTTTGCACAATTTGTTCCAATAGACATTCATTTTCTTTCCACCTCCACTAAACAGTAAGCTACTTGATGGACATTGGTACTCTTTCTCTGACTGACTTATTTCATTTAGCATTACACCCTGCAGGTCCATCCATGCTGTTGCAAATGGCAAGATTTCATCCTTATGGCTGATTAAAGTTCCATAGTATGTATGTGTGTATATGTATATACACATACACACACACACACACACACACACACACACACACACACACACATTCTTTCTCTATTCATCTATCGACACATTACTTTCATATCTTGACTGTCATAAACAATGCTGCAAGAAGCATAGGGGTGCATGTACCTTTTTGAATTAGTGTTTTAATTTTCTTTGAGTAAAAAAACAGTAGTGGAGTTACTGGATCATATGGTAATTCTATTTTTAACTTTTTTGAGGACCCTCCATACTGTTTTCTACAGTGGCTGCACCAATTTGCATTCCCACCAACAGTGGATGAGGTTTCCTTTTTCTCCACATCCTCAGAAACACTTGTTATTTCTTTTATTTTTGATTTTAGCCATTCTGACAGGTGTAAAGCGTTATCTCACTGTGGTTTTGATTTACATTTCCTTGATGAAGAGTGATATTGAGCATTTTTCAAGTGTCTGTTGGCCATCTGTTTGTCTTCTTCGGAAAAATGTCTATTCATGTCCTCTGCCCATTTCTTAATCTGATTTTTTTGGTGTTGGGTTGTATACATTCCTGATATATTTTGAAGTTAAGCCCTCATTTAATATATGATTTGCAAATATCTTTTCGAATGTAGTAGGTTGTCTTTCTGTTTTGTTGATGCTTTCCTTTGTTGTGCAGAAGCTTTTCATTTAGGAGTCCCAATAGTTTAATTTTGCTTTTGTTTCCCTTGCCAAAGTCCAGAAATAAACCCATGGTTTTATGGTCAATTAATATATGACAAAGGAGGCAAGAATGCACAATGGGAAAAAGTCTTGTCAACAAATGATGTTGGGAAAACTGGACAGCTACATGATAAAGAACACTAGTTTTAAAGGGTACCAAATTATTAGCTTCCCTGAGGCATGCCCATGGTCTCCACCTAGTCCTAGGTGGCAAAATGCATTGCTCTTCTGAATTCTACACCTTTCCTTGTATCTACCCTTTGCTGTGTGACTTTGCAGTTCTTCCTGCAAGGTGGGGAGTTTACTTCTTGGTCTTTGACTTGGAGCACAGCCATGTGACTTTCTTTAGCCAGTGGGATATAAACAAGCAGAGGCTTGATATACGGTTATATCACCAGAGAAGAAAATGCTTGAGTAACCCACTGATCCCAGAAGAATGAGAGATATTTAAACCTCCAGCCTATTGCCAAGCCCCATCTCCATCAGCTGTTTCCCAGCCAAATATCAGATGCAGGAGCAAGAGGCTTATTGCTGCTTATCACTGAATTTCTTAGTGATTTTTAATCAGCATCAATTTGGCCAAAGTTAACTGATAAATTCTACTCAAGACCCATGAAGTTTTAGTCCATCCTTCCACTGCTAGACTCTGGCCTAAGAGACCCTACTTACAAATATTACAAATAGAAAAATATTTTAATTGCCCTTTTTAAAATTATTTTCTTTTTTTAATTTTCTTAAATGTTTATTTATATTTTAGAGAGAGAGGCAGAGCACAAGCAGGGGAGGGGCAGGGAGAGAGGGAGACACAGGATCCAAAGTAGGCTCCAGGCTCTGAGCTGTCAGCACCAAGCCCCACATGAGTCTTAACCTCATGAACTGTGAGATCATGACCTGAGCCAATGTTGACACTTAACCAACTGAGCCACCCAAGTGCCCCTTTAATTGCCCTTTATAAGTAAAAATGCATTTTGTTTGTTAGAATTTACATAAAACTCTACACTTCCTTACTATGAGCAACCAGAAAAGGAAATATAATGAGTAAATATAATGGGTTTGCAGTGGGGGGAGGAGGTTGTGTTGCTTACTTTCTTTTAAAATATTTGGTAGAGGGGCGCCTGGGTGGCGCAGTCGGTTGAGCGTCCGACTTCAGCCAGGTCACGATCTCGCGGTCCGTGAGTTCGAGCCCCGCGTCGGGCTCTGGGCTGATGGCTCAGAGCCTGGAGCCTGTTTCCGATTCTGTGTCTCTCTCTCTCTCTCTCTCTGCCCCTCGCCCGTTCGTGCTCTGTCTCTCTCTGTCCCAAAAATAAATAAACGTTGAAAAAAAAATTTTAAAAAATAAAATATTTGGTAGAGTTTACTTTCCTGTTATTAACACAAGGAAGGCATAAAAACAAAGAAGAAAACCCTTCAAGAAATATTCCCTTATTTAAGAGTAGTAGATTAAATAAAATTTGTGAAACTACATGCAGGGCCAGGGAAATAAGAAACCAATTCATGGAAAAAACAGAGAAAAAGAAATGGAGAGCAAGCTATGCAGGACTTAAAAAGGCTTCCAGGAAGATGGACCAGAGATGTTTCTATTTGCAAGTGGGGGAAATTGGTAAATAATTCTTACCCCAGTATATTATAGAAAGGTTTGTAGCTGGCATCATTCCAAAGTGGAACTCAGAAAGCATCTTCTCATATGAATGGTTTTCTACATTGTGATTAGGTTTTACAGTGTTGGCATTACATTCATTCATTCATGCCACATCTTTTATTTAGCACCTACTATGTACCAGGAATGTGTTGCAGTAAATAATAAGGATTAAAATTTGAAGATTGCCAAAGGAACCTATGCAACAAGAATAGCATTGTTTTGGGGGAAAATGAGGGCCATTATTTTAAGCTAGCTGACAAATGACCTTTTATAATATAATCTCCCTATAAATTAGGAGCTGTATTGTTCCACACTTTTGTCTGCTAAGTACACCAGAGGGGCTCAAGGAACTTAAGGGTTAAAAATAGATGTGTTGGCTAATTTTAAAAAGGAAACTGCAATGAGATTACTGCATGGAAAGAGTAGGTCAAAATTATAGTAGACATGATTGATAAGTCCGTCTGGAATGGCTTCATTCCAACTGGCTGGTATTATAACAAATACAGCCAGTAGCTTTAATAGGTGCTTAGCTGAAAAGAAGACAGTTTACTGCTTGCTGTTTTAGACACCTGATGACAATTCAGGAGAATGTATTTGAACTACAGTTCCATCTTCAATTAAATACTGTCTATATTGAGAAAAATTTTCAGAAATATCTCAAGCACATTTTAGATTTTAAAAAAGGATAATTTACACCAAGGAAGTTTGGAAAGCTACACTGGGAAGCCATATATAGAAAATCAGAAAAGATTTCCAAATGCCTAACAGCTCGTTGAACTGGGAGGATTCTACTGGGATAGAGTGAGAGACTTTACTGTCATGCCCACAAATCCTATCCAAGGATAGAGCCTATCTTATTAGATCAAAGTGTGAATTAATTGACTCTTTCCACATAACAGGATCTATTTCAGCTTGCACACCAGTTTATGTGAAAATGAGAGAGAACAGCAGAGTAAGGCATAAAGGACTTAAAGGCAGTAATAGTATTCATAACCAACTGAGTAATAGCAAATTAAACACAAGATGGTGCATCTCAGTTTTGAAACTGATGATGCTGAGGATGTCATAAAGAAAGGGTCCAAGTGACAATAAATGCAGTTTTGAGGGAGAAGTTAATGATGGCATTTTCAAAATTTAAAAAGCAAAGAAGAATAGAAGTGGGTTATTTAATGAATAATCTTGATTCTTAGAACGAAGATTTTGAGAATCAGGAATGGTACAAAGTTTGAATTCAGATTGGTTACGTTCCATTAAAATATTACTGAAATTAATACACTTTTAATTATCCATCTTTATTACTGCATGTGTAAATGTCCTGACTAAAGACTAACAAAGATAGAAGATTCCACCCTCTATACTTGTATCAGTTTGGCTACATTTTATTTAAATAATTCATGCTGTATTTCTGATGGATATATAGGATATATATGCAAATAGGTTAAGTAAACTTCCTGTTTTTTCCATCATTTAATTGTTAACTACCAAAGAGGCCTGTCTAAATCATAGATGTCATTGTTCTCCCACTAGTGACTTTACCACATTAATGCTAGCCTATATATAAACTTCTGATTAAAAATTGTTTTTCTTACTATATTTTTCGAGATGGATGTGAAAAGGCTGATATAAGCCTAGACAACATTTAAAATTTTTTTTTAACATTTATTTATTTTTGAGACAGAGAGAGACAGAGCATGAACGGGGGAGGGTCAGAGAGAGGGAGATACGGAATCCGAAATAGGCTCCAGGCTCTGAACCTTCAGCACAGAGCCCAACACAGGGCTCGAACCCACGAACTGTGAGATCATGACCTGAGCCGAAGTCGGATGCTTAACCGACTGAGCCACCCAGGCGCCCCTAGACAACATTTTAAATATCAAAGAAGAACTAGCTGGCATTTGAAATACTCTTTATCTTTCCATTTACAGTCCCCTCCAAATTTGTAAAGGATATTATCTCCCAACTCAGAGAAGGCTGGTTTCTGTACTTACAAGTGGATGGATATGCCTTGACAAATGGATCAGCACAGGGATAATGAACATTTGAGAAATAATTTGTTTGAAACAAGAAAAGACTTTGTCTTCATGCAGAAGATTAAATATATGGATTTATGCAGAAAGTGAGATTATTAATTTATGCATAAAAATAAATGGGTAAAGGATGATCTAGAATGTAAAATAAAACAAGTCTACAAAAATCATGATTTAAATTGGCTGTTATTCAGCATCTATTACTTATTTATTCAGACTACAAATACTGAATGAGAACTTACCATGTATCCAGACTGTGCTTGAGTATTCAAATCAGCTACTTTTGAAACTGTTTCTTATGTTCATAATAGGCATTACAACAGTTTGTGATCACATATGATTTCAGGTTGTCCATATTCTAATTGCCACTGTTTTAACAAGCTATCATGTCCTGAGGCAAATAAATAACTTTACCACAGTGGGGAAAAAATGAGAGTTTAGAGCACATGATCTCAAAGGCCTCTTTCAGAACTAATATGCTGTACATCAAATGAATAAGAGGAAAAATAAATAATCAGATTACAAATATAGTTTTAATTAATTTTCACATATAAAATATGAAAACTAAATTTGATAATGTGATAGAAAATTTCATAAGTGGCAGAAAAAATCATGTCCAACACATGTCATAAAATATCTTTTATATACAAGGGAAAGCACATGCAAGATGCTGGTTAGAAACAGCTATCATTGAGCCAGAGATTCGCAGAAACAGAACTCCAGAGAAAAATAGCAGAGGATAGCTTTCCCTTCCATGACAGCAACTACAACAGGATGTTCTTCAAAGCCTGTGCATGGGCGGGGGGTGAGGGGGGTGGGGAAGCTGTATGTGTTTTCTTTTCTCCATGAAGTTGCTTCAATTTCAGAATTCCCTTAGAATTCAGGTGAGATTCTGGACTGAAATCTCCTTAGAGAACACCAAACTCCGCAGGAAACAACTCCAGAGTTCTGAAGACAAAGTCACCTTCCATATCAAGTGCAAATAATCATCTAGCTTCCAATTAGAGCTCAGTTCCACAGTACTATGCCAATCATTTAAACATTTTGCTATCCTTTTATGATAAATAAAAATTGAGTAAAGTATTCTGTCAAATAGTCCACTGTCCCTTCTTTTGTGGAGGTCATAAGAATTTCCCTAAATTTTAAAAAACTATCTCCACTTTGCGTCACTATAACAGATAATAATATCAAGGCTAAAATATGCTATAAAATGAAGGATCTTAAGCGAAATCTCTTTAAAGTCTTGAGGTGCCTGTATTTGTTATTCTAAGAGTAGCTGTAGGAATAGTGACATTAATTATTGAACTGAAGGTAGATGAATGCATTCTTCATGGTGTTCAAAAGCTCTCTGGGAGCAGAGTCTCCATCCAGAATCCCTTCTGAGCACCTGTGCCTGCTTTCCAAGGCGCTTTTCCTGTCCTTGAAACACCACCTGACACCAACAAAGTCCCTCTTTTTTACCACAGACTTGACTTGAAAGAGAATTGAAAAATCCACATGCTGCCTAACTTTATTTACCTGGGTGGTTATTAAGTCACTAACTTATCCTCACATAAACTGCTTTTGTGTTTCCAGGTGCCAAATATAGAGAAATCCCAGCTCTTTCTTAAATGTATTACTGAAAACCTCTTTTGTCCTCTTTCCAGCAAATAGACACTTATGTATACTTGTCTCTTGTTTTGTGTGGGAGGCTCTGAAAACACTCCAGTCAGAAATGAAGAAGATACAGCTGCCATTTTCTCTCTGGCAGAAATCTAGCTTCAGAACACGTCTTAAATCCCTCTTTATGAGGACCAGAAGGGCTTAAAGAATTCAGATAAAAGATGACAAAATTCCATTAAGTGACAGTAAACCAATATGCACACAAAGGCAAGACCTGAGGAAACAGGCTCAAGTTATAAGAGAAGGGATTTGGATTTGATATTAGAAAGAATTTAATGACATAACCGTCATGAAAATTTATCAACAAAGTAATTGGATATGTTTTGTTTTAAATGAAGAACTTTCCAAATGGAATAGAGATGAAATAGAATCTTCCAAAAGCCTCTTGCAGTGTTGTGATTTTAGGATTTTTATTGTTTTCATCCCCATATAGATTCTGTTTGTTACAAATTAAACTATCCTAACTATCTTTGCCCCTTGGTTGAAATAAATTTTATTTTTGAATCACTATAGATAGTAGTTTCTGCAGCAAAAGAGATCCCTAACATTTACATGTGGTACTTGTCAATGGTTATGAAATCGCAGACTACCACTTGACAAATTGTGAACCTGGTCTCCATCACCTGGACTGATTCCTGTTTTTCTTCTTTTACTCCCTCAAAGGCACCCCTTCTGACTTCTTCTAATGTTCAAAATCTTCATGTTTTCTTTTTCTTAATCTGGCTTTCTAAAATAATGTAATTACCCATAGCACCTTAAGACAGAACTGTCCAAAATATGCTGAAAAGAATATTAGATCCTTGCTATATTAATAGGATTTATTTGGGAAAAAAGGCTCCCATGGTCAAATATATTTTAAGAAATGTTGTTTTAAATACATATATATTTTTTGTGCTTGGAGCTTTAATATGTTAATACGTATTATGACACAGCAGGAGAGAGCTATAGCAGACAGACAGCACTGCCCAAACTTATTTGGATATAGAATCTTTTTTTTTTTTTTTTTTTTCTGGAACAACTCAGGAGGACTTTGATTTCTCTGGAAGTACTCTGAGAAATCCCAGGGGAGGGAAGTACGTTAGATTTCTGAGGGGGTCTTCCACCCTGAGGTTTTAACAACTCCTACAACCATTAAGTCAGGTTCTATGGCCACGCATCCAGAAGTTTCTAATTCAAGCTCCTAAGTTCATTCTCCATACATGTGTTAAGTTGATCTATAAGATTTAAGTAATAGATAAAAAATGGGTAACATTTGGATCCAAAATAAAACTGTTCTCAAAAGCATGTGGTCTAGAATAAATAGACTAGCCAGACCTTAATTTTAGATGTATTGTTTGCTTTTAGCTCAAACACACCTTAGTGCTATCTTTCTATATTAAAAATTAATTTTCTTCAATATAATTTAATGAATTCAAGAATTGTTTAATGCTTACTGTGTGCCAAGCATTATGCAAGAAAATCAATAAATATTTAATGTAATAAATATGATAATAATATTCAATGAGATAAACTATTTTACAGGTACAATATAAACATGTTATTAAAAGTTAACCAAAGAAGACCTTGTTAAATCAATATCTAATACAAATCAACTATGAGCTATCATTCAAATAATTCAAATGAGATTTTCATTTCTCTTTTGGACTTATTTCCATAAAAGATGACAAATCCTTTGCTAAGTACTTATTTTCTTGTTTGTATATATTTATATTCTTTTAATATTTATTCACATTCTTTTTTCTCATTTAATGACCAAAGTATCCATCAAAATAGTACTTTATAGAGCCTGACTCTCCAAACCTAAAATATTTCATGCTCTAAAAATTGAGTCCTTTCATACCATGAAAATCTCTTACTCTACCTTAAAGGTAACATGTAGATGAACAAAATGATTCTAGAACATTTTATTCTGTGCCTTTTCAATAGTGGACAAAATCCAGCACTGTTAATAAATTACTGCTTCTCTCTCTGTATTAGTTAGCCTGAAGAAATTGATATAGACTCCAGCTGTGCCTAATTTGTAACCTCCCTGTTTGCATACACGATGCTTTGCTAAACATCAAAAAAAAAAAAGTGACTCTTGATGTTCAGTCTAAAGAAACATAATTTTCTGTAGTACATTTGAAATAAAACGTCAAATCAATGTGGGAAAAAACACCAGCAGTAATAAATTAAAAGAACATCGGTGAGGCACAGAAAAGGTGTGTCAAGTTGTTATCATATAGATGGGTCTTAAAGTCGAGTGTAACATTTGCCAAGGAAAGATGCAATTTCCACCAGGAGGACAGAGTGATATGAGAGGGCTAAATTATCCAGAAGATTCAATTTTATTACTCCAATTCTTTTACTAACTCCACCAAACAGAATTTGAGGTCTTTTCTGCCAGGACTGTGATGAGGTACTCGGTAAATTAAATGTTATTAAATCTCAATTGCATCGTTTTCATCCAACTGCATCTGTAAGATCTTTTAATAAGTTATTCATATGTTAGATATATAAAAATGTGTGGGTAGCATTTGCACTGGAGGTGCTGTTCTGGTAAACACGTTTGATTCGATTTTTATAACTGAAAAGACTCAGCTGGACCACTGATGTTTTGAACCAAAGAAGCATATTTCATCTACAGAAGTCTGTATTTTAAAAACATGGGGCGCCTGGGTGGCGCAGTCGGTTGAGCGTCCGACTTCAGCCAGGTCACGATCTCGCCGTCCGTGAGTTCGAGCCCCGCGTCGGGCTCTGGGCTGATGGCTCAGAGCCTGGAGCCTGTTTCCGATTCTGTGTCTCCCTCTCTCTCTGCCCCTCCCCCGTTCATGCTCTGTCTCTCTCTGTCCCAAAAATAAATAAACGTTGAAAAAAAAAATTTAAAAAAAAATAATAAAAAAAAAATTAAAAAAAAAAACATTATCATTAATCCCCAGAACACACCTGCCATTGTAGGGAGGTCTAGGACTAGGTGTTCTTCCCCTAACAAGGAAAAAATTCTTAGGCATGGTATCTAGAATCAGAGACTTAAATCTCAGAAAATCCTAAAATTCCAGTAGTAGCTATAAAGTTTTAACACACTCAAGCCCTTTAAGTCAAAGAAATCCCAGAGTACATCTAAACTTAGCTTTGTGAGGAAAGAAACTACACCTGAGAGGGACATCATATCAATTCCTACCATGAGATTTTGCCCTTCTATTAAATCAAACCCAGAAATCTGGATTACAATAGTCCCAAAAGATATCAGGAAGTATGAAGTGGTAAGAGACTTAATCTAGATCTGTACATGTGCATTTTTAAATTTGAACCTTGCCTTTCACACTAGCAATTTATTTTTAAAAATAACCTAATGCCCATTAGATGTAGGAATATGTGTAGCAAGTCAAATGTTCCAGTTGAGAGCTCTTTGATTAACTCCCCTTTTTGGTTTGTCCAGGCTGTGGAAAAATCACATTATTTGAATGGCAGTCACAGGTGAGAAGGAAGAAAATACACTTCCCAGAAATGTTTCCTAATTGCTCAGAAGCAACTAGTTCAAAGGCATTTTTGGAAGAAACCATCTAAAGTTGAGCTGTCATAATAATTGTATTTCCTTTGTATTTACAGATCAGCTGAAGAAGGAAATTCTATATATAATTGTGTGCCAGGAGGTAGAATACAATGATGACAAAAATTTATTCTGTTGTCATATAGCTTATAGTTAGGACATGGTTATTTCATATTTTACACATTTGACACAATGATTTTAAATACTTCTGGTATTGTTTTTATCTTCTGATGTGCTAATACATTCATATTTTTCATATGTTATGACAAAGGATGTAGTTTTAGGAGATGCTAAGACTGGAGAATCACTTTTGATTAATTGCACATTCATTTATTCATGCATTTTTTTATTCAGCAGATATATGTTGAGTAGTTTCTAAATGCTGGCCAATGTGCTAGATGCTAACAATGCAGTGGTTAACCATACAGTCCTTGCTCTCAGGCATTCCAAGTGTTGACAATGGTTATTCAATTACTCAACAGGTATTTATTCAACTCCTACTATGTACCAGGTGTTGCACTAAACCTGGAAACATAGCACCAAACATAACAAAGAAGACTCCTGTCCTAATGTAGCTCACATTTGAGTGGAGGGACAGAAAAATGAGTAAATGAGCAATTAAGATGATAGATGAAGGTTTCCAGGGGTTTAAGTGAAAATGTAAGTCACTGAATATGTTTAAACAAAGGGGTTCAATGTATATTTTAAGAAGGCTGATGTATGGAAATAAAGAGAAAGCAGGGACATAATAAACCTGCTATTGCTGACATCCAGACAACAGATGTCAGTGGAGAGGAGTAGACAACGTTAGAGTGATTCTCTGGAATAGAAGAGAAAGTGGAGAACCACAAGATTCCAAAGATAACAGTAACAACAACAGTAACACAATAATGATAGTTAAACCATTTTAAAGCATTTGTTGTGTACCTATCAGTGTGAATTATACATATTAGATGTTAACTTTTCTAATCCTCAGATGAGGTATAAGTATACCTATTTTACATACAGTGAAACTGAGGTTTAGAGAGGTCAATCAATTTACAAGATCACATAGCTACTAAGTGGCAAAGACTTTGAACCCATGTGTCTGACTCTAAATCAGAATACTTAACTCTTAAAGGAACAATTTATACTAGCAAGAATATTTACCACATGCAGTATATTGGTCTGAATCAACAGTGGTATGTTATATGCAATTATATAACTATACATTATAAAACTACAATAATTAATGATAGTATATGCTATGCAACTATTATTTACTAACACAAGTTATATAATAGAAGTTATTATTCAGTTGGCAAAAGTGTTCACTCCAATTGTCCTTTGCTCGCCTCTTCCCCTCTTTCTAGTGTTAGAATTCTGCAAGGCTCTTTTCCTTTTCTGTCTCTCTAGCTGACCTCTTTCATTTTCACAGGGCTTCAAAAATCATTTTTGTCTGTGGCTCACAATCAATAAATGAGACTATATAAATCATGGATCCAAACAACTTCCAGGTGTCTCTACTTGATATCTCACCCACCATATCAAAATTAACACGTCCAAAAGTTAACCCAACACAAAACCTGCTTGAATTCCTGTTGCCACATCTCCATAAACAATCCCTCCATATATCCCATTTTTCAGGCCATAGGCCTGCAAACTATTTTATTCCTTCTTCTTCATCATTTTCAATGCATAGTTCTCCACCAAGTCTTCTTGTTCATTCCACCTGTATATATATATTTCTTTTCCATTCACTTGCTCTTTTTCTCCATCTCTTCTGTATTATCTCTTAATTGCATTACTGCAGTAACCCTATAATCAACCTCATTCTTATCTATTCTATCACCTTTAGTCCAACCTTCCTCCACAGCAGCAAGCATCTTTATAAAACATAAATTGTTTCTTTTCATCCCTTTACTTTAATCCCCTCCGTGTCTTCTCATAGCTAATAAGAGTTCCAAACTCCCTACCATTACGCACAACTCCCTCCATGACTTGCATTTTGCCTACTTCTCCAGCTCATCTACTGCCACTGTCACCCTGGCGCACACATTACAGTTCTATCAGCCATCATACAATTGTTCAACCAAGAGAAACTCTTTCCACAGCATTTCATTCTGCCCAGAATGCTCTCTCCTCTCCTCTCCTCTCTTCTTCTCATGCTAGTCCCAACCATATCATCAAGATCCCATCTCATATTTTCATTTTTTCAGAGTCCTTCCCTGATCTTTTGATCTAAATTTTGCTTCTCTGTTATGCTTTTCTTATAACACTTAATGTATTTTGTAATTATGTATTTATATAATTCTGTATTTTTGTGCTTGTATTTTTACTCATATACTTCAGGAGTAAAGGTTTAGGTCACCTTTTGATTCTAAAACCTCCCAAACAGCTGAAGTGCTTAGTTGGTAGGATCCAACATAGTATTCTTTATCAGAATCTGTTATCAAGGCAATGTTGTGACAACTTTCTTTGCCTGTTGATTACATGAGCATCCCAAAGTGGCTAGAGAAATCTCTACTTCCAGGTCAATGGAATCAAGGTTGTGTTCCCTGTAGGAAACATTTCTCCCCTCAGAACTGAAACCTCTCAACAAATACAATCCAAATATGTACCTGTGGGAAGATAAGTTTGGCCTGTAAGTCATAAGAAGTAATGGTGAATGGAGGCATGCTCACTTCCACACCTTGATTCCCGCATCCATGTATTCTGGCCATGAGGGAAACTGCATCATACATTAGTCACTAGTTGAATGTATATACCCCATCTCCATGCATGAGAATACCAAAAGCACCTAGACAATACAATATTTTCGTGAGGATAAATCATTGATCCCTCAATAATAAAAGAAGGGCTAGCCAGTTTCACAGAATGTGTGTCATATCTGGGACATAACATTGGCTTCTGGCTGTTGGCATGCTATTCACTTAGCAGTACAAGTGGTCAGATTAGTCTCAGTGAGAAGAATCTCTATTTTGAGTATGCATAATCTTGTTCCATGCCATTATTTGCATTTTACTCTTGATTACAAGCAAGCAATAGCAGTTCCAGGAAAAGAAGCTTAAAGGTCCACAGTGCAGGTCACCCCATTTACCTGATTACTGAAAGCCCCTGTGGTGGGTGTGCTTTGGTGAGCTTTCATGTGAGTCACAAATTTCCTCAACACTCTGTGTATCTTCCAAATTTCCAGCCACATATCTCTTCCCCATGCCTCCTTGTCACTGACTTCCCAATTGTGCTGTTTCCAGTCCCTTGACCATTTGGATAAACTGTTAGCTATTTACCTTGAATCCATCTAGATCTTTTCTTCTGTCCATATCTCTTTCCAGACAAATAGGATGATAAGATATACTGCTTGATATTCTGCTCCCTGGGAGGATTTTCATTCCCCATTGTCCTTCTGAACCACCCCTACAGTTAGACTGTAATGCTACAGCATTGAATTCTGGCTGGTGCCTGCATATTATACAAAACCACCTATAAACCAGGCCTGAACTTTTTCTTCCTAAGTACAGGTGTGGGGTGGGGAAGAGATATCAAGGCAGCAGGAGTAAGTGCTATGGAGAGTTTAAGTACTTGCTCTTGACACTCAAGTGTCTTTAGGGCTGCTAGAGCCTGATATGACAGAAGTTAACTTGCACCTGATGATAGAATGTTGTTGCTCATCCTGTTATTGCTTGGTGGTTCAGGTTAACATCCACTTTATAACAGGCAGCTGAGGTTACAATTTACTTGTTCTATGGTTAAGCCCCAGTATCAAACCAAGATTTATTTCAAAAAGAGAATTATTATTTGTGAAAAGGGTATAGCTTTGCTTCAAAACCTTAAGGATCTGTGGAGCAATTCTCCTGAGAACTGTAAAGGCTTGCATAGAGCATACATCACTGCTGCACATACTTTAACATAACTGGATCCACTAGGTCACAAGGCTAAAGTGGATGGAGCAGCTCACATCATATCCTGAAGCATTTCTATAGCCTTCTGTTGCTATTGGCCCCACTCAAAACTGGAACACTTATGAGTCACTCAAAAAATGGTTACTCAAACATGGTATATATCACCTCCTGAATCCAAATGGTAGTCTGTTTTTTTCTTATTGGAGGGCACAAAATGCAACAATTTGTCTTTCACTTTGAATGGGACATGTCAATATTCCCAGACTACTAAAACTCTAGAATCTTCAACGACATGCAGTTTCCCGGATATTTTATGAGAGTTTCTGATATATTTATTTCCTATTTCCTCTTTTCCATATTTAATCAACATGATATCATCAATATAGCAGACCATCATGACCATGATGTGGGATGAGAGAACCAAGGTATTTTGCATCGGGTTATCAAAAACAGCCCTCTGAAGTACTTGGAATTCCATACAAATTTTAGGATCAGCTTTTCCATTTCTGCAAAAAAAGCCATTGGGATTTGAGTAGGGATTAGATTGAATATATAGATTGCCTTCGGGAATATTGCAGTTTTTATAATATTAACTCTTCCAATCCATAAACAAAGACTGACTTTCCATTTATTAAGTCCTCAGTTAGTTTATTTCAACAACATTTTGAAATTTTCAGAGCGTAAATCTTGCACCTTTTTAGTTAAATTCATTTCTAAGTATTTTATTTTTTCAATGCTACTGTAAATGGAATCATTTTTGAACTGTTCATTGCTTATATATGGAAAAGAAACTGTTTTGTGTGTGTGTGTTGATCTAGTGCCCTGCAACTTTGCTGAAATTATTTTAGTCCTAACCGTATATTTGTGTATTATTTAGGATTTTCTAAATATAGGATCATGTCATCTGTTAATAAATGTATGTTTGTTCTTTTCACTTTGTCTTTTATTTATTTTTCTTGCCTAACTTCTCTGGTTAGAACTCCCAATACTATATTGAATAGCAGTGATAAAAGTGGGCATCCTTGTCTTGCAGTTTTTGCATATAGGTCTTACACATATTTTGTTAAACTTATCCCTTAGATACTCACATTTTTGTAGATGCTGTTTGTAGATGATATTTTTAATTCCTACATCCATTTTTCTACAAATATAAAAATACAACTTACTTTTACAAATTGTATCTTATACCTTGAGATCTTGGTTAAATTCATATATTCACGCTAGCAGCTTTTCTATGGATATATTAAATTTTTCTAATTCATTACTATGTCATCCGTGAATATAGAAAGGTTTAGTCCTTTCCAATCTCCATGGTTTTATTTTTTCTAATGTTAATACACTGGTTAGATCCTCCACTGCAATGTTATATAAAAGTGATGACAAGAATTGACCTCCTTGACATGTTCCTGTTTATCAATGGGAAAGCATTAAGTCTTCTACTTTTAAGCTTCATGTTAGATGTAGGTTTTCATAGATTTGCTTACCTACTTGAGGAAGTCCCTATTAATTCTTTAGGTGAGGGTATTTTTTATCATGTATGATGGTGAAACTATGTCAAATTACTTTTCTGCATCTATCAGGATGATCATGTGTTTTCTCCTTTAATATGTTAATATAGTGAATTATATTGACTTTTTAGTGTCATTGCTTTCCTGAGATAAATTCTAGTTGAACACAATTTGTTAGCAACTCCTCTATATTGTTGGATTTGATTTGCCTACTATTTTGGGAGGATATTTCTATATCTATATTCATCAGATAAACTGATCCTTAGTTTTATTTTCTTATAATACACTTGTTTAGTTTTTGTACCAGATTAATATTGGTATCATAAAGTAAACTGGAAGGTGTTCTCTCTTTTATTTTCTGAAAAAATTTACACCAGACTTGTTTTATTTCTTCTCCAAAGTGATAGAATTTGCCTTAAAACTATCTAAGTCTTGGAGGAGGAGCCAAGATGGCAGAACAGCATGGAAGTTTTTTGTGTGTCTCACGCCCATGAAATACAGCCAGACCAACACTAAACCATCCTGCACAGCTAGAAAACTGACTGGAGGATTAACACAACAGTCTGCACAACCTGAACCACAGAATTCAGCAGGTACATGGCTCGGAGAGGTGAACATGGGGAGAGAGAAGCGGCGGCAGGCAGGGAGTCGCCGTTGCAGGAGGAGAGAGGATAGAGACTGGAGCAGGGGAGAATATGGGAAAAGCACCCCTCCCCAAAAGCAGCTGGAGAGAAAGTGGAAAATTGGAAACAGCCGCAGGGACTGAACTAAAAAAGGAGAAAGGAGAAAGGAGAGTGTTTAAATTCCATTAAGATTATGTAAACAAGGGGAGCGCAAAGTCTGCAACTCCGCAGCTTAATACCTGGTGGTGCTCTGGTGGGAAGAGTGAGTCCACAGGAACAGAGTGGGGTCCAGGAGGTTCTCAGGCCACACGGGGAAAAGCGGTTCCACTGCTGGAAGGACATTTGGTAGAGACTGTTGAAGGCACCTGGTCCCAGCAGACCCCAGAAAAAGGTCACATTCGCTGGTGCCGTAACAAGGTCGTTACGAGTGAAGCCTGGTGCCAGATGTGTGCTGTGATTTTCCATAATCCCTGAAAAGCTGCTGCTACACTATCTCACGAACTTTTTCTGGGGCGGGCTGGCACCTGGCTGCAGTCTTGGGGCACCGGCAGCAGCAGGGTCCAGCAAGCATTCCAGGGTGCAGCCAATATTCAGCCAATGCTGGGTGAGATCTTCCCACAGAGGGGTGGAATAGGTCAAAGCTGCAGTCCTTCAGAAGTAAGGGGCCGGGGAAAACAGCCGCATCTGAGACAAAACTTGGGAGAGAGGTACTGCCTGGGGCTTTGCCACGGAGAGTGAAAAAGCTGGGAGTAGACGAAAGCTGAAGACAGAGGATGGGTGCGCAATTGCTGATCGGAGAGAACACAGTTCCATACAGGAGACAGAGTAACTGGATGACGCCATTTTCACCCCTCCAGCACATGCGCATACACACCTATGAGCGCTGCAACAATCCACCCCAGTAAGCTACCAGTGCCATCTAGTGGAGAACAGAGCCGTTACACTGAGCCCCGCCCAAATGGGCCAACCTCTCTCTTCAAGAACACAAGTCTCACTGCCGGCTTAGCTTATGGACTGTAAAGAGCTTCATATTCTGACTTCTAGGGGAAAACGAAGTAATTTCAGTCCTATTTCAATCTGTTAGCAGGTCCATCAATTCGATTTTCTTTCTTTTTTTATTCTTTTTCACTTCTTTCCTTTTTCTTGAATACAGAAAGAGAAAATTCATTTTTATTTTCAATTTTTATTGAAAATATTTTTCTTTAATTTTTTTACTATATTTTTTATTTTTGTGTAAATTTTTTCAAATTCTGTTACATCATTTTATTTTAGTCTACTTCAGTGTATTCACTGTTTCAAATTTTTATTTTTTTTTTTTTTGCCCTCTGCAAAGGCCTCGCTTTATTTATTTATT
>NW_024412376.1:57878132-57993455 GCF_014898765.1 Herpailurus yagouaroundi
AGTCTTATAGGTCTCCCTTTATATGTGAGGGCACGTTTACCCCTTGCTGCTTTCAGAATTTTCTCTTATCCTTGTATTTTGCCAGTTTCACTATGATATGTCGTGCAGAAGATCGATTCAAGTTACGTCTGAAGGGAGTTCTCTGTGCCTCTTGGATTTCAATGCCTTTTTCCTTCCCCAGTTCAGGGAAGTTCTCAGCTATTATTTCTTCAAGTACCCCTTCAGCACCTTCCCCTCTCTCTTCCTCCTCTGGGATACCAATTATGTGTATATTATTTCTTTTTAGTGTATCACTTAGTTCTCTAATTTTCCCCTCATACTCCTGGATTTTTTTATCTCTCTTTTTCTCAGCTTCCTCTTTTTCCATAACTTTATCTTCTAGTTCACCTATTCTCTCCTCTGCCTCTTCAATCCGAGCCGTGGTGGTTTCCATTTTGTTATGCATTTCGTTTAAAGCGTTTTTCAGCTCCTCGTAACTGTTCCTTAGTCCCTTGATCTCTGTGGCAAGAGATTCTCTGCTGTCAGCTATACTGTTTTCAAGCCCAGTGATTAATTTTATGACTATTATTCTAAATTCACTTTCTGTTATATTATTTAAATCCTTTTTGATCAGCTCATTAGCTGTTGTTATTTCCTGGAGATTCTTCTGAGGAGAATTCTTCCGCTTGGTCATTTTGGATAGTCCCTGGCGTGGTGAGGACCTGCAGGGCACTTCCCCTGTGCTGTGGTGTATAACTGGAGTTGGTGGGCGGAGCCGAAGTCCGACCTGATGTCTGCCTCCAGCCCACCGCTGGGGCCACAGTCAGACTGGTGTGTGCCTTCTCTTCCCCTCTCCTAGGAGTGGGATTCACTGTGGGGTGGGGTGGCCTGTCTGGGCTACTTGCACACTGCCAGGCTTGTGATGCTGGGGATCTGGCGTCTTAGCTGGGGTGGGTAGGCAAGGTGCACAGGGGCAGGAGGGGCAGGCTTAGCTTGCTTCTCCTTAGGTGATCCACTTCAGGAGGGGCCCTGTGGCAGCAGGAGGGAGTCAGATCCGCTGCCGGAGGTTTGGCTCCGCAGAAGCGCAGAGTTGGGTGTTTGCGCGGAGTGAGCAAGTTCCCTGGCAGGAACTGGTTCTCTTTGGGATTTTGGCTGGGGGATGGGCGGGGGAGATGGCGCTGGCGAGCGCCTTTGTTCCCCACCAAACTGAGCTCTGTCGTCCGGGGGCTCAGCAGCTCTCCTTCCCTTTGTCCTCCAGCCTTCCCGCTTTCTGAGCAGAGCTGTTCACTTATGACCTCCCAGACGCTAAGTCGCGCTTGCTGTCGGAATACAGTGTCAGGCCCCTCCGCTTTTTGCAAGCCAGACTCGGGGGCTCTGCTTGGCCGGTGAGCCGCCCCTCCGCCCCGGCTCCCTCCCGCCAGTCCGTGGAGCTCGCACCTCCTCGCCGCCCTTCCTACCCTCTTCTGTGGGCCTCTCGTCTGCGCTTGGCTCCGGCGACTCCGTTCTGCTAATCCTCTGGCGGTTTTCTGGGTTATTTAGGCAGGTGTAGGTGGAATCTAAGTGATCAGCAGGACGCGCGGTGAGCCCAGCGTCCTCCTACGCCGCCATCTTCCAAAAAAATCCTTGACTCCATTTTTGAATAACATTTTGTGATAGAATTTTTTTTTTCCTTTCAACAATTGAAAGAAGTCACTCTACAGTTTTCAGGCATGTGTGCTTCTATGAGAAATGACTGGCCATTTCTATCTTTCTTTCCTTGAACGTTAATCAGCCCTTTTTTCTCTAGATGCTTATAAGATTTTCTTTTTAGCCCTTGTCCAAAAATTTGGTTATGGTGTATCTTATGTGGTAGTTTTCTTTTTTCTCTTTTGTTTAAATATTATGTGTTCACTGGTATTTTGGGTATGTGGATTTACAGTTTTGATCAAATACGGAAAAATTTTGTATTATTTCTTCGAATATCTTTTTCTGCTCCTTCAAATCCAACTATATTTTTTTAAATTTTATTTTAGAAAGAGAGAGCACAATAAGGGGAGAGGGGCAGAGGGAGTGAGAGAGAGAGAGAGAGAGAGAGAGAGAGAATCTTAAGTAAGCTCCATGCTCAGCAGAAAGCCTGACACAGGGCTTGATCCCATGACCCTAGGGTCATGACCTGAGCCAGAATCAAGAGTCAAACTCTCAACTGACTGAGTCACCCAGACGCCCTCCCCCCCTGCCAGTCAGAGACCACTGAGGATCTATTCATATTTTTTTCAACTTTATACGTTCTATTCTTCAGTTTGGATTGTTTTATTTCTGTTGTTATGTTTTTAACACCTAGGAATCTTTTTAGCTTCTAATACTATATTTTTAGCTCTAGATGTTCCATTTGCCTATTTTATATATCTTCTTTCATAATTATGTTTATGTTTTACCTCAATATTTTCACAGATTTATAATTGTTCTTTAAAACTTCTTTTCTTTTGGGTGCCTGGGTGGCTGAGTCAGTTGAGCATCTGACTCTTGATTTCAGCTTAGGTCACGATCTCACAGTTTTTGAGTTCAAGCCTTGCATCAGGTTCTGCACTGGCAGTGTGGAGCCTGCTTGCAATTCTCTGTCTTCTTGGGATTGTCTCCCTTCCCTGCTTGCACTCTCTCTCTCAATCTCTCTCTCTCTCTCTCTCTCTCTTGCAAAAAAATAAATAAACATTAAAAATAATTAAAAATTCTTTTAAAAATTTTTGACATACAAAAAGCTTTACATAATTAATATTTACAACTTGATGATCTCGGAGATATCATCTCCAAGATGGAGATGGTTTCACCACATCTACAATCTATGCCATAAACCTATCAATCACCTCCAAAAGTTTCCTCTTGCCCTTTAATTTATTAATATTGTTGTTGTTGCTGTGGTTATTTTGTTATAACATGTAACATAAAATATATCCTCTTAGGGGGCACTCGGGTGGCTCAGTTAGTTGAGCATCTGACTTTGGCTCAGGTCATGCTCTTACAGTCATGGGTTTGAGCCCCACATCGGGCTCTGTGCTGACAGCTCAGAACTTGGAGCCTGCTTCAGATTCTCTGTCTTCCTCTCTCTCATCTTCTCCCACTCACACTCTGTCTCTGTCTCTCAAAATTGAATAAATATTAAAAATTTTTAAAAGATATATCTTCTTAAAATTTTTTTAAGTTTTTAAATGTGTATTTCTTTTTGAGAGAGAGACAGCATGCAAGTAGCAGAGAAGCACAAAAAGAGGGGTACAGAGGATCCAAAGTGGGCCCTCTGTGCTGACAGCAGAGAGCCCAATGGTTCAAACTCACGAACAATGAGATCATGACCTGAGCCAAAGTCAGCTGCTTAACCAACTGAGCCACCCAGGCACCCCGACCCTCTTAGCAAATATTTAAGCAATACAGTATTGATAACTACAGTCATGACACTGTACAGTACATTTCTAGAATTTATTTATCTTGTATAACAAAATTTTGTAGACTTTGAGTAATATTTCCCCATCTTTCTCTCTCTACAGTCCCTGACAACTGCCACTCTACCCTCTGCTTCTATGAGTTTGACTATTTTACATTCCACATACAAGTGAGATCATGCATTGTCTTTCTGTCTCTGGCTTACTTCCCTTAGCATAATGTCCTCCAGGCTTATCTGTGTTGTTGCAAATGGAAGGATTTTCCCTTTTTTTGAAGGCTGAATTATATTCCATTGTATGTACATTTTCTTTATCCATTCACCTGCCAATGGACTTTCAGGTTGTTTTCATATAGTACCTATTGTATATAATACTGCAATGAACATAGGGGTTCAGTCATCTTTTTGAGATCCAAATTTCATTTCCTGTAGATATATACACGGACTTGGGATTTCTGGATCATATAGCAGTTCTATGTTTAATTTTTCAAGGAAACTCCATATTATTTTCTATAATGACTTTACTAATTTGCATTCCTACCAACAGTGTATGAGGGTTTCCATTTCTCTGCATCCTCACCAATACTTACCATTTTTTATAGTAACCATTCTAATAGGTGTGAGGTGATATCACATTGGTTTTGATTTGTATTTCCCTGATAATTAGTGATGTGGAGAATCTTTATCATGTAACTGTTGTCTATTTGTATGTCTTCTTTGAAAAAATGTCTGTTCTGGTCCTTCATTTTTTTATGGCTGTGGGAAACTTAGAAGACAGAAATAGGGAGAACTCAGTCACATCTACAAAGCTCCCTGCAACTGTTCTGGGTGCATATCTATAGGGTAAACACCAGTTACTTAAAATTTCAATTCATTGCACAAACAACCTAACAGCAACATGCATGAAAAGAGAAATTAAATGTTCAGTATAGTCTCTCCACTGTCATTTGTCAGACCATAATCTCTTCAGGCCCTGTATGAACTCAGAATTATTCAGCTTAGAGATACCTATGACTTTTCATTGCCCACCACCATAGAGTCTCACTTGTGTATATAGAAGAGCTTAGTATTCACGCAGACTTAAGAAAATCCCTGTACAGAATTCTGGCACTGTTTCTGTATATATAGCTCCTTCCTCTCTGGAACACTGCCTCAGAAATTCCAGTTGCCTCTGCCTACTTAATTCCAATTTCTCTTGCTCAACCCAGTGAAACTGCTATACTCTACTTGGGTTTCCTCTTCCTGCCTCATGGTACACAATTTGTCTTCAAGAAGAAAGTAAGAGCAATCAAAGGTCATCTGGTTTGTCTCTCTTCTTTCAGCGACTACAATCCTAGCTTGTGGTTTGATTTCTGGGACCACTTCCAGTACCAAATAGCCTCTCAATATTCAGTTAGGAAAACCATTACAATCTAGGTATTTCAAGTAGGAATTGATTTAATACAGGTAAATATATAACTATTAAACCATTGGAAATGCTGAAAGAATGAATGACAGGGAAGGTCACCACTATATTTAAGATTTGCTATTAGTTTTAAGAAAGTTAGGAAGTTGCAGAAACTATAGCAAACCACGAACAATATTTTATACACCTCTATCACAAAAGCAAGTGACTTGTAGAAAAAAGGCCTGAGGGTCACCACAAATTTCATGTGTGCTGAAGCCCATGCATTTTCCTGCCAGTGCCAAAAGAATAAAAATATGGTATCTTTTTCTCATCTACCTTCTATGTATTGAAGAAATGCTCCTCACTGAAGGATAGAAGGGAGAGCATAGAAAGGAAACACTATTAAAAACACTAAAAAATAGTGTTTCAGAGTGGAAACTATTGAGTTTCCAACAGATAATCAACACAAATAGAGCATTTGATTCAAAGCCAAAAGTGTCTTTTCAAATCCTTGGTCTGCCACAATTATCTACATAACCAAGGCAAGCCACATAACCTCCCGTCAGTGATCTCCAAGAACACTCTCAGGCTCAATGATTTCCTGAAGGACTCACAGAACTCAGAAAGGCTGTTATACTTATAAATGTTTATTACTGAAAGAGTACAGACTAAAATCAGCAAAGGGAAATGTGCATAGGGAGTAGTACAAGAGAAACCAGGTACAAACTTCCATTTGTCCTGTCCGCAGTGGAGTCACATGGGTAGTACTTAATTCTCCCAGCAAGAATGTGTGGCAAAACATGTGAAGTGTTACCAACCAGGGAAACTCACCCACACCCTGGTATTCAAAGATTTAACTGAATATCAGTTACAGAGGATGCAACACCTACTTGGCAAACCTCAGCTACTCAGACCACAGCCTCCCAGAGGTGAAAGTGATACAGACTGGCCCAAATTTCCAGGCACACAAAATAGGTAGGATTCTCCAAAGGCTCGGAGAGCCAAAAACCAGTCCTGAGGACTTAGGGATTGTGCAGAGTTTCAGCAGCTCAGGCCTGCTGGTTAGCTCTTTTTGCACACTTCCCTAAGCTTAAGTTTCATTATTTATAAAATAAGGCTTGTTGTTCATAATAAATGCAATTATGTATATAGAAAGTTCCTGGCCTATGACTTAAAAGGAATTAATATTTTTTATAGAGTTCAAAAAGAAAAATAAAAAGGACTTACATAGCTTTTCTAACATCAAGATATCTCTATGGTCTTAGATAGCAAATAAACATATAATTAATTGATATTTGCTACCTAATATTGTCTACTCAGTGTGGCTACTCAGATGTACTGGCACTTAATAGAAACTCTTCTAGAGGTATTCCATTTATAATCACTGAGTAGAATTTTAGTATCAGGGTGCATTCACATCATATATAGGTTGTGCTCTGCACAAGGGTACCTATCCAAGGGGGCAAGTCAGGGACTATAAAGTAGCCCAAATTTTGCTTACCAACCTGTATGCCACAACTCCATCTACCTTGGAAGATCGTTTTTACTTTTAATTTCACACATAGGCCTGTAAGAGCTAATAGTTGCTGTGTCACTATTGTTATCTCCATGTTATAGTGACAAAACTAGTAATTTACTTAACAGTGGCTTTTACAACATTGTGTGCCAACATTAGTTATGGATTTATTTGAGGAAATGTGAACATTCTAAATATTTACCATACAAATTCTAATTACCACTTTATTGAATACAAGATATATAACTCACCAAATGAAACAATGTGTTCTATGATGTATTAAAATACTTTGATTTGGAATAGGAATAAGCAGTTGATATTATTCCAAAAAAAGGAAATGTGCACCATGAATATATTCTACACACACCAGACCATTTCCAAAAGCTACAAAGAAAAGATGTTGCTCAGATCCTCTGGTGTTTGTTTTAGCATTACAGCCATTAGCTCTGGTTATTAGATTCTCACAGGAGACAGGAAGGCTTACCACTAATTGTAGACAGTATAAATTATCATGTATGCTGATGACATTTTAATGTTCATGACAAATCCAGACAAATCTTGGTAGGCTTTGTTGGATTTACTGGATTAATTTATGTAATTGTCAGAATATAAAATTAACTGTGAAATTCTGGTCTGATACCAATAAATGACTTTTGCCTTAAAGCAACTGATCACTTACCTGCCTTTCCCTTGGAAACTACTGATGATATAATAACTTAATGTCAAGGACTCCATAATCTTATCAAAATCATAAATATTGAAAAATAAAACCAGGAAGAGGTTTACAAAGATCAGTTTTCTAGCAGATCATATTTGCCAGAATTTCATGGGGTTTTTTTTCCTTATATTCTCCTTTCCTTTCCTTTCTCATGCAGAAGGTGTTAGTCTAGGCTTTTCTTACCTGAGCACTATCTATCTTCTCAAAATATTTGTCTTCATAGGACATGTCATGAACAAGATTTTCCATATCAAGGACGAGCTTACAGTGCATAAAAGGGAAAGGAGGGTGAAAATAAGGAATTATATTTCAGTCATCAAAGGACTTTTCTTTCCGTTTCTTTGGCCTCTAAGCCAAAACAACCTGGAAACTAAAAGCATTCAACATGTTGTCGTTTTCTAGTTCTTTCCAACTCCTCCCAACCCAGCCCACTCTCCAGGAATATTCAGTCCAGCAGAGTGAGATTTTACAGCATGGAAAAGCAACTCTCAACAGTATTCAACTCTTTTATTTTAAAATTGAAGGAGTATGAATGACACTATTAATTAATTCAATTTCATAATCCTCTCTTCATCTGATGCAGAATCAAGATCTGACTCAGTGTGGGATTCCCCAGATTCCACTACAGCTAAGGGTATCTAAATGCTTAAAAAGGTATGAATTGAGAATTCTGGGAAGAAATGGGGGCACCTGGGTGTCTGAGTCAGTTAAGTGTCTGACTTAGGCTCAGGTCATGATCTTATGGTCCATGGGTTCGAGCCCCACATTGGGCTCTGTGCTGACAGCTCAGGGCCTGGAGCCTGCTTTAGATTCTGTGTCTCCTTCTCTCTCTCTGCCCCTCCCCGGTTCATGCTCTGTAGCTCTCTGTCTCTCAAAAATAAATAAATGTTTTAAAAAATTTTTAAAAAGAATTCTGGGAAGTTATTATTTTTTGTCTGGTCCTCTCTGCTTCTTCCTTCCTTCTTTGTGCCTGGGGCCCTGAAAGATTCTGGAGGTGCAGCAATCAGCTTGTAACTAAAATTCCTGTCATTCTACAGCTAAGAATGACAGAATATGTTCAAATACTGTAATAGGGTTTTCTATTATTTGCAGCCAAACACCCAATCTTAACTGATGTTTAACTCTGTTTAGAAGTCCTACATAGAAAAGATGTTTCATCCAGCATCTTTAATATAGCTGTGAAGCAGTCCATTTCCACAGCAGCACTATGTCTCCATAATTGTCATACACATTAAAATGTGGTTAATTGTTACATAACGTTCCCAATATAGTGCCATTTGATGTTTATGGTAAAAACAAAGCTATCAAGATGATTGAGTATAGACACAAAAACATGCCTCGAAGTGACAAAATCCTTATCATTAAACCATACTTCATCAGAAAAGGGCTGTTCCTGGTTCAGGCATAGCTTATGGTGATCATTGGAATGGCAGGGCAAGAGGAGAGAGCTGGCAGATTAATTAACAGCCTAATTGACTAGCTTTTAAATCCATCCCAATAAATCTCTAAATATTGCTTTTATTGATAACAAGTGCAAACTCAGTGCTATCACAAAGCAAGCACTGCCATGGTGTATGTGTATAGAATCACCAAGCACACAAGAAATTTTGACAAGCACCAGAAAACACTCTGTGGTGGAAAATAAAATATTTGTCTTGCTTCTCACACAGTAGAGTACATTTCCATATCTTATTTACTTCATCTCAGGAGAGTAGACAATTTTTATACTGAGTGAGAAAAGGAAGTACTAAAAATGGTAATCGTGACACTCATCTGCTTCTCACCAATCAATATTTGTTCAAAATATTCCCACATCACACTGTGTATAAATTAGACAATGCCAAAATTGCTGCAATCTGGCAGAATCCATACACACCATCCACAGTATGGTGACTGTGATCTAAGCTCTAACGCTTGCATGGATCCCTTCACCAAGAGGATAGCCATTGCTCACAGGACAAGGTGGAGCTGCTGTCTGCAAGCTATATTGGACTAAATGGTCATCAACACTTGATGCACACCCATCTGTCTATGCAAGCCAAAATGCTTCAATTACGATGGCATTCTAAAAGGAATCACTGATATACTTGGAGAGACTGCTTACCGAGGATATCCATCCATACCAAAATAAACATCATATTGTTAATTGTGGCTGACATGCAATTTGCAAAAACACTTTAAGTTATTTGTATTACTAACAGCCATCTGAGGTCTTATTTTATCTCCTTAAATCTGCTGCAGTTTTCCGAATGAATTTTTATGGACACATGTAAGGAAACAATTAGAAGTGCAAATAAAGAATTCTCTAAAGTCCCACTTATCTTGTGTGATCAGAACACTGGTAAACAAGCCCTTTGAAAAGCCCAGGCACTTTCTCCCATCTTCTCCTCACCATGATGATAAACTAATCTAGGAAAGAAAAAATGCAACTGACATCTGAATTAGCTCCTTTGAGAGACATCATGTAACATTAAAAATTAATCTTTTTACCTTTTGATGTTCCCCAAATTTTCTCTCTCTGTTAGTCTTTAAGATTTTTCTTTTAAGCTAGAAGTTACAAATTTTTCAGGAAGACACTGTGATCCTTTTCTTCTACAAGTGGAACTGTATTTGGTATTCTATTCATCACAGTTCAGGTCCGCACAACATTATTATAGGTACTAAAATTATATGTATAATGCTATTTATGTATATTCAAAAAAACTATTGCTGGTGTTCTCAGAAAGCAGGATCTGTTTATAAATATGTTCAATATAAATGGAAAAGTAAGAATTGAATATACAGCACTAGTCCCAAGCATGACAGGGAATCTATCACCTGTTCTGCCCTCAAGGGAGAGGAGACAGATACAAAAATAACAATAACACAAGTGGAAATTGATGTGTCAGAAGAGAAGTGAAAATGAAGAAATAAAGGAGTTTGAGGGAAGACTCTTCCTGGCTGGGGGACCAGTAAAGGGTCACCTGAGAGGGTGCAGCAAAAGGACTTTAAACAACTAGAGAAACAGAGCCACACCTGCTAGAGTGCACAGAGGGAATGATAAGACAAAGGTGGGCAAACAAGGAATAATAAAGTCTGTGGTTTGTCACGAAAGTTGGAAGCAAGAAGTAGTGTGGTAGAAAATAAGTCCCAATTAAATAGATGAATCACACGAAATACACTGACCTGGAAGAGGGACACTACATACACGAGCAAATGAAAATCTGAATATAAGGTGGGGTAAATTACAGTAAGTCTAGTCTAGGAAGTCCTTGAAAACCAGTCTAAGAAACTGAAACTTTAGTTGGTAGATAATGATGACAATACTTATGACACAGTAATGGCACCACACAAAAGCAACAGTTACAGTCTGGAAGGGACTTCTAATACTAATGTGTAGATGAGTGAGTTGAACAGATTGTCAAGTGTCTCCAGCACACAGAGCTACTTGCAGACCATTCATCCATCTGAGGTCTTTTTCTTAACCAATCCTGCAAGGGATATTTACCTCCTTCCAGAAAAGAAATACGCAAATTAATCAAGCAATACAACTTCAAGTCTAGGGGATCACTGGCTTTACATTCCATTCATGACAGTTTTTGAGATTTGGATTAAGGCTTTCTCCAAATTCTTTGCGAGTCATCAGAGTTCCCAACTGCTTTAACAGCTATGCCTATGTATAACAATTTCCCAAGTTTCCCCATAGTTTTCCAGCAAATAGGAGAGATAATGAATAAGAGATTTTCACAGAGAAAAGAGTTAAAAATACATCAGTATAATTAAATTACACAGAATCTAAAAGAATGTGTGTGTGTGTGTGTGCATGTGTGTGTATATATATATACATATACATATATTTGTTAAACACAATGCCAATTCAATTTCCTTAAACACTTGACAAGACCTATTTTGTGTGAGATTTCTTACTAACAGGTCTTCAGTCACATTAAGTGCTCACAAAGTGTATGGAAGTTGTATTTTATCGTACAGCCCTAATTGAGCTGTCGAGGTTAAAGAAGCCGAATGTTACGGAAATGTTTATTATACAAGCACACTTAATCTGAAGCTAGAAAGGAACATTTCTGTAGCTTTGGCTGTAATTTATCCCTGCAAAAGGCAAGAAAAAAGGCCTTTTATCACCCTCTCATTTCAGTGAATTATGTTTATGGAGTCCTTCTACTGCTATGAATCTGGTTTCACTCCAACGTGAAGAGAAGTTAAGTCCCAAATCTCTCTCAGTTGAATCTCATTATGTTCCTTGTCCCTTGTTTCCCACCAAGACATATGCCTTCACCATACATACAGTGCAGTCACAGTCATTTAAGCCTGCCCTTACTTATAGGAGCCATTTATTTATAGCAAGGCAAACAATGTGTAAATCTCAGTATCTGGAGACATTTATTATTTCAAATATTTTAGTTTCAGTTAACTTGCCATTGGAGAATAAGTTATTTCGCTTGTTTTATTTATTTATTTATTTATTTATTTATTTATTTATTTTTCAGTTGGTGAGACAGGTAAAGGAGAGTCTTCATTTTGCTAGATTGTTGTTTTTCTCATCTTTGGTACTTTTGAATCTGATTATTAGGGTGACAACATGAGCCAACGAGATTAAGTATATATAGATTAAGCACAGGAAGAAGAATTAGACAATTTTTCTCATTTTAACTTGTTCTACACTAAAACATTAAAAAGTAAGCTCATCAAAATGGGCAGTATTACTTAAACCAAGCTAGTCACCTGTGTTTCCTTGACAAAGGAGAGATTTTTCATGAATGGATTACAGTGTTGCTTTCAAAGTCTACATTTATCTTTAAATTTAATAAACAAAAGCCTACATAGTTAATTTGAAACACTTCAAATAACTGTTAGTCACCTAGAAAATAAATGTCCAATAAACAGCAATTAAATTCAATTAACAAAATAAAAGATGAAGAAATCATTCTTCCCAACATGAAAAAATCATGTGGTATATAATAGTGCTGAGTAGTAAACTCATTCCTACAGAAAACGTTTATTGAAAGCTGACTATGGCTCAAATACCCTTCTGGGTATTAGTTATATCACAGTGAACAGAACCCAAAAAAAACTGACTCTGTTCACTGAACTTACATTCCAGCTAGCTGAAAACCATTCAGTAAAATAAGGAATAAGAAATAAGAAAAAATTACATAACCACCCAAATATTATTAATTTTTTTACTGTATAAATTTTAATAAGGTAGAATACAAATATCCCAAATGGAATGTGGTCAGAGTACTAAAGTAACAATCTCCTCTCCTGTGACAGAATAGACTCTTTTCTCAGAGCCAGCTTTCTTTCTCTTAAAACCCTGGTAGAGGAAACATTGTTTCAGTAAAGACCTAAAATAGTAGGTCAAGTCTTGATTCCAGTGACTACAGTAACATTAAAACGTGAACAGAAATTCATTTATTTTAACAAAAAAGTTTGTTAAGGCACAGTAGAAGAAAATGCAGTTAAAAAGTTAGCTATCACACAACCAAACGTTGGGATTCAAAGCCACAGGTAACTCTCTCCAAAGCTCCTCCCACAGCACTTTGCTGTGGCAGAAAGTTGTAGAGCTAGAGAATGTAATGGAAACTCAAACACAGCTACTGATACAACAATTTCTTAAAACACATCAAAATTAAGTAATGATTAATGAAAGTGATCAACCACCAAATAATTGATTTTTTTCCTCTCATGTTCAAATTTATAATGCACAAAAGCAATAGTAAGTGCACTCTTGAAGTGAAAACACACAAGCATTTTCTTAAAAATTAACAACAAAAATGGTTTGTTGTACACTGTGTTCAGATCCTGGATAGACAGGGATGGTGGGTGTGGAGAGGATTATTGATGGAGAACTCCTGGCTGTTCTCTACAATATTTTAAACTTTCTTACCTTCACGCCTTTGCTCATAGTTCTACAGAATCTCTATAATTCCACATATTCAAATCTTACCCTTCTGTATCTTTGTCAGCAGGAAGACAGGCTCTTTCTCTCCTTCTAGTCTGTTCTCCTCAGTTGTAGCTTCATGGGGAGACTGGCTTTTCTTGTGGTAGCAAGAGTACTGCCAGAGCAGATGAAGCTAAATATTTCCTTGTTCCCATCCAATAGCAGAAAGAGAGTTGCTTCTTCTCCAAAGCCCCAACTATTTTATGTCTTATTGGTCTAAATTAGCAAGGGCCTTATCCATCTATGAACTGATCCCTGACAAGGGGTATGGAATGGCCACAGTCAGTTTATACATATCATCAGAGGTAGAGTGGATGGTAGGGAGTTAGCCAGTGTTCGACACACCATCTCCCAAAGCCCAATCCAATTAACTCTTTTACAAAGCTTTCCTCCTCCTTCCCCCACCCCCTCTTCCTAGACTAGTAGTAACTTTCCACTACTCAGACTTTTGATAATGTTTCTTTTTACTTCTTTTATGACACTTATCAGTCTTATGCTTTATTATGGTTATTTAATTCTAATCCAAATGTGTCCTGGAATCTTTGGGTAGTCCCTACTTACATCTCATGTTCTTTAAGGCCAGATTCAGTACTCTTTATCTATCTATCCTTAAAATCCACACCCCCCCCCCGAAATATCCAATACCAGAAGCACTGGTAAGTGAGTAATGTCAATTTTATTTATGGATTCACAGAAAGAAAAGGAAAATGATTCACCTCATATGTTTCACACCACACAGCAAGACTTTCCAGATCTTGCCTAATGCTGTTGCTTATAAGCCCTCATGGACTCTCTGCCAGGCAGCTAATTAGCACTGTCTCCCAAACCCCCATGCTCCTGATTCTGTGTGACTAATTCTCTGTTCAGATTTTTAAAGCAAGAGACTCCTCAGAAAGGAGTCTGCCTGGATTTGATTGCTAGCATAGCCACCCTTCCTTGCTTTCTCCCTGCTATAGATTTCCCATGGGTGAAATAGCATGGACTAGGTTCCTCACTCTACAAGTCACAGTATACCAGTTTCTTGCTTATCTCTGCTTGGTCCTTCTGCTTCAGTCCTAAGTAACAATAAATACAACAGTAAGAGGAATTATAATGGTTGTCCCAATGTCCTTTGTCTATGGCATAACAAAATTCTCCATTAGACTTCTCTATTGCTTGCAAAAATCTTCTATTTATGCCCACCACTTTATCTCCCGCCATACTGGTAGGTGGAGGGCAGGAGTAATGTTTTTTTGTTTTTTCTGGTACATTTTTATATGTCTTCTCTTTATATAGATATTTATATATCTTCTCTTCCTATAAGAGTGTAAGATATTTGAGGGACGACTCAATTTCTCACAGAACTTACATACTATACCTCATTATCTCAATATCTTAACATTAAATAAAAGGGAAGAAAATTACATATGTGCATCAGTTACTAAAGGAATTTAAACTTAAAGTTTACTATAAACTAAAACTTAAAATTTATTGTACTTCTCTTCATATGTTCTACAATGCTGAGCCCTCATAACTGCCAGATAGAACTCTTTCAATCTGGGTCCAAGCACAAACGGGCCAGATGTAACTGGTTGTTATTGACTTAAAAGACCAAAAGCACTTTACGTAACATTTCCACTTTATATATCCTTCACCAACATCATTAAGCTTTTAGGAAGTAGATCTAATGTAAAAACTTCTTCTCTGAGATGATATTGGTAAGGGCACTGGTTAGTTACCCTTAGGAAATTTCTACTTGTAAAAGCTAAAATGCCACTAGAATGAATTTTTCTAGAGAGGAAAAATGGCAAAACCTCATTCCTAAAAGTCACTATGTACTGCTTCTTGCTTCCCCGCCAGATCTTTAGCTTAAGCCTTAAAGAACAATAAAAACAACAACAATGGCAACAACAACAAGAATATCTACCTTTTATTAGTACTTACAATATGCCAGTCACTGTCTTAAGTATTTTTCATACATTATCAAATTTAATTGCAGTGTTACCAAATTTAATCTCATAAGAGATAGGTTTGGTTATTTTTATATAGGCTAAAAACTTAAAGCATAGAGAAAATACTTGTCCAAGACACTAAATAGAAGATTAAAATCCATCTCTGAATAACTTTGCTCCATTCTGCAGAGACATGCAACCAGTGAGATCCAGTCTAAATGAACATCTGGATATAGGATGCTTCCCACTTTCAGGGGAAGGATCAGCTTGGAATGAATCCAGTTCCCCGAGCTGCAGTCACTCTACTTCAATTTCATTAATAATGGCACATAAATATCTGCCTGACTTGACTTCTGCATTGGTTTTTATCCAGTTTTCCTCTGGGATCAATAACAGAGTGAGCTGAACTTAGCAGTTAATGCCTGATCCCTTTACCAGGCCCTGCTCCTCCAGCCCCCTAGACTAGCCTCTGCTTCCCATATCACCTCAGCCACAGACTGGTCTCTGAATGACCCTGAAAATCCCCATAGCTGGAAAATTCACTTCCAGACTATGATAATATCCTAAAACAACAAGTCCAAGGAATGGAGGGCATGGGCTGTCCTGAGCTGTCAGAGATATTCTACCTTTTAAAGAATTAAAAATTTAATCCTTAAAGGAAATTAGGGTGAAGGGACTGAAATTATAAGGGAATCCATAAAAACCCATACATTCACTTAAATGTTTATTTATTTATTTTGAGAGAGAGAGAGAGAGAGAGGAGGGGCAAGGGAGGGGCAGAGAGAGAGGGAGACAATCCCAAGCAGGCTCTGCACTGACATGGGACTTTTCCCTACAAACCATGAGATCATGAGCTGAGCCAAAATCAAGAGTTGGAGGCTTAGCAGACTGAGTCATCCAGGCACTCCAACCCTTACATTCATTTTTTAAAAATTAAAACCATCCACAAACAAATATTATAGCAATAGTATTTTACACATCTAAGATTAGCAATGAATGCAATAAAATTACTGTCCATTTGTAATACCTTAGATATAATAATTTTGTTCTCATTTTTAAGTTTTCCCTTCTCTATAGTTTTTTATGTCATGTATATAATTCAGTCTGAATGAACTACTTAACTTGAGGAAAAGACATATGTTATGCAAAAACAATTTTTTTATAGATTTAGCACATCTCCTTAAAAAATAATCATTGAGACAGCAAATGTAAACATAAGAGTTAGTGTCTACTGACTAGGAAAACAAGAGGGGCTGATTATCACAAGTTTTTACAAACAGCAGAGCTGAAAGACTAAAGTTTTAGAAGTCTGCTGCCTCATCAGGGTCAAGCCTGGTGGGGACAGTGGTGTTCCTGTGTAGAAGGAGGGCAGAGACCCAGGATGCAGTATACTCTCAGGACCCCCTGGGTCACACTGGGAGGGACAGTTCCCCTTCTTAGAGTACATTTGGGAGAGGCTGCACTGGCCCTCAGGGAACAAAAGAGCTGGTGGACACCATTGTGCTGCCCTGTTCATCAGCATAGGAGCAGAGACATCCGCTGAGGGCAGCTAACCTGGATGCCAGCTTTTTGCTACGCTTTACCATAAACTCCAAGCCCCTGCAGGAGTGTGTGACTGCTTTTTGAGGACAAACTGGAACCAGCCACAGCATGGCAAGACCATCCCCCAGAGAAATAACACAGGTCCTTACCATGTGCCAGGTCCCTAAAATGTGGAGTTTTGAAACCCACAAAGGTGGCTGAGGTAAAACACAGGAGCACTGCACTGCTGTCAGGTGGACAGATGGTGGGACATAGGGTGAAGGCAAGGATCTGACAGAAGCCTGGGAAACAAGAGGGGAGATTGTTCACTCTTCTGTGAGGGCTTCCTGAATGTCAACAAGTGCAAACTCCCCTCTCAGGGGAAGAGAGTGAGATGATGCCGTATTTCACTCTTCTCATCAGCATGGACAAATTTCAGCAAGTGGTACAACACACACAGGGGAGGAGTGAGCCTTTTATACCAAACCTGGCATGCCTGCATTCTGCAGGTATCTTTTTTAATAGGGCAAGTGTGATTGAGAGCCAGGGAAGCAGTGAGGTCTTTCCCCCAGAAGACCAGCACAAACCCCCTGCACACACAAGGTCTACTGATTATAGACTGCAGTAAATCTTTAGCTCTAGTGGAAATAGGACCAGCACAGGCTTTACTAAGACACAAAAGATGGAGACCTAGACAGAATGCCAAGACAAAGGAATTCATCCCAAAAGAGAGAAAAAGAAGAGGCTATGGCCAGGGAGCTAATCAAAACAGATGTTAAGTGATATGCCTGAACCAGAACAATCATAAGGATACCAAAACAACAATCATAAGGATACTAGCTGGGCTTGACAAAAGAATAGAAGAAACCAAAGACCCTTACCACAGAGTTAAAAGACCTGAAAATTAGTAAGGCTGAAATCTAAAAATCTATAATTGACAGGCAAAACTGATTTGATGTAATGACCACAAGGATGGAAGTAACAGAAGAACAAATATATGATATACAAGATAAAATTATGGGGAAAAAATGAAGCTGAAAAGAAGAGGGAAATAAGACTATTAGGTTATGAATATAGACTTAGGAAACTCAATGACTCCATAAAGCACAATGACATTCATATCATAGGAGTCCAGAAGAAGAAGAGAGGGAAAAGGGGGCAGAAGGTTTATTTGGGCAAATTATAGCTGAAAACCTCGCTAATCTGGGGAAGGACACAGACATCCAAATCCAGGAGACACAGAGAACTGCCATCAAAATCAACAAAAGCAGGCCAACATCAAGACATATCATAATAAAATTTGCAAAATACAGAGATAAGGAAAGAATCTTGAAAGCAGAAAGGGAAAAGAAATCCCTAACTTACTAGAGAAGACAAATCAGGTTAGCAGCAGACCTATCCACAGAAACCTGGCAGACCAGATGGGAGCAGCATGGTATATTCAACATGCTGAACGGGAAAAATAAGCAGCCAAGGAGACGATGCAACAAGGTTGTCATTCAGAATAGAGGGAGAGATAACCAGTTTTCCAAACACAAACTAGAGTTTGTGACAACTAAACCAGCCCTTCAAGAAATATTAAAGGGGACTCTTTGAGTGGGAAAGAAAGACCAAAAGCAACAAAGACTAGAAAGGAACAGAGAAAATCTCCAGAAATGACTTTACAGGTAATACAATGGCACTAAATTCATATCTATCAATAAGCATTCTAAATGTACATGGCCTAAATGCTCCAATTAAAAGACACAGGGTGTCAGAATAGATTAAAAAAAAAAGACCCATCTATATGTTGCCTACAAGACACTCACTTCAGACCTAAAGACACCTGTAGATTGAAAGTGAGGGGATGGAGAACCATCTGTCATGCTAATGGAAGCAAAAGAAAGCCACAGAAGCCATACTTACATCAGACAAAATAGATTTTAAAGACTGTCATAAGAGATGAGGAAGGGCACTATATCATAATAAAAGGGTCTATCCAACAAGAAAGCTAACAATTACGAATATTTATGCCTCCACCTTGAAAGCACCCAAATTTATAAATCAATTAATAACAAACATAAGAAAACTCATTGATAACAATACAATTAAACTAGGGGATTTGACACCCCACATACAACAATGGACAGATCCTCTAAGCAGAATAACAATGGCTTTGAATGACACACTGAGCCAGATGAGCTTAGCAGATATATTCAGGACATTTCTTCCTAAAGCTACAGAACGTACTTTCTTTTTGAATGCACATGGAACATTCTCCACAACAGATCACATACGTGGTCACATATCAGACCTCAACCAGTACAAAAGATTGAGATCATACCATGCATGTTTTTAGACCAGAACACTATAAAAGTTGAAGCCACCCACAAGAAAAAAATTGAAAAGACCACAAATACATGAGGTTAAAGAGCATCCTACCAAAGATGAATGGGTTAACCAGGAAATTAAAGATGAAATTTTTAAAAAGATATAGAAGCAAATGAAATTGAAAACAGAATCTTTGGTATGCAGCAAAGGCGGTCATAAGAGGGAACTATATACCAATACAGAATTACTTCAAGAAACAAGAAAATTCTCAAATACATAACCTAAACTTACACCTAAAGGAGCTAGAAAAGGAACAGTATATAAGGCCTAAAGCCAGCAGAAGAAGGGAAATAATAAAGATAGAGCATAAATAAATGATATAGAAACAAACAAACAAACCCCCAGTAGAACAGATCAATGAAACCAAGAGCTAGTTCTTTGAAAGAATTAATAAAACTGATAAACCCCCGGCCAAACTTATCAAAAAAGAAAAGAAAAAGGATCCCAATAAATAAAATCACAAATGAGAGAGGAGAGATCGCAACAAACACCACAGAAACAGAAACAATTATAAGAGAAAATTATGAAAAATTATATGGCAAAAAATTAGATAATCTAGAAGAAAAATTCCTAGAAACATGGAAACTACCAAAACTGAACCAGGAAGAAATAGAAAATTTGAACAGAACCACAACCAGCAAAGAAATTGAATAAGTAATAAAAAGCCTCCCAACAGGGGAGCTTGTGTGGCTCAGTCAGTTCAAGTCCAATTCTTTATTTCAGCTCAGATCATATCTCATGGTTCATAAGACCCAGTGCACTGGGATTCTCTCTCTCCCTCTCTCAATCCCTGCTTGGGGTTCTCTTTCTCCCTCTTTCTCTGCCACTCGCTTTCTCTCTCTCTCTTTCTACCTATCTCTCTCTCTCTCTCTCTCTGTCTCTCAAAATCAATGAATAAACTTAAAAAAAAATCTCCCAACAAACAAAAGTCCGGGGCCAGATAATTGCCAAGGGATTCTACGAAACATTTAAAGAGTTAATACATATTCTTCTCAAACTGCTCTAAAAAAGTAGAAATGGAAGGAAAACTTCTGAACTCATTCTACAAAGCCAGCATTACCTTGATTATAAAAACCAGGCAAAGACCTCATTAAAAAGGAGAATTACAAATTTCATATATTAAAAAAAAAAGAAGTTGACTAGTACAAAGAAGAGTAACTTACACATAAGTGATACTACTGAAGAATACTCAGTAGTTTTACAATTATTTTCAAGGTCAGCATGTCAGTAAGGTCATCAGTAACTTTAAAACTAATCAAACCAGAAAACCAATCCCAGATTTCAGCTTTAAGACATCTTCCCTCACCCCCATCCATTAAATAACTTCTAGTAATATTGTAGGTGTCTGAATTTAACCAAGAAAATAGAATCACTAAAAATAATTTTGGAATCATTTGTACATGGGAAACACAACTTGAAGAAATAGAGAATGAGCTAGGGAAGTCCATGCCTAGAAAAAAAAAGTCACACATTTGAGAAAATTTAGTAAGGACTTCATATGGAAACACAGGAGTGAAGAACTCAGAGATCATAAAGCCACCAGAGAAGCCACCACAATTGACAGCCAGAACCACCAGGACCACAGGTCTGGAGATCATGGAGATATGAGAAGCCACCAGATCTCTATGGCCAGATCACCACAACTTCTTAGACTAACAATTATTTTATTTCTCTTTTTCAAATTTTATACCCAGGGCCTCATTAGCAAACTCTAGCCTAGAGCTACACAGGAAAAACTATTCTGGAAGTCTTTGGAAGGAATCAGTGGCAGTGCTGAGTCAACCACAGAGTATCTGGCAGATATGGCTATGTGGTTCCTGTGGATCTACAGTATTTCTCATGAGGTTAGGGACAAATGAGGGAACTATTTTTCTAAAGCAAAAATTAGGGAATTAGTTACTGATTACCTTACTGACATTCTGAGTTTGAAAATAGTTGAAAAAGAAAAAAAAAAGAATTACGGTCAATATCCCTGATGAACATGGATGCAAAAATTCTCAACAAGATACTAGCAAATCGAATCCAACAGTACATTAAAAGAATTATTCACCAGGATCAAGTGGGATTTATTCCTGGGCTGCTGGGGTGGTTCAATATTCACATATCAATCAACATGATACACCACATTAATAAAAAAAAGGGTAAGAACCATATGATCCTCTGATCTATTAAGATGCAGAAAAAGCATTTGACAAAAACAGCATCCAATCTTGATAAAAACCTCAACAAAGTAGGATAGAGGGAACATACCTCAACATCATAAAGGCCATATATGAAAGACCCACAGTTAATATCATCCTCAATGGGGAAAACTGAGAGCTTTCCTCTATGATCAGGAAAAAGACAGGGATGTCCACTCTCACCATTGTTATTATATAGTACTGGAAGTCCTAGCCTCAGCAACCAGACAACAAAAAGATATAAAAGGCATCCAAATTGGCAAGAAAGAAGTCAAATTTTCACAATTTTCAGATGACATGATACTCTATGTAGAAAACCTGAAGGCCTCCACCAAAACATCGCTTGAACTGATAGATGATTCAGTAAAGTCTCAGGATATAAATCTGTTACATTTCTATACATGAATAATGAAGCAGCAGAAAGAAATCAAGGAATACGTGCTATTTACAATTGCACCAAAAACCATACAATACCTAGAAATAAACCTAACAAAAGAAGTAAAAGATCTGTGCTCTGAAAACTATAGAAGCTTTATAAAAGAAATTGAAGAGTACAAAAAGAAATGCAAAAGCATCCCATACTCATGGATTGAAAGAACAAACATTGTTAAAATGTCTATATTACCCAAAGCAATCTATACATTTGATGCAATCATTATCAAAATACTACCAGCATTTGTCACACAGCTAAAATAAACAATCTTAAAATGTATATATAACTACAAAAGACCCAGAATAGCCAAAGGAATTTGGCTGAAAAGAAAATCCTGAAAAGGAATCCTAAAAAAGAAAAGCAAAGCTGGAGGCACCACAATTCCAGACTTCAAGCTATATTACAAAGCTGTAGTCATCAAGACAGTATGGTACTGATACAAAAACAGACACATAGATCAATGCCACTGAATAGAAGACCCAGAAATGGACCCACAGCTATAAGGTCAACTAATCTTGGACAAAGCAGGAAAGAATATCCAGTGGAAAAAAGGTAGTCTCTTCAACAATGGTGTTAGAATAATTGGACAGCAACATGCAGAACAATGAAGCTAGACCACTTTCTTACATCATACAAAAAAAAAAAAATTCAAAGTGGATGAAAGACCTAAATGTGAGACAGGAAACCATCAAACCCTAGAGGAAAAAACAGGAAACAATCTCTTTGACCTTGGCTATAGCAACTTCTTACTAGACACATCACTGGAGGTAAGGGAAACAAAAGCAAAGAACTATTGGGACCTCATCAAGATAAAAAGCTTCTGTACAGCAAAGGAAAATATCAGCAAAACAAAAAGGCAACCAATGGAAAGGGAGAAGATATTTGCAAATGACATATTGGATAAAGGGTTAGTTTCCAAAATCTATAAAGAACTTATCAAACTCAACACCCAAAAAACAAATAATGCAGTGAAGAAATGGGCAAAAGACATGAACACTTCTCCAAAGAAGACATCCAGATGGCCAACTGACACATGAAAAAATGCTCAACATCACTCATCATGAGGGAAATACAAATCAAAACCACAATGAGATACCACCTCACACCTGTCAGAATGGCTAAAATTAACAACTCAGGAAACAACAGATATTGGCGATGATGTGGAGAAAGGCTTTGCACTGCTGATGGGAATGCAAACTGGTGCCACCACTCTGGAAAACAGTGTGGAGGTTCCTCAAAAAAAGTAAAAATAGAGCTATCCCATGACCCAGCAATTGCACTACTAGGTATTTATCCAAAGGATACAAAAATACTGATTTGAAGGGGCACATGTAAGCCAATGTTTATAGCAGCACTATCAACAATAGTCAAATTATGGAAAGAGGCCAAATGTCCATATATTGATGAGTGGATAAATAAGATGTATATTACATCTTATTTATCCATGATATCCATGGATATATATATCCAGATAGATAGATAGATAGATAGATAGATAGATAGATATCCATGGATATATATATATATATATATATATATATATATGGATATACTCGGTCACAGAAAGATAAATATCATATGTATGATTTCACTCATATGTGGAATTAAAAAAACAGATGAACATAAGGGGAGCAAAAAAAGAGAGGGAAGCAAACTCTTAACTGTAGAAAACAAACTAAGGGTTGACAGAGCAGAGGCAGGGGATGGGCTGGATGGGTGAAGGGTATTAAGGAGGGCACTTGTTGTGTTGAGCACTGGGTGTTATATGTAAATGTTGAATCACTACATTTTACTCCTGAAGCCAATATTATACCATATATTAAACAACTAGAATTCAAATAAAAATTTAAAAAAACAAATAAACTTAATACAGCCAAAAAAAATTAAGAGTGTGTGGCATGTGGGAAACAAAAGAAGGTTTTTAATTAGTAAGAATGCCTGGAAATCTTGAACACCTACCTGATCTAGAAAGTTTATAATGCTATCACCAAAATTACATGGAAACTTAGAGAAGGATTTGTTAGTACAAAAAGCGATGAAATAAGAACTGAGAAGAGACAGGATGTATAAGTAGAATTTGAGACTGTACTTTAGGTTGCTGAAAAATACAGAGGGGACACTGACTCTGGAGATTTTGTTGTGAGCAGACTGCAAATAGCATTGACTGGGGTATGAGTCAGATGGATTCAAAGAACCATTTTGATCTGGTACCATTAAGACTTCTCCAGGAGCTTGATATACTATCTAAAGAAATCAGTCATCCTGAGATTTCAGGAGAAATAAGAATGAAATTTATTTTAAAAGGACAATGCTCCCAAGAGTTAGGAAAAATCTTAAACAAAGGAAACCACAGAGAATCCTATTGATGCATCTCAAGTCTATGCTTAACTAAAGGAACGACTTGAAAGTACTTCTGTTAATTGTTAATTTGTGTATGAGTTGCCCTCCTTCCCAAAATGTGCTCATGCCTTTGTGAGGTTATTAAAGTTGTATTTATGTTATACACTCTCTTCCTCAGTAGGTAAAAGCAAAAAGAAGGGGTCTTGAATCCTAGGCATTAACACCAGAATGGTGGACTATGATAGGAATTCAGAATTAGGGTGGTGAAGCTGAAACTGGCTGAACCAGAAATTTACCCAGATTGAGGAGTTATAAGATGAATAGTAAATTAACCACAAAGCAGGCAGAGTCCAGCAGGACTGCATGTCAGAGGCAGGCAAGAGCCGTGAGTTAAGAACCAGGCAGCTATGTCTGACTCTGCACTGGGCATGGAGCCTGCTTGTGAGTCTCTCTCCTCCTCTCCCTCTGTCCCTCCTCCCACCTCATGTGTGCACTCTCTTTCTCTTTCTCAAAAACAAACAAACAAACAAACAAACCAAAAACAAACCAGGCAGACACAGGGAAGGCACAGCCTCACAGTTCCCAGAGATCAGGCAAATACAGGTCAGACCCAAGCGGGGAGGCCAAAACCAGAAGGCTTAACTATCATAGAGCAAAGGTAAGCAGATGGCTGAAGCCCTGAACAGGCAGAGTAGGGCCAAGAGTTTCACAGAATGTAGAAAGAGGGCAAGGTGAGTTAGAAAACAGATATAGGCACGTGCAGAATTATGATGTATGTATGCCTTTATGTACAAAAGTAGCAAAATTGAATATGATTCTGACAACATAACCTGTTTGACACTGAATTCTGAAATTTTTCCTTTGTATTTCATTAAATATACTATTAGCAAATACAAACATTATACTTTATTATCTATTTGCCTCTTTCTCAAATGACAGTAATTCAAAATATCAGTGTAAGAAAACTTTTCTGCTGCTTCCTAAGGGATCACTGATATTTCCCAAAAACTAAATTGTCCCAATCAGATGTCAGTAACAGTGGTCATGAAAGAAAATAATAGTGGTCATGATCAAACACTCCTGGTATTCTAAGGAATTGAAGATGACACAAACAAATGGAAAAATATTCCAACCTCATGGATTGGGAGAACAAGTGTTGTTAAAATGTCCATACTACCCAAATAAATTCACAGATCTAATACAATTTCTATCAAAATACCAACAGTATTTTTCACAGAACTAGAACAAATAATCATAATTTTTTTATGGAACCACAAAGGATTCTGAGTAGCCAGAGCAATCTTGAAAAGGAAGGACAAAACTGAAGTATCACAATTCCAGATTTCAAGCTATACTACAAAGCGCTAGTAATCCAAACAGTATGGTAACTGCACAAAAACAGACACATAGATCAATAGAACAGAATAGAGAGCCCTGAAATAAACCCATAATTATATGATCAATTAATCTTCAACCAAAGAGGCAAGAATATGTAATGGGAAAAAACAGTCTCTTCAACAAATGGTGTTGGGAAAACTAGATTGCAATATGCAAAGAATGAAATTGGACCACTTTGTTACACCATACATAAAAATAAACTCAAAATTAATTACATACCTACATGTGACACCAGAAGCCATAAAAATTCTAGAAGACAGAATAGGCAGTGATTTCTTGGACAGACCAACATTTTTCTAGATATGTCTCCTCAAAAAATAATAAATAGAATTACCATATGATCCAGGTAATTCCAGTACTATTTACACAGGAATATGAAAACATGAATTTGAAAAGATATAGGCACTCCTATGTTTATTGCAGGATTATTTACAAGAGCCAAGATATGGAATCAGCCCAAGTGTCCACTGATAGATGAATAAAGAAGATGTATATACATACATACATAATACATACATACATACATACATGCATGCATACACACATACAAACACACACATACACACAATGGAATAGAATATATACGATGGAATATTACTTTGCCATAAAAAAGAATGAAATCTTGCCATTTGCAAATACAGGGATGGATCTAGAAAGTATAATGCTAAGTGAAATAAGTCAGTTGGAGAAAGACAAATACCATATGATTTCATTCATATGTGGAATTTAAGAAACAAAACAAATGAACAGAGGAAAAAGAGACAAACCAAAAAACAGACTCTTCAGTACAGAGAACAAACTGATATTTACCAGAGGGGTAGGGTAGGGAAAGTATGTGAAATAGGTGATGAGGATTAAGAGTATACTTATGTGCTCTTGATGAGCACTAATATATAAAATTGTTGAATTATTATATTATACACCTGAAACTAATGTAACACTTTGTGTTATTTATACTGGAATTAAAACTTTTTAAATAAAAAAATGTGAAGACATTTTTTAATGTTTATTTTTGAGAGACAGAGTATGAGTGGGGGAGGGGGTTAGAGATAGGGGGACAGAGGATTGTAAGCAGGCTCTGTGCCGACAGCAGTAAGCCTGATTCAGGGCTCAAACTCACAGAACTATGAGATCACGACCTGAGCCAAAGTCAGACTCTCAACCAACTGAGCCACTCAAGTGCCCCAAGAAATATTTTCTTCATGTAGGAAGTCACTGCCCTGAAACCCCTAAGAGCTCCTCACAGCCCTGGCTACCCAACCTTCTCTCAGGATTCTTCCCCATTACATAGCCACTAAGGGGATGGCTAGTATCTATTTTGAAGGGTCAGGGCCATGCCTCATCAGTTGTTGAATTCTCTGAATATCATGTTGGGGAATCATATATGCCTTATTTTAACAAACTGGGCAGCTAGCTGTTGCCTTTGGTGGTACTCAGAAATCTCCTGTGGTCCCCATCCTTACCATCTTCACCACTCAGCTACTTCACTTTGGTGTTGGCAAATCCCACTGGCCTCAGTCATAAATGTTCTCATACCTCCCAGCTTCCACTGCTCTGCCATGTGCACTCTGCACCTGCCATCCCACACTACATATGCAAGGCAATAACCACTGACTTCCGGTGGCTTTGGCTAAAGCTTTGGATCTCCTTATTTTATCCTATTTAAGGCAAAGTTCTGGATTTCTTTATCTGCTGTGTATAATTAATGCCCATTTTTGTTATCTTACTTAATATTTCACATCTTTGACTTTTCTGTTTTAGTCCTGTTTGTTTTCATTATTATTTTGGACACTTTGTTCCCTGTATTCACTTTCTTACCTACTAGGATTACCTTTACATCTCCGATCTATCCTCTCATTAAAATTCAGAGCCCACATAAGTCTTCTGCTTTGATTGACTGAGTGATTCTTCCCTGTGCCCATGTTTGGCAGGCATTTAATAGTAATTAAAGATTTCCCTGATCTGTTCATAGGGCTCTCTGATAATCAACAAGAAGTCACTTTGATTGATAGTCACTGTCACAAAAATAAGAAGGCAGAACCTCGTAACAAATTTCCATGAAGAAATATTCAGTAGATGAAATGTTCCAAATGAGTGTCCAGACATATTTAACCTCAAAGCAAGGTTTTTTTAAGGACAATGTGAGCTTTATTGTCTGGCAACCATATCAAAGTAGAGCCAGGAATAGGAATTCTGAGTGTCCCTAAGGCCTGAAAAAGCCCCTAAGGTTCCCTTTCTCCTACTCATTAGCTGGAACTCTTTGGTGGTGTGAGGGATCAACTAGAAATCTATAGCAATAAAAGCTAGTGGTGAGACTGTCCTGGCAGGTGAGAAATTAAGACAGGAAGTGAATCCTGTGGGCTTTAAAATAATGAGGAGAAATGGCAAAACCAACAGCAGTGGGTAAAGGGCATGAACAGCTAAAGAGTCTCCATGGGTCATCATTGGAAAACATATTATTTCAGTATATATTCTCTTGATTTAGTGCCTGCTGCCTGAGGTTTGTGGTACCACTAAAGCTAATAAATCATTGCTCTGGATGACAGCCTGAGCACCTGTGTTTTATCATGCAGCAGGAAACCCTGTAAATTACCAAGAGAAGCAACTAGTGACCATGCAGCAGAGCTGAGAGAATCAGTCAAAGCCTCAGTCCATTAAGCCCATTTCATTTTATTTGCAGGTGCATTAAAAGAAATAGGGAGAACCACAAAAAAGATGAGCCCCAGCCTTTTGATTAGTGTTTAATGAGAACGACACAGGACGGCTAAAGCAGACTCCTAATGGTCTACAGATGGAATATGTCCACGGTGGGACCTCACCTGCCTCTATCCGCCCATTGGCTATGCTGCAATTTAGCTTATAAAAGCAACAGGACAACTTCAAGGGAGTAAGTTTGTGGCAGGCATAGAAACCTTACTTTGTGATTTTGTGCCTTTGAGCTTTGTTTCGTAGAGAAAGTTGGCTTATGAATTCACTTGGTGTGTCACACTTTTCAAAACTTTTTATTCCACAACTTCCTCTCAAATTGGCCAGGAAAAAAAAGTGCCAAAGCCAGATATACTTTTTTAGCAAATTCATCAAAGTGAGTAAGCTCATTCTTTTTTCCCTTAACTTTTTATTCAGACTACTTCTGCCTTGTTATGATAACCTCTATATTCTTGAGCATTCACCAGAGGCAGAGTAAAAGTAAGTTTGACTAAAGAATATGTTTTCACTACTCACTTAATGGAGCCATCAACCATTAGATACACATCCACAAGAGACAACCTGCAATAGTGCTTTATTCAAGCACTTCTTGATTTAAAGTGTCCTGTCATTAAAAGAAAATCAAGTGCTCCTAACTTAGGTCAAGATGACATTTAACTGTGTAGGGCTACGTTTTTGACTACCCAGAGATCATTAATCTGGGTTGAATATATGCAGTGCTATTCTGAGGTCACACTTCTTACATGGCAGGACTCAGAATACACCTGCTGGGCTTCCAAATACAAGGCCACAAGCCCATACTTCAGCATGCCAACTTCTGGAAGACAGGAGAAAGGGAATTCTCATTATCTCTAATTGTCTGTAGTTAAAATAGCCAGATGGCCATAATTCAGCAAAAAACCAACAGCTCTCTCTTCCTTGTCATTCATTTAGAAACGATGATCTGGATAGGGACATGCGGTAAGCAATAGATCTTCCCTTCACATACTCTCTCTCTGTTGACTGTGGGAAGTAAGAACACCCATAGAAAGATCCCCACTTTGTACCTCTCTAGGAGTGACTGTTCAACTAGTTCTCAGTTATTCAGGGAGAAGTCCTGCCATATTTTGGGTAATTTTCATTCTGTGTGTCTCTTATACTCTATCATTGTCTCTTCATATGCTGTCTGCTATTTCTGGTTGTGCCATTGCTGGGCTGACAGAAAGAAGCATCACCCATCAGCAACCCCCTCCCCTGAAGCTGTGCCAACAGCACTTCAAGCAGGGCTGCTAGAGTAAGTACTCCATCAACTTCCACCTCTCAAAGCTGTCAGCCCAAGATGATGTATCTACAAAGAGATTTCAGAGCTTTATACGTAAATAATGCCTCTTCCAAAGCACATATTAACTGAGCAAACAATACGCCTTAATTCAGCATGTGCATTTGCATATTTACACAGAAGCCCCTGCTGCTTATTTGCCTAAGATAATGAAAGAGCATCCAAAGGACCTTCTCCACCGGAGCCTTTTTCACTGAAGAAAATATGATGGGTTGATTTAAAGTTTAATTTCCTTTTTCTGTGGGGGAGAGAGTCATTGTTTAGATTAATTTAGATAACCCATAGTATCTGGTAAAAGAGGGATTAGCTCAAGATAGAAATTCTTATCAATTGTTTTCTTTGCAGTGCTGCTGATTTATTTCAGTATGTTTTGCCAAATTTTCTTCAGACTGACAAATCTTCTTCAGTCTGAAATGAGGTTAATAACACCTGTGGAAAGACAGGGAGGCCTAATGATGTGAAAAGCTGTGAAGTTAAACAAAGTTTTATGGAAACATGAAATCGTAACAATGGAAATCAGACTAATAAGACATCTCTACTCACAACTGTCCACTGAACAAATGTTTACTTACAAATACCCTGCATAACTAGGTAAGAGCAGCATCAATGGGACTCATCTTTCTAGATTTTCATACATTAAATTTTTTCTTTCAGTAAAATATTCCTGAATATGATTTTTGTAGTACATCCTTATCAAGCATGCCTCCCAAAACCCATTTTAGATTAATAAGCGATAGAAATAATCAGATGTTCAACATTTCCTTTTCTGAGGTAAACTGAGTTCAGTTTATCATAAAAATCACCCATCGACTCGAATAGAGAAAGGCATCAAGGTTAGAAAAAAAGAAACTTGTTTTATTTGCATACTGAATGAGGGTGAATGTAGAAAATCATAAGAAATCTGTAGAAAATCTACTACTAGAACTAATAAGTTTAGTAAACTAAGGGCACAAGATCAACATACCAAATATTGTATTTCTGTACACTAGTAATGAACAATTAGAAAATTGAATTTAAAATTAGAAATTTAAAAATCAATATCATTTACAACAGTATCAAAAATCAAGGTTAATGAACAAAGAGGTTAATGAAATGTGATATTCAAAACTAAACCCACACATATACAATGAATATGTTTTAAACAAAAATCCAAGGCAAATTAGTGGAGAAAAGAAAGTATTTTCAACAAATGGCACTGGAACAACTATACAAATGTATGAAAAAATAAAAAAAGAACTTTGACCCTTTCCTCACACCATTCACAAATGTGATTTGAGATGGATATAGACTTGAACTTAAAGCTAAAATTCTAAGGGCTTTAGAAGAAAAAATAGAAGAATATTTCTGTGACTTAGGGTAGAAAAGGACTTCTTAGGGAACACAAAAAATATTAACCATGAAGTACTAACTTTATTAAGATTTAAAACTCAGCCAAAGACACTGCTAAGAAAATGAAAAAGGAAGCTACAGACTGGAAGACAATATTCGTAATACTTTTATCTAACAAAAGACTCATATCCTAAATATATAAAGAACTCAATGATAAAAGAAAAAAACCTAACTGAAAAAGTGCAAAAAAGTTTTGAGTTCACACTTTACAAAAATATACAGAATTCACAGTTCACAAAAAAGATATAGAATGGCAATAAACACATGAAAGGATGCCCAGCATCATTAGTCATGAAGAAGCTGCAAATTTAATCCAGAGTAAGGTGCCACTTCATACTCACTAGAATAGCTAAAATTAAAAAGACTCTCATGGTAGTAGGAGTGTAAAATGATATAACCATATTGGAAAACTGTATGGCAGTGTCTTAAGACAAACATGAATCTACCTTATGATCTATTCCTTCCTTAGGTATTTACCTAAAAAGAAATGAAAACCTGTTCACACAAAGACTTGGACAGAAAACTTTATTAATAATAGCCAAAATGTGAAACAGTGAACATCAACAGAAAAATGGATAAACAAAATGGGGTATATATCATATAATAGAATACTAGTAAGCATTTAATTTTTGAAAAATGAACTACTGATACATGAAACATAAGTGAACCTCAAAAACATCATGTTAAGTGAAATAAACTAGACACAAAGACTACATATTGTGTTATTCTGTCACACAAATGGAGTTCAAAACCAGACTAAATTAATGTATGGTTCTAGAAATCAGAGCAATGGTTGCCTATCAGGATAAAGATTGCCAATGGTGAAAATGTTCTGCAACTTGTTTAGATTGTTGGTCACATAGACAAATGTTGGTCACATTTGTCCAAATTCATTGACCTGTACCTTTAAGAACTGTGCATTTTACTGTATGTAAATTTTACCTCAACAAAAAGGAAAAGAGAAATAATCACATGGAAAATATAGAGAGTCAATTCTATATTGTCCGTGCCCCAAAATATAGGGTGTTGTCTATCATCTAATTGCAAACTAATAACATAATTAAATACTCATTGAATATTTGCTATATAGTAGGAAACTTTTTAGGTGAGCACATTTAATGGATTTTTCTCATTTTATCCTCAAGGTAACCATATGAAGGTACATTATCACCACCACTTTACAGATGAGGAAACTAAAGCTTAGAGAGATTAAGTAATTTACTCAGGATCACATAGCTAATCGGTAAATGTTTGTAAGAAATCTTCATCAGAGAAAGATATATTGTATCTAAGTTGTGAAGAGTTTAAGAAAGAATGTGAAAGCTTAGTGAATTCAGGGTAATATTAATCGTGATGATAGTTAAGATTTATTGAACACTAACTATATGCCAGACATCATCTCAGCACTTAATGAATTTTAATTTATTAAATCCTCACAATGACTCTATAAAACTGGTATTACTACCCTAGTTTTTACCGATAAGGAAACTGAGACAGGGAGAGTTTCAGTCGTTTGATCAGGTTGCACCACAAGTAAACAGCAGAGATTTCCAAGATATTGAAGAAGAACAGACAAAATAAAGAGAAGGAACCTGCAGGATGTTTGCATTCCTGAAAACTCAAAAGTGAGATGTTATTACTAAAGAACACAATTGAAAGTTAGCCATATTAAGAATGTCATAATGAGAAAAGCCAGAAGCAAAGTAAGTGATCAGGGAGAAAGCAACACATCCCAGCTATATTCACCATCAGGGAAGGACTTACAAGATACCTGGGAGGGATCTGTGCATTGGATAAAAAGTGCTGCCACAAGAGGCTGGTCTCAGTTGTACATTGTGATTGAATTCTCTCTGCCTAGGTTTCATAGGACCATGAAAGTACAGTCTTGGGCTTTAACATAAATCAACTACATATTTGTGAATGCACACAACTTCACCTGTTCTACCAGAAACTTTTGCTGCATAAAGGTAAGTCCCAGGTCCAGGGAACAGTAAAGCACCCTCTTCCTGTGTGGCAGCTGCCAGTTTGGGCATGGCACTGCCAGGAGTTGCTGCCACTGAGGCAACTTGAGACCACTCAATGGGGTGAGAATAGGTTAACAAGAACAAATATGAACATGAGGTCATCTTTGTGAGATTATAAAATCATCCCAATTAAATACAAAATTTTGAACTGAAAAGCAAATGCCATAATGATCTGCCTTGGTGGGATGCAAAATAAGTCATATTTCCTATGGACCTCAGCTCTACCTCCTTTCTCATAGGGATGGACTGTATCATAACTCTGGGGGCTGACATTTACCAGGAACCTTGGGAGCAACAGAGCTAAGCCCAAAGTCATTCCTAATAGCTGAACAGGAGGACAGGTGAACTTCAAGTCTTTTCCTTACCACTTACACACCTAGGCTGTAGGCTAAGGAAATGCTATCAATTCGGTGGGCAGCTGAAAGCAATGCAGCCTTGCCAGGCTTTCCTACTCCAAGAACACCAGGTGAACATCAAGATTTGTTTCTAATATACTAGCACAGAAATGGGAGACTGGCAAGTCAAATCCAGTAAATATTTAAGAGAAAAATATTGGGGTTCCTGGGTGGCTCAGTCAGCTAAGCATCCAACTTCAGCTTAGGTCATGATCTCACAGTTTGGGGGTTTGAGCTCCACATTGGGCTCTGGGCTGACAGCTTGGAGCCTAGAGCCTGCTTCAGATTCTGTGTCTCCCTCTCTCTGCCCCTCCCCTACTCTCTCTAAAATAAAATAATCATTAAAAAAAGAGGTAAATATTTAATTTTTTTAATAGGCTAACTATAAGCATATGCTCTAAGAACAAAATGGAAGAAACATCTAATAGCAGGTATTTTTCTCTTTATTGGGAAATGTGAGAAACTGTTTTTCACCAATTTGGGAAGAAAACTGTATGGAATGATGGTTTCTAGTATATCAGTTCTTATTTCTGTTTCTTGAATACATAGAAATTTGTGTCTTGAAAAAGCACTCAATAATGACAATAAAAAGGACAATACAGTGCATTTTGCTTTGATCATTGCAAGGATGAAACAACATTACCTCAATTATCTTTTAACCACTAGAAATACCTGATGTAACCAGGTACATCTTTAATATAAAACATATGAGCGTTTTCTCTGTAAAATGCCAGTGCATATATATAATGTGACACTGGAGGTGGCATGGCAATTAAGGGTATAATTGCTGTAATTACTGATGGAATTACTCATATTCCTCTATGCTACTTTTTCTAATTATCTTGGTTTAATGAAAATGTGTATTTTTGCATTGAACAGGATGTGGCCGTCACTTGGCTGCCTGCCTGGGATGATGTACACTGTCTGTCCCTTGAATGAACATAGAGCAGAGAGGTCACCACTTGTTTGCAGGAAGAAGAGGTTTCTGGAACACAACAGGCAATTTAAATGTGTGTCATGAACATCCTGAAAAAGCTCACAGATGGGTTTCATTGGAAGAAATATAACAGTAGGGGGGACATTATCCTAGAAGGAGCCCAATAGCTTTACAGTCTTCAGATTTTAATGAGAATGACTTGTAAAAATAGTACAAAGGTTTCATACCGTTTGTCCATTCTTCTTGTAGTCTCTGACTCAAAAATGGATTCAAACAGCTCCATTTTTCCTGGTTTTGTTACACTCTTTATCACAGGAATGAGGCTTGAAAGATTGGTGCTTTAAACATTCTGAAAATTGCAAGACTTGAAAGAAGCCTACCCTCTCTCTTTTTGCTTCATGTATTTTAAATGCCTTGGAAACTTAATTGGCAATCTACACTGCTTATTTATTCATTTATCAGCCACTTGTACAGAGGTTAAATAGATACCCATTGAACAAAAACTATGTGGTTATTCAAAACATAAATCTAATATAATTAAGTTTTTCTAGGAATAAAATGTACTTCCTAAATCTGGACAACTATTGGTACCACAGCCACTTGGTACCACTTATCAGAAGAACTATAGTATTTATTTATTTTGTTAAGTCTATGAAAACCTATGGAAGGAAAACAAAAACAAAATTTAGAAAATTATCTTGATTCAATCACTCAATAATTCTAAGGATCTACTTTCAGAGCCTGTATTAGTTTTTTGCTGCCGTCAACAAATTACCACAATATTAGTGGCTTAAAACAATACAAATTCATTATCTTACAGTCAGGTCAGAAGTCTAACATGGGTCAATAGAGCTGCACTCCTTCTCAAGTTGTAGTAAAGAATGTGTTTCCTTCATTCATAGCCACATCCCTCCAACCTCTGAATCTCCTCCAACTATCCTGCCTTATGCATATAAGGACCCTTGTCATTACATGGGGTCCATTAAGATAATCCAGAATAATGTCCCTCTCTCAAGGTCCTTGACTTAATCACACCTGCAAAGACCCTTTTGACATAAAAAGTAGTATATTCACAGGTTCTAGGGATTTTACTGTGGATATCTTTGGGAGCCCATTATTCTGCATACCACAAAGTCTCTTATTTTAAATCTCCATTGCTTTTAACTTACATTTTTTTAATCAACAATTTCTGAAGAGATGTGAATTGCTGTTTTTATTAATTCAATTTTTTATAGAGCTAAAAAATGTCAGAAATTGCATATTTAAGATTCTGTTACAGAACTGGTTGCTATTCTTCCAGTTTTCACTTGCCTAGTCAATGGGTGGATGTTTCCACCTTGAAAATCAGAACCAAGAGAATATGCACCCAGGTATGTGTTTCTAAATTAAAATAAAATCCATTATTCAACTGAAATTATTACCTCTTACCTACCTTTATTCAATGACATAACCATTAGGTCCTTTTTCCTGACCATCCAAGCTTCTGCCTCTCCTACTCTCAGGTTTCTACCTTTTGAAACCTCTTACGTTTTTCTGTGAAGTTTTTCATTGTTTATTGATGCTTCCTTCTGGAAAGGTTTGAGTCCATGGCAATCCCAAACTTTCCCTTTTCTCACTGAATACAGAGTTAATAAACTGAACAAAGTTAAGCCAGAAATAATATCGTTTCCTTGGGGATGGCCATGGTTATCTTATTATTCTGTACCTTACTATATACCCTATATACCCTAAAAGGTATTCATATATGTATCAGGATGAAATAAGGATATATAGTTGCATAATAGAAAAATAGTTCCTGAGTAGGAAGATAAACAATAATCCTGGATAAATACTCCTGGAGAGATCTGCACCAATGCAATGTAACAGTCCCTCAACTATTAGTCTCATCTACTCAATGAACATATGGAAATTAAATACATCAGCATAAATGACAAAGTAATTAACAGATAATCAATGGGTCATCACCTAACTGGTCACCAGCTCAGATCAATATAAACAAATGAACAAATAAATAAATAATAGATATACACAGAGAGTATCCTAAGTGTCTGCTGCATCCTAGGGCAAACTGACAAGATCAAGTGACAAACCCTCTTTATTTTTACATCACATACATTAAATACCTTGGAAACCTAATTGTCAGACTACACTATCAACTTATTTATTAGCCTGCTGATAAAAATAGATAAAAGTTTAATATAATCCAAGCATTGTTGCAGTATGAAGTTTGTGCACATCCCTAAGGTGTAAGTCATATTACATTCTTCTAGTTCTATACATTCATAAATTCAGAAACGATTTATTGAGTACTTACTATGTGCCAGGCACTGGGATAGGTATGGTTCATTGATTGAAAAAGACAATAACTCTTGCCTTCATGGAGTGCTAACAACATTCTAGTGAGGAACATAGACAATGCACATGATAAATAAGAGGTATATTAGATAGTGTTATGTTCCACGGGAAAAATAAAGCAAGGGAAGGGATGTGAATTGTTGTGAATATGAGGAGATTATATTTTGGACAGGTTAGTCAGGGAAAGCCTCATTGAAAGGGTGACTTTTAGTTAAAATGGGAAGAAAGTGAAATCAACCAGTCATGCAAGTACCCAGAAGAGCATCCCGTGAAAAGGGGATGGCAAGTTTGAAGGCCCTAAGACTATAGGTAGAAGGCCAATGTGGTGGCGGCTGAGAGAGAAGGATGAGAATCATAGCAATAAAATCAGAGGGAAATGAGGAGCCAGATGCCATAGGGTTTATAGGTCATGACTAATACTTTTTCTAAATGAAATGGGAAGGCATTAAAGTATTCTGAACAGAGGGGTGACATAATTTGACCCATGCTCAACAAAGTCAGTCTGTCCTCTACATTGAAAATAAACTAAAGGAAAGTAGGGGCAGAATCTGCGAACCAGTAGAAAGTCTATAGCAATAATCCAGAAATGATGGTGGCTTGAACCAGGTTGGTATCAGTATGCCTAGCGACAAACAGTCAGATTTTGAAGACAGTCAAAGGATTTTCTGAAAAAGTAGATGGGGGTATGAGAGAAAGACATGAATCAAGGATTACGCCAAGGTTTTGGTTGAACAACTGGAAAAATGGAGTTATCACAACTGAGACAGAAAAAAAGATTATAGGAAAAATTGACTTGAGGGATGAAAGTGTCCTGATCACCAATTCCAGCTTATGTTGGTGGTGGGGAGAAATTCTTTCCCACACACCACCAAGCAATGCTCAGGACATCAGCTGGGTGTCCTATAACTCAATTCTAACACTATCTATAAGGAGATAGCATCAAATTCCACTGGTTAAGGGATCTGTCTTACAAGACTGTCCCCATCTTCAGATGTCATTTGCAAAGCCAGGCTGTTACCTGTACTTGTTACTAACTGGTTATAAATCAGATGTTCCCATGACACCCTCCTTCCTTAGGTACAATTAATTTGCTACAGAAGCTTACAGAACTCAGAGAAACATTTTTCTTTCTAGATCACTAGTTTACTATAAAAGGATATAATTCAGAAATAGCTAAATGTAAGAGATGCATAGGCAAGGTATGTGGGAAGAGGGAAAAAAGCTTTCACACTTTCTCCAAGCACATCACTTTCCCCAAATCTCCAAGTATTCACTGTCCAGAAGCTCTTCACTGAACCCTGTCAATTTGGGTATTTATGGAGGCTCCATTATATAGACCTGATTGATTTCACCATTTGCCATTGGCAACTGAACTCAATCTCCAGCCTCCTCCCCTCACTGGGGGTGGGGGTGGGCAGTGAAATTTCCCTTCTAATCATAACCTTGATTTCCCTGGCAACCAGCATCACACCCCCCTTAGGTATATCCCAAAAGGCACCTTATTCACATAAGAAAAGACCTGTATCTCCCTCCTCACTTAAGAAATTCCAATGATTTTAGAAAGTCTATGCCAGAATGTGGACAAGGACCAAAGTCCAAATGTATATATTTCTTATTATAAATCACAATATCACAAAGGGAAATTCAAGAGCCCAGTTTTAGACACATTTAGGTTGAAATACCTATTAGACAGCCAATTAAAGATGTTCAGAAGCTAGTTGGAAATATGGCTTAGACATATTCAGCTGCAGGCTCCCATCTACCTGACTGGTAGAGAATTCAATCTTAGTCATTGAAAGGTTATTTTCCTCTCCACTGGCTATCAGGATCACAGACTTACATTATACCAGAAAACTAGGAAAGGACTTGATGCTTAGTCCACAGTGATTCTAAACATTGCAGTTGCTTCTCTTCCTTCATGCTACTGTCAAGAGCTGGTACTCTGTCCCTCCACTGCCCACAGACTGGTTAACAGAGACAGACAGATGACCTTCAGGACACAGTGCAAATGTCCAGTCATTAAAAACACGAGCTGAAACCACCATAATCAAATCAACTTACTTTTTGACTTGAGCAGGTTATTTAACTTGTCTGTACCTCATATCTACAAAATTATTAGAATACTCCAGGACCAGAATCTACCACAAAGGATTATTGTGAGCATTAAATTTAATAGTCGAGGAGGAGACAAGATGGCAGAACAGCATGGAAGTTTTTTGTGTGTCTCGTGTCCATGAAATACAGCCAGGCCTGTACACTAAACCATCCTGTACACCTAGAAAACTGATATGAGGATTAACACAACAATCTGCACAACCTGAACCACAAAATTCAGCGGGTATGTGGCACAGAGAGGTGAACTGGGGCAGAGAGAAGCCATGGAGGGCAGGGAGTGACTTTCATGCAGAGAGAGGATGGAGACAGGGGTTGGGGGGGGTGGGGGGACACGGGAAAAGCACCACCCCAAAGCAGCTGGAGAGAAAGTGGAAAAGTGGAAACAGCCACAGGGACTGAACTAAAAAGGGAGAAAGGACAAAGGAGAAGATTTAAATTCCATTAAGACTATAAATAGGGGGAGTGCAGAGTCTGAAACTCCACAGCACAATACCTGGCGGTGTCCTGGTAGGAAGGGCGAATCCCCAGGAGCAGAGTGGAGTCCCGGCTTCTTCAGGCCACATGGGGAGAGGTGGTTCCCCTGCTGGAAGGACACCTGGTAGAGGCTGTGTGAGTCCCCCAAAGGCAAGGCCCCAGTGGACCCAGGAGAACAACCACATTTTCTGGTGCTGGAACAAGGTCATTAACGGTGAAACCTGGTGCCAGATGTGTGTTGTGATTTGCTATAGTCCCTGAAATGCTGCTGCTACACTATCTCCTGAACTTTTTCTGGGGTGGGCTGGCACCTGGCCACAGTCTCTTGGCATTGGCAGCAGCACAGTCCCACAAAAGTTCCTGGGTGCAGCCAGCACCTGGCCATTGCTCATTGAGACCCTCCTGCGAAGGGCAGAAAGGATCAAACCCTCAGTCGTTCAGAAGTATGGGGTCGGGAAAAACAGCCACATCTGATACAAAACTAAGAAGGGAGATGCTGTCTGGGGCTTGGTCATGGACTGTGTAAACGCGAGGACTGGACGGAAGCTGAAGACAAAGGACAGGTATGTGATTGCTCATGGGGAGAGTAGAGTCCAGATACTAGAGACTGGGTAGCTGGGTGATGCCATTTTCACCAATCCCATGCATGCACATGTGCACCTACAAGTGCCACAACAATCCACCCCAGTAAGCTAAGCAGCACCACCTAGTGGAGAATGGAGCCGTTGCACTGAGTCCCGCCCAACTCGCCCAACTTTGCTCTTCAAGAACACAAGTCTCTCCACCTGGTTACTTTATGGACTATGAAGTGCTTCATACTTTGAATTCTAGGGGAAAACAAACTAATTTCAGTAGTATTTCAGTCTGTTCGCCAGTCCATCTACTCGATTTTCTTTCTTTTCTTTTTTCTCTTTTCATTTCTTTTCTTTTTCTTGATACAGAAAGAAAAAATTCATTTTTATATTCAATATTTATTAAAAATATTTTTCTTTAATTTTTTTCCTCTATATTTGTTATATTTATGTAAATTTCTTCAGTCTATTTTACTCCCATAATTTCATTTTAATCTACTTCCCTGTATTCATTTCTTTCAATTTTTCAAATGATTCCTTTCTATTCTTTCTTTCCCCTTTTGTTTTCTAATCTATCAAGCCCCTTTCAACACCCAGACCAAAACACACCTAGTATCTAGCACAATTTATTCGATTTTGTGTGTGTGTGTTTTTAATTTTTTAATTTTAATATTTTTTAATTTTTTTAATTTTAATTTTTTTAACCTCATTAATTCCTTTTCTCCCTTCAAAATGATGAAATGAAGGAATTCACCTCAAAATAAAGAGCAGGAAGAAACGACAGTCAGGGAATTAACCAATACAGATACAAGGAAGATGTCTGAACCAGAATTTAGAATCACAATAATAACAATACTAGCTGGAGTCAAGAATAGATTAGAATCACTTTCTGCGGAGATAAAAGAAGTAAAATATAGTCAGGATGAAATAAAAAATGCTATAACTGAGCTGCAATCTCGAATGCATGAAACAGTGGCAAGGATGGATGAGGCAGAACAGAGAATCAGAGTTATACAGGACAAACCGATGGAAAATAATGAAGCAGAAAAAAAAGAGGGAGATTAAACAAAAGAGCACAATTTAAGAATTAGAGAAATCAGTGACTCCTTAAAAGGGAACATCAGAATCACAGAGGTCCCAGAAGAGGAAGAGAGAGAAACAAGGGTAGAAGGGGTATGTGAACATACTATAGCAGAAAACTTTCTTGACCTGGAGTAAGACACAGACATCAAAATCCAGGAAGCACAGAGGACTCACATTAGATTCAACAAAAATCGACTATCAACAGGCATATCATAGTCAAATACACAAAATACTCAGGAAAGAAGAGAATCATGAAAGCAGCAAGGAAAAAAAAAGTCTCTAAACTACAAGGGAAGACAGAACAGGTTTGCAGCAGAACCATCCACGGAAACTAGGCACTACAGAAAGGAGTGGCAGGATATATTCAATATGCTGAATCAGAAAAATATGCAGCCAGGAATTCTTTATCCAGCAAGGCTGTCATTCAAAATAGAAGGAGAGATAAAAAGTTTCCCAGACAAGCAAAAATTAAAGGACTTTGTGGCCACTAAACCAGCCCTGCAAGAAATTTTAAGGGGGACTCTCTGAGGGGAAAAAAGATGAACAAATTAAAAAACAAAAAAATGAAAACCAAAAGCAACAAAGACTAGAAAGAACCAGAGAACGCCACCAGAAAATCCAACTCTACAAGAAAAATAATGGTAATAAATTCATATCTTTCAGTACTCACTCTAAATGTCAATGGACTCAATGCTCCAATCAAAAGACATAGGGTAACAGAATGGATAAGAAAACAAGATCCATCTATATGCTCTTTACAAGAGACCCCCTTTTAGACCTAAAGACACCTTCAGATTGAAAGTAAGGGGATGGAGAACCATCTACCATGCTAATGGTCAACAAAAGAAAGCTGCAGTAGCCATACTTATATCAGACAATCTAGACTTTAAAATAAAGACTGTATCAAGAGATGAATAAGGGCATTGTATCATTAAGGGATCTATCCACCAAGAAGACCTAAAAATTATAAACATTTATGTTCCAAATGTGGTAGCTCCCAAATATATAAATCAATTAATTGCAAATATAAATAAATTAATTGATAATAAAATCATAACAGTAGGGGACTTCAACACCCACTCACAGCAATGGACAGATCATCTAATCAAAAACTCAACAAGGAAACAATGACTTTGATTGACACAGTGGACCAGATGGGCTTAACAGATATATTCAGAATATTTCATCCTAATGCAGCAGAATATACATTCTTCTCCAGTGCACACGGAACATTCTCCAGAATAGACCACATACTGGGACACAAATCAGCCCTAAGTAAGTACAAAAAGACCAAGATCATACCATGCATATTTTCAGACCACAACGCTATGAAACTCGAAATCAACCACAAGAAAAAATGTGGAAAGGTAACAAATACTTGGAGACTAAACATCCTACTAAAGAATGAATGGGCTAACCAAGAAGTTAAAGAGGAAATTAAAAAGTTCATGGAAGCCAATGAAAAAGATAACACCACAACCCAAAACTTCTGGGATGCAGGAAAGGTGGTCATAAGGGGAAAGTGCATAGCAATCCAGACCTTCCTAAAGAAGGAAGAAAGATCTCAGATACACAACCTAACCTTACACCTTAAAGAGCTGGAAAAAGAACAGCAAATAAAACCCAAAACCAGCAGAAGGCAGGAAATAATAAAGATTAGAGCAGAAATTAATGCTATTGAAACCAAAAAAACAGTAGAACAGATCAATGAAACCAGAAACTGGTTCCTTGAAAGAATTAACAAAATTGATAAACCACTAGCCAGTTTGATCAAAAAGAAAAAGGAAAAGCCCAAATAAATAAAATCAAGAATGAAAGAGGACAGATCACACCCAACACAGCAGAATCGAAACAATAAGAGAATATTATGAGCAATTATATGCCAATAAAATGGGCAATCTGGAAGAAATGGACAAATTCCTAGAAACATATACACTACCAAAACTGAAACAGGAAGAAACAGAAAATTTGAACAGACCCATAACCCATAAGGAAATCGAATTAGTAATCAAAATTCCCCCAAAAAACAAGAGTCCAGGGCTAGATGGCTTTCCAGGGGAATTCTACCAATCATTTAAGGAAGAGTTAACACCTATTCTCTTGAAGCTGTTCCAAAAAATAGACATGGAAGGAAAACTTCCAAACTCTTTCTATGAGGCCAGCATTACCTCAATTCCAAAACCAGAGACCCCACTAAAACGAGAACTATAGACCAATTTCCCTGATGAACATGGATGCAAAGATCCTCAACAATATATTAGCCAAGTAGATCCAACAATACATTAAAAAAAACTATTCACCACGACCAAGTGGGATTTACACCTGGGATGCAGGGCTGGTTCAATATCCATAAAAGAATCAATGTGATTCATCACATCAATAAAAGTAAGGACAAGAATCATATAATCCTCTCAATAGATGTAGAGAAAGCATTTGACAAAATACAGCATCCTTTCTTGATAAAAACCCTCAAGAAAGTGGGGAAAGAAGGACCATCCCTCAAGATTATGAAAGCCATATATGAAAGACCCAATGCTAATATCATCCTCAATGGGAAAAAACTGAGAGCTTTCCCCCTGAGGTCAGGAACAAGACAGGGATGTCCACTCTCACCACTGTTGTTCAACATACTATTAGAAGTCTTAGCCTCAGCAATCAGACAACACAAGGAAATAAAAGGCATCCAAATCATCCAGGAGGAGGTCAAACTTTCACTCTTAACAGATGACATGATACTCTAAATGGAAAACCCAAAAGATTCCACCAAAAAAAACTGCTAGAACTGATTCATGAATTCAGCAAAGTTGCAGGATATAAAATCAATGCACAGAAATCGGTTGCATTCCTATACCCCAACAATGAAGCGACAGAAAGAGAAATCAAGGAATTGATCCCATTTGCAATTGCACCAAAAACCATAAAATATCTAGGAATCAATCTAACCAAAGAGGTGAAAAATCTATACACAGACAACTATAGAAAGCTCATGAAAGAAATTGAAGAAGATACAAAAAAAATGGGAAAAGATTCCATGCTCCTGGATGGGAAGAACAAATATTGTTAAAATGTTGATACTACCCAAAGCAATCTACATATTCAATGCAATCCCTATCAAAATAACAGCAGCACTCTTCACAGAGCTAAAACAAACAATCCTGAGATTTGTATGGAACCAGAAAAGACCCTGAATAGACAAAGTGATCTTGAAAAAGTAAACCTAAGCAGGAAGCATCACAATCCTGGACTTCAAGCTATACTACAAAGCTGTAATCATCAAGACAGTATGGTACTGGCACAAGAACAGATACTCAGATCAATGGAACAGAATAGAGAACCCAGAAATAGACCCACAAACGTATGGCCAACTAATCTTTGACAAAGCAAGAAAGAACATCCAATGGAATAAAGACAGTCTCTTCAGCAAGCGGTGCTGGGAAACCTGGACAGCAACATGCAAAAGAATAAACCTGGACCACTTTCTTATACCATACATAAAAATATACTCAACATGGATAAAAGACCTAAATGTAAGATGGGAAGCCATCAAAATCTTCAAGGAGAAAGCAGGCAAAAACTTCTTTGATCTTGGCCGCAGCCACTTCTTACTCAACATGTCTCAGGAGGCAAGGGAAACAAAAGCAAACATGAAATATTGGCACCTCATCAAAATAAAAAGCTTCTGCACAGTGAAGGAAACAATCAGCAAATCTAACAGGCAACCAACGGAATGGGAGAAGACATTTGCAAACTACATAACAGATAAAGCGTTAGTATCAAAAATCTATAAAGAACTTATCAAACTCAACACCCAAAAAACAAATAATCCAGTGAAGAAATGAGCAAAAGACATGAATAGAACTTCTCCAAAGAAGACATCCAGATAACCAACCGACACATGAAAAAAATGCTCAACGTCACTCATCACCAGGGAAATACAAATCAAAACCACGAGATACCACCTCACACCTGTCAGAATGGCTAACATTGACAACGCAGGCAAAAACAGATGTTATCGAGGATGCAAAGAAAGAGGATCTCTTTTGTATTGCTGTTGGGAATGCAAGCTGGTGCAGCCACTCTGGAAAACAGTATGGAGGTTCCTCAAAAAATTAAAAATAAAACTACCTTACAACCCAGAAATTGCACTACTAGGCATTTATCCAAGGGATACAGGTGTGCTGTTTCGAAGGGACACATGCACCCCAATGTTTATTGCAGCATTACCAACAATAGCCAAAGTATGGAAAGAACCCAAATGTCCATCGAAGGATGAATGGACAGATGAATATAAGGGAAGGGAAGCAAAAATAATATAAAAACAGGGAGGGGGACAAAACAGAAGAAACTTAAATATGGAGAACAGAGGGCTACTGGAGGGGTTGTGGCAGGGGGGATGGGCTAAATGGGTAAGGGGCATTAAGGAATCTAGTCCTGAAATCATTGTTGCATTATATGCTAACTAATTTGGATGTAAATTTAAAAAAATAAAATTAAAAAAAAATTTGTTAATAGTCCTGAAGCACCCTACTGTCTGTAGAGTGATACTTGGCCATTGTGTGATAAAGAAAAGCTGTTGTTTCTCTGATTGCTATTGCAAGAATCTGCAACAGCCCCCACCAAAAATGTGATATACAAGGAGAGTCACCAAAAACCAAAAGCATGTTCTGGTGGCATAAACTGTTAACACATGGTACTTATATAAGTGGGGTCACAAACTTCCAACACTGCTGTTAATCTGAAGGACTTTCAACATTCCCCAACCCTGACACCTTTAAACTTGGCCACTTTTGTCTCTCCATTACGCTCTCTCCTTCTACCAACCTCCTTCTCAAAGATTCTGAAGCAAAGTGATCTCTTGTGTGAGAGAAAGAAAATTTGAGACTTTCAAAAGGTCTTTCCTGAGGTTTTTTCCTTAATGTAAGAACAGAGAAAATAGATACCCGGGGCACCTGGGTGGCTCAGTTGGTTAAGGGTCCAACTCCAGCTCAGGTCATGATCTCATGGTTTATGGGTTTGAGCCCTGCGTTGGGCTCTGTGCTGACAGCTTGGAGCCTGGAGCCTGCTTCAGATTCTGTCTCCCTCTCTCTCTGCTCCTCCCCTGCTCACACTCTGTCTCTGTCTCTCAAAAATAAATAAACATTAAAAGGGAAAAAAAGAAGATACTAATACTCGGTTTTTTTTTTTTTTAAATAACTCAACTTTTACACTAGGACTATGCACACCTTTAAATATGTCTTTCTGTTTTACCATTTTATGTTCAGGTTTCTGTCTGAACATTCAAGTCTGTTAAGTTTAGTTGATTGGATCATAATAAAGAACTATAAGATGCAAGTCTAGCTGGTATTTAGACAAGCTCTAAGCCAACCAAAAGCGTCTTTGGGTAAGTGACTACACAAAAAACATAGCACCCAAATTTGAAGTCAAGCCTCCAGGCCTTTCTTTTTAGTGTTCCTTTACCTTATATCAAGTAAATATATAGAAATCATTTGTATTTAGTCTATCAATTATTTAAAAGTTAACAAGTGCTTAAGGACTTTTTACAGCATGTAAGTACAGAAAAATGTTTCTGGTATATTTATAATTAATAAGCAAGTTCTCATTGCACCAAAATGTGTTGTACTAACTAAATAATCTGATCAAAAACAATAATTTAACCAATTCATCTTATTTATCTATTTTCTGAGAAAGTAAATATCCTTCTATTTTTTTAACTTTATGTTCAAGATCTGAATTTAAGATCTGACATTAGGAATTTTACTCATCATTAAGGGTGTTCTTTTTTGTCTCATCTTAAAAGTAAAATTTACTTCAAAAATACTCTCAAAAGATAGCTATCCATTTTAGCTGAAAGACACTGGATCTTTACATTTTAAGACCTTTCACTGAGCTTCCTCCAAAGCAAAATTTCTTATAGTATTCAATCAACTTGTGAAATATTTCAGTCTTATATAAGCTTTTCACTGATTCTAGGCAACAACATTTTGACAAACAAGTTTAGCATTGAAACCAACAGTTGCAATTCAGTAGAAAGAAGTTCTTTCTTTTTCATTTTAATAACATTTCTGCACAAATTCCAAAACGATAGGGTCCCTGTTATTCTGGGTACAATGCTCATTACTCATGTCTGCTGGGGCATTATTGGATGTATACTTTGGAATAAAGAGGGCTTTTACAATGTCTAATATGATGTCCTTTGCAATCTGTTATTAGCCTGTGCATCGCCTTGCCAGTTAATCATTCCATTATAGATTCTGAAAATCTGACTTCCCAGAGGGATTGAAATGCAGTGTGCTACAAGATTAGAAATAGCTATATGAAAATGAAGTAAGGATAACAAATGTTGCAGATTGGTACATAAAATAAAGCTTTCAAATACTGTTTGTTTTTTCTGGAGATCTTTCAATACTTTTACTAGAAAAGAAAAAAGAGCAACAAACAGGCAGACAGATAAGAAAGCTAGGGACTTGACCACAGGTGAAGAATAAAATAAAACTAGCTTTTGTACGGAATTTTTTGGAAGCTATCCAACATAATTAAAAATCGAACTAACACATACATCAGCTCTCTGTTTACCTGCCCTGTCATCTGAGAGAAGAAGAGGCCGATGCCTTTCGTCAGTCATCCCCAGAGCTGCACAGGGCCATTAATCTCACCACTTGTTTCTGTGTTAGGGTTGATTCCCTTGCTTCTGTGTACTTTGCTGCCATCTCCAGGAAACTGTGATGACAAGAACAGCCCAAACTGGATAGTTGCTCTTGCCCTAGTAAAAAGTCCTAGGACTTTCCAAAGTGACTGTATTTGAAACCATCTTTAATAGAAAAAATTTTGGAAATTCAAAATATTTGTAGCTATCGATGGTTATTAGATCATGGACATGATATCTACTGGTTATTTATTTGGAAATAAAAGTCACACTTTAAAGTGAGAGTTTCATTAGCAAAATCTCAAATTCAGAAGAAATCCGATTAAAATAGCATGTCTAATTTCCATACTGTTAAAGATAATAGAAAAATAGTTTGTCATGAATACCTTTATTGCTGTAACAATCCAAAGAATTAATGGCAAATTGGTCTGCACTGAATATATTGAATTACTATAAATTCAAATCCTTTTTTTAATGAACAAGTTTTCTAAAGGAGACAGCACACACTGAGATTCCATTTGCTAGTGACCATAAAAGAGGGTAATAAAAAGGCTGAAGGCAGGGCAGGGATTTATGTTTTCCCTAGAAAACATCCTAAATTGGGGAAGAGGGTGTATCTAAGGCTTTTTAATTTGCTAAACTTCTGCCTGTAGGGTGGTTACTGCCCAAACAGGCCGCCTTGACTGGCACATAAAGAAAAGAAAAACAGTTCCTATAGCCCTCAGGGAAAGCTCAAGGTACTTCTCAGCCATGAACACACGGTAAGTGCACTAAGGTTCAATGTCATATATAACAAGGTGCAGACTGTTCACAATATCAGTGTAGTGAACACTACGGACGTGATTGAATAATTTGGAGAAGAGTGTCTGCTCTGACCCTGATTACTTATGTTTGATAAAAAAATATATATACAATATAGTCATTGCACAACTCTGTAGTCTACAGATAGCATCTGATATATGAACAATACATATCTACACTAAAGATAAAATAATGGATATATGACCAAGCATTTCATCTTTTAACAAAAGACTATACACCAATCCTTAGATAGTCTGGTAAAAGACATATGCTAGATGCCTGATATAAAAGAATAGACTTTTTATATATAATCAAAGAATTCCTTTTTTTTTAATTCCGGTGTAATTAGTATACAGTGTCCATTAGTTTCAAGTATACAATATAATGATTCAACAATTCTGTTTATTACTCAGTGCTCATCACTATAAATATACTCTTAATCCCCTTCACCTGTTTCACCCAGCTCCCCACTCACTTCCCCTCTAGTAACCATCAGCTTGTTCTCTATAGTTAAGAGTCTGTTTTTTGGGTTATCTTTTCCTTTGTTCATTTATTTTGTTTCTTAAATTCCACATATAAGTGAAATCATATGATATTTGTCTTTAGTCAAGGAATTCTTAACATGTGAAGTCTAGGTAGTCCTTGCTCAAGATCAGAATTTATATCATCTTTTCAACCTGCTAGATTGTATCTTTTACACCAGGGACAGTGTCTTCTTTACCTAAAACTTTAGTTCCCAACAAAATGTGCAACACAACAGACAATCTTTAAATGTTTGTTGAACTGAAATGAATATAATAAAGAAGTCACTAAAGGTTATACATTGATGATGGCTTATAAATCTTCCAAAATAACATTTTCTAATCCTTGGGTCAACTGCCATCATTTTGAAGCAAACTGCTAAACCTCTGAAGAAAAGAAAGATAGCTCACAAGCAGACTTCTCTATGGAAATTAAACCACTGTCAATGTGAAAATAAATGTGAGAGTGGTACAAGTTAAAGTTAATAGTTTTTCTAATCCTTTTTAAAACTATTGAAAAATATATAATTGATTCAATTTACTTGACAAGAGTTAGGCACAAAAAATAAACCATCATAAGAAAAAAATCAACAGAAAAAATGAGTCAGCCACGTAAAGATATCTCTGTAGAATAAAGGCCTTGACTCAGAAAACAAACCTGGAAGAATTAGATAAGAGATGCCATTACACACACACAATATATAATAGGAATATATAAAAGGAGGCAATGACTCCACTGTGCCAATGAACTAAAGAATACTTGAAAGGGAGACCAATTAGACTTTACCAGAAGACTTCAGAAATTTTGTTTTTGTTTTTGTTTCTTTTGTTTGTTTGTTTGTTTGTTTGTTTGTTTTATTTAAATCCTAGTTAGTTAACATATAATGTAATAACGGTTTCAGGAGTAGAATTTAGTGACTCATCACTTGCATATAACACCCAGTGCTCATCCCCACAAGTACCCTCCTTTATGCCCATCACCCACTTAGCCCATCCCCCACTCAACAGCCCTCCAGCAATCCTCAGTTTGTTCTCTGTATTTAAGAGTCTCTTATGGTTTGCCTCCCATTCTCTTTTTATCTTATTTTTGCTTCCCTTCCACTATGTTCATCTGTTTTGTTTCTTAAATTCCACGAGTGAAATCATATGATATTTGTCTTTCTCTGACTTACTTCATTTAGCATACATTCTACTACCATCCATATTGCTGCAAATAGCAAGATTTCATTCTTTTTGATTGCTGAGTCATATTCCATTGTATATATATATCCCATATTTTCTTTATCCAGTTGTCATTCGATGGACATTGGGCTTTTTCCATAATTTGGCTATTGTTGACAGTACTACTATATACACTGGGGTGCATGTGCCCCTTCGAATCAGCATTTTTGTATCCTTTGGATAAAAACCTAGTAGTGCAATTGTTGGGTCGTAGGTAGTTCTATTTTTAATATTTTGAGGAACCTCCATACTGTTTTCCAGAGGGACTGCACCAGTTTGTATTCCCACCAGCAGTGCAAAAGTGTTCCCCTTTCTCCACATCCTCCCCAATATCTGTTGTTTCCTGAGTTGTTAATTTTAGCCATTCTGACAGGTGTGAGGTGATATCTCATTGTGGTTTTGATTTGTATTTCCCTTTTGATGAGTGATGTTGAGCATCTTTTCATGTCCGTTAGCCATCTGGGTGTCTTTGGAAAAGTGTCTGTTCATGCCTTTTGCCCATTTCTTCACTGGATTATTTGTTTTGTTGGGTGTGGAGTTTGATAAGTTCTTTATAGATTTTGGATACTAATCCTTTATCTGATATGTCATTTGAAATATTTTCTCCCATTCCATCATTTGCCTTTAGGTTTGTTAAATGTTTCCTTTGCTGTGCAGCTTTTTTTCTTGATGAAGTCCCAGTAGTTCATTTTTGCTTTTGTTTCCCTTGCCTCCAGTGACATGTCTAGTAAGGAGTTGCTGTGGCCGAGGTCAAAGAGATTGCTGCCTGTGTTCTCCTCTAGGATTTTGATGGTTTTCTGTCTTTCATTTAGGTCTTTCATCCATTTTAAGTGTATTTTTGTGTATGGTGTAAAAGTGGTCCAGGTTCATTCTTCCATATATCACTGTCCAGTTTTCCCAACACCATTTGCTGAAAGACTGTCTTTTCCATTGGATATTCTTTCCTGCTTTGTCAAAGATTAGTTGGCCATACATTTGTGGGTCCCCTTCTGCATTCTCTATTCTGTTCCATTGATCTGAGTGTCTGTTCTTGTGCCAGTGCCATACTGTCTTGAATATTACAGTCATGTAATACAGCATGAAGTCTGGAATTGTGGTGCCTCCTGCTTTGCTTTTCTTTTTCAGGATTGCTTTAGCTATTCGGGGTCTTTTCTGGTTCCATACAAATTTTAGGATTGTTTGTTCTAGCTCTGTGAAGAATGCTGCTGTTATTTTGAGAGGGATTTAATTGAATGTGTATATAGCTTTGGGTAGTATCAATATTTTAACAATATTCTTCCAATCCATGAGCATGGAATGTTTTTCCATTTCTTTGTGCCTTCTTCAATTTCTATCATAAGCTTTCTACAGTTTTCAGTGTATAGATTTTTCACCTTTTAGGTTAGGTTTATTCCTAGGTATTTTATGGATTTTGACTCAATTGTAAATGGGATAGATTCCTTGATTTCTCATTCCACTGCTTCATTATTTGTGTATAGAAATGCAACCAATTTTTGTACATTCATTTTATATCCTGCAACTTTGTTGAATTCATGGATCAGCTCTAGCAGTTTTTTTGGTGGAGTCTCTTGGGTTTTCCATGTAGAGGATCATGTCATCTATGTAGAGTGAGTTTGACATCTTCCTTGGATGCTTTTCATTTTTATTTTTTTGTTGTTGCTTGAATGCTGAAGCTAGGACTTCCAACACCATGTTGAACAACAGTGGTGACAATGAACACCCCTCTTGTGTTCCTGACCATAGGGGGAAAGTTCTCAGTTTTTCCCAATTTAGTATGATATTAGCTGTGGGTCTTTCATATATGGCCTTTATGATCTTGAGGTATGTTCATTCTATCCCTCCTTTATTGCCTTTTTTTTTTTTTTTTTTTTTTTTTTTTTTTTTTTTTTTTTTTTTTTTACCAAGAAAGGGTGCTGTATTTTTTCAAATGCCTTCTCTGCATCTGTTGATCATGTGGTTCAGGATCATGTGGTTCAGGATCATGTGGTTCTTTTCCTTTTATTAATGTGATGTATCATGTTGATTTATTTGCAGATATTGAATCACTCCTGCAGCCCAGGAATAAATCCCACTTGATCGCGGTGAATAATTCTTTTAATGTATTGTTGGATTTAGTTTGATAGTATCTTCTTGAGAATTTTTTTAATGTTTATTTATTCATTTTGAAAGAGAGAGCAAACAGGAAACGGACAGAGAGAGGAGAGAGAATCCCACACAGGCTCCACACTGTCAGTGCAGAGCCCGATGCGGAGCTCCGTCCCATGAACTGTGGGATCATGACCTGAGCCTATATAAGAGTCAATGCTTAACTGATGAGACACCCAGACACCACTCTTCTTGAGAATTTTTGCATTCATATTCATCAAGGAGATTGGCCTGTAATTCCCTTTTTTACTGGGGTCTTTGGTGTTGGGACCAGGGTAATGTTGGCCTCATAGAATGAGTTTGGAAGTTTTCCTATGTTGTGGAACAGTTTCAAAAGAATAGATATTATCTCTTCTTTAAATGTTTGGTAGAATTCTCCCTGGGAAGCCATCCAGTCCTGGACTCTTATTTGTTGGGAGACTTTTGGTTAATGATTCAATTTCTTTACTGGTTATGGGTCTGTTCAAATTTTCTGCTTCTTCCTGTTTCAGTTTTGGTAATTTATGTGTTTCTACGAATTTGTCTATTTCTTCCAGATGGTCTAATTTTTTGGCATATAATTGCTCATAACATTCCATTATTATGGTTTGTATTTCTGCAGTGTCAGTGATCTCTCCTCCTTCATTTGTGATTTTATTTATTTGGGTCTTTTGCTTTTTCTTTTTGATCAATATGGCTAGGGGTTTATCAATTTGTTAATTCTTTCAAAGAATCATCTCCTGGTTTCATTGATCTGTTCTACTGTTTTGTTTGTTTGTTTGTTTGTTTGTTTGTTTGTTTTTGTTTTCATTTTGATATCCTTGATTTCTGCTCTAACCTTTATTATGTCCCTTCTTCTGCTGGTTTTGGTCTTTATTTGCTGTTATTTTTCCAGATTCTTTAGGTGTAATGTGTTTGAGACATTTCTTCCTTCTTTTGGAAGGCTTGGATTGCTATATACTTTCCTCTTATGACTGCCTTTGCTGCATCCCAGAGGTTTTGGACTGTTGTGTTTTTATTTTCATTGGCTTTCATGTACTTTTTAATTTCCTCTTTAATTTCTGATTAACCCCAGAACTTTTTGATGAATGGAAGACTGATAGCTCATGAATTTGAAGACTATACAAGCTTGTTTTGCCATAAACAGCAAAGTCAATTTTACTTTAAAACAAAGTGGCCCACATGACACAAATGGACTAGGAAAATGAATATTCTTAAAGTCCATTCTACCTTTTTTTGTCCATTGTCTTTAGATTAGTCAAAGAATGGATAAGGCAGCTCCTGTCACTATAAATTAGTCTAAATGTAATTAGACTCTTGGCTGTCACCTGTCCAGAGTATAGCTCTTCCTGCAACTCTACCAACTGCACTGGCTTCCATAAATGGACCCATGCTGAATGAATAAGGGAAGGGTCCTGTCCTTGTCCTAGTCTGATAATTAGCCTCCATCCCAGTAAGCACAAGACACAAGCAGAGGTAGACCCCATAGTTTTAATATGCCATCTGTGCAATTTATTATAGGAATACAATGGCTATCTTAATTCCAATTTTAGTACACATGAGAAAAGCAAACCCTTTAGTGTATGAGTTGTATAACAGAACCTGTTTAGTAACACATGTGCCTGCTAAATTGTGAGAAATGTGTCTATAAAATATACATCGGCCCACTCCAAAACTGCATACCCAATGAATGCATGTGCTGATTTTCAGGATTTGTAACATATTTCCACAAGATACCAAAATTCCTCATACACCCAAAACCTCCTCAAAAACTAATGGTGCCAAAGTGATATTCAACCCAGACAATAGCTTTTAATTAATTAAACTTTCCTTTCTGGTTCTTTTTCCCTTATGTATACTATGATACCAGTCTATATTTTTCTTTATTCAATAATTTTACAGATTTGTTATGATTAAATAAGATAATGTATATATAAAGTGCTTATAAATATAAAAGTACCATACAAAGTTAGCTTTTATTTTTATTGAGCTGAAAATGACTTCTCTCCAAACTTCTCAGATTTTTAAAACTGTGCCACAAATATAATCATATACCAAACTAAACTAATATACATTTTTAAACTGCTGATATTGTAGAGATAAAAAGTTAAAACTGTAGTAAAAACACTATTTGTCCAGATGAGCTAGTTGGAGTACCAGAAACCTAATACTAATCCACTCTTCCACTAAGACACACCCAAGGGAACTAGCCCAGGCATAGGAAGACTTAGCCTAGTGGAGAAAAAAAAAAAAATGCTTTATAAGAATAAGGCACCATGTGTTCACAGGGTTACCTGTGATTTGGGTAATGACTGGACTCTAGCAGGTAGCATCATAGATGGCATCTCTGGCCAGATCAATAGTAAGGCTAACAGATTATAACCAATTCCTTCCATGCCTATTCTCCTCAGTCTTTCTTCTCCATTGGAGCAGGTTATATCTTTTCTTCTAAGCAGGATAGGGAGTTCAGCTAGAGTATCATAAGGGAAATCGGTATGGACAAAACAGAAAAAGAGCTAGGAGCAAGCATTCTCCACTAAGTAATCTTTGGAGGATAAATGTGGATTCAGGAACATTGTCTCCTACAGTAATGGTGGTGCAAGAAAAATTGTGGAAGCAAAACTATTTCTGCCAGTTTCCCAGAAATTAATTCATTTAACTTCTTACTCCTGAATGAATCAAGTCACAATGTTAGCAGTTATTTACTACTCTGTAGTGTAGAAGCATTGTACTGGATGTTAGGTGAGAATACACAACAAAAGGTCAAAAAGTTTATAGAGGTCTACAATGTTCTTGGAAAGCCTATTCAAATGACATGAATGTAACCTAATGAGTTGTTTCATCTTACACCCTATTTCAGTTAATGAGGTATCTCTACAATTATTCAGACTCACTTGGCATCTCCCAAACACCTGGAGATGAGCACCAGCATGCTGCAGCCTTCACAGTGATGTGAATTGGTTTCTGATGTCTTCCACTCTCCCCTCTAAGTGCTTACAGATTGCTAGTTACAGTAGTGATGATCATGCATCACTCATAATGTTTTATTCCTTTGTCTTTATCACTGCTGTTTCACTTTAGTTCAATTACATAAAATTGAGAAATCCTCTGTCCGTTAAATGTTGAAGAACCAAAAATTTCTTTGGAAATTACATTTTAGGTTTATTTAGGAGGACACATCCCTGAAGGATTTTTCAGGAGCAAATTATCCTCTCAAGGCTAACTAAAGAAAGGGAGGGGTAAAACTATACCATAATAATGGCATTTTCCCCAATAAGTATGTAAATCCAATGAGTTTCTTAAAGAACTGGAAAAATATTTTAAAGCTGACATATAAAAATCAAAATGTGATTGTTGCTAAGATATTTGGGGTGGGGAAGGAATAGTGAAATTGTGCCTGTAAGTCATTTATATCATTAAACTAATCAATTCAATATAATAGTGGCATAGGAATAGCCAAATAAATAAGTGAAACAGATTAGAAAACTCAAAAACAGACTCAAGTATATAAAGAACTTAAAATACATAAGAAAAGTATTTCAATCTATGGGAAAGGAGAGTGTTAGTATAAGTGTATATGGAAAAAATATAAGAAAGAAAAAAAATAAAGGCAGACCTTCACTCCATATAAAAATAAATTTTAGGTGGATTAATAGTCTAAACCTAAAAATAAAACTACAAAAATATTTTTAAAATAGGAGATTATCGGGGCGCCTGGGTGGCGCAGTCGGTTAAGCGTCCTACTTCAGCCAGGTCACGATCTCGCGGTCCGTGAGTTCGAGCCCCGCGTCAGGCTCTGGGCTGATGGCTCAGAGCCTGGAGCCTGTTTCCGATTCTGTGTCTCCCTCTCTCTCTGCCCCTCCCCCGTTCATGCTCTGTCTCTCTCTGTCCCAAAAATAAATAAACGTTGAAAAAAAAAATTTTTTTAAATAAAAAAAAAAATAAAATAAAATAAAATAGGAGATTATCTATAAAACCCCAAAGTGGGGGAAATTCTTAAACAACAAAGAAAACCTGGAAGGGAAGCCATATAGAAGATAACTAAAATGTGGGACTTTCTTATAGTAAAGCAAAAAATAACTCTGCTTGACATAAAACACAATAAACAAAATCAAGAAGTAAACTGTATTATAAAAGAAAATATGTACAAAATTCATGACTGACAAATAGTTATATTCCTAAAGTGTAAAATGCTTCTACTGATTAATAGGCAAAACAACAAATCCTGCCATACTAAAGTGAGCAAAAGAAAATATAAAGGCCATTTAAAACAGAAGAAATGCAAGTCACCAAGACACAGATGCTCACTCAACCTCACAATAATAAGAAAAATGCAAAGTAAAATAAACAGATACCATTTTCACCCATTATTGTTGCAAACATTTAAGACTGGTATTTCCAGTGCTAATGAGGATGTGAAGCCCAGGCAATCTTATACACTGATGACGGGAGCTTGAATTGCTTCTTTTTTTGGAAAGTATCTGGCAGTCTCTGTTAAAATATTAAATGTGCATAATCTTTGACTCAGCAATTCTACTTCTAGAAATTCATTCTATTGAAACAAAATCACAAACATGAAAGAATGTATGTAGGAGAGTATTTACTGCAGCATTGTTTGTAACACCAAAGTAACTGGAAACAACCTGGGCGGCTATCAGTAAAGTTACAGTTAAGTATATTAAAGTACATCCACATGACAAAGGATCCTACAGTTATTAGAAAGGAGTTGAGTTTTTGTACTGACCTGAAAATCTAACATAAATTAGGTGGGGAAAAAATGGAAGTTGTAGGGCAATATATGTAATATGATTATATTATAGAAGAACCTCTATAAATGGGTATAATATTTGTACATGCATATGCATATATATTATAAATGGGTATATTTGTATATGCATATACATATATATGTATTCTTGTATACACATACACAGAAAAAATATGGAAGAATACCAGGATACCCACCAAGCGTTAATATTGGTTTTATCAGGGAGATAGGATTAGAGGTAGAAGGAGAAACTAATAATTGTCTCTTCATATATGTCTCTATTTTTTTAATGTTTACAACAAACATATTAATTGTAGAACTGAAAAAACATATTAAAATTAGCAGCTGATCCTGCCATTTTACTCTTTATTTATTTATTCAATATATATTTATTGGTGCTTACGCTTAAAACTAAAATTGTGTAATTGCTGAAAAGGAAAATTCTAAATACTCCTAAACAACAAGTAAAATAATTAAACTGTTTGGGATATAGTTAGCAACAATGAAATCATTTCATTGCAGCTGTACTCAATAATTAGACTTAAAAATTGTATTGAAAGGACTTTTATGGTTAGAAAACAAACTGGTAACACAGGTCCTGTGATTTAAAAAAAACCTGATATCATTTATTCTATGCTCCATGACATAAAATAAAATTTTGTAAGTGTTTAACGTACAATAACTAACATCTTTATAGGTTCCTGATATCATCTTTCTATTTTACTTTAATTTATAATTTATCTGGCTCTTTTAAAATTTTTCTTTCCATTTTTTTCTTTTTTTTCAAGTGTTCTGATGTATTATTTAAAAAAAAAGAAGATAACTCCTTAACTTTATTACTATATTTTAATAAATACTAAAAGTAAGTACAAATTAAGACAGCTTTACACAAGGAAAGAATAACTAAATAGATTTACCAACTTTCATTATTCATAAAGGTGCATTTATGCCATTTTTGAAAGATTATTTTCCATTTTTTTCTAACTATGCAAACACAAATAGTTTTGTGAAAATTCTACAAAAGGGATGCTTTTGGTCTGAATGTGTGTGTCCTCCCCCAAAAACAAACAAAAAAATTCATAGGTTTGAATGTTAACCCCCAAAGTGATGGTATTAAGAGGTGAGACCTTTTGAGATGATTAGGTCACGAGGACAGAGTCCTCCTGATTGGCATTAGTGCCTCTGTGAAAGAGACCCCAGGGAGCTAGCAAGAGGGAGCTTTTAGCATGTGAGAACACAGCCAGAAGTCAGCAGTCTGCAACCCAGAAAAGGGCTCTCACCAGAGTCCCACCATGTTGGCACCCTCCTCTTAAGACTTTTAGCCTATAGAACTGTGAGAAAATAAGTTTCTGTTTTTTATAAACTCCCTAGCCTGTGTTTTTTGTTATAGCATCAAAACAGGCTAAGACAAGGGGGGGAAGACCTATTTCCTTAATTGGACCTCTCAATAAATTAGGTTCTCTAATGATGTGTCCCCAAGATAAGTCATTACTATTAAAAATCTAACAGAATTCAGACTTTCCATGTGACTTGTGAGAGTAACAGCACATGTATTAATTGGATGTCATCCAATTAATCTGAGGGTTTGGCCATTCATTTTAAGGAAAAAAGGATCTCTTTGGGTTCCTCTGCTGGTAATAATAGATTCTTAGAGGGAAAAAAAAATCTGGTCAGAAAGTATTTATTTGCCTGCAGTACTCTGTTTAAGAATTCTCTCATTTTTCCCCAAAAGAACTTTGATTGTAGAGAAGCATGGAGTTCTGCCCCCATTTTACAATTCTCTCTTCTCAGTTTTTTGAGCTAAAGTTTAAAGTTGTATTAGACTAGTTTTGTTATAGAACATCTGATTCTGACTACTGACTCATGGAATTTATTTTCAATATAAGTGAGAACTTCTACTGCATAAGATGTGATTTTAGAAAAGTCTGGGTCAGAATCAGGAAGATTTATAAGAACTATATCTAAAAGAGGTTTACTATAATTCCCTATATTCTCATGGTTCTTTGGAGTTTCAGAGTATCAAATTTCATTTGTTCCATACAATAACCCTGAATAATGTATTATCGCTATTCGGAAAAACAAGAAAACTGGGGTTCATGGAAGAAAAGTGGTTTACCTGGTTTCTTAAAGGTAAGAAATATCAAAGATCATGAGCATGATCCCATTCTTAGTTCCCTTGATTCAACTGAAACAAAATTGAAGTTTTCAAAAGATTTATTGAAATTTGGGGGATAGGGGCTCCTGGGTGGCTCAGTTGGTTAAGCATCTGACTTCAGCTCAGGTCATAATCTTATCGTTTGTGAATTTGAGCTCCATATCGGGCTCTTCACTGACCATGTGGAGCCTGCTTGGGATTCTCTCTCTCTCTCTCTCTCTCTCTCTTTACCTCTCTGTTTTACCTCTCTGTTTGCCCCTCCCCCACTTGCACTCTCTGTCTCAAAATAAATAAATAAATTTAAAGTTAGAGGATTGCACAAAGGTAAATATGATGGCTTCTCCTGGGTTGCTATAGAAATACTTCCAATAATGGGAATGTCTTCAAGTACATCTACACTACCCAGAGTATAGGTCCAGTCAAGAGGAAGAGAATCCTTGCCTACTTCAGCCTCACATCCACCTTTTAAATTCCCATTTGCTTTCTCAGACTTTCTGAAGAGTCAATATCCACTTTCTCTAGGGGTAAGTACCAATAACTCTACACAGGGCCCATGATTGTCAACTGGGAAATTCTCTAAATACACAGAGTGTTCCTCCAATTCTGGATGTTCAGCTCCAACAATCTGGTCCCACCTGGTCACATGGAGCCTGCCCAATCCAATCTCTTTTAACAAGAATCCCTCCAGTCCCAGGGAGACAAGGCTTGTGTGATCTTCCTGCAGTCTTCAGAATTTCCACTTAATCTATCAGAAGTTGCTTAAAGAAGACCATGCATTCCAGGACCAAGCAGTGATATCTATTCAGAGAGCTTTCTAAATCAATACTTAAAGAAGCACTTCTATCTTCAACCTTCTACCCCTTAAAACTCAAAGAATCTTCAGAAACCTAAAACTTACAAAATATATACCCAATTTATAAAATCTTAAAAATAACACTTATCTTTTTAGAATATCTGCATTTAAATTATTTCATAATATCTTTTCAAAACAATGGGTGGATAATCATTTGCTTCTTACAACTAAAAGACCTACTATAGTGTTTTTGGTTTTTAGATTTTGGTGGGTTTGGGGCTTTGTGGGGTTTTTCCTCCCTTTTCACCTCATAACAAAGAATCAGTCTTCCTCAAAGAAAAACTTAAGTCCCTGGGGAACAGAAAACTGCAACTTGGAAATGTTAACTTTTCCATCTTCTTACCATCAAGGTCTAGACTCCTCAGACCTTTACAACTGAAATTTTCTGATATATTCCTTTTTACCTTCTCACTTACTACCTGCAGAGCTCTAATTGCCTTGAAAAGTGCAATATAAACAGAGATGAAAAGAAGTAATACATCTATCTGGATCCTTTGTGTCCTCAATATCGTGTGCAGTAGTGTAGACATTGAAGAAATATGGGATGGGGTGCCTGGGTGGCTCAGTCAAGCAAGTGTCTGACTCTTGATCTTAGCTCAGGTCTTGATCTTAAGATTGTGAGTTCAAGCCCTGCATTGGGCTCCACGCTGGGCATTAAGCCTACTTAAAAAAAAATAGTATGGATGGATGGATAGATGGACAAATAAACAAAGAACAAACTCAATGTGACCCAACTATTTAACTATTGCTCTAGAACTTAAAACAGCAATGATTTATTATTTCTTAAGAATCTATGGGCTGGCTGGGGAGATTTTCTTCTGGTTTTGCCTGGGCTTATTCATTCGGTTATATTTAGCAGCAGGATCAATAGGCATGAAAGAACCAAGATAGCCCTATTCAGATGTCTGGTAGTTGGTACTGGCTATTAACTGGGATGCCCTGGTTTTATTCAACATGGTCCCTCATCTTCTAATAAGTTAGACAGTTTCCTGATGTGGCAGAGTCCAGGCAGCATTCTAAGGGTAAAGGCAAAAACTGCAAGACCTCTTGAGTCCTAGGCTTTGAAACTCACAAAGTATTACCTCTGTCACACATGTCAGTCAAAGAAAGAGATAAGGCCAATCCACAGAGGGATGTGAAAATGTATTCCACATCTGGAAGGGAGGAGCTGCAAAGGACCTGCAGTCCACCTTCTGGTCATACTTACTTACATTCCTTGTATGTGCAAAATTACTCACACCCTCTCAAGACCCCCAAAAGTCTTATCTGATCACAGCATCTCAAACTCCAATATGTATAATCTGTACCCATATTTAATTTACCACCTACCCATGCACCATGAGACCAGCATCTTTAAGAATAATCTGTAAGAACTTTAGCCTATTAGTAACCAACTTTCTAGGCTTCATCATTTCACTCTTGCTTTGCATCACTTCTTCCCAAATTGACAGTGTAGTTCTCTAACACCTGACCTCTTGCTCTGCTTACCACTTTTTTCTTCCACATTTGCCCCTCCTGTCAGCTGATACAATTTGTCTGGAATAACCCTAGGAATCTTCTCAGAAGCATATTACTCTCTTCAGTGCCTTCTTGCCACGTCTCTTGGTAACTAACCCATCCCAACAACCCTAATGTAGCTGGCAGGAGGTATCAGACATACTGGAGGAATTAATCTTTTGAAATGTTTATAAACTGCTTAGAAAATCAAAGCAGTTGAATTGTATTTATTATTGCAGAATGATTTGTAGTTTAACACTTCAGTGCTTCACTTACCTGTCTATAAAATAGAATAAACAATTTGCCTAGGGCTGTAGCTTATCTCCCACCTATTGACAAATTGTTTCTGGGAGGATTTCCAAAGACATTGCTATGTATTTTATTTTTGTATCCCATGAAAAAAACTGCTTTAAATTTATACATTTTAATTGGCATGCTTAATTACATGGTATAATCATCTTCTGATCTACACCTCAAAACGGTTTGATCAAGAACAATCACTTTTCTTAAATTTGACAGAACTCACTTACAACTAGCTTTCTAGAGAATAACTTCTGCTTAAAAAATTGCTACTCATGTTCCATTTTGCACTCTTACAATAACTGTGGCCCTGATTCATTATGATAAAAAGAACTAGAAATGGGTATACTTTTTCTTTTCAAACAGACTTCTGAGATATTCATTTCACATACCTAAAGCAAGTTGAATGAGGTAACCAAACCACCACTGTTATTCTTTTTGCTAAAAATAGAGTCAAAGCAGATAAATGAACTTCATTTCTCAGGTGTAATTCCTTAGTCTCCATAATCCATGGGCTATGCCCAAAAGTAAAACACTGTGCAGTATAATTTATAATTGGAGCTATTTGATTAGAAACAGAAGTTGTTATTTTCTGTGCCTAACATAGTTTAAAATGTGTGACATCCTATGTCCCTGCCTATTTGCCATTTCACTTTGATAATGCTCCACTAAATTAACTTTAAGTTTTCATGCTTGAAAATTATTTTTAGGTATAACTTAACCACCAGCTATGTATTCTTACATCTGTTTATGCTGAATAACTATTAAAATAACCATATTTATTTTTCAAAAGATGTAGTTGAGCACATTCTAAACATCTCACTAAGCCAAACATAACTGATGTACTTATTTGACAAACATTTACTGCCAATGTACAGAAGATAACAGCAATGATAAGACAAACTCCTTGCCTTAATTGAATTTACATCCTAGAAAGCAGAGAAAGTCAGTAAACAAATAAGCAAGTAAACGTAGTAAAACAAGGTTAGTGCTATGAGGAAGTAATATAACAGGAAGAAGATATACTGAGTACCAGCTCAGGGGAGGGGGAGAACAAGTTACTATGTTGTGTAGCAGTAATGCCCACTAGATACAAATGAGGCTATAGTGACTGGTGAGTTTATTTCAGCCCAGGTAAATTGACCTCCTAAATATAGTTCTAACTCTGATAGGGCTCTCTCTTCCTCCCTCTTGGATTATGTAGCACATAAGTGTCTCCTTTGTCTCACATATTAGTGATCTCAGCACACCAATATTGGACAATCATCTAGGTTCTTAACCTCCTGGTACCTGCCTTAATTCCACTGGCTTAATTATCATGAAACAATTTACACAAAGATTGCCTTTCCCTTTAGAGATTTATCTTTGAATGTACTCTATTCAAGAAGGCAGTCAAGTCAGACTCCTTGAGTTTGTAGGACTTCATTTGGATAAGACATTAAGGTTATTTGCTGAGTTTTTCACTGCTATTATTATTATGGGGTGTGTGTGTGTGTGTGTGTGTGTGTGTGTGTGTGAAGATGGATCAGGTCTTTTCTCTTTCCTATTCAAAGTCAGAAAACAGAACTGAAAAAAATTCCAGAGGCCAAAAAATAAGCAAAAAAAAAAAAAAAAAAAAAAAAAACTGAGAAAAAAATTGCACTCACTCTATGTAAGAATAATCTGAGTTACCACCAAAATAAAATTGCTGATGTCTCTTACTTGATTTGGAGACATTTCAGTTATATGCAGATTATGTTTTAAGATCATTACATTAATTCTTAGCCAAAATCTGTTACTTCACACCAAGTTCCATTCTCTTCACAAAGCCCATCAGTGTGTGGCTTTAGCCATCTATATTCCTATCAGTGTTTCTGAACATGATCCTTCTCAAGACCACCATCTTAATTGTTTTTGAGTTGATATGTTTCCTATGCAGTTGCTTTGAACTTCATGGATATTTGCTCTTCTGATCTCTACCTCCTACACACAGAACTGAAACCATAATTCTACTTAACCTCATCACCCATCTTAAGAAGTTATAGTTTCTTATGTGATTTTCTACTTCTAATCCTAAATCTAGAGACTTTTGTGAATATTAATCAGTGTGCAACATTGCACTACAGCAATGTCGAAAACATGAAGATCATACAAAATGACTGAATCATATTATTTAAATATAAGAGATTTAGTTAGGATCTATGAAGGAGAAATAATCCTAAATTATAGCCATTCAGTTTAACTGAGAATATGGCACTATAGGTAAGTATTGTTTCAAGTAGTGGAGAGGATTATGTGAACTGCTCCAAAAAACCAGTAAGTCTTCTGGCTCCTGTGGTTATGCTTAGTCTACCAGCTTGCTCTGTTTTCCACTGTGGTATGCCTGCAGATAAATACTTTGGAAGAGATGTTTACTCTGGGCTTTTGCTGGATCACAACCACAAAAGTGATCAACTAGAACAGAGAAAATTAAAAAGTTTAAGGATTAAAGAGTTTGTTAATTTCAAGGAGAATGAATATTGTGAATACCTACAAACTTTTCTTAATAGAAAATGGCTTTTGAGTTAGAGAAGTATTAGAATGAAATTACTATTCCCTCCTACTCTACTTTCTCATTGTATGATAAATGATAGTCAGGTTTGCTGCATTGGCCAATTTCCATATTTTTGAGATATTTTTCTGGTGGCCATTGTTATACAGAGTCAGCTTATCATTTAAACTGCCTATTGACAATTTTTCTTCTCTCTCTCTGCAATATAGGATTTTTAAAAACTATACTGCAATTTGAAAGTTAGATATTCATTGCCACATTACTATTATGAGAGAGACTATCTAGTCAAAAAGCAACACAGAAATGTGCTGGCCAAACTAACAGAGGACTATAAAAGATTAGCAGCTGCCAAGCAATAAATTAGTTGCTTATTTCTATTTATTCAGATGAAAAAAAAAAGAAAACAAAAGATAGAGAACCAATAGATTAAATGGATAGGTATGTATATGACTATATTATTTTTCCTATGGTCATCAATAGTTTTTCCCTTTACTAGACTTGTTTTAGTTGGAACTTGTTTAGATTTGTAATCTCTAGGAATGAATGACAAATAAGGATAGTGATTTTACTAATCCTCTAAATTAATAGGCCATTATACTGTGGTATAATTTATCTCTTCAGAAAAGACTTTTTAAAAAGTAAGTTAAGAGATTGCTGATTTTCATTTGAGAAAATTTTATTATGGCAAACTTTGCTTTCTCAACTTTAGTTTAACATTATACTGAAATGTAACAGTGCAATAAATTTTCCAACTCATCTCAGCCTATACTAAGACTTCTCTAAATTGTTGGGAACAGCCATTCCTTGGCTGGTTTTTCGATGCTTTGTGTCCAGTGAAAAAAAAGATAAGATATAATATTTACATCTTCACTTCTATTTCTAGTAAACTTACCTGTTTTGATGAAACTCAAACTATTTGCTGCTAAGCCACTTATGAAAACAGAAGCATTGTAGGGGGCTTAGTCAGTTAAGCGGCCGACTTCAGCCCAGGTCATGATCTTGCAGTCTGTGGGTTTGAGCCTCCACATTGGGGTCTGTGCTGGCAGCTCAGAGCTTGGAGCCTGCTTCTAATTCTGTGTCTCCCTCTCTCTCTCTGCCTCTCCTCTGCTTGCTCTCTCTCTCTCTCTCTCTCTCTCTCGATTAATAAACATTAATTTTTTTTAAAAGAAGCATTGTAAACTCCTAGGTTTTAAAATTTTTATTCGTTCATTTATTTAGCATGCTTGAAATGTGCAAAGTATTTCCCTAAACACTAATGGGGGGATTGAGGAAGGATGCTGTGGTTTAAGATTGTTCTGTTAATCTTACAAACCACATTTCAGGAAGAGAAAATGTAGACATTGCATGTAAATACCATGCCTGGTATTTCTACAGTTTTCTGTGTCATGGACTAATGATTCCCAGACACATATCATCAATTTACCTGCAACATGACTACTGCTGACTAAGTATGTACCCTTTATTCTGAAAGAAAGATACACACACACTATCCAAAATAGCAGAAGATTTCAGGGTGACATTAATACATTGTCAAAAAAGTAAACTAATATTTGCCTCATTTTTCTTACTCATATGTATTCTCTTAGAACCTAGACTCTTCCATGGATAGAAATCATGAGGCACCTCTTGAGATTACTGAATGTATGGCCTTAAAAAAGTGAACACAACTTCCAAAAGTTTTAGATTTAAAGTCAAGCTGTACCTAAACCACAGGGGAAATCTGATTCTCTTTGTATTATCATTTTTTCACCATACCACTTTATGCATGGTCTGTCGTGGAATTTTCCTCTGAAGTACAGGCAAAATTTCTGTCATTAGGGGATTACTGTTGTGTGAAGTCAGCAAGTGCATTTCAAACTTTGAAATTTGCATTAAAGGAATTATATCCACAGTCAGTAATTACAGTACACAATAAAGCCCTGGCTTAATAGGTTCAAGGACAGTGCCATTGTGGTACTTATAATACCTACTTGCTATAACAACTTTATGTAAACATGATCTCGAGTAAGTGTTCATTTCATAATGACTTTTGCTATCAATACTCAATCCACTTAGTTACTAGAAACTGTCAATACGTCCTTCACCTCACATGTACTTTAGTGACCAGTTCCACTTCTCCAGCTTGTTATTTATTTGTTAGTTTTATTGACTTAAATTCCTTCTCTGCTTCCACTTATATGTTTAGAGGAGAATCATATTAGCACAGACTTTGTGACAAAGATGCAATGAACTGCTTAGTGTGATCACTACGGGATCAATCTGTAAGGTTAAGGGAGAATGGAGGGATATAAATATATCAAGACGTATTTGCCATTATTCGCAATTTACGTGACACCAATTGCCAGGAATGTAATTTTCAAATTCCGTTAATATTTTCTTTTCAGATAATAAAGAATACAATCCTGTCATTGAACAAATATTTCTTCACACCTACTATGTGCTTGCCACTGTGTTAAATGTTACAGATAGAAAGATGAAAAAGACATTCTTTTTCTTTACAGCCTAAAGGGGGAAAGAAAAAATTTTTTAAATAATCATACTATAATGTAATGAGTACTAAAGGAGAAATATGAATGTTTTGAGTTTTGAATTTTTTGTTTTTGGTGTATATAATAACAACTTCCTCCTAAGAAGAGGCTATAAAATGAAACCTTTGATGAGATTCCATAGACAAATTTAAATAGAATGTGGAGTTAAACTGCTTTGCATAATAGATGAAGAAGAATTTGACAATTTAGGAGAGAGGTCTACCATATTCACAAATACTTGGTGTACAGGATTTGTGTTGCCAAAAATAACAAAGCTAAATTACATAAAAGTATTGATGTGGTGTGGGTCAAATGTACAGCTGTATATTTGAAGACAAAAAGGCATAAAAGGGTGTGAACAAGTAGTTGAAGAAGTTAGAAGTTATTAAGAGATGAAGCCAGACGGATGTTCCGGGGTGAGAATAGAAAGGACTTTGTGTATCATGTAAAGGAGTTTGGTTTTATGCTGAACGTTACAGTAAGGAACTATGGAATGTGTTTATGCCTGAGTATATATAATCAAATTTCTGTATTTTAGGACTTGGATGTCCCACAGGCACTTCAAATTCAACATGATCAAACTTTAACTCATCCCCAAGCCATTACTTTAAACCTACCATTTCTATGGTTCTTAATTCCTCCCACTCTTTTACCTTCCCAAACCTACCTCTTAAAATCCTGCAAGGCTAACTACTTTTCTCACTGTTCACTTCCCTAACTCTATTTCAGGCCATCACTGTCTCCCACCTGAATTATTACAACTGGTCTCCCTCTTCAAATTGATCAATTTCACCCCATTGCCCACAGAAAGATAAATTTTTCTAAAATGCAAAATAAATCATAGCTTCCTGTTTGTCTTCTGCTTTTCTTAGAAGAGATTCCCAGTCTCTTAAAATTGATTTAGACAGTGCTGAGTGATCAGGCTCTTGATTCCTTCTCCAGCTTTACTTCATCCCACTTTCTTTACACTCTTCAGTTCAACCATATTGGATTTCTTTTAGTCCATAAAATGCTTCCCACTACTTCAGAGCCTTCAACAGGGGCTATGTCTTTTATACAGAACATATTCCTGGGGCACTTGGGTGGCTTAGTTGGTTAAGCATCCAACTTCAGCTCAGGTCATGATCTCATGGTTTGTGGGTTCAAGCCCCATGTTGGGGTCTGTGCTGACAGCTCAGAGCCTGGAGCCTGCTTCAGATTCTGTGTCTCCCTCTCTCTGTCTCTACCCACCCCCCCACCCCCAGCTTGCACTCTCTCTCTCTCTCAAAAATAAATAAATAAATGAATAAATAAATAAATAAATAAATAGAACATATTCCATAATTTTGTGGTCTCTCTATGCATGACCTTCTCCTAGGAAGTCTCTCCAATTGTCCCCAAGTGTAAATTAGATTGTCCCCATATGGCTATCTAATACCTTGTATTTTTCTTATCATAACACTTAACATTTTTGTAATTTCCCATTAATGTGATATGTTCCCAGTAAATTAATTTCTCTACTAACACAAAGACTAACTATGTCTTTTTGCCAGTGGTATCTCTAGGGCATACCATACCCGGCACAGATATAGGAACTCAATAAATGTTTGTTAAATGATGACTTTATATCAACAGGTTGTAGTGTGAGAGAGATCAAAGGAAGGTATTTTGGTAGAACTTGGTAACTACCTAGATAGATGTAAGAAGTAAGGGGAAAAAGAAAGTTAAGGATGATTCCCGGTTTTAGATCTTAGATCACAGTGATGCCAATAAAAGAGGAAACACAAAAAAAGAAGCGAGTTTGTGTGTAGAAAAGGTACAATAAGGTTGTAGAGAAATTGGAAGGTTAATTTTTAAAACATTTCATTTGAGATAAATGTAGATCCAAACACTGGTTGAGAACCTCCTATTGGAAGCAAAACTCTGAAAAATCAGGGAAGAAGTAGGAAATAGATACAAAGTTGAAAGTCTTTGGGGTAGTGGAAGTCCTAGAAAGGTATAAAATTGAGAAACAACAGTATGAAGAGTAAAAAGGGAAAGACAATGAGGATGGCACCTGAAGAGCACCAATGTTAAGGATTAGGCTAAAGAATGGAAGCCATAGTACTTATGGCTAAAAATGTCAGACTGAACACATTCATCTATTTTTGGTCCATCCATGCCACATTAAAATAAGAATACGGATATTTTCATTTCTAAGTATAGCTCATAAGGACAAGCAGAACAGAAATGTGGCAAGAAGAACATACAACTTAGGAAGGTGATAAGTATTTGGACAAATGGTAAATAATTTAGCAAGCTGGGTGGGGAATAAAACACCACCAGAATCTTATCCAGTATTAAGCATGCCCAAGAACTAAGCCAATTTATGTAACATCTTCCTAAAAGGATCAGTAAGAACTGTCAGCACTATAAACTTCAGAAAGTTGGAGTAAATCTCTACCCCACATGTTCAGTGCTTCCATATATTTTTTTTAGCTGCCAACTCTTCTAAGTATAAGCAGACAAACAAATATTACTGAACAACAAAAGAGAATTTCTACTATGAAATGCAAAAATCAAAACAGTTAAATAAAAGTTGGAGGGAACTGACTTTCCATGGAAAATAAAACTCCAAAGAAAATTACTTTTAATACCCTTAGGTAGAAAATAAATAAAAAGGCACAACCACGAATAAGAACAGCATACCATTAAAAAAAAAAAAAAAAAAAAAAAAAAGAACATTGTGAAAACAAAAAGAGGAGCAGATTCCTGGAAAATTAGAACTTTGATAGTGGAAATGAAAAACCAAAAAGATAAGTTTGAAGAGAAACTTAGGAAATATTCTAGAAAGTTGGGCAAAAAGATAGAGACCAAATAAAGTTAAGAAAATTGCAGGTGTGGCTTAGAGGCTATAATAAAACTGGAGTTCCACAAACAGAAAACAGAGAAAAGAGAAAAGAAAGAGAAGACAACCAATTGTATTAGTTTCCTATGGCTGCTATAACAGTTTCCTATGGCTTAAAAAAACACAAATTTATTGTTTTACAGTACTAGAGGCCAGAAGATTAAAGCCAGTGTCACAGGGCTGACATCAAAGTGTTGACAGGGCTGGTTCCTTCTGGAGGCTCCAGGAAGAAGTCCAGCTTATAGCAACCACGAATTCCTTCTCATGTGGTTCCCTTCCTCCATCCTCAAAATACATTACTATTATCTCTGCTTCTGTCATCATATGGTCTTCTCTATGACTCTAACCCCTTCTGCATACCTCTTGTAAGACCGATTATGATTACATCGGCCCAGTTGAATAATCCATAATAATCTTCCTATCTCAAGATAATTAACTTGACCACATCTGAAAAGTCCTTTTTGACTTATATATAAGGTAAAATTCACGGGTTCTAGAGATTAGGACATGGATATCTTGACAGGAAGGGGGGATGGTGTTGGAGAGCATTATTCAGCCTACCAAACTATTGATGAAATAATCATGAAAATTTCCCCACAGCTGAAAGATCTGAGTTGGAAGATTAAATTTAAAATGTACCTTATTGGGGTGCTTGGGTGGGTCAGTCAGTTGAGTGTCTAATTCTTGATTTTTGCTCATGTTATGATCCCAGGGTCATGGGATTGAGCCCCATCTCGGGCTCCATGCTGAATGTAGAGCCTGCTTAGGATTCTCTCTCTCTCTCTGTCTCTCTCTCTCTCTCTACCTCTCTCCCCCACTCACTCTCTCTCTCTCTCTTTCTCTCTAAAATATAAATGCATACATACATACATACATACATGCATACACCTTACTTCCCAGCACAGTGATGAAAACAGAGACATGATAAAGCACAGTATAATGAAATTTTAGAATATCAGAAACATATAAAGATAACATAAGCTACAATATAAATTATAATGATATAAGTCTTCCAAAGAGCACATTGGACATTAGAAGATATTGGAAAGTAATTATTTCTAACCTACTATCCCATAACCAACTAAACTATTATTCAAGTGTCAAGTTAGTGTAACCTTGATACCAAAATCTAACAAAGATGCAAGAAATGAAAATTACAAGCCAATATTTCTCATAGATTAAAAAGATCTAAATGAAATATTAACAAATCAAATCTACCAATATATTAACAGGTTAAAATATCAACACCAAGTAGGGTTTATCCCCACAATGCAAGATTGACTTAACATTTGAAATACAATGAATGTAAATTACTACATCAACATAACAAAGGAGAAAAACAATATAGCAATAGACTATGAAAATATAATTGATAAAATTCAACATCTGTTCATGATAAAAATTCTAAGCAAATTAGCAATACAAAAGAAGTTTATCAATCCAATAAAGGGCACCAAAGAAAAAAATTACAGATATAATACTATAATTAATAGTGAAATACAGAACACCCCCTCCCCCATAAGAAAAAGTAGAGCCAGAGTAATCCCCACAATCACAACTCTATTCAGCACTGTTTTGGAGGTCCAAGCCACTACTATAAGGTTAGGAAAACATGTAAAAGGTATAAATATTAGAATGAAAGAAATAAAACTGTTATTATTTGGAGATGATATTTTTGTATATGTGTAAAATCCAAAATAATCTACAAATTGTTTGAATTTGTAGATTGTACAAATTGAATAAATTCAATTGTACATTGTACATTGTACATTGAATAAATTCACCAGATAGGAGTTCAACATACAAAAATTAGTTGGATTTTATTTGCTAGCAACAAACGATTGACAAATGAAATTCTTTTAAATACCATTTCCAAAATCATCAAAAAATATAAAATACTTTAGGAATGAACCCAATAAATTTACAACATATCCAACAAAATTTGGATAAAATCGTTATATTGGAAACTATAAACACTGATGAGAGAAAGTGAAAAACATCTGAATAAGTGGAATAACATGTTTGTGGATTAGAAGAATCAATATTGCTAAAATGTCAAATCTTACCCCAAATGATCTATAGATTTGATTCAATCCCGATTATAATCACTGGCTTTCTATATTTTATTTTTGCTTCTTGTTTTTTTGTTTGTTTGGTTGGTTGGTTTTTTGGTGGACATTGACAAGCTAATTTTAAAATTTATATGAAGATATGCAGACAACCCTGAAGAGCCAAGATGACCTTGAAGAATTAAGCTGGAGGATTTATACTTCTAGCTAATCAAATCTGCTATAAATCTACAGCAATCAAGGCAATGTTACTGATTCAAGGAGAGGTAAATAGACAAATAGAACTGAGTTCAGAAAGAGACCCACACATATATAGTCACCTGATTTACTAAAAGTGTCAATGCAATTCAGTGGGGAACACAATATTTTTCTCAATAAAGGATGCTAAACATTGGGTATCCATATAGAAAAAAAGTGAGCCTGAATCCATACTTTGCATTATATTCAAAAATTTAATTTTAAGTTAATCATAGACTTAAATGTCAAATGTAAAATGTTGTTTGAGAAAGCTTCCAAAAGAGGGGCACCTGGGTGTCTCAGCCAGTTGATCGTTGAACTCTTGATTTTGACTCAGGTCATGACCCTAGGGTCATGAGATCAAGCCCCATATCAGGCTCCATGCTGAGTGTGAAGCCTGCCTAAGATTCTCTCTCTCCCTCTCCCCCCTCCCCCCACTCATTCTCTCTCTCTAAAATAAAATAAATTTTTAAAAATAAAAATAAATAAAAAGCTTCCAAAAGAAAATATAAGCTAATATTTTGTGACCTATTCATACAATGTAATATTAAATAGCAAAAAAAAAAAGAAAATTATTAGAAAACACAACTATATGAATGAATCTCAAAAACATATGGAGTGAAAAAAATAAATGCAAAAAAGTACATACTATATGATTCCATTTTTATGACATTCAAGAAAGCAAAATTGATCCAAGTCATAGCAGTCAGAATAATGGTAACTCCTGAAGAGTGGATACTGACTACCACGGGGCATTAAAAAGCCTTTTTGACTAATGAAGTGTTCCATATCTTCATTTGGGTAGTGTATATAAGTACATATATAAATTGTCAAACTGTACCTTTAGAGGCTGTGTGATACTATAGATAAATTTTATCTTAATAAAATTTGAAAGGCTTAATTAATATTTCAGGGTAGGATAAAAACATAATTTTATACATGTAAAGGTACAAACTAGGCTTTCTATGAAATCTATTTGAGAACATATTCTACAAAATAAGACAGCAAACCAACAATGAGGAAGACCTAGAATAGAAAAAGTAGGAGATCAACCAAGGATAGAAGGTGAAGGAATCCCCAGAATAATGATAAATCTCAGAATGTCAACTGTACACCCAATAGGGAGGGAAAATTGCCCAGACTGGAGTATGCTCTTGGGGAGTGACTCCAAAAATATTAATTTGATAGAAACCCTGATACAACTGAACATCTAAGGAGATAATTTAGGCAACTTAAGAGAATCTGAGGTTTCATTAATGAAAGGTACATAGAAGAGCAAAATCAACAAATAAGACAACTATTTTTTTGAAGAAAACCATAAATTGCATAGGAAAATTAATGTACAGATAGTTTACTACCTAACTCAGCTCTCTGAACAGCCTTTACATGGTAATAATTATGTAATCCCTAAATACCTAGCCAACTACAATATAAATACAAAAGGGGTTAAATAATCAGCTAAAGGGTAAAAGTTCCTCTAGGGTGAAGGGAAGGATGGAAAGCATGTCTGGAGACTTGTTTTTTATAGTAAACCTGGCAGCATATTTCATCTCCTTAAATGATGTGCATGTACAATTTTTATTTAAATAAAATCTTCAAAAGTTTTCAAAAAGACGATGAGAATGATGCAAAAGAGATTAAGAGGTAATCAGTCAGGAGATGAACTTCGGGAGGACTAATAGCTGGATTGAGTGATAGATTGCTGCTGAACATGGTCTAGATGGAATAACTCAAGATTTTCAAATTAAATTTTCAATGCTATACCCTTGCATTTTAATCCTATCATTTTTCAGAGTAAGACAACCTTTCTTTTTGAAACTCCTTTTAAATGCAAAATGCTTTAAATAATTTGAGAAACATTCTGTCAGCAATTTATTCTTGCTGTGAAAAGAAATTTCCATCTCTCTCCCTATTATTGCTATCTCTCAACACATTCAGCAGAGAAGCTATTACTTATTAAAGCAGATGCCATTCCCTAAGAGTTTTTAGGAATTATAAACAATTACAGGAAAGAGAAGTGTTTCCATTACCAAAGGCAATAATGATGGAATTCACTATTGAATATGCCAGCAAGATCATAAAGTTTAGAGAACAAGCACAGTGTTTTAACCTTTATTCTAGCTGATAGAAGATGATTCAGTATTCTATTATCCACAATGACAAGTGATTTATTGGGATACTTTCTTTTCTTCCAAACTGTTTTAAACCATTGTTTTTTTTCTCCAATTGCACTGATTTTTCATCTTAGTGCATGTACGAGGCTGTAAACATTTGAGCCATCATTTAAAAAAATAAAGCCAACAACAACATTCTCAGCTCTAGAGATATATACACTTTGTTAATGCTATACTACAAATGGAAGTTTGCCTTATTGCATGCCAAAACAGCTTTTAGGCAGACTTTTTTAACAGACTTGTCTCAAAGTAACCAAACACTTAGGAAAATCCTACTTACATTTCCCTCAAATTCTGCTTTCTAAAATCTTGTTTGAGAAAAGCCACTGTGTGCTGAGCCAAATACTCTTGCTAAAAGAGAAAATTCCTTGAAAATAGAATTCCCAAACATTGAAGGATGCAGGAAGCAGATTAAAGGCTGATAGTGGAACTGTGATGATTATGTATGTGCCATTTTTCAGGCTTAAAATCCTAGCATGCATTTCCCTTGCCCTCAAGGGAGGTGAGATTGTCCGTTTTATGGTAATCGATCAGAAAACTATCAGACAAGCAGTTTTGCTGAGGTTCTGAAATAAGAACAAAATATTTAAGAACCTTTCCTCCTAATGTTCTTCTCCAATGGAGAGAAAGACCCGTACTTCAGGTCACTGCTAGAGTGGCAGATTATTATTTAGTTTTCAGGTAGGGAGTTGGTGGGGAGTACTAGAATGCTGAGTCAAATGGTGCCTTGCAACACTGATATCTTTTTGACAAATTGCCCAGATTTTATGGTTAATGAGCCATTGTTATCTGTGTTCAGAAGATGTACAGAATTAAAGTTCTGAAAACCTAAAGACTGCCACTCTAGTGCATTTTCCAACATTGATTTCCTTCAGTAATTTTGTTACATACTAAAATTTAGAGCTGTATATGCATAAAATGTGGAAAATTTTAAAGGAAAAATGTGTTATGAAAGATAACAATCAGTATAGTTTCAGGTTGCTTTTTATTTTAAAACATATAATCTAGCAAGAGGGAAGTCTAAAGTACTGATATCCCAACCTTAGATTAGGGAATAAAAGAACTGGATTCTATTTTCCTGAGTGGTTTGAGAAAGTACTTAATCTTTGTTCATCTAGAGCTTTATCATCTGTCAAAAAATAAAGTGAAAAAACTAAGAGACATTAACTCTAAAAATCCTTCTAACTCCAAAGATCGTTGTTTTTGTTTTCAAAATATTGTAATTTCTATGGGATATTAATCTATGATATTACCGCTTTAAAATATTCAAAGATTTATCTATGTTTTTATAATTTTATGTTTATTTTTAATATTAATATCTTGATTTACATAGGTTTAAGGGGCACGAGGTGGCTCAGTCAGTGAGCATTCAACTGTCGATTTCAGCTCAGGTCATGATGCCAGGGTCGTGGGATCCAGTGCCATGTCAGGCTCTGTGCTGAGTGTGGAGCCTGCTTAAGATTCTCTCTCTCTCTCCTCCTGGCCCTCTCCCCCACCCACACTCTCTTTCTCTCTCTAAAATAAAAAAATAATAATAAAATAAAAATAAATACACATGCATAGATTTAAAAATCACACCCATAAAAAATATTGAGGAAATTTGTTGTGTGCAGGCCAGTGTGATAATTTTTTATTTTGATATTAAAGTTATAATATTAATTAAGAAGTTGTCAGTTGTTTTATTATGGAATATCTCAGCTATATTTAAATAATAAACATCTACCACCAGTTGAAATAATTTTCAAAGATAACTTACAAAATATTTCAAAAATAACTTTCTAAGATAGAGCCAGTCTTGCCCAGGTTGCCACATCAGCCAACCAAAACTCAGTTAACTTTCATGTCCCTATGAACACTCTGCTTGATCAGAAATGCAATATATCCAATCAGCCAATCCCTAAACACCAAGCCAACTCTGGGCTCTATACTTTCTTATTCCTTCTCACTCCAAACAAGGTTGACTATGTGGCCACAGCCAATCAGACATTGTCTATTGGTCTCTTCCTTGTTCTTTATTCTTTATCTTATAAAAGCCTTATCTTATAAAAGCCTCCTGCCTTCTACCCATTTTGCAGTGCTCCAAATGGAGACTCTCTGCTTCATGAAACATTACATAAAATTTGTTTGTATCACTTAAGTTGCCTCCTTCAATCATTTTTTTTAAGTTGATTTATTTTGATAGAAAGAGAAATACAAGGGCAGGGGCAAGAGAGGTAGGGAGAGAGAGAATCCCAAGCAGGCTCCACACTCACAGTGCACAGCCCAACATGGGGCTCCAACTCACAAACCATGAAGTGAAATCAAGAGCCAGAAACTTAACCAACTGAGCCACCCAGGAGCCCCTAATCATTTTTTAACATACCCAATTTAAGAAAAAAAAAAAACCCTTCATCTTCCTCCCTCTCTCAAAATAGCCATTATTCTAAAATTAGTGCTTATCATTTCCAATCACAAAATTTTACTATATAAACTCTGTATATATACAAAATGAGTGTCATCTTGTATGTTTCTGGTCTTTATAAAACTGTAGTATACCATTCTTATTATATATATATATGCAAAATATATATATATATATATATATATATGCAAAAATATATTTTTTAGATATTTTATTTTGGTAATTTGACTATAATTCATAATTTTAATTATTTTGTTCTAATGAATTAATGTGACAAAATTTGTTTATTCATTCACCTATGGATAGACATTTAAGTTGTTTCCAATTTCTAAAACAATATTTCAATACACATTCTTATATACATTTCCTATACATATGTAAGGATATGTCCCTAGAGTATACATGTAGGAATGGAATACTGAGTTCTAAGGTTATGCACATCTTCAAGTTTGTGTCTCCAATTGCTCTTCAAAATAGCTGTATTAATCCATATTCTTACTAACAGAATTTACGGTACCTCATGATGCACAGAAATTTTTTTATTTAAATTAATCAATTTTTATGCTTTCTGGGTTCTATTTAAGAAAACTATCCATTACATAAAGTCCAAAGTGGTATTTTCTATATTTTCTTCTGAAAGAAGTTTAGCTTTGTATTTCATGTTTGGATCTTTTATACAACTTGAATTGATTTATGTTATAACCTATGAATTCATTTTTGTTTCCATATGACTAAGCAATTGGCTTAAGAAAGTCTGAAGTTAATCTGTGCCTCTACCCTCCTTCAAACACACACACACACACACACACACACACACACACACATACACACAATGCTACACACTACTACAATACTCTAAACTCCATAAAGCCTAGCCTCTATGATTATATGTGGTTCTTCAAACATGTGTGCCCAAAGATATTACCTGTTGAAATTATGTTTTAGGTTAATTTATAAATGTATAAACCACCGGGAGACCTGATGAAAGATAGCAGCAGAGTAGAAGGATGTTAGGCAACTCTTGTTCCATGAACACAACTCGATAACTATCAAATCATCGTAAATACCCCAGAAATCAATCTGAAAACTGACTGAACAAACTCCACAACTAAAGGGACAGGAAAGCCCACACTGAACAAGGTAGGAAGTGTGAAGATGTGGTTTAGGGGAGAAACAGATCCTGGCTGCTGCAGAGGGGAAACAGTATGGTTATGGAGAAGGGCAAAAGAGAGGGGAGCACAGAGAGCAACACACAAGGAGAATATTTCTCCAAAGCCACTGGCCTGGGAAATGAGAGGGGTGAATTTCGTGAGTTCTTGTAATCAGCCAAGCTTAAAGCCTAGAGTTTTAAAGGTCAGCAGACTTGACTGGGATGAAGCCCGAGGGCACTGCACAGCTCCTGGAGAGAAGGCAGGCAAACAACCTGGGGGGCAGACAGTGTGGTAAAAGTGATTTGGAAACCATCTGAGGCACACATTGGGAGATTATTTGCTCTTCCCAAAGTATATCCCTGAGAAGCAGTATTCATGGAGACACCTCTCCAAAAACAAAGGAGCTAGCTTGTGCCATTTCTCTTTTCTTCCTCTCAGCATAATTGCAGAGCCACCTGTGGGAAACAGTGCAGTGCATACACTGGCTGCCTAACTTGCTTATACAAAGCCCTACCACTCCACCTGTCCCACCCCTGCCAGACTGCCTTTCTCAGTCAAGCTTGCCTCAGTACAAGTGCAAGGGGCCCTTCCCCCAGAAGACTAGCACAGGCCTCTGCCCAAACCATGTCTCCCAACCAGAGTTCTGCAGGGCCCCAGTTCTTATGGAAACTGTGTCAGGTTTCATTCCATAAGCAGACCAGAGGACACTTCATTAAAACTCACCACATTCAGGCCAGGGACCAAATACTGCCCACAGTAGGCAGGGAGAGCATCAGCCAACTACTGATCTGAAGGATAGAGGAGCCAAAACACAACAGCAGAGCACACTCAGCACAAACTGGAGACACTTTCTAAAGAGCCAAGCCCTGGGCACTACATGACCTCTTCTTCATAAGGCCAGTAGGTTCAGGAACAGGTGACATAACTAGCTTTTGTAACACAGAGAAGAAAGAAGAAACTTAGACAAAATGCCAAGATGGAGGAATTTATCCCAAATGAAAGGATAAAAAAGGCCATGGCCAGAGATCTAAGTCAAAATATATAAGAAATATGCCTGATGGAGACTTTAAAACAACAACATAAGGATACTCACTGGGCTTGAGAAAAGAATAGAAGATGTCAGTGAGGCCCTTACCACAGAGATAAAAGTTAAAAAAGAATCAATCAGAGATGAAGAATACAATAAATGAGATTGGAAACAGGCTTGAATATCAGGTTGGCAGAAGCAAAGAAACAAATTGGTGATTTAGAAGGCAAAGTAATGGAAAATAATAAAGCAGAGCAAAAGAGAGAAAGAAGAATTATGCAACACAAGAATACACTTACAGAACTCAGTGTCTCCATCAAACATAATGACATTCCTACTACAGGAGACCCAGAAGAAGAAGAGAGAGAAAATGGGCAAAAATTTATTTCAAGAAATAATAGCAGAGGAAAGAGGGTTAAGATGGCAGGGTAGTAGGCAGACCCTAAATTTGCCTCCTTCCTCAACACATCTAGATAAATATCAAATTATTCTGAACACCCAGAAATATATTAGAAGTCTTAGAGAACAAAGCTACATGTCTACCAGTAGAGAAAATGACCTGTGGGAGCTTCTTTTAACAAGCAGACCAAAACACACCTAGGATCAAGCTTCCTTTATTTATTTATTTTTATTTTTCAATTTGTTATTTTATTTTATTTTTTTCTTTTTGACCTCAAAATGATGAGACAGAGGAATTCACTCCAAAAGAAAGAACAGGAATAAATAATGGCCAGAGATTTAATCAATACAGATATAAGTAAGATGTCTAAGCTAGAATTTAAAACAACAATTAGGGGCACTTGGGTGGCTCAGTTGGTTGAACATCTGACTCTTGATTTCAGCTCATGTCATGATACCAGGATTGTGGGATCAAGCCCCGCATTGAACTCCATGCTGAGCATGGAGCCTGTTTGAGATTGTTTCTCTCTCTCTCTCTCTGTCTCCTGTTTGTGCACTCTTTCTCTAAAATAAACAAACAAACAAATAAATAAATAAACAAACAACAATTATAAGTATACTCTGAGTTTGAAAACAAAAGCATAGAGGACACTAGAGAATCCCTTACTGCAAAGATTAAAGAACTAAAATATAATCATGTAGAAATTAAAAATGCTATAACCAAGATGCAAACCTGAATGAGGGCTATAATAACAGGGACAGATGAAACAGAGGAATAAATCAGTGGCAAAGAAGATAAAATTATAGAAAATAATGAAGCTGAAAAGAAGAGGGAAATAAAGGTAATGGATTACAAAGGTAGACTCAGGGAAATCAGTGATTTATTAAAATGTAATGACATTAACATCACAGGAGTCCCAGATGATGAAGAGAGAGAAAAGGGGGCAGAACGTTTATTTGAGCAAACTATAGCTGAAAACTTCCCTAATCTGGGGAAGGACACACATCAAAATCCAGGAAGAACAGAGAACTCCCATTAAATTCAACAAAAGCCAGCCATCACCATAGCATATTATAGTCAAATTCAAAAAATACACAGACAAGGAAAGAATCCTGAAAGCAGCAAGGGAAAGTAAGTCCTTAACCCACAAGGGAAGACAGATCAGGTTTGCAGCACATATGTCCACAAAAACTTAGCAGACCAGTAGGGAATGGCAGAATATATTTAACGTGCTGAATGGGAAAAATATGCAGCCAAGAACACTTTATCCAGCAAGGCTGTCATTCAGAATAGAAGGAGAGATCAAGAATTTCCCAAACAAACAAAAACTAAAGGAGTTCATGACCACTATACCAGCCCTGCAAGAAATATTAAAGGGGACTCTGAATGGGGGAAAAAAGACTAAAAGCAACAAAGACTAGAAAGGAACAGAGAATATCACCAGAAACACCAACATTAAAGGTAACACAATGGCATTAATTCATCTCTATCAATAATCACTCTGAATGTAAATGGACTAAATGCTCCAAAAAAAAAAGACATAGGGTGTCAGAATGGATTAAAAAAAAAAAAACAAGACCCATCTATATGTTGCCTACAAGAGACTCATTTCAGACCTAAAGACACCTGCAGATTGAAAGTGAGGGAATGGAGAATCATCTATTATGCTAATGGAAGTCAAAAGAAAGCCAGAGCAGCCATATTTTTATTAGAAAAACTAGATTTTCAAATAAAGACTATAATAAGAGACAAAGAAGGGCATTATATCATAATTAAGGGGTCTATCCATCAAGAACATCTAATGCCCCTAATGTAACATCTAATGCCATCTAATGTAAACATTTATGCCCCCAGCTTGGAGTCCCCAATTTATAAATCAATTAAAAAAAGAAATTTACTGATAATAATACAATAATAGTAGGGCACTTTAATACCCCACTTACAACAATGGACAGATCATCTAAGCAGAATATCCACAAGGAAACAAAGGCTTTGAATAACACACGGGACTGGATGGACTTAACAGATATATGTAGAATATTTTGTCCCAAAGCAGCAGAATACACATTCTTTTCAAGTGTACATAGAACATTCTCCAGAATTGATCACATATTGAGTCACAAATCATCCCTCAACAAGTACAAAGAATTCAAGATCATACCGTGCATATTTTTGGACCACAACGCTATGAAACTCGATGTCAACCACAAGAGACAAATTTGAAAAGACCACAACTACATGAAGGTTAAAAAACATCTTATTAAAGAATGAATGGGTAAACCAGAAAATTAAAGAAGAAATAAAAAAGGACATGGAAGAAATGAAAATGAAAACATGACAATCTAAAACCTTTGGGATGCAGCAAAGGCAGTCCTAAGAGGGAACTATATTGCATTACAGGCCTGCCTCAAAGGAACAAAGAACTCAGATACACAACCTAAACTTACACCTAAAAGAGTCAGAAAAGAAACAGCAAATAAAGGCTAAAGCCAGCAAAGGGGAATAATAAATATTAGAGTAGAAATAAATGATATAGAAACAGCAACAACAACAACAACAAACCAGTATAACAGATCAATGAAACTGGTTTTTTGAAAGAATTAGTAAAATTCTATAGTAAATTTAGTATAATTTATAACCCCCTGACCAGACTTATCAAAAAAGAAAAGAGAAAGGAACCAATAAATAAAATAATGAATGAAAGAGTAGAAATCACCACTAACACCACAGAAATACAAACAATTATAAGAGAATATTATGAAAATCTATATGCCAAAAAACTGGGAAATTTGGGAGAAGTGCACAAATTCCTGGAAAATGCAAACTACCAAAACTGAACTAGGAAGAAATAGAATATTCGAACATACTCATAACCAGCAAAGAAACTGAATCAATAATCAAAAAATCTCCCAACGAACAAAAGTCCAGGGCCAGATGGTTTCCCAGAGGAATTCTATAAGACATTTGAAGAAGAGTAAATATCCATTTTTCTCAAACTGTTCCAAAAAATAGTAATGGAAGAAAAACTTCCAAACTCATTCTACAAGGCCAGCATTACATTGATTCCAAAACCAGAGACCCCACTAAAAAGAATTACAGGCCAATATCCCTGATGAACATAGATGTAAAAATTCTCAACAAGATACTAGCAAATTGAATTCAACAGTACATTAAAAGAAATATTCACTGGTCAAATGGGATCTATTCCTGGGCTACAAGGCTGGTTCGAAATTCACAAATTGATCAATGTGATACACTACATTAATAAAAGAAAGGTAAGAACCATATGATCCTCTCATAATGGATGCAGAAAAGGCATTTGACAAAGTACAGAATGTATTCTTGATAAAAACCCTCAATAAAGTAGGGATAGAGGAAGCACACCTCAACATCATAAAGTCCATATACAAAAGACACACAGCTAATATCCTCAGTGGGGAAAAACTGAGAGCCTTTCCCCTCAGTGAGGAACAAGACAGGAATATCCACTCTCACCATTACTATTTAACATAGTACTGGAAATCCTCACTTCAGTAATCAGACAACAAAAAGAAATAAAAGGCATCCAAATTGGCAAGGAAGAGTCAAACTTTCACTCTTTTCAGAGGACATGATACTCTATGTAGAAAAACTGAAAGACTCTGCCAAAAAATGGACAGAATTAATACATGAATTCAGCAAATTCAAAGGGTATAAAATCAATGTACAGAAATCTGTTGCATTTCTATACACCAATAACAAACCCACAGAAAAAGAAATCGAGGAATTGATCCCACTTGCAACTGCACCAAAAACCATAAGATATGTAGGAATAAAGCTTACCAGAGAGGTGAAAGGTATGTAGTCTGAAAACTATAGAACATTTGTGAAAGAAATTGAAGAAGGCACAAAGAAACGAAAAGCATTCCATACTCATGGTTTGGAAAAACAAACATTGTTAAAATGTCTATACTACCCAAAGTAATATACACATTTAATGCAATTCCTATCAAAATGCCAACAGCATTTTTCATAGAGCTAGAACAATCTTAAAATTTGTATGGAACCACAAAAGACTCCAAATAGCCAAAGCAATCCTGGAAAAGAAAAGCAAAGCTGGAGGTATCAGAAGTCCAGATTTCAAGGTATATTACAAAGCCATAGTCATCAAACAATATGGTACTGACACAAAAATAGACACAAAGATCAATAGAACAGAATAGAGGACCCAGAAATGGACCCACAACTATATGACCAACTAATCTTTGACAAAGAAGGAAAGAATATCCAACGGAAAAAAGGCAGTCTCTTCAGCAAATGGTGTTGAGAAAACTGGACAGTGACATACTGAAGAATGAAACTAGACCACTTCCTAACACCATACATAAAAATAAGTTCAAAATGGATGACAAACCTAAATGTGAAACAAGAAACCATCAAAATCCTAAAGAAGAACATAGCAAACAACCTCTTTGAACTTGGCCATAGCAACTACCTATTAGACACATCACCAGAAGCAAGGGAAAACAAAAGCAAAAATGAATTATTGGGACTTCATCAAGATAAAAATCTTCCGAACAGAGAAGGAAACAATCAACAAAACTAAAAGGCACCACAAAGAAAGGGAAAAGATATTTGCAAAAGATATATCAGATAAAGGGTTAATATTCAAGATCTATAAAGAACTTAGCAAATTCAACACCTAAAAAAACAAATAATCCAGTTAAAAAATGGGCAGAAGACATGAATACACTTTTTGAAAGAAGACATCTGGATGGCCAAGAGACACATGATAATGTGTCACTTATCATCAGAGAAATATAAATCAAAACCACAATGAGATATCACCTCATACCTGTTAGAATGGCTAAAATTAACAACACAAGAAACAACAGGTGTTGGTGAGGATGTGGAGAAAAGGGAACACTCTTACACTGTCGGTGGGAATGAAAACTGGTAAACTACTCTGAAAAACAGTATGGAGTTTCCTCAAAAAGCTATAAATAGAACCTCCCTATGATCCAGCAATTGCACCACTAGGTATTTACTCAAAGGATACAAAATACAAACTGGGGTACGTGCACCCCAATGTTTATAGAAGCATCATCAACAATAGCCAAACTATGGAGAGAGTCCAAATGTCCATTGACTAATGAGTGGATAAAGCTATGGTGTGTGTGTGTGTGTGTGTGTGTGTGTGTGTGTGTGTGTGTGTGTGTGTGTATACACACACATGACAGTCTCTTAATGACAGAGAATAAACAGGGTTGATGGAGCAAGGTAGGTGGGGCATGAGCTAAATGGTTGTTGGGTATTAAAAAGGGTACTGGCTGCAATGAGCACTGAGTGTTGTTTATAAGTGATGAATCACCAAATTCTACTCCTGAAACCAATATTGCACTGTTAGCTAACCAATATTTAAATAAAAATTTAAAAATTTAAAAATTTAAAATAAAAGAAAATAAACACCAAAGTTAGGAAATATGTCTGGAAGCAAAACTGCACAGCATTCTTTCTTGTTGTGATAGCTGCAAACATCTCAAATAAAATGCTAGGAAAAAAAGGAGGAGGAGGAGGAGGAGGACAAGGAGAGGGGAAGAAGAAAGAATAGCAGAAAACTTCCCTACTTGAAATAAAGAAACACATATCCAGATCCAGGAAGCACAGAGAATTCCCATCAAAATCAACAAAAACAGGCCAACATCAAGACATATTGTAATTAAATTTGCAAAATATAGTGATATAGAAAAAATCTTAAAAGCAGCAAGAGAAAAGAAGTCCTTAGCTTACAAGGGAAAACCCATAATGCTAGCTAGAGATTTCTCAACAGAAACTTGGCAAACCAGAAAGGAGTGACATGATAGATTCAAAGTGAATAATGGGAAAAATCTGCAGCCACAAATATTCTATCATTCAGAATAGAAAGACAGATAAAGAGTTTCCCGGACAAACAAAAACTAATGGAGTTTGTGACCACTAAACTGGCCTGCAAGAAATATTAAAGGGAACTCTTTGAGTGCAAAGAAGAGACCAAAAATGATAAAGACAAGAAAGAATTAGAGAAAATTTCCTGAAAGAACAACAAAACAAGTAATAAAACAGCAATAAATACATATCTACCCAATAATTACTTTTTTTTTTTTCCCAACGTTTATTTATTTTTGGGACAGGGAGAGACAGAGCATGAACGGGGGAGGGTCAGAGAGAGAGAGGGAGACAGAGAATCGGAAACAGGCTCCAGGCTCTGAGCCATCAGCCCAGAGCCTGATGCGGGGCTCGAACTCACGGACCGCGAGATCGTGACCTGGCTGAAGTCGGACGCTTAACCGACTGCGCCACCCAGGCGCCCCCCAATAATTACTTTTAATGTAAATAGACCAAATGTTCCAATCAAAAGACATACAGTGTCAGGATGAATAAAAAAAAAACAAGACCCATCTATATGCTGCCTACAAGAGATTCATTTAGACCTAAAGATATAAAGACCATTTTAGACCATTTAGACCTGCAAATTGGAAGTGAGAGGGTGGAAAAACATTTATCATGCAATAAATGTCAAAAGAGAGCTGAAATAGCAATACTTATATTGGACAAACTAGACTTTAAAACAAAGACTATAAAAAGAGATGAACAAGGGCATTATGTAATTATCCAACAAGAAGATATAACAATTGTAAATATTTATGCACCCAACAAATTATATATATATATACATATATACATACAAATATATATATATGTATATATGTATGTATATATATATACATATATATATAATGAAGGACTAATTGATAATAACATAATAATAGTAGAAGATTGTAATACCCCACTTAAATATCAATGGATAGATCATCTAAACAGAAAATCAACAAGGAAACAATGACTTTGAATGATACACTGGACCAGATAGACTTAACAGATACATTCAGAACATTCCATCCTAAAACAGCAGAATACACATTCTTTTCAAGTGCACATGGAACATTCTCCAGAATAGATCACATATTAGGTGACAAAACAAGACTCAACAAATACAAAATGAATGAAATAACACCATGCATGTTTTCTGATCACAACTCTATGAAACTAGAAGTCAACCACAAGAAAAAATCTGGAAAGACCACAGATACATAGAAGTTAAATAACATGCTATGAAATAATGAGTGAGTCAACCAGGAAATCAAAGAAGAAATTAAAAAATTATATGAAAACAAATGAAAATGAAAACACAACTGTTCAAAATCTATGGAATGCATCAAAAGTGGTTCCAAGAGGGAAGGTTGTAGCAAGCAATACAGGTCTCCCTCAAGAAGTAAGAAAAATCTCAGATAAACAACCTAACCTTACACATAAAGGTGCTAGAAAAAGAACAACAAACAAAACCTAAAACCAGGAGAAGGAAGAAAATAATGAAGATTAGAGCAGAAAGAAATGATAAAGAAACTAAAAGAACAATAGAACAGATCAATGAAACAAGGATCTGGTTCTCTGAAAAAAAATCAATAAAGTGGATAAAATTCTAGCCAGACTTATCAAGAAAACAAAAGAAAGGAACAAAATAAATAAAACACAAGTAAGTGGGGAGAAATAAACACCACAGAAATACAATTATAAGACAATATTATGAAAAATGATATGCCACCAAATTGGACAACTAGAAAAAATGGATAAATTCCCACAAACATGTAACCTACCAAAACTGAAACTGGGAGAAATAGAAAATTTGAACAGACTGATGAGCAGCAAGGCAATTGAATCAGAGTAATCAAAAAACTTCCTACAAACAAAAGTCTAGGGCCAGATGGCTTCACAGGCAAATTCTACCAAATATTCAAAGAAGAGTTAATACCTATTCTTCTCAAACTAATCCCAAAAACAGAAAAAGAAGGGAAAATTCCAAATTTATTCTATGAGGCAGCATTACCCTGATACCAAAACCAGATAAAGACACCACAAAAAAAGAGAACTACCAGCCAATAACTCTGATGAACATAGTTGCAAAAATCCTCAATACAATACTGCCAAACTGAATCCTACAACACCTTAAAAAAAATCATTTCCCATGATCAAGTGGGATTTATTCCTGGGATTCCAGGGTGTTCAGTACTTTCAAATCAATCAATGTGATACATTCTATCAAGGGAAAGGATAAGAAGCATATGATCATTTCCATAGATGTAGAAAGAGCATTTGACAAAGCACAACATTTACTCATGATAAAAACCCTCAACAAAGTAAGTTTAGAGGGAACATACCTGAATATGATAAAGACCATGTATGAAAAACCAACAACTAACATCTTTCTCAATGGGGAAAAACTGAGAACTTTTGTCTACAGTGGACAGTGATGTCCACTCTCACCACTATTGTTTAACATAGTCCTGGAATTCCCAGCCACAGCAATTTTAGACAACAAAAAGAAATAAAAGTCTTCCAAATAGGCAAGGAAGAATTCAAACTTTCACTATTTGCAGATGACATGATACTCTATATAGAAACTCAAAAGCCTCCACAAAAAACTACTAGAACTGATAAACAAACTAATTCAGTAAAGTCACAGGATACAAAATCAACATCCAGAAATCTGTTGCATTTCCATACACCAATGATGAAGGAGCAGAAAGAGAAATCAAGGAATTTATCCCATTGAAAATTGCAACAGAAACCACAAAATACTTAGGAATAAACCTAACCAAAGAGGTAAAAGATCTGTACTCTGAAAACTATAAAATACTGATGAAACAAATTGAAGAGGACACAAAGAAATGGAAAAGCATCCCATACTCATGGATTGGAAGAACAAATACTGTTAAAATGTCTATTCTACCCAAAGTAATCTACACATTTAATGCAATCCCTATAAAATACCACTAGCGGTTTTCACAGAGCTAGAACAATCCCAAAATTTGTATAGAACCACAAAAGACTCTAAATAGCCAGGCAACCTTGAAAAAGAAAAGCAAAGGAGGAGGCATCACGATTCTGGACTTCAAGTTATATTACAAAGCTGTAGTGATCAGGGGCACCTGGGTAGTTCAGTCAGTTAGGCATCGAGTCTTAATTTCAGCTCAGTTCATCATCTCACGTTTCTTGAGATGGAGCCCTCTATCGGGCTCCACACTGACAACACAGAGCCTACTTGGGATTCTCTTTCTCTGTCTCTCTGCCCCTCCCCTACTAGCACACGAGTACATGCACACACTCTCCCTCTCTCTCCTTCTCTCAAAATAAATAAACTTGTAAAACAAAAAAAAGCTGTAGTGATCAAAGCTAATATGGTACTAGCACAAAAACAGACACGAGGATCAACAGAACAGAATAAAAAACCCAGAACTATATGGCCAATTAATCTTTGACAAAGCAGGAAAGAATTTACAATGGAAAAAAGACAATCTATTCAAGAAATGGTGTTGAGAAAACTGAACAGCAACATGCAAAAGAATGAAACCGGAGCACTTTTTTACACCAAACACAAAAATACATTCAAAATGAATTAAAGACCTAAAGGTAACACCTGAGACCATAAAAACTCTAGAGAACATAGGCAGTAACCTCTTTGACATTGGCCATAGTAACCTCTTTCCAGATAGGTTTCCTGAGGCAAGAGGAACACAGGCAAAAATAAACTGTGGGGATTTCATCAAAATAAAAAAGTTGTTGCACAGTGAAGGAAATAATCAACAAAACTAAAAGGCAACCTATGGAATGGGAAAAGATATTTGCAAATGGCATATATGATAAAGGGCTAGTATCCAAAATACATAGAACTTATAAAATTCAACACTCCATAAAAGCAAAGAATCCAATTAAAAAATGGCCAGAAGACACGAACTGACCTTTTTCCAAAGAAGACATCCAAATGGCCAAGAGACACATGAAAAGATGCTCAACATGATTCATCATCAGGGAAACGAAAATCAAAAATACAATGAGATATCACCTCATACCTGTCAGAATGGCCAAAATCAACAACACAAGAAACAACAGGTATTGGCAAGGATGTGGAGCAAGGGAAACCCTCGTATACTGTTGGGTGGGAATGAAAACTAGTGCAGCCACTCTGAAAATCAGTATGGAGGTTCCTCAAAAATTTAAAAATAGAACTATCCTATGATACAGCAATTGTACTACTAGGTAAGAATACAAAAATACTAATTCAAAGGGATACATACAACCCAATATTCATAGCAGCATTAGCTATGATAGCCAAAATTATGGAAACAGCCCATGTCCCCCGACTGATGCAATGTCTATTCTACCCAAAGTAATCTATACATTTAAGAAGATGTGGTGCATACACATAATGGAATATAAGAAAGAAAGAAAGAAAGAAAGAAAGAAAGAAAGAAAGAAAGAAAGAAAGAAAGAAAGAAAGAAAGAAAGAAAGAAAGAAAGAAAGAAAGAAAGAAAGAAAAGAAAAGAAATCTTACCATTTGCAATGACTTGGATGGAGCTAGAGAGTATTATGCTAAGTGAAATAAGTCAGAGAAAGACAAATACCATATGATTTCACTCAAATGTGGAATTTAAGAAACAAAACAAGCAAAGAGAAAAAAGAACAAAGCAAACCAAGAAACAGACTCTTAACTCTGGAGAACTGATAGTTACCAGAGGGGAGGTGGGTGTGGGGATGAGTGAAATAGGTGATGGGATTAAAGAGTGCATTTGTTGTGATGAGCACAGGGTGTTGTATGTTAAGTGTTGAATCATTATATTGTACACCTGAAACTAATATAATGCTGTATGTTAACTGGAAGTTAAATAAATTCGTAAAAAAATAAATATATAAAACACCTAGATAGTGTAAAGTTGAACTCCAAATGAATGTGAAGGTGGGCCCATATTCATAAATTCTCAGAGAAAAAATTGTGTTACCCCAACTCCCAGCTCAGACTAATACAGGTAAGTTGCTTAATTGGCATTGTGCCAGTGGATAGATATTTTTCCAGTTCAGTCTTAACCCGTCCACTGGTGTTGCAATTCTTCAATAGTTTCTCATTTTATTTTCTATTTCATTATGAAGCCCCTGACTCATATCGACCACAGCATCATTTTCTGTCCCCACAGGGCCATTAAATTCCAGTTCTTGATGACAGAGATGGAACCAACCCCACTCCCAAATTCCTAGGTAGCCACATCAACTTTTTCCCTGGGGTTTTGTTTCCTCATCATTTATCTCCTTGGGGATTTTCCAAATTTTTCTGTGAGCATTTAAATGAATGGTTGTGTTTTATCTAGTATTTCTAGATTTTTAAAAACTAGATGCTATTCTGGTTATATAATCCCCACTATCCAGAAACAAAGCTCTTTAAGTTGTTTTAATATGAGTCAATATTGGATATTATGTTTACTATTCAATGATAAAGAAGATAATTTTAGGATTACTAAAAATGAAACCAAAATCTGTCACATATGATTCAGTGAGAAATCCTTATACTAATGTCACATTCAAAATGAGTTTAGTACTTTCTTAGCTCTTTTTAAAGCTCTTATTTTAGAAGCCAAAGATAAAGAATTTGGTTGCTTTCAAAGCTCTATTATTTAACTCACATAATTTATTAATTACGAATATAAATTATGATTAACTAATTTACTCAACTGATCTTACATTTTCTTGATTTGTATTGGGATGCTGTGTCAGGATTTATAAAAATTCAGTGTCAGTTCAGATATTTTGCCAAGTTTTCCCACTATTCCCCTAATCCTAGCCTATGCCACAATTAAGAAAAAAACCTGGAGGGCATCTTCCATCCATACGTGAAACATTTTTCTGCCTCTGAGCTGTTGCTATGCCTTAAACTATCCATAAATTCTTATTCCCCACTCCTCAAATCCAACTCTCAAACCTATGCATGTTTCAAGGCCCTACTTATAGGTCTGTCATCTTCATGAAAGCCCTCTTTACTGCCCCAAATATGATCTCCAGTCTCTTTCTGCATTACTCTTGTGATCCTTATATTCTATCATGGTTTATTTCTTCATCAGGGTTTTAAATTTTGGTTTACCTCAGAAAATAGAAGTATCTTTTTTATTCTTATATTCCATAAAACACTTTGAGAATTTATAGAAAATCAACAAATACCTATTGAGTTTCAAGTGAATAAAAGCTCCTTTGCAATTCAAATTGATAGCTTTATAAAATTATAAATAACATCATTATTTATTTTTTAAATATAAACCCTGAAAGAGAAGATTTAAAAGTGTTACATGCTATATAAAACTTGTGACAATACCTGGAATTAACCCCTCAGGATTCCTACAAAAAAGGAAGGTTTAGACTAAATGACTTGTAAGGTTTCTTCTACCTCTAATATGCTAATATTCTTTACCAACTTCATATACATTTTTATGTATATTTCAGTCAGAAGGCATAGCATTTGTGCTGGCAGTGAGGTAATCACTTAGCTTAACACTATGCTTCCTGAAAATGAGAAATGATTACAGGATGCAGTAGAAGCAAGTAAGACATACAGAAAACACTAAAACACTAAACACTTTCCTCCTGCAGTGTCTCTCCACTGCCCTCTATTGTCTTCGCTTAATACTACCCTTGTTTAAAATAAGTGATTACAGAATCCAGCTCCATATCACAGAGCAGGCAGTGAAGAATGGGTTTGAGTGGCAATGAATTGATGATTGGCAACATAAGGAATATAAATTTCATTGCATACATGTTATGCTCAATTTAAGAGAGTATTTCCTAAAATTTAAAAGATATTTCTTCATGTTATTATATGAGGAAGTAAATTTGGATTTAAATAATTAATTCGAACACCAAAGTATTAGTTAATAAACTACAATTCAAGTATATTAAATTGTAGCAGAGCAGCTCAGTGCATTATGTGATTTCAACGTATTCTCTAATTTTGCAATTGAAGAATATATTTCACCTTTCCAAACTTATTCTTATTTGATATCAAGGTCTATTTTTAATAAATATCATGGGCTACACATTGGACAATAAAAAGACTTATGACTTAAAAGAGCATCTAGTGGGGGCGCCTGGATGGCTCAGTCGGTTAAGTGTCTGACTTCAGCTCAGCTCATGGTCTCGCAGTTTGTAAGTTCGAGCCCCGCGTCAAGTTCGAGCCCCGCGACGGGCTCTGTGCTGACAGCTCAGAGCCTGGAGCCTGCTTCAGATTCTGTGTCTCTCCATCTCTTGGCCCCTCCCCTGCTCATGCTCTGTGTCTCTCTGTCTCTCAATAATAAATAAACATTAAAAAATTTTTAAAAAAAGAGCATCTAGTGGTTGGTATTTATATATATACATATTATAATACAATAAACCTTTGACTCTAATCTCTAAGAGCTTATTTGAATTAAAAGAGATAATATGATTGCACTAAAACATCATGTGCCTCAAATTACAGAATAAATATCTTCTGCACTATGATTTCCTTGGATCTCACCATTCGCTCATTTAAAAAAACTTTGTTATATTTAATAAATACAAAAATGCCTTGTAAAACTTGGGCAGCATGCCATAGTGGTTAAAAGCATGGGCTTTGAAAATAGACTGACTTTGCTTGAATCTTGGCTCTCACACTCATGCAACTTTGGGCAAGATTAACCACTCTCTGTCTCAGTTTTGTCATTTGTAAAATGGGGATAGAGTACCTGCCTCATAGGGTTTTTGGGTGTATTAAATGAGCTAATAGAAAAAAAGTGTTTAATAAATGTCAAATGAAAGTTCACTGTTTTTGTTTTTCCTTTTATCTATATCCTTGAGAACAAGCATCAAACACTCGATTGATTATGGTGACTGATTACATGAAGAAGAAACAACTAATTTTCCCTAAAACTCTCTCAAATCACCATATGAGAGAATAGAGAGATAAACACTTTCTCCCCTTAGAATTCCAGGACCACAAACTTTTTCTTTAAAGTGGGACCAAATAGAGGCTCCTGGGTGGCTTAATCAGTTAGGTGTCCGATTTCAACTCAGGTCATGATCTCCTAGTCCGTGAGTTCGAGCCCCGTGTCGGCTCCGTGCTGACAGCTCAGACCCTGGAGCCTGTTTCAGATTCTGTGTCTCCCTCGTTCTCTCTCCTCCCCCACTCATGCTCTGTCTCCCCCTTCTCAAAAATAAATAAACGTTAAAAAAAATAAAAAAGATAAAGTGGGACCAAATATATGTATATTTTTTACTTTTTTTAACACTTTGTTAGGTGTTAGTCATGACTGATTTATCCTTATCACTCAAGGTTGTGAGCTATCAATATGAATTGCATTATATGTGTTTACATTTCTATATTTCCCACCCAACTCATGCTCAGAAAAAAAAAAAAATCTATTAAGCCCGGAATAAGATTCCTTAAGCTTTTGATTCTAAAGCTTGTTAAATTTCCTGTTTCAAGCCATAGATAGCAATGCTAAAGAAGTTATTCATATAAAGTTACTTTAAAAAAAAAAAATTGGTACTAAGAATGTGCTATTGAGCAGAACATATACATATTGAGTAGAACATGGTAGAACATTTTTTTCCAGCCAGTCTTAATACAATCATGTATCCAGTAGTTCAATTCATAATCATTTAATAAAGTGAACATTTGTAGTCTTAAACATTAAGAAAGAAACAGGCTATTAAAAGTTAAAACCCTACTTGCATTTAGCTACGTTTTAAAAAAAAATCCCAGGAATATTGTAATGAGGTCTAGGTTTGGGAGCAAGCATTGTGCAAGTTAATGTAAGTAATGAACCTTTCATGTGAAATGATGTAGTGTCACAACTCATTTGCATCCCACTTAAAGTGTAATTAAGTTTCTCTGACAGCATGGCTTATGGCTGAAAGAACAGACCTGGCTGTTAAATTAATCCAGAGTCCCTCAGTTAATAACACTCAGCAAAGAAAACTTTACATACTCTTTCATTTAAAGTTCCCAAACTCCCATTTACAGAAGTATATGACAAGGCAGCCATACAGGGAAACCTCTGCCTGAAATTGATGGCCTTTCACCAGACAGATTTAATCATCAAAATGCCTGAAAACTAGACTTTGATGAATCAGAACATAAGAATATGCTGTTTTCATTCCAGCTAGGATGGCTGGTAGTCTAGAGGGAATGATTTCACATTTAAATTTCACTGCACCACATAGTTATAGTATGTTTTCACACTTCCATCCAAAGTGTTGGTAATTTTAAGATTTATAGCAGAACTGGCTTACTATAAGTGCTCAGAAATGATGGAATTTATTTTTCTTATTCATTCTTTCAGGACTTGACTGTGTAATATAAGTGTCCAAGTGAAGTTGTTATCCAATAAATTCTTTTAAGGTTTTTGTGTGTTAGTTTGCCACTTGTCATTGCTTATTTATTTTGTTAAGAATATTTAGTTTTTCAATCCCCAGAACGATTATGATGTTGCCACAAGATTAGAAGTACACTGTGTTATTTAGGACACGTTTTAACTAAAAAAGGATTCAATTTATAAATAATCTAAACTGTTTACAGAGAGGCAGACGAGAACAAATTTTTCAGAATCAGATTGCATTTCTTTCTAGGGCACTATAAGAATCTTTGCCCAATAATTATGCATGGCTACTGTTTAGTGCTATTATCCTGTTTTTCAATTCAAAGGCTGATGTCAAAAGAAATACTCTATCTTTAAATTAATAGCCTCAAAACTCAACTATTATTGCCACCATAAATAAACTGGCTCCTCAGAAAGTCAGTTAAAGTTTTGGCAGCTGAAGAAAGAAGTCTAGATATATCTTTAACATACATGATATTCCTGAATCCTACAAGTGCCCAATAACATAATCATATAATACCTATTGGACTTACTCCAGTCCCCTAAACCAGTATTGTGCAAGGTCTTTCAGGTTAAGTGAGCATTTATTCTGACAGCCAACCTGTATACCATCCCTACCAAGAAAATTGCCATATTTAGGATTTAGATAATATGTTAAAGTGTAATATTGAGTACAAGTTATAATGTTCATCTCCATGCATTTGCACAGTACTGACATGTCCCTAGGGCAAAATTTGCAGCAGCTCATTTTTCTACATCAGGTCTCAGCACTATGCAACGTATCACTGGAATTTTCACAGAAACAGTGCATTCTTTTTTCTTATTTTCCAAAGATCTATTTCAGGGAACAGAAAACTTTCCAGGAAGCCTGAGTTGATAGGGAATAAGCACCCCAACAATTATTTTCTCTTGCCATTCATTAAAAAGAATCATATAGTAAAACATAAAGAGTAAAAGTCATGTTCAATTAAATGATTTATTTTGGGCATATTGTTGGAACATTTACAGTGGTACCAGACAAAGATTTTTACTTCAGCTATCCAACTGAGGCCAAAAGGTGAGTTCTATTTGTGAGGTGGTTTTCTTTATGAGTGATTACCTGTGTTGTCAGAGGGATCACAGCAAAGATCCCTCCACACAGCTCTTGAGTCTGGATGCTCCCAGTTGTCTCTCATAATCCACTTCAAATTGAAAGGTTTAAAATACACAAGGAAATGGCTTCAGGTCACACTGAAATTAAAAAAATCAACTTTTAAGTATTGAATACACAACGGTGTTTCTATTTATTCATTAAAACCAATGAAATTTTAAAAGAAAATCATATTATGTATGTGTCTGGAAATTGTGCATTAAGATGTTATTTTTAAATTATATTTATATAAACATTATGTATTATATAATTTTTTTACATACATATGCAATTTTTCTTGTGCACAAGTATACAGACCTTGCTAAAATATTCATTGAAGAGTGAGAAACCAGGGGTGCTTGGGTGGCTCAGTCTGTTAAGTGTCCAACTCTTGATTTCAGTTCAGGTCATAATCTCACAGGTTTGTGAGATCAAGGCCCTTATCAGGCTCTATGCTAACAGTGCAGAGCCTGTTTGGGATCTCTGCCCATCCCCAGCATGTGCACACAGTCTCTTCTCTCTCTCTCAAAATACATAAATAAACTTTTTGAAAAAAGAGTGAGAAACCATTCTATGCTAATGTTTTACATATACATATATATATACATGGCATGTTTTTCTTAATTCAAATCACATCTAAGAGTTTGTATGAGCAGGTTGTTGAATTCACATTTAAAACATGTCAAGATGGTCCAAATCTAAGGTTCACCATGTAAAAATAAAGATAATCTGTCATGTCCTATTGATAATTTCTAGGAGTCTGTGATTATTAAAAAATACACAGACTCAATTCATACAGAGTACTGTATATTAATTACTTTCATTCATACAAAAGTCTTATTAGTTTTATCTATAGATTATCAAAGCACACAAGCTTCTACTACCAGCAGCAATGTTACTACTACTATTCTTTTTCAACATTTTTTTTTTTTTTGGGGGGGGGGGACAGAGAGAGACAGAGCATGAACGGGGGAGGGGCAGAGAGAGAGGGAGACACAGAATCGGAAACAGGCTCCAGGCTCCGAGCCATCAGCCCAGAGCCTGACGCGGGGCTCGAACTCACGGACCGCGAGATCGTGACCTGGCTGAAGTCGGACGCTTAACCGACTGCGCCACCCAGGCGCCCCTTACTACTACTATTCTTAAAAGCAAACAGAAATCATGAAGTCCTGTATAGCGCCTAGCACAGCCCAAAGGAAATTGATCCAAATTGACTAATGTATACATTCATTTCCGATTAGATGGAAGTTGATCCAAATAATACAGCTTTTAAAATATATATATATAAAATATTTATATATTATATATAGTATTTATATATTATTTATATATTTATTATATATAATATTAAATAACATATATAATTATTAATATTAAATAATATATAATATTATACAATAATAAAATTTATTATATATAATATTTATATATTATTTATATATTTATTAAAATATTTATATAAAATATATAAAAAGTAATTCAAACAAATATACTGAAAATAATTCAACTGTGCTATATATAAAGAATACAAAAATAATATGTATATATAATGTATATATACTTACATGTTTATAATTTTATATGTACAATTTTTTTAAATTTTAGGCTGTTAAAAAAAATTTTGAGTGCTTAAAGTACCTTCCAAAAAAATGTACAGTATCTGAAATGAGCAGGTATCAAACCAAAAAATTCAAATATTCATAACATGTAACATAAGAAATACTTGTAAAATATAAACCATATTTGGATTTTTGGAGTTATGGAGAGTTGAGAAAATAATGTAAATATACAAGAAAGGTTATATGGTAGATTTTATTCTACATTTTAGAAAGTTTAAATAATTTACAATTATTTTTCACTGCCTTTTAGCTCACACAGTATAAACAGAAAATATTTTAGAATACATTTGGTTAAAATCTCACTTATTTATGAATAGAGCCTCTTATTCTCATTATCAGAAATACGATGAAGATCTTTCTTGGATATTAAAAAAACTCAAGGAGTTGTTGTTAAAGTTCTTATCTCCCTCTCACAACCCATTATAGCTAAAAGACAAAAGGAAACATGTAATCAAATTATTGTTGCCTACTCACCTTGTCAGACCTCAGTTTCTTCATAGAGTATTGAATAACGGGCTTCATAAGTTCGTCCAATCCCCAGTCTATGAATTGTATATGAATTCATTATATCAGTGCCAGGTGGCAAATATTCCCAAAGAGGAATGAAGAAATGCAATTCCTATTCTACTGATTCCAGGTAATGTTGACTTAAATGTAAGCTCAGCAATTTTTTTCATAAATTAAGAGGAAATAATAAAAATTTTATAATTTTCAGGTTGGCAAATTTAATGTGTAAACAAATAGAACCACAGTTTAAACTAAACAAAAACTATATATAACTGCTTTATAGGCAAGTTGTCACTCATGGTCCCTAGGTTGAAAACCCATTAATAATGCTATTGAGTATTTATCCCATTCATAGTTTTATTATTTATAAAGTTAAAAGTATTTATGGTCTGCTATAAAACACATAAAATGTCAGATTCAACTTACGCAAATGGCAACTTTTTAAAAGGCATACTGACACTGCTGAGCTAAGCATTGGTTCTTAAGGCTTAAAGCTCTAAGGAAAGCAACTAAAGCTGCTGTTTGCTCATTAGCCCAAACTTTATTATAGTTGGTAATGTCTATGCTGACCCCTGACAGGCAAACCTAGACTCTAGAGACCTGTTAAGCAGCCACCTTAGCCCCAGGAAACTTGCCCCTACCTGCTTGGGCTAATCATTTTATTCTTTCTCATGATTTCGAAGCTGATCATATTTATTATATTGGTCTTTTTCACTCAATCAACAACAATTATTTTACTATTTTATCATTTTGGTATATTTTGGTAAATTTTTTGCTGATATCAATTTCTACCCTTTTAAACTGCTTATCTTCTTATTAGTGCTTATTAACTATAATCTTTTAACAGGGATAAGGCATAAAAGGGATAGGTTTTGGAAACCATCCATATGCCAAACAGAGAATATTGGATTCCTTTTTTATTCAGATTGTCTCCCCATAGACTTTCTTACCCTGTTCCCAAAGCAGATCCTGTCAACCCTAATGAAGAGTCTAATATTAACTGAAGTCAACCAGAATCATTGACAATCCCATTCTAAGAATTACCCATTTGGAAAACTGTGGTGATCGAAAGCCAAATTACCTTCTCTGCTCTTCCAACTGCAGTCCCTCAGAGATCAAGACAACTTAATTGTAAAGAACCGTTCAGGAAACTGCTGTAACAATGTTATACACAGAACATTGACAACTTCGATGAAAAGACCCATAAACTACAATCTATGGTCTCTGATAAACAAAATCCATTGAATATAGTCATTTCCCCTAGCCATCTATTCTGCATCTAGAGAGGAAAGTATGTAAGGAATTTTATCCAGGGAAGCTCAGAGCTCACTCTGGTGTAACTCTATAAAACTTCTAAAAGTTGTCTCCCTTTTAGAATTTTTTAATAGAACTTTTTAAGTAAAGAATCTATTATCAGATAATTTGAATCCTGTAAACTATCCTGCTGCCAGAAGAAACTTGTGTAACTTGCTTGACCTCCTTCAAAATAGGAATTCATAAAAGTTCTTCATCATGACTAGAATTGGTTTTGGGGGGGCTATAATTTATTTGTTTTAAGATGATAAGTGTATCATAAGAGCCAAGCATTCATTGTTTATGATGTTATTTTTCCAAAAATAGTTTTTATAAAAAATATTTTTATAAAGATCTGACACTATCAAGCTCTAACAAGTTAGGATCTAAATGTTAACACCATTATTCCTCTCCTCATTTCACTTGCTTCTGTAACAAGAAACTTACCTTAATTCTTAACTTTATCAAGCTCTGCACTGTCATTCAACAAGAATTTATCAAGTGTTGCCACATGGTAGACACTTTTCAAACTGGGCAAAAGTAGTCAACAAAATAGAGTACTTGTCCTCATGTATCTCATATCCTCATGGATCTTATATTCTAGCTATATTCATAGAAGAGGTTCTTGAGTATCAGCAAACACCTAAGGCAAGCACCTTAGATTCCTTTTCTCATTTACCAAGAGAGGAACCGGATGCCATTTTTGATTTGCTAAAAGCATTGCAGAAAAAAAATGATTAATGTTCAGAATGTAGATGATAGCAGTAAATTATCATCCAGCTGAATAACCTTTTCATCCATCTTCTTCTATTTCCTTCTGCCTTAGAAGAATATAATTTTAAGAGGTCAAAGATGATGTCTACCTTGTACACTAGCATGCCCCCATTGTCTAGCACATTTAACATATGGTGACTGACTAATGAGCAACAGGTGAAATAATGAATGAATAAATGAGTATCACTGAAGTACCTATTCATAGGCAACCCTATAACTGTGGTTGATTAACACTCTTAGTTGTTCACAGTATCATCCGTCTTACTTCTCAAAGTGACTCTGTCAAGTGACCTTCCTGTCATATTAGGCAGCAGGCAAAATCCTAAGAAAAATTGTAAATGTACTAGTCACAGATTGAGATTGCTATTTCTGTGCTCCTCACCCCATCCCTTCCTCTAAATTCTTTATATTTTTCTCTGGGTGGTGAGGCAAAAGAAGCCATATAGAAGCCAAAGGAGGCAACCAATGTGTCATTTATATATTATCACAGGGGCGAGCTCCCTTGTTTCCCAAAGCTGTAGCATCTTCAGCCTGCTGTCTACCTTCTCAAACCCTACTCCAGTTTCTCCTACTAAATTGCACAATTTTTTGCAATTAAATATTAAAAATGGTCCAGTAGCCACATTAAAATCAGGCCCCCAAAATATTCCAGGCCAAAGTCTTCCAAGGTTATGGTGAGTAATTCTATAATTTCAAGTAAGTGCTTATTTAAGTACAATTGCTTTTTTTGAAAAAAGCTTCAGCTCTAACCAAGGCATTCCAGCACAGTTTCTTTTTAGGTAGGTTTGATTTTCATGCTAGCAAAAAAAATAAGTCAGGCTCTTCAATATTCCGCTGAAAAACCATTCTGGTCATCAGTTTGTCTGATTAAGATTACAATAGTCTTCTATCAATCAACCATACATAATAGAAGGCATCATCATAGTGTGCTTGCTTTTGCTTCCCACTGTGAATTTTTAGCCACATAACTCTTGTTAGAAACCCAGCTAAGATACTTTACATTCAAAAGAAATTGATTAAAGTGGTCATTTCAAATTTTTTCTCTCTTTCTTTCTTTCTTTCTTTCTTTCTTTCTTTCTTTCTTTCTCTTTTTAATTTGAGAGTTGGGGGGTGGGGGGAGGGAAGGCAGAGACAGAGGGAGAGAGAGAATCCCAGGAAGGCTATGCACTGTCAGCGCAAAGCCCAACACAGGACTTGATTCCACAAAATATGAGATCATGACCTGAGCCTAAATCAAGAGTCAGGTGCTTAATCAACTGAGCCATACAGGCGCCCCTCAAAATATTTTCTAATTGTAAACTTATCCAAGCTACTTATAAAAACACATTCCGAGTGATAGAGGGAAGATGGTGGCAAACTAGGAGGACCATAGGCTTACCTAGTCTGACAAATACAACTAGATAACTTTCATATAACCTTAGATACCCCAAAAGTCCATCTGAAGACTGGCAGAACAAACTCCATAAATAAAGGGTAGAGAAGAGGCCACATTGAAAAAGGTAGGAAGTGCAGAAACACAGCTTGGAAGAGAAATGGATCAAGGCTGCAGCAGAGGGGAGGGAGCTGTGGTCATGGAGAAGAGCCAGAAACAGACTAGCACACAGGGGAGTGCATGGGGAAAAAGAATCCCATAGCAATTGACTTGGAAAGTGAGGGGCCCAAATTTCATGAGTTCTTGCAACCAGTAAGACTTAAAGCCTGGAGTTTTAAATGTCAGCATGCGTGGCTCTGGGAGAACCCAGGGGACATTGGAGATGCTCTTGGAGAGAAGGCAGGGCACACAGCCCATGGATATACAACTTGTAAACAGCTATCTGAAGACAGTCTGGGGTACAGAGTGGGGAGGTTAGTTGCTCATCTCAGAGCATGTCCCAGAGAAGCAGTTTGCACAGAGAAACCCCTCGGGGAACAAAGGAACTAGAAGGCACCATTTCTCTCCCCTGTCCCTCAATATAAGCAGGGCCACCTGTGGGAACCAGCAGAGGGCCGACACTCACTACCTAAATTGCTTATACCAAGCCCTGCCCCTCTGTGCTCCAGTATAACTGCCCTTCACAGTCACACTTGCCTCAGTCTCAGCATGGTGGACCCCCTTCTCCAGAAGGCTGGCTCAAACCCTATGAACATTGCATCTCCTGACCCATGAGTTTTGTGAGGACTCAGTTCCAGTGGCAGTAGTGACAGGTCTCATTTCAGAAGCAGACCAGAATGCCACACTCAGGCAAGATATTAAACACTGCCCAAAACAGGCAAAGAGAGCCTCTGCATATGACTGGTCAAAAGGATAAAGCAGCCACGACACAAAAACAAAGCACACACAGCACACATTGGAGACACTCCCAGAAGTGTCAGGCCCTGAGGAATAGGGGACACTACAATACAAGGCATTACAGGACCTCTTATTCACAAAGCCATTACACTCAAGAACAGGAGAGGTAGGTGACTTTCCTAACACAGAGAAACAGAAAGACTTAGACAAAATGAGAATACAGAAGAATTTGTCCCAAATTAAAGAATGGGACAAAGCTACACGTGGATTTCTGAGCAATACAGATATAAATAACATGCTTGATGGAGAATTTAAAGCAATAATGATAAGGATACTCACTGGACTTGAGAAGAGTGGAGGACATTAGTGAGACCATTAGCACAAAGACAAGAAATAACATAGCAGAGAGATAAAGTGTTCGATGACAAACTGAGAAACACACTTGATGGAATGAACAGCAGGCTGGAAGAAGAAGAGGAACAAATTAATGACACAGAAGCAAAGTAATGGAAAGTAATCAAGCTGAACAAAAGAGAAAAAAATGCAAAATGAGAATAGATTTAGAGAACTCAGTGACTCTATCAAATGTAAAACATTCATATTATAGGAGTCTCAGAAAAAGGAGAGAAAAGGGGGGCAGAGAACTTATTTGAAGAAGTAATAGCTAACCATTCACTAATCTGGAGAAGGAAACAGATATCCACATCCAAGAAGCACAGAGAACCCCCAACAAAATCAACAAAAGTAGATCTACATCAAGACATATTATAATGAAAATAGCAAAAGATAGTGATAAAGAAAAAAATATTAAAAGAAGCAAGACCAAAGAAGAGATTTATGTACAAAGGAACTCCATAAGGCTATCAGTGGATTTCTCAGCAGAAACTTTCCAAGCCAGAAAGTAGTGGCATGATATATACAAAATGCTGAATTGGAAAAACCTGCAGCCAAGGATACTCTATCCAGCAAAGCTATCATTCAGAATATAAGGGGAGATAGTTTCCCAGAAAAACAAAAACTACAGGAGTTCATGAACACTAAACCAGCCCTGCAAGAAATTTTAAAGGGGATTCTTTGAGTGGAAAGGAAAGACCAAAAGTGACAGAATGAAGGTAGGAAACACACAAGCAGTAAAAATGAATATTTCTGTAAAAAGTCAGTCAAGGAACTCACAAAATGAAATGATGCAAAATATGACACCGTATACATAAAACATGAGGAGGAGAGGAGTAAAGAATGGGTTCAAACTTAAACGACTTTATATACACTGCAATATGCAAAAGATGTTGTATACAAACCTAATGGTAACCATATATTAAAAACCACTAATAAATATACAAAGAATAAAGAGAAAAAAATCCAAATTTATCACTAAAGAAAACCAGAAAGCAATGAAAGTGAAAGAGAAGAAAGGATCAGAGAAAACCTTCAGAAACCACAAAACAAATAATAAAATGGCAATAAATACATAGCTATCAATAATAACATTAAATATAAGTGGACTAAATGCTCCAATCAAAAGACATAAGGTGACAGGATGAAAAAAAAAAGGCAAAACAAAACTCATGTATATATTGCCTATCAGAGACTCATTTTAGAACTAAAGACATCTGTAGATTGAAAGCGAGGGGATAAAGGAACTTCTATCGTGCAAATTAGTGTCAAAAGAAAGCCAGAACAATACTTATATAAGACAAAACAGACATTAATTCAAAGACTGTGGAGCACCTGGGTGTCTCAGTTGGTTAAGTGTCTGACTTTGGCTCAGGTCATGATCTCATGGTTTCTGAGCCCCACATCAGGCTCTGTGCTGACAGCTCAGAGCCTGGAGTCTGCTTCAGATTCTGTGTCTTCCTCTCTCTCTGCTCCTCCCCAACTTGCTCTCTCTCTCTCTCTCTCTCTCTCTCTCTCTCTCTCTCAAAAATGAATAAACATTAAAAAAAAACAGACTGTAATAAGAGACAAACAAGGACACTATTTTTAATAATAAAGGGGACAATACAACAAAAAGATACAACAATTGTAATATTATTATACACAAACATGTAACATATTATAGACCTAACATGAGAGCACCCAAATACACAGAACAGTTAATAACAAACATAAAGGAACTAATCAATGATAGAATAATAGTAGGGGACTAATTAACATCCCATTTACATCAATGGACATATCATCTAAACAGAAAATCAACAAGGAAACAATGGCTTTGAAAGACACACTGGCCCAGATGGATTTAACAAATATATTTAGAACATTCCATCTTAAAACAGCAGCATATACATTCCATCCTAGAAGAGCATAATACACGTTATTTTCAAGTGCATATGGAACATTTTCACAGAACGAGAACAAAAATCTTAAAATTTGTATGGAACCACAAGAGACCCCAAATAGCCAAAGCAATCTTGCTGATAGCATGGAGCATGCTTAGGATTCTCTCTCTCCTCTCTGCCCCTCCCCTGCTTACATGCATGCTCTCTTTCTTTCTCTCAAAATAAATAAATATACTTTAAAAAATAAATCTTTGGAAATGTAAATCAAAACTACAATGAGGGGTACCTGGGTGGCTCCACTGGTTAAGTGTCTGACTCTTGATTTCGGCTCAGGTCATGACCTCACAGGTCATGAATTCAAGCCCTGCATCAGGCTCTGCACTAAGTGTGAAGCTTGCTTGGGATTCTCTCTTTGCCCCTCCCCCTTCTCAAAAATAAATGAATAACCTTTAAAAAAACTACAATGAGATATCTCCTCATACCTGTCAGAATGGCTAAAATCAACACAAGAAATAATAGATATTGGCAAGAATGTGGAGAAAAGGAATCCTCTCACACTGTTGATGGGAATGCAAACTGATGCAGCCACTCTGAAAAACAGTATGGAAGTTCCTCAAATATTTAAAAATAGAGCTACCCTGTAATCCAGGAATCACAATACTGGGTACTCACCTAAAGAATATAAAAACACTAACTCAAAGGGATACATGCACCCCTATGTTTATTACAGCATAATTTACAATAGCCAAATTATGGAAAGAGCCCAAATGTCCATTGACCAAATGAATGGATAAAGAAGTGGTACACACACACACACACACACACACACACACACACACACACAATATGGAATATTACTTTGCCATAAAAAATGAAATATTCCAATTTGCAGTGACATGCATGGAGCTACAGAATATAATGCTAAGTGAAATAAGTCAGTCAGAGAAAGATAAATACCATATGATTTCACTCGTATGTGGAATTTAAGAAACAAAACAATAAGCCAAATGGAAAAAGGAAAAAGAAACAAACCAAGAAACAAATTCTTAACTACAGAGAACAAACTGATGGTTACCAGAGGGAAGGTGGGTGGGGAACTAAGGAGTGCACTGTCATGAGGAGAACCAGGTGATTAAAATAAAAACTAGGGGCCCCTGGGTGGCTCAGTCGGTTAAGCATCCGATTTCAGCTCAGGTCATGATCTCGCAGTCTGTGAGTTCAAGCCCCACATTGGGCTCTGTGCTGTCAGTTCAGAGCCTGGAGCCTTCTTTGGATTCTGTCTCCCTCTCTCTCCGCCCGCCCCCCCACTCATGCTCTGTCTCTCAAAATATGAATGAACATTAAAAAAATTGTTTAAATAAAAACTAAAACAAAACAAAACAAAACAAATCCCTAGTCTCCATTCAAGATCCCTGAATCTGAATATTAAGGGAAGATCCAGTGTCTACAGTAGTGCCTTGCACATTAGTAGCTACATGTCAAGGATCAGTTAAATGAGTAAATGTATGAGTTATTGACTCCCATACTGAATGCTTCATTTCCTGAAGACAGATGGTTAGTTCATTTTGTGGGACAGAATCATTAGGATTTTGCCCACCTGTATTTTTTGCTAGTCTAGATTTTCCCTGGAATGTGAGTTCCTTGAAAGAAGGTTTGACTGTGCTATTCATGTATTTAACTCCAGCCACAAGAACAATACCATATATATACACGGTAAGTGCCCACAAATATTTATTGAGTAAATGAATCAGTCTATAAACCTCATATTTATCAAGTCCCATAAATAATGCCAAGAGTGTTTAATCAGAGTAGAACTTATAATATTGAATACAGATACATCCGAGCCAGAAAAGTTGAAGTTGACATTGATGACTTCAATCTATTTTAATAGCCCATTTTCATTCTTCAAACAACAATGTTTACAAGGAAGGATTGTAATGGCTATCATTTAGAGATCAAATTCTTCTTATTTAAACCTGCATGATAATGTCCTATAGAATTATATACCTACTATATGCCTAATGCTAAAAACGTGAAATGTATTTGTTTGTCAACATTATGGCAGATTTTATAGATGGCACAAATATTTCAATGAACTTCTAACCCAAAGAACCATCCTAGGAGAAAACATACCCCTTCAGATAAAAAGATTTTTTCCTTCCTTTCAGAAAAAAAGGAGATTTCCTTATTTTGTAGACTCCCAGTACAGTTTATATTTTGGTGTTGTTCATTTTTTTTTAAATTTTATTTCTCCTTTGTTTTTTTTTCCAAATAAGAGATACTTAAAATAGATATAAAGAAAACACATACTTAAAAAAATCATATAAAACTTGTAAGAAATCCAATGTTAACTAAATTAACAAAACATTTAAAAAAGTAATAAATGACATTGGAGTGAAAGCTTCAGGAGAGGAGAGGTGACATATTATTTGACTCTGTATCCTCTGGCCCTAACACAGAGCCAGGCCCATAAAAGGTACTCAGTGAAACTTTGATTAACAAATGAAAGAATAAATGAATGAATTCATTTCTGCCTAATAAATATACTTAAAAAACTAATTTTGTTTCATTAATCAAACCCATTTTTTAACAAACCACTTTCAGTAGCAATTTGCTTGATACTCAAGTACACATACCTTTTTCTACCTATGAAAACAAAGCTGTGCTCCAATTTTCAGTGTTGATTATGCTAGATACTACAGTATGACAGAGCCAAACCATTTCAAGAATTCAGCAAAACACTTTACTCTATTTGACACTTAAATAGACAACAGTATTAAATCCATCACCTTCATTCTGTTACCTCCACTACTGGGATTTTAATCCAGTTGGCATCCACCTAACACTCAATATACCCACAGTTCTCAATTTTGATTTTTCCCCTTCCATGAAATGGAAAATCAAATGGTAAAGTTAACAGAAGTGTAAAAAACACAGTACCAAATGTATTTTAATGGCAGTGTGAGTGTCGTTTAGGATAGCTGCTCTCTGAATAAATAGATTTGGGGCCTAACAATTAGAGAAAAAGGCATGGCATGTCCATCGCTTAGACCTGAAGACCTGTTGGCTGATCACTGTCCAGTTATGATTACTGGTCTCAGCTGCAGTTTCCCTATAGCTCAAAAAACTGTCTGGCTGATTTTGTATGCAAAGGTTCCTAGATCGATTTCGTCCTGGAATAGATTCCTCACAAACAAGGATAATCCTTTATTTGAGGTATAGTCACTTGAATTCCTCTCTGTATTCTTCACTGTCAGGCTTTGCAATTTTTATTTATTCTTAGTAGAATGCACTTACTATTGTAGTTATGGCACTTTTCACTCTAAGTCCTTCTTTTCAGAGTCTTCAAGAAAGAAAGGTCTTTAGCTAGAAATTTCTCATGCTTGTTGACAGTCCAGAAATGATTTCTTTTACAAAGGAATAGAGGTGAAAGGAGTAGAAAGATAATTTATTCTACCATCTTTGAGAATGTGATTATCAGTTAATCACAAGTTTACTGTTAAATGAAATGTGATGGCTTTCAACCTTTAATTTTTATTGCTTTTATCTTTGTTAAGAAGTAACACTAAAATATTTCAAAATTTCCTGAATAGAGGAAACCTAGAGTAAAAATATTGTCCGTGGCTAAAGTAATTTTAATTTATTCTCTTCCACATTAATGTGGTAAAATGGATTACTATAACACTAGACAATGAAAAACATGATGTAATCTTATGTATATATTTACAAATACATTTACAATATATTTATTCATACATGGGTCTATATATAAACCAATATTTACTTATTCTGTAGGTGTCCCTTCCAATGTTTTTAAACATTAGCTTCTTCCACACATGAAAGAGTCCATGATAATCAGAATTGTCACTCTCTAAAACCTCCACTTAATATTTTCACTATTAAATCCATTGCTTTCCAAACCTTTTTCCCCATAAGAATTACTGCATATAGGGGCACCTGGGTGGCTCAGTTGGTTAAGCATCAGACCTGGGCTCAGGTCATGATCTCACAGTTAGTGTGTTCAAGCCCTGCTTCAGGCTCTGTGCTGACAGCTCAGAGCCTGGAGCCTGCTTCCAACTCTCTCTCTCTCTCTCTCTCTCTCTGTTCCTTCCTCGTTTGCTCTCTGTCTCTTTCTCTCAAAAATAAATAAACATTGAGAAAAAAATTTTTTAAAGAATTACTGTGTATATACGTAGGACCAAATTATAAAATGGTGGGGCACCTGGGTGGCTCAGTCGGTTGAGTGTCCAGCTCTTGATTTCAGCTCAGGTCATGATCCCAGGGTCATGGGACTGAGCCTTGTGTTCAACTCTGTGCTAAGTGTCAAGCCTGCTTAAGATTCTCTGTCTCAAATACAGCATCCTTCTTGATTAAAACCCTCAAGAAAGTAGGGATAAAAGGATCATAACTCAACATCATAAAAGCCATATATGAAAGACTCAATGTTAATATCATCCTCAATGGGGAAAAACTGAGAGCTTTCCCCCTAAGGTCAGGAACGAGACAGGTATATCCACTCTTGCCACTGTTATTCAACATAGTATTGGAAATCTTAGCCTCTGCAATCAGACAACACAAAGAAATAAAAGGCATCCAAATCAGCCAGGAAGAGGTTAAACTTTCACTCTTAACAGATGACATGATACTCTATATGGAAAACCCAAAAGATTCCACCAAAAAACTGCTGGAACTGATTCATGAATTCAGCAAAGTTGCAGGATATAAAATCAATGCACAGAAATCGGTTGCATTCCTATACACCAACAAAGAAGCAACAGAAAGAGAAATCAAGGGATCGAACCCATTTACAGTTGCTAAAAAACCATAAAATACCTGGGAATAAACCTAACCAAAGATGTAAAAGATCTACACACTGAGAAGTATAGAAAGAAAGAAAGAAATTGAAGAAGACACAAAACAATGGAAAAGATTCCATATTCCTGGATAGGGAGAACAAATACTGTTTAAATGTCGATTTAAATTTAAATACTGTAAATGTCGACTTAAATACCCAAAGCAATCTACACATTCAATGCGATCCCTATCAAAGTAACACCAGCATTCTTCACAAAGCTAGAACAAACAATCCTAAGTTTTGTATGGAACCAGAAGAGACCCCGAATAGCCAAAGCGATCTTGAAAAAGAAAACCAAAGTAGGAGGCATCACAATCCCAGACTTCAAGCTATACTACAAAGCTGTAATCATCAAGACAGTATGGTACTGGCACAAGAACAGATATTCAGATCAATGGAACAGAATCGAGAACCCAGAAATAGACCCACAAACGTATGGCCAACTAATCTTTGACAAAGCAGGAAAGACTATCCAATGGAATGAAGACACTCTCTTCAGCAAGTGGTGCTGGGAAAACTGGAGAGTGACATGCAGAAGAATGAACCTGGACCACTTTCTTACACCATACAAAAAAATAAACTCAAAGTGGATGTAAGACCTCAATGTAAGACAGGAAGCCATCAAAATCCTCAAGGAGAAAGCAGGCAAAACTTCTTTCATCTTGGCCGCAGCAACTTCTTTCTCAACATGTCTCCAGAGGCAAGGGAAACAAAAGCAAAAATGAACTACTGGGACCTCATCAAAATAAAAAGTTTCTGCACAGCAAAGGAAACAATCAGCAAAACTAAAAGGCAACCAACAGAATGGGAGAAGATATTTGCAAATGACATTTCAAATAAAGAGTTAGTATCCAAAATCTATAGAGAACTTATCAAACTCAACACCCCAAAAACAAATAATCCAGTGAATAAATGGGCAAAAGACATGAATAGACACTTTTCCAAAGAAGACATCCAGATGACCAACCGACACATGAAAAAATGCTCAACATCACTCATCATCAGGGAAATACAAATCAAAACCACATTTAGATACCACTTTATACCTGTCAGAATGGCTAACATTAACAACTCAGGCAACAACAGATGTTGACGAGGATGCAGAGAAAGAGGATCTCTTTTGCGTTGTTGGTGGGAATGCAAGCCGGTGCAGCCACTCTGGAAAACAGTATGGACGTTCCTCAAAAAACAAAAATAAAACTACCCTATGACCCAGCAATTGCACTACTAGGTATTTATCCAAGGGACAGGTATGCTGTTTCAAAGAGGCACATGTACCCTAATGTCCATAGCAGCGCTATCAATGATAGCCAAAGTATGGAAAGAGCCCAAATGTCCATTGATGGATGAATGGATAAAGAAGATGTGGTATATATATACACAATAGAGTATTACTCAGCAGTCAAAAAGAATGAAATCTTGCCATTTGCAACTATGTGGATGGAACTGGAGGGTATTATGCCAAGCAAAACTAGTCAGAGAAAGACAAATATCATATGACTTCATTCATGTGAGGACTTTAAGACACAGAACAGATGAACATCAGGGAAGGAAAAATAATATAAAAACAGGGAGGGGGACAAAACATAAGTGATTCTTAAATATGGAGAACAAACAGAGGGTTACTGGAGGGGTTGTGGGAAGGGGGATGGTCTAAATGGGTAAGGGGAATTAAGGAATCTACTCCTGAAATCATTGTTGCACTATATGCTAACCAATTTGGATATAAATTAAAAAAATAAAATTAAAAAATTTTAAAAATAAAATAAAAGATTCTCACTGTCTCTGTCCCTCTCTCTCTCCCTCTGTCTCTCTCCCCTGTTTGCACACTCTCTCTCTCTAAAATAAAAAATAAATTACAAAATGGTTATTGAAACAATTATTTAATAGCATTTCAAGATGTATCAAACTCACTATGGAATGCTCTGATTTTGCTACATAAAATAAAATATTTAGACTAATTTCTTTAGAGAATAGCAAAATTCAAGACAATCAACGGATTACCTCTTGTCTCTTTTTGTTCTAATAAAGGAAATTCTTCAAAGTAAATTAGTCTAATTACTTACAAGTTCATCCAGGGAGAAGTAAGAAAGAATAGTGACTGCATTTGTTTAAAAGACTATTATTTTGGGGCACCTGGGTGGCTCAGTCAGTTGAGCATCCAACTTCAGCTCAGGTCATGATCTCGCAGTTGATGAGTTCGAGCCTCGAATCAGGCTCTGTGCTGACAGCTCAGAGCCTGGAGCCTGCTTTGGAGTCTGTGTCTCCCTTTCTCTCTGCCCCTCCTCCACTCATGGTCTGTCTCTCTTTGTCTCAAAAATATAAATATTTAAAAAAAATTTTTTAAAGAAAGACTATTATTCTGACTTTCCAAATGTGAAATCTTCAATATAGACTAGTAAATAGTACAGAGACTATAGTCGAGTATATACAAAGAGTAACACTAGATATAACTATTAAGAATGTAAAGGAGAGGGGCGCCTGGGTGGCGCAGTCGGTTAAGCGTCCGACTTCAGCCAGGTCACGATCTCGCGGTCCGTGAGTTCGAGCCCCGCGTCGCGCTCTGGGCTGATGGCTCAGAGCCTGGAGCCTGTTTCCGATTCTGTGTCTCCCTCTCTCTCTGCCCCTCCCCTGTTCATGCTCTGTCTCTCTCTGTCCCAAAAATAAATAAACGTTGAAAAAAAATTAAAAAAAAAATAAAAAATGTATGCAGTTTAAAAAAAAAAAAAAAGAATGTAAAGGAGAGGCACCTGCGTGACTCCATCAGTAAGCATCCAACTCTTGGTTTCAGCTCAGGTCATGATCTCACAGTTGGTGGGTTCAAGCCCCACATCGGGCTCTGTGCTGGCAGCACAGAACCTGCTTGGGTTTTCTCTCTCTCCCTCTCTCTCTGCCCCTTCCCTGCTTGTGTGCATGCTCTCTCTCCCTCTCAAAACAAATAAATAAACATCAAAAAAAGGAATTTAAAGAAAATTTGTCATCATCTTAATTAGATGTAAAAGCATGCTGTTTATGAAAACGAAACCCATACTAATTTCTGATTTCTTATGCTAACTGTATGCTAACCGTGAAGGGTCTACAATGTATAAAACCCACCAAATTTTGAATTCATATACAGATAATCATTTCTCAAAACCAGGTTTATATACCAGAAACAGAAAGAGGAGAAAAGTATACATAAAAATATAAAGTTATATATTGTATTTATTATTATTATATTTTTTTCATTTGAGCCCTAGAACTTGATTTTGTCTCATTTTTGTAGTTCCAAATGTAAAATTAAAATAAATAATCTACTTTTTGTCATATTTGAGTTTGGGTAAGACTAAGAGTAAGCAATTACTAAATTTAAATTCCCTTCTCCTTTTAGGATAGGACCAATAAGTAAGAGGTAAGCCAGGTATGAATATCATACATCAGGAATTACCCAAAAGGACATACCATATCCAGAACAGAACTCAACATGTTATAAAAACAGTACAATGAAGCACTCATATGGACTAGAGTTGTCTTAGCTTTTGCTCCAGGGAGCATAAACAGGTACATAAGGTCAAAACATAAAGAATGATTCTCCCTTTTCCTTCATATTCAGAATGACACATTGAGTCACCTTCTTGAGTACAAGGAGACAAACATAAATGACTGTGGCTCAAGTTCCCAATACTGAAAACTATTATGCTCACTTGAAAATGCTTTCTTTAGCACAAAAGCATTACTTCTCACAAATTCTTAAATAGCATAAAATTTTGTGTCTAATCAAATATTATTATTACTGTGTATGGAACACAGTAGGACCATATGTCAGGCACATTATTTGGGGCCAAATCCCAACCTGTGTTTAAAAACAAAAAGTACTACATAAACTGTTCAGTTAGATGTTAGATGGTAGCCAGGGTTCAAAATGAAAACATGCATGAGCCATTCAGAACTTATGAATAAATAAAAATGGAAAGGTCAGTAATGGTCTTTCTTCCTTACTATTACTAAGCCTTTGAAATAAGCTCAGGAAATGTATGCAGGTGGTTTTTTGATTAATTTGATAGAGGTACATCCATGGAACCAATTTACAAGTGATTTGCAGGCAGGCTGGCATTACTGAAATAAACGGTGCTATTACTATGATTTATGCTACCATTTCTAACACAAATGATAAAGTGAAATTTACAGTCCTTAATTACCACCATGAAAAATTGGGAGGGAGAGAAAGAGCAAAGATTGGCAATTTGCAAACTTGTCATTAAGGCAAGATACAAAAATCCATTTGTTATATTTAAATAAAAAAAAGATATTGCACAAATAGTCCTTACTATATTGTTATCAATCCACCGGGGAGAAGGAGGGACTTAAAAAACAAATGACAAGAACTTGACCTTGAGATGCCAGGAAGTGTGGTGGAGGAAAGCAGCTAACAAAATGTAGCCTCTCTAGTTATAAAAATCAGGAAAGTGACAAAATACAACACTATTGTACACATTATTCTGGGCCTCTCACAAGATCCAGTTTATTCTTCAAATTATTTCTTTTCTATTCTATTTTTCTTTTCCATTCTATTTTTCACATGTTTTATATCAGGAAAAAAAAGCAAATTAATCATATCTTAATTTTTAACTAAATGTTTTTCTCTTTTCCCATTTATATCTCTTATCATTATATCTCTTCCCTAGCGATTGGAAGTCTGCTAGGATATTCAGAGATGGTTACAGAGGTGTTGCTATCCACAGAACTCTAACAAAGCAATACAGAGAACTCATTCTGAGAGACTTGGCTCAAGCACTGCAGTTGTCAAGAGGTTGCATATAATGTGAATGCCCAATTGCCTAGGCCATGGCTCTTTCCTCTCTCCATATTTAATCACTTCCTATTTTAATAATCCAGACAGGCCTGGGGTGCCTGAGTGGCTTAGTTGGTTGAGCATCCCACTCTTGGTTTTGGCTCAGGTCATGATCCCAGAGTCATGGGATTGAGCTCTGCATAAGGCTCCATGCTAAGTGTGGATCCTGCTTAAGATTCTCTCTCTCTCTCTCTCTCTCTCTCTCTCTCTCTCTCTCTCTCTCCCTCTACCCCTTTCCCTGCTCACGTGCTCTCCCTCTAACCACCACCACCACACCATCATCATCATCATCATCATCATCATCATCATCATCATCCAGCCAGGGTTTATTTCCAATACTCACACTCTTGTGACTGACCTACTACCAGTAAATGCCTAGAGTTCTAATGGATCTTCTAACCACTATTTGCTAAGTTTGGTTCAATATATAGTCAGAATGTGTAGCCTCATTCACACTGCTTCACAGACTTGCCTATGGCAAAACTCTGAAAAGTTACAAAATATAGCAACTAAGTATATATGAGGGGCAAGGGAGATGGGACAAACAGCAGAAGTTTCTGATCTGCCTGATTTAGAAAATAATGCTACAATTTTAGAAGGAAAGAAGGCACAACCAAAACCTTGGAATTGATAGGTTAGTTTCAGAAATATTAAGTTTGAGTTGTTATCAGGACACCCAGGTACAGATGTCCAATAAACATTAGTAGGAATGTAGGACTAAAGCTCCTGAGATAACTTAGGCCCAGATATGTAGGTGTTGGAGAAATCTGAATAGAAATGAAGATTGAAGGCATGAGAGAGCATCAGATGGCCATCATGGAGAATATAAAGCCAAGAGACCTTACAGCAAAAACAAAGAGAAGACATATTTGGAAAAGTGGGAGAAAAGAAAAGAATGAGATCACAAAGGGCTAATCAGAGGGGAAAAAAGGAAAATCCTAAAAAGAATCTAAAGAAGAAATAAATTATCATCAATGTCACATGCTGCATAGAAATCATGAAGAATAAGAAGATTCCATTAACTAATTTCAACAGGTAATTGCCAAAATAAAAGAATTTAAGAAAAAAACACATTTGAGAAAAAGGAGCTGCAAGGGTAGAGTTCTCCTATTAGAAATCAAACAGGAAAAGTTTAAGAACACTTCGGAGATGGGTTAGTAGAAGACTTTGTAAATAATACATAAACAGCACATATAAGTATCTCATTGATTTCTGATTTCTTGCCACTTCTTGAAAGTTTCTTCTTTCATGACTGGGATGTTATAGCACATAAAAAGCATTCAGATTGGGGCGCCTGGGTGGCGCAGTCGGTTAAGCGTCTGACTTCAGCCAGGTCACGATCTTGCGGCCCATGAGTTTGAGCCCCGCATCAGGCTCTGGGCTGATGGCTCAGAGCCTGGAGCCTGTTTCCGATTCTGTGTCTCCCTCTCTCTCTGCTCCTCCCCCGTTCATGCTCTGTCTCTCTCTGTCCCAAAAATAAATAAACGTTGAAAAAAAAAAAGCATTCAGAGAAGCTTTTAGTGGAGTTTATCTCTTTTGTATGTGGGACCCCAGTGATCATAATGAATTATTTTATCTTTGCTTGTTCCCAGAAAGCCTAAGAGCATTTGGGCATTCTACCATGAACTAGCTTCTCCAGTTCTACTTCCCATCAATTCAAGCTTTGTTCCCAATCCATAAAACTTCATTTTTTTTAAGCAGCATTTCCTCCATTTTAATCATTTTCCTCCTAAGATTTTATTTTATTTTATTTTATTTTATTTTATTTTATTTTATTTTATT
>NW_024412376.1:57993465-57999581 GCF_014898765.1 Herpailurus yagouaroundi
TTTTATTTTATTTTATTTTATTTTATTTTATTTTATTTTATTTTATTATTATTTATTTTTTGAAAGATAGAAACAGAGTCTGAGCAAGGGATGAGCAGAGAGAAAGAGGGAGACACAGAATCCAAAGCAGTCTCCAGGCTCTGAGCTATTAGCACAGAGTCCAACGCAGGGCTTGAACTCATGAACTGTGAGATAATGACCTGAACCAAAGTCAGATGCTTAACCGACTGAGCCACCCAGGCACCACGCCCCACCAAAATTTTAAATTACAATAAAATTTCACACCGTCTTTAATAACCTCTTTCATAAATTTCATACTTTTCTCTCAGGAATTGCCCATACCTCCATTCATCTGTATTTGGAGAGTATATCTTTTTCATAAGCATTTTATAAGTCATATTTTCATCATGGTACTGAAATATACCACATGACATTCTCAATGCTCTGAAACAGAAAATTCTGGTTCTAACTTATAAATTATTTTCATCAGTAGTTAATGTTAACTAGCTTTTGAGGGCTTACTTTATATATCAAACATTTTGTATAGTGCCTGATATTCATTATCTCATTTCATCATCTCCAAAGTCCTTTTTTTTTAAGTTCATTTATTTATTTTGAGAGAGGGAGAGAACACACACATGCATCAACAGGGGAGGTGCAGAGAGAGAGAGAGAGAGAGAGAGAGAGAGAGAGAGATCCCAAGCAGGCTCCACACTGTCAGTGCAGAGCCTGATGCAGGGCTCAATCCCACAAACCTTGAGATCATGTCCTGAATCAAAATCAAGAGTTGGACACTTAACTGACTGAACCACCCAAGTGCCCCTCCAAAGCCCTTGAAAATGATTATTTTTATTCACTCTAATTCATTGACAAGGAAACTCTAAGTGTCAGAAAGATTAGGTCACTCATCCAAAGTCACACAAGTAAACAACAAAGAGGAAGTTTGAACCTACATCTATTTCACTCCAATGTTCATCATCTATCTTGTGGAAAATTCTATCCTTTTGTAGTCTTACTTTACAAGAACATCAATCATTCATTAACACCTTTTCATTATTAGAATGCTGCACAAAAATTCTCATTACTAAATGCAGACATCTGTCAATTCTGGTTCTTCCTATTGCAAAATACTGAAAAGGACAGAATTCAAGAATTGTTTTGTTCCTTCTTCACAGTTTTACCAAGTAGCATCCTGCCTCCTAAGACACCCTTAGTTATTTTAATGGGTCTTTGCCCTCTTTCATTCTCTCTGTTCTTTTCTCTATCAATGAATCTTTATTGATAGATAGTGTGAATGTGCCATAAGATCACAATTTGAAATTCATCCTTAATTTTCATCAAAATTATGATACATCTTCTAGGGTTAACTTTAGTATATATTATTATTTCTTTTTTTTTTATTTTTTTTTCAATGTTTATTTATTTTTGGGATAGAGAGAGACAGAGCATGAACGGGGGAGGGGCAGAGAGAGAGGGAGACACAGAATCGGAAACAGGCTCCAGGCTCTGAGCCATCAGCCCAGAGCGCGACGCGGGGCTCGAACTCACGGACCGCAAGATCGTGACCTGGCTGAAGTCGGACGCTTAACTGACTGCGCCACCCAGGCGCCCCTATATTATTATTTCTTATCAAATATAATATATATCATGTATCTCTAAGTATATATTCACACTATTCAATGGTATTAAGTTAGTAGCATATCTTCAAGTTCTATAGCTTAGTGTGAATATGTTAAATTTTTTATTTTTATCATTTTATATATATATATACATATATATACATATATATACGTATATATATATATATATATATATATACGTATATATATGTAATTTGATGGTATTATACCAGCAGAATATTTTCTATTAAGTAATTCTCAGACAATACACATATTCGTTCTTTGTTGCATTCCTTTTATAATTTTTTCTCTTTTCTGTTTACACAACTGAAATACAAGTTATATTTATGTCTTCTCAAACACATTAAAAATTGAACAACACAATTATATTTACAAGAAAAAAAGAAGATGCCATGCCTATATGTGATACTTTCTGTAAATCTTCACTGTCCAATATTGTGGCCATTAGCCACACCTAGCAATTTAAATTTAATTAATTAAAATGAAATAATAGTTAAAATTTATTTTCTCAGTTACAATAGCCACATTTCAGGTGCTCAGAAGCCACATGTGGCTAGTGGCTCCTATTCTGGACAGAGCATATACAGAACATTTTCCATTATCACAGAAATTTCTGTTAACAGTACTGATTTACAATTTTCAATACATAAGTCAATCTTTAGTATGTTTTGTTACTTCTCTTATTACCCTCCAAGAATGGATAAAGAAAATATGGTATATGCATATAATATAATATTAGATTTCTAAAGAGAAGGAAATTCTGCAATATGTGACAACATGGGTGAATCTTAAAGACATTATGCTAAGTGAAATAAGCCAGTCACAGAAAGATAAATACTGTATGATTCCACTTATATGATGTATCTAAAACTGTCAAATTCATAGAATCAGAGTGGAATAGTGTTTGACAGGGGCTGGGGAATATAATGGGGAGTTACTAATCAAGTAGCATAAAATCTCAGTTTAGAAAGATGAATTACCTCTAGAGATCTGCTATATACAACACTGTACCTATAGTCAACAATAATGTATTTTACACTTAAAAATTTAAGAGGGTAGATCTCCTGTTTTTTGTTCTTACCACAATAAAATACTTAAAAAAAAAAAAAACAAAAAAACAACAACAACAACAAAAAAAAAAAACCAGAGCTATATCTGGCATGGTTCAGAGGGAAAACAAATGACAGATAATAAATTATTCTTTTACAATTGGAAAAAAAGTATTATCTTCCTTCCTACCTCTTTCTTTTTTTTTATATTGCCAATACATACATAGCCCTTATAAATTTTTCTACTTACTACCACTTTGAAATAATAGTGTTGGAACTATTTTACAATGTAGTATCAATAATGCAAATGTCCTCCAAATCAAAAAGTCTTCCATAACTTTTCCTTAAACAAAATACCCAATAGACCTTGAGTCACTTTGTTATTTCCCCTTGTGCCAAAACTTAAATAACAAAACAAAGTAAAACAATCCTTCCTAATAGAGTGTGCAACCTTTTGTAAATTCCAGTTATATTCCTACTGGTGGTCCCTTGCTGAGAATTTTGTTTCTAGAGTTGGAAAAGAACTCTGCAAAGATTTGTTATGATTCCTATGGACAGGTCATTATTTCAGTTCTTAAATCCTGTATTTCTACCACTGTCAGCAACTTTATAATAGGCACCTGGCTTTTTCCTTGCTTATCTATTTTTGAAAAGTTTGAAGTCAACAGACTACACATATGAAAACCTGACAAAAGTTAGGGTTGTAGTGTATACTTATGGAACACACAAAAGATAACTGGCCAACGTATACACCAAACTTCTAATCTTGGCCTTCTTATCAATACACTCTTTGAGATATCCTTAAAAGAAAGTTTACATCTTAATGCATTTCTTATTAGAAAAAAAGAGCTACATCATACTATTGTATCTTCTTAATAATTAAAAAGAACCACCAAACACAAAGCACGTACTTTAAATATGGAAACAAGAAAAGAAAGCTAAGACTCTTAAAAGCAGTTGAGTGTGGAAATAAGGCTAGAGTGAAGAATAATGTGGAAAGGAATACTGTATTTAGCCTTAAAAGCACTTCAGGTGATTTTTAAACCATGTACATTTAACAAACAGCTTTTTAAAATAATAAACTTGAATATTGGGGGAAGATGGTGATGTAGGAGGACGCTGGGCTCACCGCATCCTGTGGATCACTTAGATTCCACCTACACCTGTGTAAATAACCCAGAAAACCGCCAGAAGACTAGCAGAATGGAGTCTCCAGAGACAAGCACAGATGAGAGGCCCACAGAAGAGGGTAGGAAGGGCAGAGAGGTGGTGTGTGCTACACGGACTGGTGGGAGGGAGCCAGGGTGGAGGTGTAGCCCACCTGGCAAGGTAGAGCTCCAGAGTCTGGCTTGCAAAAGCAGAGGGGCCGGACTGCATGAGTTCTGATAGCCAGCAGGACTTAACATCTGGAAGGTTATAAATTAACAGCTCTGCTTGGGGAACAGGAGGGCTGGAAGACAGTGGGAGGGAGAGTTGTTGAGCCCCGGATGACAGAGCTCAGCTTGGCAGGGAACAAAGGCTCTAGCCAGCGCCATCTCCCTCACCCATCCCACAGCCAAAATCCCAAAGGGAACCAGTTCCCATCAGGGAACTTGCTTGCACCGTGCAAACACCCAACACTGTGCTTCTGCGGATCCATCCCTCTGGCGGGTCTGACTCTCTCCCGGTGCCACAGGGCCACTCCCGAAGTAGATCTCTGAAGGAAAAGCGAGCTGAGCCTGCCATTCCTGCCCCTGTGCACCTTGCCAATCCACCCCAGCTAATACGCCAGATCCCCGGCACCACAAGCCTGGCAGTGTGCAAGTAGCCCAGACAGGCCACCCCACCCCACAGTGAATCCCGTCCCTAGGAGAGGGGAAGAGAAGGCATAAACCAGTCTGACTGTGGCCCCAGTGGTGGGCTGGGGGCAGACATCAGGTCTGACTGCGGCCCCGCCCACCAACCCAAGTTATTCAAGATAGCACAGGGGAAGTGTCCCACAGTCCCGCACCACTCCAGGGACTATCCAAAATGATGAAACGGAAGAATTCCCCTCAGAAAAACGTCCAAGAAATAACAACAGCTAACAAACTGATCAAAACTTATTTACAATATAACAGAAAGTGAATTTAGAATAATAGTCATAAAATTAATTGCTGGGCTTGAAAACAGTATAGCTGACAGCAGAGAATCTATTGCTACAGAGATCAAGGGACTAAGGAACAGCCAGAAGGAGCTAAAAAATGCTATTAATGAGGTGCAAAATAAAATGGAGACAACCATGGCCCGGATTGAAGAGGCAGAGGAGAGAATAAGTGAACTAGAAGATAAAATTATGGAAAAAGAAGAAGCTGAGAAAAAGATTAAAAAAATCCAGGAGTATGAGGGAAAAATTAGAGAACTAAGTGATGCACTAGAGAGAAATAATCTACGCATAATTGGTATTCCAGAGGAGGAAGAGAGAGGGAAAGGTGCTGAAGGTGTACTTGAAGAAATAATAGCTGAGAACTTCCCTGATCTGGGGAAGGAAAAGGGCATTGAAATCCAAGAGGCAAAGAGAACTCCCTTCAGACGTAACTTGAATCGTCTTCTGCATGACATATCATTGTCAAACTGGCAAAATACAAGGATAAAGAGAAAATTCTGAAAGCAGCTAGGGATAAACGTGCTCTAACATATAAAGGGAGACTGATAAGACTTGTGACCGATCTCTCTACTGAACCTTGGCAGGCCAGAAAGGAATCGCAGGAGATCTTCAATGTGATGAACAGAAAAAAATATGCAGCTGAGAATCCTTTATCCAGCAAGTCTGTCATTTAGAATAGAAGGAGAGATAAAGGTCTTCCCAAACAAACAAAAACTGAAGGAATTCGTCACCACTAAACCAACCCTACAAGAGATCCTAAGGGGGATCCTGTGAGACAAAGTATCAGAGACATTGCTACAAGCATGAAACCTACAGACATCACAATGACTCTAAACCCCTATCTTTCTATAATAACACTGAATGTAAATGGACTAAATGCGCCAACCAAAAGACATAGGGTATCAGAATGGATTAAAAAAAAAAAAAAACCCATCTATTTGCTATCTATGAGAGACTCATTTTAGATCTGAGAACACCTTCAGATTGAGAGTGAGGGAATAGAGAACTATTTATCATGCCACTGGAAGTCAAAAGAAAGCGGGAGTAGTCATACTTATATCAGACAAACTAGACTTTAAATTAAAGGCTGTAACAAGAGATGAAGAAGGGCATTATATAATAATCACAGGGTCTATCCATCAGGAAGAGCTAACAATTATAAATGTCTATGTGCCGAATAGAGGAGCCCCCAAATACATAAAACAATTACTCACAAACATAAGCATATTATTGATAAGAATGTGGTAATTGCAGAGGACTTTAACACTCCACTTACAGAAATGGATAGATCATCTAGACACA
>NW_024412376.1:58009581-58095882 GCF_014898765.1 Herpailurus yagouaroundi
CATACAGAGAAAGACAGATACCATATGGTTTCACTCTTATGTGGATCCTGAGAAACGTAACAGAAACCCATGGGGGAGGGGAAGAAAAAAAAAAAAAAAGAGGTTAGAGTGGGATAGAGCCAAAGCATAAGAGACTGTTAAAAACTGAGAACAAACTGAGGGTTGATGGGGGTGGGAGGGAGGGGAGGGTGGGTGATGGGTATTGAGGAGGGCACCTTTTGGGATGAGCACTGGGTGTTGTATGGAAACCAATTTGACAATAAATTTCATATATTGAAAAAAAAAGAAAAGATATTTGCCTATTTTAAATAAATTAGTCAGTAATCAACACATTTTTTACATTAAAATGATTTAATTTTCTTTGTTATGGACATTTGTTTCAAGAATTAGAAACTACATGGAAGAATGCTCTATTAAGATTAAATAAAGTATGACTTCTAACATATCAAGATAATATAATTCCTTCCAGGATCCTGTCTTATAAAGGTAAGGTCTGTTATATAGGCAATAACTGCTCAAAGTAAAAATCAACAATACAAGAAACAACAGGTGTTGCCGAGGATATGGAGAAAAAGGAACCCTCTTGCACTGCTGGAGAGAATGTAAACGGGTGCAGCCAGTCTGGAAAACAGTATGGAGCTTCCTCAAGAAGTTAAAAATAGAACTACCTGAGGCGCCTGGGTTGCTAAGCTGGTTGAGGTCTGACTCTTGATTTTGGCTCAGGTCAAGATCCCAGGGTCATGGGAACAAGCCCCACAAAGGGCTCTGCACTGAATATGGAGCCTGCTTAAGATTCTCTCTCTCTCTCTTTCTCTCTCTCTCTCTCTCTCTCTCTCTCTCTCTCTCTCTCCCTGCCCCTCACCCTTGCTGATACTCTCTCTCTCTCTAAAATAAAAAAATAAAAATAAATAGAACTACCCTACACAATCCAATCACACTACTGGGTTTTTACCCAAAGAATACAAAAGCACTGGGGTGCCTACTATGGCTCAGTTGATTGAGCATCCGACTTCCGCTCAGGTCATGATCTCTCTGTTCGTGGGTTCGAGCCCCATGTCAGATTCTGGGCTGACAGCTTGGAGCCTGAAGCCTGATTCTGATTCTGTGTCTCCCCTCTCTCTGCCCTTCCCCTGCTTGTACTCTGTCTCTCTCTCTCAAAAATAAACATTAAAAAAAATTACAAGAAAAAAAGATTACAAAAACACCAATTTAAAGGTATACATGCCCCCCTGTGCTTATTGCAACATTATTTACAATAGCCATATTATGGATGCAGTCCAAATGTCCACTGATTGATGAGTGGATAAAGTGGTGTGTGTGTGTGTGTGTGTGTGTGTGTGTGTGTGTAATTCAATATTACTCAGCCATAAAAAAGAATGAAATCATTTGTAAGAATAAAATCCTTGCCATTTGGATGGAGCTAGAGAGTATTATGCTAAGTGAACTAAGTCAGTCAGAGAAAGACAATATCATATGATTTCTTTCATGTGGAATTTAAGAACACAAAACAAATGAGCAAAAGGCAAAAAGAAGACAGAGAGAGAAACAAGCCAAGAAACAGACTCTTAATTACACAAACTGATGATCCAGGGTGACGGAATGGATGGAATAGGTGTTGGGGATTAAGGAGTGTGCTTGTCATGATGAGCACTAAGTGATGTATGGAATTGCTGAATGGCTATATCAAACACCTAAAGCTAATATAACACTATGTTAACTAACTGGAATTAAAATACTTTAAAAAAAACTACTTACAGTAAAATGCCTACCTCTCTACATAATCTAAATAATAAAATCTTTAAAGTTACAATAAATTGGTGAGTTCATTAAACATGCCTGTTAGATACTCAGAGACATCTTTAACACATAAGAACTTGGAAAACCCAAAATGATAAACTCCTGATTTTCTTATTAATCTTGGGACAGTATAAGACAATGCTTTTGGCAGAAGAAATTAAAATATTAGTAATTCCAATCTTACCTCCCTACAACATATTTTAGTAGTCCTTGGTGTATGGCAAATGCACATTTGTTTTCCATTGAGTATACTAGAAAATTTGTGAAAATTCAGGGTTGCAGATAGAAAAGAAGAAAGAAAAATGAAAAACTTAAATAACCCACAAGGATTTATATTTAAGAATTATATAATGACTGTACTGGAGATGTGGAAATATAATGGACACCAGTCACTTTTATCACATTTTCTTTCTCCTTTTTTTCAAAAGCCCTATAGCCTTTGAAGAACTGCTCCTTACCTTTAAACTTTGTGATTCAGACAGGGCTGCCAACTACAACATCACAGCCTCTTTACATACTGAAGTGGCAAGAAGAAATCTGTTTCCTTTATAGTGGCTAAATTAGGATTACTGCAAATTTCAATTGCCTGAGTCATCTCCCTCACCACCATCTCATAAGAGAAGCTTCTACAGGGGACGGGGGCCAACATGGCAGAGAAGTAGGGGGGATCCATAGTTCCCACGTCTCTCAAACAAAGAGGTGTAGAAGCCAAAGGACTTTGAACACCAGAGCCTGGGAGGAAAAGAGACTGAATCTACCGGGAAGAAAACAGGAAAGCTGGAAAAAAAGATAGGTGGGTAACCGAACTGGGGGAGATTTAAAAAAAAGGCCACGTGGGCATGGAGGAAGAGGACCCCCTTCTGCAGAGAGACAAAGGGAAGAGAAAGAGCGGCTAGGGAAGTGCAGGACCGTATCTGGACAGGAGAAAGACCTCAGATTGAGACTGAGAGGAATCCGATCTCTAACTGTGGGACTTTCTTTGGACGGGGGATGGCTCCTTGTTCTGCACCTGGGGAGGAGGAAAGCCAGGCCTGGGTGTGGTGGTAGGTCAGAGGTTCAGTCTGCAGTTGGAGAAAGTGGTTCCCTCCCTGGAGGGCTGCGGGATAGTACAGAACCTGCCTGTGTCCGCCATCCCCAGGCGCAGTGGCTTCGCAGAGGGCGAGGTCTGCAGGAGGAAAACAACGCTGTTTCCCTGGAGTGCTGCGGGAAAAGACAAAGGCTGCCTGCATCCACCACCCCAGGGGCTCTTGGGGAGGGTGGCAGCTCAGTCCATAGTAGGAGAAGGCGGTCCTCCCTGAAGTGCAGTGGCACAGACAAAGCCAGCCAGGACCACATATCAGGCCTCACTGAGAGGTGCTTCCCCAGCGCCAAAGCACACGGAGCAGGACTTTGAATCCTAGCCAAGCGTAGGGTTGGGGGATTGGCAGAGTGAGAAAGACCATCCCATCTATGCCCACGGCAGTGAGGACGACTCAAACTGAGGCCACCTTGTCTAGCTCTGTGGAAAAGAGACTGGGGAATCACCATTCCACCTCACCACCACCGCCAAAGCGGAGCGTCAGGGATCACTCCCAGGGCCCATTGTGGAGGTAGGCTCAGATTACGCCAAACCACACCCCCTTGTACTGGGTAACTGTATATCCACCAAAGCAGCACAGACCCTGCGGATAGCTATTACCTAAAAGCGATGCAGCATTGCCTGGATTAACTCTAGGTCAATTCTGGATATATAGATATATTCTCCTCCCCACCCCCATTTCTCCTCCTTATCTCTTCCCTCTCCTAGGCTGGTTACTCTGGTTATTGGTCTGTCAAAACAGACATATTTAATCCATTTTCTTGATACATGTTCTACACCTCCTTCGATATACTCCTTTCTCTCTCTGAAATAATCAAGCCATATATTTTCTCTGTCTGGGTAACTTTATCTTCTTTTTTTTTCCCTGCCTCCTTCTTTATTTTCCTTTCTCTCTCCCTCTGGATTAAGACTTTTAGTCTCTCTGCTGAACCAATGTTTATTTTTTCTTCCCACCCCCCTTCCCCGCTCCTGTCATTTCTCTCTTTGTATGTGCTCTTCCATCAGCACCACCTCCACCCTCTTCTTTACTTGTGGTCGGTGTTTTGGGGTTTTTTGTTTTTAGTCTTTAGGTTTTTGTTTTTGTTTATTTGTTTGTGTGTTTGCGTGTTTTTGTCTCCTGTTTGTCTATCTGTTTTCCTTTACAGGGCTACTCCAAGGAACATATCAAAGCACATGTGGTGGAAGGTCCAAAATATTACTATGAGTAGGGTAATAAAATAACCAAGGTCACACCAACAGAGAGCAAGTAACAATCCCTGAAAAAACACCTCCTGAAGGGCCAGACCTTGGACAGTGTATGACCCTCTTTTAATATAGCAGTGCTTCAAGGTACAGAGCATACAACAAGCTTTTAAAACACATAAGGACAGAAAACTAGCCAAAATGACCAAATGGAAGAATTCTCCTCAAAAGAAATTCCAGGAAGTAGTGACAGGTACCGAATTGATCAAAAATGATTTAAGTGATATAATGGAGCAAGAATTTAGAATAATACTCATAAAATTAATCGCTGGGCTGGAAAAAAGCATAGAGGACAACAGAGTCTATTGCTACAGAGATGAAGGGACTGAAAAATACCCATGATGAATTTAAAAATGCTATAAATGAGGTGCAAAATAAAATGGAGGTGGCCACAGCACGATTGAAGAGGCAAAGAAGAGAATAGATGATTTAGACGATAAAATTATGGAAAAAGAGGAAGCTGAGAAAAAGAGAGATAAAAAAATCAAGGAGTACGAGGGGAGAATTACAGAACAAAGTGAGGCAACAAAATGGAACAATATCCGTATAATAGGAATTCCAGAAGAGGAAGAGAGAGAGAAAGGGGCTGAAGGTGTACTTGAAGAAATCATAGCTGAGAACTTCCCTGATCTGGGGAAGGAAAAAGGCATTGAAATCCAAGAGGCACAGAGATCTCCTTTCAGACATAACTTGAATCAATCTTCTGCATCACATATCATAGTCAAACTGGCAAAATACAAGGATAAAGAGAAAATTCTGAAAGCAGCCAGGGATAAACAGGCCTTAACATACAAAGGTAGACACATAAGGATGGTAGCAGACCTATCTACTGAAACTTGGCAGGCCAGAAAGGAATCACAGGAAATCTTCAATGTGATGAACAGAAAAAGTATGCAGCTGAGAATCTTTTACCCAACAAGTCTGTCATTTAGAATAGAAGGAGAGACAAAGGTTTTCCCAAACAAAAACTGAAGGAATTCATCACCACTAAACCAGCCCTACAAGAGATCCTAAGGGGGACTCTGTGAGTGAAATGTTGGAAGGACCACAAAGTACCAGAGACACTACTATAAGCAAGAAACCTATAGATATCACAATAAGTGTAAACCCATATCTTTCAATAATAACACTGAATGTAAATGGACTAAATGCTCCAACCAAAAGACATAGGGTATCAGAATGGATAATAAAACAAGACCCATCTAAATGCTGTCAACAGAGACTCATTTTAGACCTGAGGACACCTTCAGATTGAAAGTGAGGGGATGGAGAACTATCTATCATGCTACTGGAAGTCAAAAGAAAGCTGGAGTAGCCATACTTATATCAGACAAACTAGACTTTAAATTAAAGGCTGTAACAAGAGATGAAGAAGGGCATTATATAATAATTACAGGGTCTATCCAGTAAGAAGAGTTAACAATTATAAATGTCTACACACTGAATTCAGGAGCCCCAAAGTATATAAAACAATTACTCACAAACATAAGCAACATTATTGATAAGAATATGGTAATTGTAGGATACTTTAATACCCTACTTACAGCAATGGATACAAATCTAGACACAGGATCAATAAAGAAAAGGACCCTGAATGATACATTGGATCAGATGGACTGGACAGATATAGTTAGAACTCTGCATCCCAAAGCAACAGAATATACTTTCTTCTTGAGTGCACATGGAACATTCTCCAAGATAGGTCACATAATGGGTCACAAAACAGCCCTTCATAAGTATACAAGAATTGAGATCATACTATGCACACTTTAAGACCACAATGCTATGAAGCTTGAAATCAACCACAGGAAAAAGTCTGGAAAACCTCCAAAAGCATGGAGGTTAAAGAACACCCTACTAAAGAATGAATGGCTCAACCAGGCAATTAGAAAAGATATTTTAAAATATATGGAAACAAACGAAAATGAAAATACAACAATCCAAGTGCTTTGGGATGCAGCGAAGGCAGTCCTGAGAGGAAAATACACTGCAATCCAGGCCTATCTCCAGAAACAAGAAAAATCCCAAATACAAAATCTAACAGCACACCTAAAGGAAATAGAAGCAGAACAGCAAAGACACCCCAAACCCAGTAGAAGAAGGGAAATAATAAAGATCAGAGCGAAATAAACAATATAGAATCTAAAAAAACTGTAGAGAAGATCAATGAAACCAAGAGTTGGTTTTTTGAAAAAATAAACAAGATTGATTAACCTCTAGCCAGGCTTCTCAAAAAGAAAAGGGAGATGACCCAAATAGATAAAATCATGAATGAAAATGGAATTATTATAACCAATCCCTCAGAGATACAAACAATTATCAGGGAATACTATGAAAAATGATATGCCAACAAACTGGACAACCTGGAAGAAATGGACAAAGTCCTAAGTACCCCCACCCTTCCAAAACTCAAACAGGAAGAAATAGAAAACTTGAACAGACCCATAACCAGAGAAGAAATTGAATCAGTTATCAAAAATCTCCTAACAAATAAGAGTCCAGGACCAGATGGCTTCCCTGGGGAATTCTAGCAGACATTTAAAGCAGAGATAATAACTATCCTTCTCAACCTGTTCCAAGAAATAGAAAGGGAAGGAAAACTTCCAGACTCATTCTATGAAGCCAGTATTACTTTGATTCCCAAACCAGACAGAGACCCAGCAAAAAAAAAAGAGAACTACAGGCCAATATCCCTGATGAATATGGATGCAAAAGTTCACAATAAGATACTAGCATATCGAATTCAACAGCATATAAAAAGAATTATACACCATGATCAAGTGGGATTCATTCCTGGGCTGCTGGTTCAACATTCGCAAATCAATCAACGTGATACATCACATTAATAAAAGAAAAGAAAAGAACCATATGATCCTGCCAATCGATGCTGAAAAAGCATTTGACAAAATTCAGTATCTTTCTTAATAAAAACCCTCGAGAAAGTCGGGATAGAAGGAACACACTTAAACATCATAAAAGCCATTTATGAAAAGCCCACAGCTCATATCATCCTCAATGGGGAAAAACTGAGAGTTTTCCCCCTGAGGATCAGGAACACAACAGGGATGTCCACTCTCACCGCTGTTGTTAAACATAGTGTTGGAAGTTCTAGCTTCAGCAATCAGACAACAAAAGGAAGTTCTAGCTTCAGCAATCAGACAACAAAAGGAAATCAAAGGCATCAAAATTGGCAAAGATGATGTCAAGCTTTCACTTTTTGCAGATAACATGATATTATACATGGAAAACCCAAAAGACTCCACCAAAAGTCTGCTAGAACTGATACATGAATTCAGCAAAGTCACAGTGTACAAAATTAGTGTACAGAAATCAACTGCATTCCTATACACTAATAATGAAGCAACAGAAAGACAAATAAAGAAACTGATCCCATTCACAATTGCACCAAGAAGCATAAAATACCTAGGAATAAACCTAACCAAAGATGTAAAAGATCTGTATGCTGAAAACTATAGAAAGCTTATGAAGGAAATTGAAGAAAATATAAAGAAATGGAAAACATTCCATACTCATGAATTGGAAGAATAAATATTGTTAAAATGTCAATACTACCCAAAGCTATCTACACATTCAGTGCAATCCCAATCAAAATTACACCAGCATTCTTTCAAAGCTAGAACAAGCAATCCTAAAATTTGTACAGAACCACAAAAGACCCCAAATAGCCAAAGTAATTTTGAAGAAGAAGACCAAAGCAGGAGGCATCACAATCCGAGACTTTAGCCTCTACTACAAAGCTGTCATCATCAAGACAGCATGGTATTGGCACAAAAACAGACACATAGACCAATGGAATAGAATAAAGACTCCAAAATTGTGCCCACAAATATATGGCCAACTAATCCTGACAACACAGGAAAGAATAATCAACGGAAAAAAGACAGTCTCTTTAACAAATGGTGGTGGAAGAACTGGACAGCAACATGCAGAAGATTGAAACTAGACCACTTTCTTATACCATTCACAAAAATAAACTCAAAATGGATAAAGGATCTGAATGTGAGACAGGAAACCATCAAAACCCTAGAGGAGAAAGCAGGAAAAGACCTCTCTGACCTCAGCTGCAGCAATTTCTTACTTGACACATCTCCAAAGGCAAGGGAATTAAAAGCAAAAATGAACTATTGGGACCTCATCAAGATAAAAATCTTCTGCACTGCAAAGGAAACAATCAACAAAACTACAAGGCAACCAATGGAATGGGAAAAGATTTGCAAATGACATATCGGACAAAGAACTAGTATCCAAAATCTATGAAGAACTCATCAAACTCCACACCCAGAAAACAAATAATCCAGTGAAGAAATGGGCAGAAAACATGAATTTCTCTAAAGAAGACGTCCAGATGGCCAATAGACACATGAAAAGATGCTCAATGTCACTTCTCATCAGGGAAATACAAATCAAAACCACACTGAAATAACACCTCACACCAGTCAGAGTGGCTAAAATGAAAAAATCAGGAAAGAATCGATGCTGGTGAGGATGTGGAGAAACGGGAATCCTCTTGCACTGTTGGTGGGAATGCAAACTGGTGCAGCCACTCTGGAAAACTGTGGAAGTTCCTCAAAAAATTAAAAATAGATCTACCCTATTACCCAGCAATAGCACTGCTAAGAATTTACCCAAGGGATACAGGAGGGGTGATGCACAGGAGCACTAATACCCCAATGTTTATAGCAGCACTTTCAACAATAGCTAAACTATGGAAAGAGCCTAAATGTCCACCAACTGACAAATGGATAAAGAAATTGTGGTTGATACACACAATAGAATACTACTTGGCAATGAGAAGGAATGAAATTGGCCACTTGTAGCAACGTGGTTGGAACTGGAGAGTGTTATGCTAAGTGAAATGAGTCAGGCAGAGAAAGACAGATACCACATGTTTTCACTCATATGTGGATTCTGAGAAACTCAACAGAAGACCAGGGGGGAGGGGAAGGGGGAAAAAAGTTACAGAAGGACGGAGGCAAACCATAAGAGACTCTTAAATACTGAGAACAATCTGAGGGTTGATGGGGGCTGTGAGGGAGGGGAAAGTGGGTCATGGGCATGAGGAGGGCATCTGTCGGGATGAGCACTGGGTGCTGTGTGGAAACCAATTTGACACTAAATTTCATAAAAACAAAACAAACAAAACAAAGGAAGGAATGATGCTGGAGAACCATACAAGGAAAAAAAAAAGCCTCTACAGAAGGAAAGTATTAAGACACACACACACAAAGATAAGAAAGAGATGTAGAGATTAATGGGGGGGGGGTTCAGATATGGGGGTGTGAGAAGAGAAAAGAGGAAAACAAAAATATCTGTTGCCATCACCCTAATCTTTAGATTGAGTCAGGCCAGCTAGCCCACCTCTCATCTTCTTAAGTTCTTGAGCCAACAATTCTCTCTTTCTGCTCGAATTTCCTAGTTTCACTTCTTTCATTTACAAATAAAAGAATTCTGATGAATACAGGAGACTTACAATTTTACTTACAAATATATAGAGGTAACTTTATAAATCAAAATATTTCAGGTCATGAATATTCAAGATTTTCAACTTTGGGCATATTTTTTGTTTCATGTTTTTAATATTTTATGCCTTTATATGATTAAAACTGTAAAATATTTGCATTTTACTCATTGAAATTATTCTCTTTTGATATCTGAATGCCCACACAATTAATAAAAGTGAAGAAAATAAATGATTCATTTTGAAGAAATTATACTAGCAATTCAAGTTAATATAATAATTATTAAGTTATCAACAGATGCAGTATAGTATGGGGATTAAAAAGCATGGACTCTGAAGCCAGATAACCTGGATTCAAATTTAGACTCTTGCACCTACTAGCCATGAGACCTTGGTCAAGTTATCCAACAGAGATACGTTTCCTCACCTGAAAAATGGATTATGGTGTGCTTAAAGCGTTTGAAAGGTGAAAAGTGCTTAGAATGGCATCCTACACAATGTTAGCATTACATTAGTGTTAGTCATTATTATTACTGTTATCTAAAACAATATCGTGTTTTAAAATGCCTCATTGAAAAAAAAATCTTCATTGGTTGACTCCTCATCTCAGAGTTTACTTTAGTGAAAGAAATGAGTATCAGAACTGCTTGATAGATGTGCAAAAGTTTAGGTATACACATCCAAAGTAATGAAGCATTTTAGCAACATTAGTAGTTCCAAACACAAGAATAACATGGCGGTTCCCTCTGCCACCTACCTTTTTTCTCTAAAGAAGAGGAATGCAGTGGAAACCAAATTATCTTACTGGGAATTTGGGACTTGAGACTGAAAGAAACTAATGCTGATGCTTCTGCCTATTTTCTACAACAATACTATAATGTGTTTTTAAAAATGTTGTATTGTGATTCAGAGATCGCTCCCTCAGATATGTGGAGGACCACAAATGCTCTGTAACCAGGAGGAGCACTCTGAGTCTTGTAAATTGTAAAAACACATTGTAAGCTTTAAAAAAATCTAAAATAGTTACAAACAGAGAGGGAAGGAAGCAAACCATAAGAGACTCTTAAATACAGACAGCACACTGAGGGTTGATGGAGGCGGGCAGGGGACGGGGGAAGAGGAGATGGGAAAATGGGTGATGAGCATTGAGGAGGGCACTTGTTGGGATGAGCACTGGGTGTTGTATGTAAGCAATGAATCATGGGAATCTACCCCCCAAACCAAAAGCAGACTGTATACTCTGTATATTAGTCAACTTGACAATAAGTTCTGTTTAAAAAAATAACAAAAATAAAACAAAAAATTCTGCTGGCCATATTCAGCCATTGGGATGCATGGTTATACGACCAAAAGTGAATAGTGATTTTATCTGGGTAGTAATATTACAGATTACTTTTATTCGTGTACTTTTTATTATTTCCTAAGTATTGTACAATGTATATAATTTTCTTTTATCATCAAAGGAGAAAGATACACGAAATATATGATCTTTTTAGAAAAATTATAGGTTCATGACTCAGCTACATGTAACTGAATTTGATAATTTGTTGCATCTAAGAAATCCTAAAAGAATCCTTGGGAGAAGAACATAGCATAAACAAGCACTTCAAGCAAAAACTTTACCAAAAGATAAATCTATGGGTGAGGTTAATTTTAGGAGGTGAAGAACATCCTTAGATGGCTGGCTGTCACTGAGAAATGTCCAGGATAGCATTTTCAACAGGCAGAATGTGAAGTGATTCAAATAGACTAGATGTGGTAAGTGCTTTTTCTGTGTGGTAAAATTGTATTTAATTATCCAAATAACATCTAAAGAATTTTTTCTTTAAAGCTAGAGCCATGCAATGCATCTCTAAACCATACTTCTTGACTGAACATCTTTACAGACATCAGTATTGTTTGTCTAGCACAATTAGGGCCAGAAGCATCCATATACCCTCGTACAGACTTTGTATAGAAGCAAGTGATGCCACCGACAGAGCTGAATATATCACTATAAATTTTATAATTTTAAAGTTTAAAACAAAGGCTTTGGAGCTCAGAATTCATCTCATTAGGAAATTAGCTTCTAAATTTGTGCTTGTTGACTTAGGGTCTATAAACCATGGGAGAGGTATAGAACTTAGTGAAGTTGAATTAATATTCTAATAATAGCACCCTAAGGAAAAAAAAACACTAGGTATCGTGACTATCTAGAAGCTCTGTACAGTTTTCAGATCTACCAGACTAGTTTCATGAAAAGTCACTGGTCCTGATGAATTTAAATCAGGAAGTGATTTAAGCCAGGAAGTGGGTCAGCCTTAGGAAATACCATAATCCCTGTTACCTGTGTGATTTTGCATTTCAGAGGAATTGCATAGTCTGCTTTAATGCTTCTAACTTTGTACAATGCCTACCATAATAATTATGGGTGGGACTCATCCATATTTTGCAAACCAAACAGAATGTTTGAGAGTTTAATGACTTTAAAAAACTGTTTGGAAAGCTGTCCTTAAGAAGCAAGCAGCTTTAGTATGCATTAAAAGAGAATTTACCAGCAGAGTTCCACCTTGAGGTACTGTTTCTTCTTGTTTTACAAAAACAAAACAAAACAACATTTCAAGGCAGTACATCTAGCAGTCCCACAGACCTGTCTCTTGCTTCAACAGTGTTTGAACCAAACAGACCCATAGATGCCCCTTCTTCCAGCCTCAGACCACCCTCCAACTTCTTTTCCAGTTGCAACCTTTGGAACCATCTTCTCAGCCATCCTCTGCCTCTGGCAATGAGCCAACATCATATTTTGAGCTTAGCTCTTTATTGCCAATCAACTGTGAGCTCCCACATTCATCAGAATTATTCCACCAGGGTGGAGACAGCACTCAACCGCCTGATCAACATGCATCTTCAGTCCTTCTACACCTAACTCTCTCTAGGCTTCTATTTTGACTGTGACAATGTGGCTCTGGAGGGTGTAGAAGCTTCTCAGAGACTTGGCTGGACTTGGCTGAGGAGAAGCTCAAGGGCAACAGTGTCTCTTTTAATTTTTTTTTAAGGTTTATTTACTTATTTTGAGAGAGTGTGTGCACAGCAGAGGAGGGGCAGAGAGAGCGCGAGAGAGAATCCCAAGTAGGCTCTGCACTGACAACACAGAGCCAGATGCAGAGCTCAAACTTAACCATGAGATCATGACCTGAGCCAAATCAAGAGTCAGATGCTGAACTGACTGAGCCACCCAGGCATCCTAGTGTCTCTTGATGCAAACCAACTCAGCAGTTGTGCTCTCTTCCAGGATATGCAGAAGCCATTCCAGGATGAGTGAGGTAAAACTCTGGATGCCATGGAAGCTACCATGGTCTAGAGAAACCCTGAACCAGGCTGTTTTGTATCTGTATGCCCAGAATTCCAGACCTACATCTCTATAACTTCCTGGAGAACCACTTCCTGGATGAGGAAGTGAAACTCATCAAGAAGATGGCAACCACTTGACTGATCTCCCAGGCTTGCTGTTCTCTAGGCTGGGCCAGGCCAGTATTTCCTGGAAAAGCACACCCTCAAGCAGGCTAGGGGCCTCTCTGGCATCCCCTCCTGTAAGGCTTTTGCCTGAGCCTCTCTGTGTAGTCACTAGGTAGCTTTTTAACCACCCTGATGCCCTCTCCCAAACCAGGGACCAAGTGGAAACAATTGATGTTTTTGCAGAAAAAAAAAAAAAAGATTCAACAACTGTAAGTAAAAAACAATCATCATATTGAGACATCCAGAAAGAGTCAAGAAAATAAAGATTGTAAAAAGTCACATTCTGAAGAAGGAAAATCTAGAACCTTAAAAAATAAAATTTTATATTCAACATTACTGCAAACTACTTTTTAGAAAATTCAATATAACTTAAAAATTAAAAATTAAAAAAATCAGTATAACATTCTCATTAGCTGGTGAATATTAAATGTTAAAGCAATTTATCTGTTGTCCATACAAAATATTCTATTCCAAATTTACATAAATATACATATATACAATTGTTCCAATTGTTTCCCAGAATGATTTCACTGAAATATTAATTCGACAGAATTTTTATAGATAGTAAGTATTAAATGTGGGAGGCAGCATAGAATAATAGTTGAGTTCAAATTATGCCTACTTCACTTACATGATCTCGGGCAAATTTCTTAACTGCCTTATGTCTCAGTTTCCTAATCTATGAAACAGAAATAAAAATGGTATCTGGGTCATAGGACTAATGAATGAAGTGTTTAGAATAGTGTCTGGCACATAGTAAATACTCAGTAAATGGTAGTTGGCATGGTTACTGATTTGCCATGTAAAGAAAAAAGTACAGTAGACAAATATGTGATATTTTGGGTTAATAATATAAAACAGATCTCTCAGGGCACATGGGTGGCTCACTAGATTAAGTGTCTGACTTCGGCTCAGGTCCTGATCTCACAGTTTATGGTTTCAAGCCCCACGTCAGACTCTGTTGTCAGCACAGATCCTGCTTCAGATCCTCTGTCTCCCCCTTTTTCTGGCCCTCCCCTGTTTGCTGTCTCTCAACTTAAAAAAAATTAAAAATATAAAAAATAAAACAGATTTCTAAAGGATTTTTTAGTTATTAATATGATAATATTCATAGTGACTCTCTAAGGGACAGAGTCTAAAGAGCTTTCCAAGCTTTTCTCACTAGAACCTTTTTTCCCCACTCAGCATATTTTTCAAAACTAATATCAATGAACAGGCCTGAAGGATGTAAGTATAAAAAAAAAAGAGGATTTCAAAAAGAATTTTTTAAAAAAGACAATACAAACAAATCTGTCTACTGTAATCACTTCAGTAAGGAATTTTTAAAATCTAGTTCTAAAATCAGACCTGGCTTTGAGTACCCACTCCATTACTTACGTACTGTGTGATCTTAGGCAAGATAATGAAATTCTCTGAGTCTCTGTTTCCTCATTTGTAAATCTCATGGGATTGCTGTGAGGATTAAATGGAACAAGATTTGGGAAGTACTTGCCAGAGTGCTGTCAAACTGGGAACAAAGATTCTGCTTGGAGCAGCCTGTGCACTGAAGTGTCTCCATTCCCCTACCCGACCCAAACAAGGCTATGACTCTCTGATGCTGAGTATAACTTGAGAAGCAGGAGAACTCAGATTATCTCCAAATATTTCTGGCTAATGACCCATTATTGCTGGTATAAGATTTTTTTAAATAGTAACATCAATCCCAACCATAAAAGAACTATGGCATAACAAATTATTCAGCTTCATGACTGAGCCCTGCTGAGACCATGTTACTACCATACTTAGGGAGGCCAAAGGACACTGCTCAGAGATATTCTATATTTTCTCCTGCTTTGTATGTGATTGCTTCTGTTAGATTTTTCTATTTGTTATTATTATAAATTGGATAATTAGTATAATTAATTATATTGGAGTTTGGGTGGGATGGAGGAGGGTAGTTCTATCTGTAGCTAAGCATAAATATTATAATAAAACAGTGCCTTATCATGAGCACACAATAAATATTCCCATGCAGGGTTGGATCCAGGGTTTGTGGGGCAGAAACTTATACAATTTGGGAGGGCCCTGTCTGAAAAAAAAAAAAAGAAATATAAAATCAGACACAGGACCTTAGAAGGAACCCGTGCAAGGGGCCCTGAAGCATAAGCTTTATTAGCTTTATAGTAAATCCACTCAGAGGACAGAAAAATATATATTCCTGCCTTCAAGCAGTTTTAAATATAATAAAGGAAATAAGACAGTACCTAAGAGCACTAACAGCAGTGTAAATTATAAGAGAAAATTCAATATAGTGATACATAAAGGTAACAAAGCAATACATAATAAATGGGTAAATGAATGGCATAGTTAATATATATTACAGGAGTTCAAAAGATAAGCTGATCACCATGAACTGGATTATCCTAGAAGGCTTCACAGAGGAGGTAACATTATAGTCAGGTTGAAAAGGGAGGAAAAGCGTAAGCAGAAAGAAAGGACAATTCTATGTGTTCAAAGGTTCAAATCATTTAAGTTAAAATGACAGGCCTGCTTGGTTGAGGCAGAGGTTTCTGGAAGATAGAAATTGAACACAGTTTGGGAGCAGCCAATTAAAGACTCTGAATAGCAGTCTAGCAATTTGGGGCTTAACCTTGCAAGCAAAATGGAGCTACAATCTTCTCGAAAATAATGAAGTGGTGTTTTAGGACCACCAGCCACGTATTTGTGTATGGGATAAGCAGGATTAGAGAGACATTGGCAGCAGGAACACTATCTGAAATCATATTATAATAGTCTAATGGTCCAAGAAGTAATGTTGAGGATGGAAATGAAGGGACATATTCATGGGACATCCCCAAAAGAAGAATCAATAGGATTTGATAACTAGTGAGCAGGGGAGGTGGGGTAAAATGGTCAGTGACGACACAAGGATGTCATCTCAAACTTAAGTTAACTGAAACTGGAAAGTCAAAAATAAAAGTGATTTTGTATGATGACAGGTTCAGATTTAGGTGTGAAAATTTGGGATAAAAAAATATTCAAGTTTTCATATCTATAACCAAAGTTATGAATATGGTTTCAAGAGAGTTTTCAGAGAAAGAATTTCTCCTCATCAAATGCTTAAGAAGTGAATTTTTTTTAGCAGAACAACAGTATATATTGGAAGGTACTGGATTTGGAGTCAAGAGGTGCTAGATGCAGACACAGGTATGTTTAAAGTAGCTAGACTACTGGATCCCTCACAGAGCTCCAATACACTACTGATTCCATGACAAGGTCACATTCTATTTTCAAATTGTTCAATCAAATCTATACATTACAACAACAGAAAATATATAGATGAAAAATCTTTATCAAAATATAGCTAATTTTTACAAGTATCACAATACTACTGTAAATTTTTTTAAAAAGGGGGTGTAGCTTTAGTTTATAGTTCCTAGAGCTTAGAGAACACTCAATTTAAATTCAATGATGCATGCTTTGCAAATACCACTCAACACCTAAAATAAAATAATTATCTATATTTATTACTTGGACTAACATTTTCACAGGCCTTGCTGATTATTACTATTTCATAGATAATTTTAAGTACCTATGAGATATAGACTGTTCACCCAAAATCCTCATTCCAAGTCACACAGTTTTGATCCCAGCTCTCCATGCCATTGAATTTTCAGTTTCTCACTTAGGTAGCATGAGGTATCTGTAAACTCTGAGAGGAGTAATAGATATGGTAAAAGAGCACCCCATATATAACACGTGCTCTCTATTTCTCTCAGCTTTGGTACTCGAAATAGAAAAGTTTCACCTTCATACTCCCAGGGTCCATCATGAGGCTGATCTGCATACTCTGGTGGTGTTGGGAGATCATCAAAGAAAGCATTCACTTCCATTAGTAAGCCTTGAATCCCAGATTTAAACTTGAGACTCACAAGCCTGTGCAACACTGGTAAATTTTCCCATGCAGTAAATTCTATAGTCCAAGTGTCAAAAAGACACAAAAGAGCAAATACTATGATGTAAATAAAGCAATGTGTTTCTTGCTCCTCAAGTCTTGATCTAATTAAATTTAAATAAAATTTTTTACTACTATCCTCAAAGCAATCAACACCTGCATTACATTTTAAATAATTCTAATTGCAGTAAAAAGTTTTTATATGATGTTCACCCATAGCAAAATCTGCACAAAAAATATTTTGAGGAATTGCTTCCTTTGACTTAATATACAGATACATTTATTTATGTAGTATTTATAGTGTTTAGTGATGTGAATTTGCTTTTATTCATTCCACAAGTAATTTTTGAGGACATAATATGTGTGCAGCTTCTCCTTAGGTCCTACAGAGAAAATTCAAAGAAATCAAAGATGTAATCCCTGACGTAAAAGAACATATAATCTTTATAATCACAAAGCAAAGATAAAAATATACATCTACAAACTAATGAATTGTTCAAGGAAGGATAGATTTAGAACCAGATTGGATTACACAGAAAAGTAACAGAAATATGGAGATAAATGTGAAGTTGTAATAGTCAGAAAATGCCTCCTGGAACTTAAGTTTCACAAGAAAGGAAAATACATATATTGAATATAACTATCAAGGATAGTTTACTTTGGGTGTTTATTTTGCCTACTTTAATTTCAAGCTTTTCAAAAACTTAAAATAATAACACCAATTGGTCAGCATTTATTATTCACGTTTCATGCTAGGTGCTAACTTCTAGTATTCCCCTAAAATCTATTTGATTGTTGTTCTTACCTAGATATACATTAAATGTTCATTAATGCTAATCCTTTAGTGAAACAAACATTTGTGTAACCACTATCTGCCTTTTCTGTGCTATGTGTTAAAACTACAAAAACAAGACATTTCCCTTGCCCTCGGGTAACTCCCAATCTAGTAGGAATGAAAACTGTAAACAATATGTGAGAAAACTGTGAAAAGTGCTTTAACAGAAGTTTGGAAACACATAGCAGGAGCCTCTGGTTCTGACGGTGGGAACTGGAAGAATGGGGAGTATCTCAAAGACTTGACAGAAGTTACAGTTAAAGATGCGTAGGAACAGAACAGGAAAGGAAACCTTTGATGGGAAACCTATAATGGGAAACCTTTAATGGGAAACCTATAAATGGGAAAATAGTGTGAACAAAAGCACAGAGCATGTGAAAGCCAAAGAAAAGATGGGAGAGCAAATACAAAGGGAGCATATGTGCATGGTGGGAGGTGGAGGGTGCGGGGTGGGGGGCAGTGATACGATGAGAGAAATGATGCTGGTAGAAGGGGGTGCAGAGATCTGGATAGCTAACATCAGGGCTACATACTGAAGCCATGTGGAGCCAATGTAGGGTTTTAAGCAGAGAAATTTACTGACAAGGTTCCTGTTTCAGAAGAATCACTTTGGAGGATGTATAGAAGAACAAAAATACTCTAAGAAATTTTGAAGTCTTACCTAAAATTTATTTTTCTATCTCAACTTCCCCTAATGATACTCGTAAGCTTTCATTTTCAAAGTTAGAGTCTTTATTTCAAATGATTCTTTTGAACGTCTGAAAAGAAAACTGTCTTAAAGAATTGAACTCAACTCAATAACAATGGAACTCTTTATTCCCTCTGTACAACATAATACTTCTTGAATGTCCCAGTGCTAGATACACTCATGCCTTCTCAATTATTCCTTTCTCGCTATATAAAGAAAATTAACCAAAGCTATGCTGACTGAAGGAAGAAAGCAAAATTTAGAGCCAAGAATAAATTACTATAAGCATTGAATACTATAGGTTTAAACAGCCATTTAGAAAACTATCCCATCATAAAAGCAAAAGAAATGTATCTGTGCAAAAGTTTAAAACTCGATATATTCAATGGTATTATTGTTCTTTTGCTCCTAAATATTCTTAAATTATGTCTAGCTTTGAGCTACTTTTGTGTAGAAAAAGAGTTGGAACAATTTTTAAAATGTATTATGGTGATAGGTTTTTTTTCCCTTTCTTTATAAACAGATTATGTTCTAATATCTCAAAATGGTCAAAGGCATTCTTCTGGCAGCTTGCAAATATCAGTAAAAATATCACCTCTAGTAAAAATTCAAAATGTCACGTAATCTTAATTTTGTACTAAAATTTAGTTGTTTTGTTATATACTTTACAAATAGCAAATGCCAACAAGAAAATTTATGGAACAAAATAGAATTAATATGTATGGACAGAAAGCACATATTTTTTTTTATCCTAGTATTCAAATGTTCTCTGGTATGAAACTTCACACTTAGTATATAAAGAAAAGCTTAAATGCAAAAACAAAACAAAAACCTCACAACACTATATGCAACAGTTTTAGGTATCCTAATGCTCAATGCTGATGCAATTAAGACACCAACCCCCTTCTAAAATACCTCAATGTTCACCAAATTTTCAACTGCTTAAAGACAGCTTTCTATTAAATTTATGAAATTCCCATTTGATGCCAGCACTACATAGGACAGAATTTGGCCTATGAAGTTTGGGTTTTATTTTTATTTTTTTAATCAAATTTCCACAAAAGAATGATACATCACCTGTAGTTAACAGAGACATTTTTTGCCAAAAGTGCTGACTCCAGAAAGGCAACACGAAATTTTTCTAAATTGAATTAAACTTCTAAAAGTCAATAAAAGAGCAGATTACACTCAATATACATGTTTTGTTCAGCTCTATAACCTTTTACTGACTTCTCATTTTTAAAAAATTGAGATAAAATTGACATATATTAGTTTCAGATGTACAACAAAATCCTTTGATATTTGTACTCATGCACAAGAGTTCTCATTGCACAAGAGTTCCCTTTTCTCCATATCCTTGCCAACACTTGTTATTTCTTGTCTTTTTGATACTAACCATCCTAACATGTGTGAGGTAATATCTCATTGTGGCTTTGATTTCCATTTCTCTGGTAATTAGTGAAGTTGAGCATTTTGTCATGTGTCTGCATATCTTGTTTGGGAAAATGTCTATTTAGTTCCTCTGCTCATGTTTTAATCAGAACATTTGATTTTTTGTTATTGAATTGTAGGCATTCTTCATATATTTTTGGATATTAACCTCTTACTTAATATATAATTTGTAAATATTTTCTCACTTCTGTAGATTATCTATTCATTTTGTTGGTTTCCTTGGCTTTTAGTTTGATGTAGTCCCACTTAATGATTTTGCATTTGTCACCTTTCTTTAGGGGTCAGATCCAAATTAAATTTAGTGCTCCTGGTTTCATTGATCTGTTCTATTGTTTTTTTAGTTTCTATATCATTTATTTCTGCTCTAATCTTTATTACTTCCTTCCTTCAACTAGCTTTTGGCTTTGTTGTTCTTTTTCTAGATCCTTAGGTGTAAGACTAGGTTCTTTCCTTGAAATGTTTTTGCATCTTAAGGTAGGCCTTTTTTGCTATAATCTCTCTTAAAATGGCTTTTGTTGCATCCTAAAGATTTTAAACTGTTGTGTCTTCATTTTCTTTTGGCTCCATGTATTTTCTAATTTCCTCTTTGATTTCTTGGTTGACCCATTTGTTGTTTGGTAGCATGTCATTTAACCTTCGTGTATTTGTATTTTTTTCTAGATTTCTTTTGTGATTGATTTCTAGTTTCATACCATTGCAATCAGAAAAGATGCATGATATGATTTCAACTTTTTTTTTCAAGTCATTGATTCTTGTTTTGTGACCAAACATGTGATCTATTCTGGAGAATATTCCATGTGCACTTGAAAACAATGTGCATTCCACTCTTTTAGGATGAAAGGCACTGACCATACCCATTAGGTCCATCTGATCCCAAATGCCATTCAAAACCATTGTTTCTTTGTTGATTTTGTTTGAATGATCTGTCCATTGATGTAAGTGGGGTGTTAAAAGTCCCCTACCATTATTGTATTACTGATTTCTTTCTTAATTTCTGTTAACAGCTGCTTTATGTTGGGTATATAAATATTTACAGTTGTTATATCTTCTTGTTGTATTATTCCCTTTATGATTATGTAGTATCCTTTCCCTTTTGTTATAGTCTTTGTTTTAAAGTCTATTTTGTCCTAAGTATTGCTACCCCAGCTTTCTTTTTGTTTCCATTTGCATGATAAATGTTTTTCCATCCCTTTGCTTTCAATCTACATGTGTCTTTAGTTCTGAAATGAGTCCCTTATAGGCAACATATAGATGCGTCTTGCTTTTCTATCTATTCAGTAACCCTAAGTCTTTTGATTAGAACTTTTAATTTATATTCAGAATAATTATTGATAGGTAAATACTTGTTTTATGGTTGTTTTTGTAGTTCTTCTCTGTTCCTTTCTTCTCTTGCTCTCTTCCCTTGTGGTTCAATGGCTTGCTTTAGTGATATGCTTGGATTCCTTTCTATTTTTTGCATATATGTTATAGGTGGGTTTTTTATTTGTGATTACCATTAGGTTTATATATAACATCATAGCATATAGCAGTCTATATTAAATTGATGGTCACTCTTACATTTAAACCTATTCTAAAGGCATTAAATTTTTATACCTCCCCCACCATGTTTTATCTAAATGATGTCATACTTTACATCCTTGTATTTTGTGATGTAAATGGTGCCCATCACCTCCTAAAGATCCCTGCACCTCCAGTGCACATTCTGACATTAGTAAATAAATCTTCCCTTAAACTTCAAGCATTTTTCAAACTGCTGCTTCTATGCTGTATCTTGGTGGGGTTGTTTGTTATGCTGTCTCTTTAAGAGTGGAGACTCAGTTTCCTATAGCCCTCCAGTACTCCCAGAACTGAGTCTGTCAAGTTTTAAAGTACCCAGAGTTAAGGCCCAGATTTTAAAGCTTGTGAAGTTAACCCCCACTGATTTTCAAAGCCAAATGTTATAAGGACCTGTCTTTCCAGTGCAGGTTCCCATGTCTGGGGTGCCCAGTGCAGTATCTATTCCTCTCCCTTCTCCATGTTTGTGGTATCCCTCCCATTTGTGGTTAATCTTGCCAGGAAATTGATTCCTGACTGGGTCTCTGAACCTCCAACCTTTTTTCCATGTTGCCTCAGAATTTATTCTATCAGTTTTCAGGTCATTTTCTAGGTTAGTTGCACTGATGTGGCTTTTATCTAGGTGTATCTCTGGGATGAGGTGAGTTTAGGATCCTCCTACTCCATCATCTTCTGAGGCTGTCATGTTAAATCCTCATGTTGGATTGACCCCTTTTTCACTATGTAATGCCTTTCTTTGCCTTTTATTACTGTCTTTGTTTAAAGTCTGTTTTGTCTGATGTAAGTATTGCTACATCAGTTTTCATTTCCAATTTCATAAAATATCTTTTTCCATATCTTCTTTTTCAGTCTTGTATATCCTTACATCTGAAGTGAGTGCCTTATAAGCAGCATACAAATGGGTCTTGTTTTTTTATCCATTCAACAACTCTATGTCTTTTGATTGGAGAATTTAGTCCATTTACATTTAAATGAATTATTAATAGGTATGTACTTATTTCCATTTTGTTAATTGCTTTCTGTTTGTTTTTGTAGTTCTCTCTTCCTTTCTTCTCTTGCTCTCTTCCCTTGTAGTTTGATGACTTTCATTACTGTTATGGTTAGATTTTTTTTCATTATCTTTTGTGTATATACTATAGGTTTTTGCATTGTGGTTACCATGAGGGTCACATAAAACAGCATATATATATATATCTATATATATATATCTATATATCTATATATATATATATACAGCATATATATATATATATATATATATATTACAGTCTATTTTAAGTTTATAACAATTTAAGTTTAACATATTCTAGAACTCTCTATTTCCCCCATCAATGTTTTGTTTGGCTATATCAATAGATATAGATAGGTATATAGATGCATAGATTTATCAAGAATAAATCAGAATATTATATATGTTATATATATACACATAAATGTTTTTTTTAATTTTCATTCTTTTAAGTGTAAATGTTTTGTATTTTTTGATGTCACATTTTACATATTTTTGTTTTGTGTATCTCTTACTAGCTATTAAAATTAACTTTCCTACTTTTGTCTTTTAGCCTTCCTACTAACTTTATGAGTAGTTAATCCACTACCCTTACTATATATTTACCTTTACCAGTGAGATTTTTACTTCCCCAACTTTCCTATTACTAATTAATCCTTAACAATCTGTTGATAGCCTTACGGGGTGCTTTTGTATGTAACAAATTGAGTTGTTTTTCTCTTGCTGCTTTTAAGAGTCTCTCTTTACCTTTAATTTTGACATTTTAAGTATAATGTGTCTCGGTGTATATCTGTCTGGGTCCATCTTATTTATTTATGTATTTAATGTTTCTTTTTGAGAGAGAGAGAGAGAGACAGAACAAGCAGGAGAGGGGCAGAGAGAGAGGGAGATACAGAAGGGAGACACAGACTCCGAAGCAGGCTCCAGGCTTCAAGGTATCAGCACAGAGCCCGACACAGGGCTTGAACTCATGAAACATGAGATCATGACCTGAGCCAAAGTTGGACACTTAACCAACTGAGCCAGCCAGGCACCCAGGGTCCATCTTATTTAGAACGCTCTGTGCTTCCTGGACCTGGATGTCTGTTTACTTCTCCAGATTAAGGAAGTTTTAGTCATTATTTCTTCAAATAAGTTTTCTAACCCTTTCTCTCTCTTCACCTTCTGGGACCCCTATAACATAAATGTTTTTCTGACTGGTGTTTTCCCATCAGTCTCTTAAGCTATCTTCACTTTTTTAAAATTCTTTTTTTCTTATTGATGCTCTGTTTGGGTGAGTTCCACTATCCTGTCTTCTAGATGGCTGATCTGTTCTTTTGCCTCATGTAGTTTGCTGTTGATCCACTCTAGTGTATTTTTCACTTCAGTGATTGTATTTGTCAGCTCTGTGACTTCTGTTTGGTACTTTCTTATATTTTCTCCTTGTTGAAGTTCTCACTGTGTTCATTCATTCTTCTGATTTCAGTGAGCATCTTTATGACCATTACTTTGAACTCTTTATAGGGTAGATTACTTATATCTATTCCTTTAAGGTGTTTTTCTGAAGTTTATTTTCTTCTTTCATTTGGAACATATTCCTCTGTAACCTCATCTCACCTGACTATATATGTTTCTATATATTAAGTATAACAGCTACCTCTCCCAGGCTTGAAGGAGTGGTCTTTCATAAGAGAGGAGTCTGATCATTCAACCTTGCCCTAGCCATTGATTGTCTCTCCAACCTTTGTGATTACCCAAGCAACCTGATTTATTCTTGATAAATCTCAGTTGTTGAGAGTATACCAAGATATGTCAGTGTTCCAAACAGTGGAATCTAATGTCAGCACCTAGTCTCAGGCTGCTTGGAAGACAGATCCTCAAGCAGCAGCTTTTAAGGTTTGCAAATACAATCCTGTGGGACCACAATTTTAAACATTTTTGGCCTCTAGCCTAGGAGATCTGGAGGTGTCCCCTAGCCAACAGTTGCAAAAATCTTGGTTCAGACAAGTGTATAAACTCCTTTCTAGTAGGTACCTGTAAGCTGTAATGAGGGCAAAGGAGAGTGCAAAGATGGTGTCTCCCTGTCTAAGTTCCCTGAGAGCCCCATCATAGCCTTGCAAATCTGAAGCCTATCTCTTAGACTGAAGCTCCAGGCCAAGTAAATAGTCTTCAGTGGAAGACTGGGGGGTGTGTTTCACTCCACTGTCTGTGCAGTGGCCTGGGAGTGATAGCCTGCTGAGAACTGTCTTTTTTGATGCTATAGTCCTGTGGGGCCCATGCCCAAGTCTTCCTGGCCACCAGGGTCAGGTGACCAGGGGCATCTCCTATGTGGACTGCATGTAACATCTGGCTTTAGCAAGGCAGTGGGAGAGTGCTGAGGCTGGGGCACACCCTCTGGCTTTAGCTAGGCAGTGAAAGAGCGCTGGGGTGGCAGGGCACATCTGTTGGCTTTAGCAAAGCAGTGGTAGAGTGCTTTCTGTGCATCTACTAGCACTTAATGACTTTGTGCTAGCAGCAGGAGTGTGTTGTGACTGCTTGTGACCACTTGCAATAGCAAGGGAGATGGTGAGAGCAAAAATGGCACCAGTTAGTGCCTCCATCATTGGAATCCCAACTTTCCCCTGCCACTCTGGCAGATGCTTTAGTTCCATATATATATATATATATATATATATATATATATATATATATATATGTATATATATGTATATATAGATATAGATATAGATATAGATATAGGTATAAATATTTTTAATTTAGAGACACTGCAAGCAGTGCAAGCAGGGGAGGCACAGAGAGACAGGAGGACAGAGGATATGAAACAGGCTCTGCACTGATAAGAGCAAGCCTGATTGGAGGCTTCAGCCAAAGTCAGACACTCAACTGACTGAGCCACCCAGGTGCCTCCTGGAAGATGCTTTAAGATTAACAAAAGAATCTCCTTCACATATAATCTACGTGTTTTTCAAACTGCTGCTTTTGTGCTGAGCCCTGGGGCAAGTGAGTCCACATGCAAGCCCTTTAAAAGGAGTAGGTCAGTGCCCAACAGCATTTTGGTTCCCTTGGACATTAGCCCCATTAGTTTTTAAACCTAGACATTTTAGGTGCTTGTCTCTCTAGTGCAGGTCCCAAGGGTTGGAGTGCCTGATGTGGGCACACACCCCTCACTCCTCAGAAAAATGTTCCAGACTTATGAGATCCTTCCCAATTGTGGAACACAGCACTACGGGTGGGGTTTTTGGCAAGACCACATCTCTGCCTCACCTACTGTTTCAGTGTAGCCCTCTTATCTTTTGTTGCAAAAGAGCTGTTTACCTAGTTTTCAGTTCTTTTTTGAGGCAATTGCCCCATATATAGTTATAGATTGTCATATCTATGGGAGGAGATGAGTTCAGTGCTGCCATCTCGTTGATAGTTTTCTGTTTAAAAAGTCATTAAATGGAAAACCACCAATGATTTTCAATGATAGTCACTGGAAACCAAGCTGCATTAAAGTTAGGGCTGAGCTATATCAAATTAGAGAATTTTATTTCTAGGTTTTCTACCTGCATCTATAACGGCAAAAAGTTAATGGGAATTATACAATTATGTTGAGTCCATAGAATCAATGTAAATGCACAGTCTGGGTAACTAAGCTAAAAACTCCTTGCTACATCATTTCCTCAATTATAGTACATACAATTTTTGTCCAGTTTTTTTCAAATAAATACATCTATTGTCCACCTTGCTTTTGTAGACACCATCTTTTGAAAAGGCCAATAATTTATGCAGGCTTCTGTAGTCATTTTATATCCTTCTGATAAATATATTCGAAATTATATTTTTCATATCTAATACTAGTATTGAGTTACAATTACTTTTTTAAAGATTTTAATTATAGATGGGCAGAGAAATTGTAATATCAAACTAATGTCATTTGCTCTGTAGAAGGATTAGCTTATTTTACAAAGTGTATGAAGTATCAGCAAAATAAAAATTAGTTTCATCTAAAGAGATGTAAACATGGCTAATAATTTATTTGTATTAAAATCACTGGATGGGGCGCCTGGTGGCTCAGTCGGTTAAGCGTCCCACTTCGGCTCAGGTCACGATCACACGGTTCACGGGTTCGGGCCCTGCGTCGGGCTCTGTGCTGACAGCTTGGAGCCTGGAGCCTGCTTCAGATTGTGTCTCCCTCTCTCTCTCTCTGCCCTTCCCCTGCTCATGCTCTGTCTCCCTCTCTCTCAAATATGGATAATAAAACCTTAAATTTTTTTTAAATAAATAAAATCACTGGGATTACCACTTTGAATTCAAGAATATAGGCATATATGTGCTATTGATACAAAGTTCCTTTATAGAATAAAATGGTGAAACTATTTATAATCTGAATTTATTCATTTCAAATTATAAATACATAAAATATGTAAATATATAAAATTATTCTAGGTAATCTAGTAATCCTATGTATTATCATACATATATCAAATTTAAATAGGATTTAATAAATAACATTTTTACTCCCAGTAAGATATAAAACAATATTTTTTTAGTTTTAATTAAGCCTTAACTGTAAGGAATGCAAAGAACAAAATAGGAAAATAAGGTTTAAAATTATATAAGGGTCTCCTACATACATTTCTAGTAACTAAAATAGTGATGAACTGATACAAATAATATTATATGAGTAATATAGAATATGAATTTGGGGAAAAAAGTCACAAGATCCACATTGAACTACACAAAATTATAATACCATAAAGTTTGCCCCACTGTAGAACAAGGTGATCTCTGAAATTACAAGGCGGTGAATTTAGAACCATAAAAAGGAAATATTACTTCACAACCTTTAGTTAACCTGTAGCTAGGAGGTCATAAAATCAAATTCTGTGGTTGGATTTAAAAGCTGGATAATTTTATAGCCACTCATAATATCAGGGTTCAAGCTCATTGCCTTCAGTGGCTGGACTAGAATTCTTTGATCATTCACATCAGTAGACTACTAGGCATGAACGTATGTGGTATGTTTTGTCTTAAAGTTTAAATATTGAAATAACTTCTTGGGAGTCAAATGACACTGTTTACCACACTAGTCTCCTTTCTAGGATGTGTTAGAATGGTGAAGAATGGAAGGCAGAGGAAGCTGTCTTCAGAAGTCAGAATTTATCATTCTATTATGACAGAGTCTTCCCATCAATTTACAGGCACACATACACAGTAAACCTATGTTTGATAAAACACTGGCATCAGATGGAGGCTAGTATCCATATTTCCAGTTTATTTCATCTTGACTGATCTGTTTCTAAACTGAAATTTCACTTTTCCAGAATGCCCACTCTTCTCTACATGGTACATTAACTAGTGAGGATACTTCCTATATCTATTATCTGCCTAAAGAATATAAATTACAATGTCTTATCTATGCAAACTTTTAAATTGCTTTTTAAAATGTACTGCTCTTTCATCTTTAAACATTTTTTAAGCTGTTATTTCTTGCCTCTGTGCCTTTGCTCACTCTGACTCTATCACTGAAATGCCATCATCTGCCTCTCCCACTTCAAGGATCCGTTTTAGTTTCAGTTTCTTCTGGCTCTAAAGAATCTTGATCTCCTCAGATTAAAGGGAGGAGATCTACCCTGTATGTCCAAAATATTGCATCTATATTTCTCATATTTATCCATTTCTACCTTATTCTAAATGTATGTGTAAATGAATATGGCTTACCTCTTGATTAGCTCTCTTGTAGAGTGTAAAAATCTTATAGACATAAAAGTCTTATAAGTCATCCCTTGTGAGTTTCTCATCACCTAGTCTAGAGTCTTCAATATTCCAATTGCTCTGTAAGTATCTGTGGCACAAAAGAATAATTAAATGAATGAGGTTTGATGTTTATCTGGGTGTGTGCTTCCTTGGACAATAATGTATGTGAAGATTACTTTGTGGCATACCTGTTATTGGTATCTTTATATAATTCTTACCTCTCTTCTTCCAGCTGGCAATTATTTTATATTTTGGTTACTTTTGAAAATTCTAATACTTTAAAATAACAAAAATAAAGTTGACCAGTACAAAAATTTAAAAAAAATCTAAAAATAAAAAATTCTTAAATCCAGTATTCATATGAAAAGAAATGCTGTAATAAAAATGTATAAATAAAAGAATGCTGAGACTGTCATTATTTTAAACACAGTCTTGTGGTTGTTTCTGTGTAGAATTAAATGAAGTACCAAAAATATCATTTTGTTAACCTACTTCTTCCATCTAGTGGCAAAAAGCAGTAAGAAAAAAATGTCCTAGAAAAACACCATGATGAAATGGTTCTAAATGCCATTGCAGGAACTACTGGTGGTGAAGAGTCCAACATCCAAGGTTTAACTTATAAGTATATTTAAAAAGTATATAAAGTATTACAAAAAATAATTCTAGCAAATTGACAGTGTTCAGCTAGGATAATTGAGTTATGCAATTATGTTGCATATGTGTATTTGTACATTTTAACAAAGACTTCTGGTACATATGTAAATGTATGTATCACCCTGTACTAAATCAGGATGAATTTGTTTGGGTATACAGTTGTATTTCTGGACCAAATTTTGGGTAATTATTTACAATTCTATTATTCCTTGACTGTCAGCACAGGGCTACTGTGTTGTTATAAGCTTCAAGAAATATAATTGAAAACCACTGTAATTGACCTATCCCATTGGAATTATTAGTCAAAATACTTCTGCAATAATAGGCAGTGAACTACTTCATGGCCTGAAGCATAAGGTCAAGTGCAGGGTGGGGGAAGTCACAAACTTTAAAGAAGGCACAACCATTTGGTCTGCATTGTTAGAGCTGCTTCAAAAACATTAATGAAAAATAACATGCAATGCATAGCATAATTGTACATTCTCTGCACTCTCAAAGGCCACGAGCTTATCCCTAATACATGAAGTTTGACTGCCCTTCTAACACTTTGTTTGCCTCACTGCAAATGTAATTAATATTTTAGGAGTTAAATGTTGGGTTATGCTAAAATGGAAAAAATGTTCTCCAAGAAAGCAAGCTTTTCTCCTTCCCCTATTTAAGTGAGGCAACTAACTGTATAATGGTAACATAAATTAAGAGTTTGTTCGGGTGTCTGGATGGCTCAGTTAGTGGAGTGTGAGACTCTTGATCTTGGAGTTGTGGGTTCAAGTCCCACAATGGATGTGGAGATTACTTAAAAATAAAATCTTTTTAAAGATAAAAATAAATAAATATAAATAATAAAAATAAAAAATAAATTAAGAGTCTTTCAAAGTTTAAAAATATATTAAGACTACATATTGGAAATGAAAGTATTAGGGAATATCATAATTATTTCAAAGTCAATATTTTAATTAAAAGGCTGTTTGTTTCCTAATTTTCAAGAACAAAGAAACCCTCCTTAACACCCTGAACCCCAAAAGCAAATTTGAGTATAGTAGGATTGGCTGTAATGAAATGAAGCATAAGATCAGAGAATGGAAAAAATTCATTCCACAGCACCCAATCAATTTTTCTGACCCTGTGTAATCTGAGCTGGAGTGAGGTGATTATATGGTAAAAAATTTTTGTACAAAAGTATCTAGAGAACAGAGACATATTTTCATATTTGGATAGAATACATTAATGCTAAAGGCCTATCCAATATTTGAAACCTTATTCTTTCTAATTAAGGAGGAAGAAAGGACTGTCATAATTTGCACACAAATCCATCTGAGTTATTATATCCAGTCACTCTTGTTTACTTTTCTGAAGCCAACTTGTAATTATTAGTTGATCACCTTTAATATTCAAAATATTTCTGAAGGACTCACAAGATTACAAAAACAAAAAAAGACCCACAAGGTAATTTTGAAATATTTTAGGCTTCTAAGTTAAATATTTTTCTTTGCATGCCACATAATTGCTTTTTCTTTCTGAGTCTACACATTGTTTTAAATAAAATCAGAAGTTACAGATGTGTCCCAGTTTTGACTCAGTCTACTGGACTTTAACACAGAATTTTTCACCAAACATCAAATCTCTCTGAATTACCCACAACAATCTGTATGTCCCATGAAACATCAGGTTTGATGCTGAACATTCTTTTAAATTTTTTTTTAACGTTTATTTATTTTTGAGATAGAGAGACAGCATGAACGAGGGAGGGCCAGAGAGAGAGGGAGACACAGAATCTGAAACAGGCTCCAGGCTCTGAGCTGTCAGCACAGAGCCCCACGCGGGGCTTGAACTCACAGACCGTGAAATCATGACCTGAGCCGAAGTCGGATGCTTAACCGACTGAGCCACCCAGGTGCCCCAAATGCTGAACATTCTTTAACAGTTCCAAATTGTTCTGCTAAATATGCACTATCACAATGAAACTTCATTTATCTGAAACTCTAATAATTTGGAATATTTACCAGTATAGCCAATATCTTATTTCTCTATAGAGTTTTACAGGGCGCCTGGGTGGCTAAGTCAGTTGGGTGTCCGACTTCGGCTCAGGTCATGATCTCACCATCCGTGAGTTCGAGCCCCACATTGGGCTCTCGGCTGACAGCTTGGAGCCTGGAACCTACTTCAGATTCTGTGTCTCCTTCTCTCTCTGCCCCTCCCCCCACTAGCACTCTGTCTCCCTCTCTCTCAAAAATAAAATAAAAACATAAAAAAAAATTTTTTTAAACAAGTTTTACTACACTGGGGCACCTGGGTGGCTCAGTCAGTTAAGCATCCAACTCTTGATTTCAGCTGAGGTCATGATCTCACAGTTTGTGAGACTGAGTCCCACACTGCGCTCTGTGCCGACAGTGTGGAGCCTGCTTGGGATTCTCTCTCTCTCCCTCTCTCTCTTTCTATACCTCCCTGCCCCTCAAAATAAATAAAAATTTTTTAAAAAAGAAATTTTACTACACTATTTTTATTTTAAACACATGGGTGAAAAATAAAAAAAAGTACTCAAGTAAAATTTTTCATAGGATAGAAAGAACTATGATCCTCCCTAACAAATAGTCACTTCCTTACAGGACTGAAAAATGAAAAAAAAAAAAAAAGAGTCAAATACTTCTTTGGTAAAGATCAGCAGGCAGGGCCTCCACAGCATATTGCAATAAGAGTTAAGATTAGGATTGTCCTCACTTTTGAAACAGGCAGAAGACATGAATAGACATGTTTCCAAAGAAGCCATCCAGATGGCTAACAAACACATGAAAAGATGCTCAACATCACTCATCATCAGAGAAATACAGATCAAAACCACAATGAGATATCATCTCACACCTGTCAGAATAGCTAAAATTAACAACTCAGGAAACAACAGCTATTGGCAAGAAGCAGAGAAAGGGGAACCCGCTTGCACTGTTGGTGCAAATGCAAACTAGTACAGCCACTCTGGAAAACAGTATGGCGGTTCCTCAAAAAATTAAAAATAGGGGCTCCTGGGTGGCTGAGTCACTTAAGTGAACAACTCTTGATTTTGGCTCAGGTCATGATCTCATGGTTCACGAGTTTGAGTCCCACATCAGGCTCTGTGGGGACTGTGTAAAACCTGCTTGGGATTCTCTCTCTCCCCTCTCTGCTCCTACCCCGCTTGTTCTCTCTCTCAAAATAAATAAATAAACCTTAAAAAAAAAAACCTAAAAATAGAACTGCCCTACAACCCACCAATTACACTACTAGGTATTTATCCAAAGGATACAAAAATGCTGATTCAAAGGGGCACATGCATCCCAATGTTTATAGGAGCACTACTGACAATTGCCAAATTATGGAAAGAGCACAAATTTCCATTGACTGATGAATGGAAAAAGAAGAGGTTGTGAATACACAACATTCCATTGTGTGTATATATATATACACAATATATATATTGGAATGTTACACGGCAATCATAAAGAATGAAATCTTGCTATTTGTGACAACATGGATGGAACTAGAGTGTATTGTGCTAAGCAAAATAAGTCACCAGAGACAGATATCATATGATTTCACTCATATGTAGAATTTAAGAAACAAAACAGATGAACATAGAGGAAGGGGAGAAAAAAATATGATAAAAACACAGAGGGAGGCAAACCATAAGAGACTCTTAAAAAACAGAGAACAAACTGAGAGTTACTGGAGGGGAGGTCGGTGGGGGGATGGGCTAATTGGGTGATGGGCATTAAGGAGGGCACTTCTTGGGATGACCAGGGGATGTTATATGTAATGAATCACTAAATTCTATTTCTGAAACCATTGCTACACTATATGTTAACTAACTTGAATTAAAAAAAAAAAGTATTGCCTTCACTTTTAAAAACTTTTTAAAACAGGGGCTCCTGGGTGGTTCTGTCAGTTAAGTGTCCGATTTAGGCTCAGGTCATGATCTCACAGTTTGTGGGGTAGACGAAAGGCTGGAAATGCAAGCTGGTATAGCCACTCTGGAAAACAGTATGGAGGGTCCTCAAAAAATTAAAAATAAAACTACCTTACAACCCAGCAATTGCACTACTGGGTATTTATCCAGGGGATACAGGTATGCTGTTTCAAAGGGACACATGCATCCCTATGTTTATAGCAGCACTATCAACAATAGACAAAGTATGGAAAGAGCCCAAATGTCCATTGATGGATGAATGGATAAAGAAGATGTGTGGCACAAAAACAGACACATAGACCAATGGAATAGAATAGAAACCCCAGAACTAGACCCACAAACGTATGGCCAACTCATCTTTGACAAAGCAGGAAAGAACATCCAATGGAAAAAAGACAGTCTCTGTAACAAATGGTGCTGGGAGAACTGGACAGCAACATGCAGAAGGTTGAAACTAGACCACTTTCTCACACCATTCACAAAAATAAACTCAAAATGGATAAAGGACCTGAATGTGAGACAGGAAACCATCAAAACCCTAGAGGAGAAAGCAGGAAAAGACCTCTCTGACCTCAGCCGTAGCAATCTCTTACTCGACACATCCCCAAAGGCAAGGGAATTAAAAGCAAAAGTGAATTACTGGGACCTTATGAAGATAAAAAGCTTCTGCACAGCAAAGGAAACAACCAACAAAACGAAAAGGCAACCAACGGAATGGGAAAAGATATTTGCAAATGACATATCGGACAAAGGGCTAGTATCCAAAATCTATAAAGAGCTCACCAAACTCCACACCCGAAAAGCAAATAACCCAGTGAAGAAATGGGCAGAAAACATGAATAGACACTTCTCTAAAGAAGACATCCGGATGGCCAACAGGCACATGAAAAGATGTTCAGAGTCGCTCCTTATCAGGGAAATACAAATCAAAACCACACTCAGATATCACCTCACGCCAGTCAGAGTGGCCAAAATGAACAAATCAGGAGACGATAGATGCTGGAGAGGATGTGGACAAACGGGAACCCTCTTGCACTGTTGGTGGGAATGCAAATTGGTGCAGCCGCTCTGGAAAGCAGTGTGGAGGTTCCTCAGAAAATTAAAAATAGACCTACCCTATGACCCAGCAATAGCACTGCTAGGAATTTATCCAAGGGACACAGGAGTACTGATGCATAGGGGCACTTGTACCCCAATGTTCATAGCAGCACTCTCAACAATAGCCAAACTATGGAAAGAGCCTAAATGTCCATCAACTGATGAATGGATAAAGAAATTGTGGTTTATATACACTATGGAATACTACGTGGCAATGAGAAAAAATGAAATATGGCCTTTTGTAGCAACGTGGATGGAACTGGAGAGTGTGATGCTAAGTGAAATAAGCCATACAGAGAAAGACAGATACCATATGGTTTCACTCTTATGTGGATCCTGAGAAACTTGACAGGAACCCATGGGGGAGAGGAAGGAAAAAAAAAAAAAAAAAAAAAAGAGGTTAGAGTGGGAGAGAGCCAAAGCATAAGAGACTGTTGAGAACTGAGAGCAAACTGAGGGTTGATGGGGGGTGGGAGGGAGGAGAGGGTGGGTGATGGGTATTGAGGAGGGCACCTTTTGGGATGAGCACTGGGTGTTGTATGGAAACCAATTTGACAATAAATTTCATATATAAATAAAAAAAAAAAAAAGAAGATGTGGTATATATATACACAATGGAGTATTACTCAGCAATCAAAAAGAATGAAGTCTTGCCATTTGCAACTACGTGGATGGAACTAGAGGGTATTATGCTAAGCGAAATTAGTCAATCAGAGAGAGAAAGACAAATGTCATATGACTTCACTCATGTGAGAACCTTAAGATACAAAACAGATGAACATAAGGGAAGGGAAGCAAAAATAATATAAAAACAAGGAGGGGGACAAAACATAAAAGACTCTTAAATATGGAGAACAAACAGAGGTTTATTGGAGGGGTTGTGGGAGGGGGGATGAGCTAAAATGAATAAGAGGCATTAAGGAATCTATTCGTGAAATCATTGTTGCACTATATGCTAACTAACTTGGATGTAAATTTAAAAAATTAATTCAACTACAAAAAATAGTAACCAATGTAAACAGAAGAACATAGGACCCTTCCATAAATATTCTGCAGTAAGCAAAACTCTAGGAAGGGTGAAAAGAACTTTGACTATAATTAGTACTGAGTTTCCTGCCAGGAGGCAGGTGTGGTCTCTGAATAGATTTTTAAATAGGTAAATTTTAAAAATTATAATATTTTGGGGCGCCTGGGTGGCGCAGTCGGTTAAGCGTCCGACTTCAGCCAGGTCACGATCTCGCGGTCCGTGAGTTCGAGCCCCACGTCAGGCTCTGGGCTGATGGCTCAGAGCCTGGAGCCTGTTTCCGATTCTGTGTCTCCCTCTCTCTCTGCCCCTCCCCCGTTCATGCTCTGTCTCTCTCTATCCCAAAAATAAATAAACGTTGAAAAAAAAATTAAAAAAAAAATTATAATATTTCTATTTATTTTTTTTAACGTTTATTTATTTTTTTGGGACAGAGAGAGACAGAGCATGAACGGGGGAGGGGCAGAGAGAGAGGGAGACACAGAATCGGAAACAGGCTCCAGGCTCTGAGCCATCAGCCCAGAGCCCGACGCGGGGCTCGAACTCACGGACCGCGAGATCGTGACCTGGCTGAAGTCGGACGCTTAACCGACTGCGCCACCCAGGCGCCCCAAAAAATTATAATATTTCTTTACCCATGTTATACAAGCAAAATTCTTATCTGCTACATATTCAATTATTCAACAAATATGAGTCCAGTTCCTAATGTGTGTCAAGAATGGTTCTGGGGAATACCTTACCTGGAGCTTATAGTCTAGTCAATAAGTAAATAAATATTTAATATGCCAGGTGGTGATAAGTGCTATGATAAAATAAGTAAATAATACATACAATAAAAAATACATAAAAATACATACAATAAGTAAATAAATATTTAATATGCCAGGTGGTGATAAGTGCTATTAATCAAAATAAATCAGAGTAGGTAAAACAAAGAATGAACAGCAAGGAACATCCTATTTATATGACATAATTGGAAAGCCTATGTGATAAATAACATCTAAGTAGAGATTTAAATTCAACTGAGAAAATTAGTCCCAATGGTATCTAGGGAATATGTGTTCTAGACAGAGTTAACAAGAGGAAAGACCTTGCAGCAGGACTCTCCTAGGTATATTTGGGGAGCAGTGGAGTTGATGAAGTTGAAATGGAGATATGTATAAGAGGAAAACTAGTTATACATGAGGTCTGGGTGATAAATGATTGAGGCCAATGATGAGATGACAAGTCACTGGCATTGCTGAGCAGAGGTGTGACATGATCTAACATTTTAAAACATAGCTCTGAACTTCAGCTTGTACCTATGAAAAGATAATTGCTATGGGACTCTTATATGGGGCTTGCTATGGGACTTGCCATAAACTGGATAAAATACATGAATGAAAAACAGGATAAATATATGAAGCCCCTGTTTATATATTAGATAACATGCAGTACAAGAAAAGGGAAACAAAGTTAACGCATAACTACTCTTGCTTTTGGCCTGGAAGTAACTTCCAGAACGCAGCAGAGAGAGAGCTTTAAAAAGTCTCAAAAGGATCAATATGGTAGAGTAATGGGATATCACTTCTGATGGTAGGTTACAAAAGACTACAGCTTTTGTATTAGGTTCACACACTTGCCCTCTTACTCTCTTAGACTACTTGTTCTGGGGGGAGTCAGCAGCCATATCTGGAGGCAGCCCTGTGGAGAAACCCAGATGGTATAGAATTGAGTGTGAACAGCAAGTTGAGTGAGCTGGGAGGCAGATCCTTCTCCAGTTAAGCCTTCTGATAAGACTGCAGACTCAGTCATTAGCTTGGCCATAATCTCATGAGAGATTTTGAGTAAGAACCACACAGTTTTAAGCCATTTCCCAAATTCCTAACCCATAGGAATTATGAGATAATAAATATTGTTTTAAGACACTAATTTAGGGAGTCATTTTATATGCATCAATAGGTACTTACTACAATACCTGAAATGAAAACTTCACCTGATAGGACTGACAGCAGATTCAGCACTGTAAATGACAGATTCAGTGAATGTGAAAACAAAATAGTAACTCTCCAAAATAAAAGCATAGAGCAAAAAGACTGGGGAAAAAATGAATAGAATCTCAATGACCGATGTGACCAAATAAAGCAGTCTTGATTGAGCAGAGGAAGGCACAGGAAAGTATTTAAAAATTAATGGTGAGGAACGTGAGTGGCTTAGTCAGTTAATTTCGGTTCAGATCATGGTCTTGCAGTTCATGGGATTGAGCCCCATGTTGGACTCTGTGCTGACAATATGGAGCCTGCTTAGGATTCCCTCTCTCCCTCTCTCTCTGCCCCTTTTCCACTCATGCACTCAATATCCCTCTCTCTCTCTCTCTCAAAATAAATAAACTTAAAAAAATTAATGACTAAAAGCTTTCCAAATTTTATTAAAACTACAATCCAGAGATCCAAGAAAATCAACAAAACCCCCGTTAAGATAAATACCAAGAAATCCATACCACAGCAAGTCATAAACAAATTCCCAAAACCCAGTGATAGAAGGAAAATCACAAAATTGAGTGATTGAATTAAAAAAGACACATTACAAACAAAAGAAAAAAAAAGATAGCATACTTCATCAGAAACTACACAAATAAGAAGGCAATGGAATTACATCTTTATCATACTGAAAGAAAATGCCAACCTAGAATTCCATGCTCAGTGAAATTATCTTTCAAAAATTAAAATAAAGACTTTTCAGACAATAAAATTCTGAGAGAATTCTTTGAAGCAGACTTATCTATACCCTAGTAAATATTAAAGGAAGTTCTTTAGACAGAAGAAAATGATGCCAGATGAAAAAGAAACTTGGATTTCAAAGGAATGAAGAGTGCTGGAAATAGTAAATATATAGGTAGACATACAAAAAAAACTTTTCTCAATTCTAAATTTTTTTAATTTTAAAAAATTTTTAAATGTAATTGTCTAATTCAAGCAAAAATAAAAGTACTGTGTTATGGATAGAAGAGTAAAGAATGTACTAGCAGTGGACTGTATTATGAATTCAAGGAGTAGACATTACAACACATTTGAGAAAATTAAAAGGCAAGCCAAGCCATAGACTAGGAGAAAATATTTGCAATACATAAATTTGTCTAGGGACTGATATTCAGAATATATTTTTCAAATAGCCCAATTATAATAAAGACAGAAATGGGCAAAATATTTGGACAGACACTTCACAAAAGAAAATATATGAATGACAAATAGGCACATGAAAAGATAATGAAAATCATTGGCCAGTCAAGAACTACAAATTAAAACCACATTGAGAAACTAGCACACCCACACTTGAAAGTCTAAAATTTAAAGACTGACAATATCAAGGTTAGTGGGAATGTGGAACAATAAGAACCCTCATGCATGTTGGTACTATAAAATGGTAAAACTACTTTGCAAATAATGTATCATCTCCTTAGAAGCTAAATATACTGTTACCACATAATCCAGTTCTCTCATTTACTGAAGAGAAATAAAAAATTATGTTCGCAAAAATATTTGTCTACAAATGTTTATAGCAGTATTATACAAAATAGCCAGAAACTGGAAACAACCAGAATGTCCATCAACAGGTGAATCAATCAATAAATTGTAATACATCCACAAAATGGCATAGTAATGAGCAACAAAAAGGAATAAACTACTGATACATGCAACAACATGGATAAATTTCAAAAACATCATGTCAGTGATATCTCAGACACAAATAACTGATCATAGTGTATGATCATAGTGTATGATAATAATTATATAAAATTTTTAGAAAAAGAAAAACTGGGAACAAAAAATAGATTAGCTATTGCCTGGGTTTGAGGATGGGAGTAGAGACTGGCAAGAGAGGAACAGGGGATATTTTCAAGCAATAGAATTGTACATTTAAATGAGTACATTTGTATTATGTAAATTTCGCCCTGATAATATTGCTTTTAAGAAGGAAATTCTGGCTTCTGTGTAGAGTATAGACTTGGATGGGGGCAGGGAGCAGGGCAAAGGGAGAAGCATGGAGATCCATTCAAACACTACTGCAATAACCCAGGGTTGCAACAATCCAGGGAAGGTGATATTGGGTTGGGCCAGAGTGGTAGTAATGAAGGTGTTAAGAAATTGTGAGATTCCAGATATATTTCAAAAGCAGAGACTGGAAAAAATGGACTAGATGTGGGTCAAGTGAGAAAGAAATTTTTGTCCTGAACTACAAGAAGACTTGCCATTTAAGATGATATAAACTTGGGGAATATCAAGTACAGTGGCTGAAAAGAGTTCAGTTTGGGATATGCAAATATCCCAATATGAGTATAAAATGCTCATCAGACATCTTAGTGGCAATGTCAAGATGTGTATGTTCAGGCACACATTAAGTGGATAAAGACATACATTTGGGAATCATTAGCACATACGGTAAAACCTTGGATTGCGAGTAACTTGTTCTGCAAATATTCCATAAGGCAACCATTTTTAATAAATTTTAACTTGATAAACAAGTGATGTCTTGCAATACTAGTAATATGCGATGCCGAATGTCACATGATCACAACTGAGCCAATGGTTCCTCTCTCTCTCTCTCTCTCTCTCTCTCTATCTCTATCTCTTGCTGTAGGATTGTGGGTAATCATCTTTCATGCTTGGATGTTTGGTCTTAGGCTGCAGTGTTTGGCAGAAATCGATGATTTTTCAGAATATTGGAAGTTGCGCACAACTGACACTAGTGTATTTTTTGTGACTTCAAAGTACCTATAGATAGTCCTTTGTTTTTCCATACAAGAGTAAGCTTAGGAATGCTTTGCTTCATTCTAGGTCATTGGAAAGACTCCTTGTTAAAGTTGCAGGAAAAGAAAAAGATTCCATTGAGCCAACAGATATCAGTAATTCCATTAGTGATAGTGAAATCATCCTACACAATAACCCTCTTCTCACTCGTCTCCCTCACAACAGCGACGAAGGTTTGCAAAGGTAAGTGCAGGTTAATTTGTTTATTTTTCTTCATATTTTGTATTTTCTTTATTGTTTTTGTGTTCTATTACAATATTGTAACCATTTTTATATGAATATTTTTGGGTTGTGGAATGAATCATCTGAGTTTCCATTGTTTCTTACGGGGAAATTCACTTTGATATACAAGTGCTTTGGATTACAAGCATGTTTCTGGAACAAATTATGTTCACAAACCAAAGTTTTACTGTATATTGTATTTTAAATCACAATATTGACTGAGGTGACCAAGAAAGGGAATATACAGATAGAAGAGTTCTATAGATCGAGTCTTGGCAAATTCCATTTTTAAAGTCTGCAAAGAGAGGGAACTAACCAAGAAGAATTAGAAGGTGAACTGAGAAAATGATATTCCTAAGACAAATGGGGGAGATCTAGAATGAGCAAGACGATGTCTAACAAACTTATAATAAGGTAAATGCAAATTAACATACCATTCTCAACTATCAGGACAGCAAAATCTTGAATGTGTGATAACGTACTCCATTGGAGATGGTGTGGGATAACAGAAACTATTATACTTTGATGGTGGAAATGCGAATTCCCTATACAGCATAATTTTGTACTTTATAGTAAAACTGTACATGCATTTGCCCTTTGACTCAAGAAATACCTTGCCTAGGAATATCAAAGATATTTGGGCAAAAATACACAAGTCTTTGTAGAACAGCAATCTATTACTTCTTTTATATGGGAATATCCTAGGTAAAAATAAAATGATCCAATCAAATCTTGTAAGCTAGATCATGATAAATCTGGCACAATAACAATATGTGCTAGCAGAAGATTCCTTATCTATTGAATGCTTTTAGCATGATGTATTTGGTTGGTTTAAGATTGCTTATGGTAAACAAACAAACAAACCTAGATTTGGACTTATGCAGTATGGATCCTTGGAAAATATCATATAAGAAGTGTAATAATTTGAATATAAATGGAGATGGCTATTGACTAAAATATAGCCCCCTTTGGTGTTCAGTCCTGTAGCTGAAAACATGAAGCATGTTGCCTCTGCCCTTTTTATAGGGGATATTGACTGAGTCTACCCTTCACCCAATTTTCATGGCCATGCTAAACACCTCTGGAATTGGCTGAATCCTCCTCGTAGTAAACATTAAGCAATACAAAATTCTAGGAGGACAACAATGGATGATTGTTCTAATTAAGGAAATGGTTGAGGTGTGAGTTTTGATTCCCATTATTTCCCTTTATTAGCAGTCCTAGCTAACATATAAAACAGTTCCATTGCTTCTCGGTCTTTTGGCTAAGACCAAGTGTAAAACAGAAAATTTCAAGGGGTGCCTGAGTGGCTCAGTTAGTAGAGCATGAGACTCTTGATCTCAGGGTCATGAGTTCAAGCCCCAGTTGAGCCTAGAGCTTACTTAAAAAACAAAACCAAAAAACAAAACAAAACAACCCAAAACAAAACAAAAACCCAGAAGGTTTCACAAAGTTCCTAAAGGTAAACAATAGACTGTCAAAGATCAAACAAAGTAGTTTCTTAGATTATTTCAGTTACACCTAATATGGTAAAGATTATATAAGAAGTACAACAGGCCAAGGGGACCCAGTTTGCCAATATGCATTTAGTTAATAATGCCTTCTTTTCAATCCTGAGTTCAGAATCCTGCCAGACACAGTTTGCCTTTCATGTAAATGTGTAATGGAAATCAATGTAAATTTACTGTATTGCCACAGCAATATGTAACACTCCTGGCATATTACCACAGTCTACTGACTCAGTACTTGGACATAACCATTAACAGCAAATTTTTAAGTGCACTACATTGACTCCTCAAATAAAGAAGTTCAAAAGGAGTGAAAAACCATGGTCACCTTTATGACAGAAGATGGCTGATAAATCCAGCTAAAATTCAAGTCCCGTCCAATCTGAGAGATTCCTGGAGCAACCAGAGATATTTCTCAAACTGTATGAAGTAAGTTATTGCCTTTTAACAGACCCTTCCAACAAGCAAGAAACTCACAGCTTGTAGGACTATTTGAGTTTTGGCAAAATCACGTTGCTCCTACAAAAATAGTGTTAGCCCTTATCACAAAGTCATCAAAAATAAGTCTTATTTCAAGTGGGGTCCTAAGAAGAAACAAGCATTAAAAGATTCACAGAGGATGATGGCACAGGGAACCACACTAAGACCTTATGATCCAACTGATTATGTAAGAATATCCATCTCCTAGCATACTTACAGCTGTGAAGCCTTTGGAAGAAGTCGAATAGTGCTAGTCAGCAGACTTCTTGAATTTGGATTTGAAAACTAGCTGAGGTAGTTGACCATTAAAGTCCATTTGAAAGACAGTTGCTAGCTTGTTACTGGGTATTGGTCAAAACTGCCCCCACATCAGAAGGGCATTAGATAATTCTGAGGTTAAATATCAGTCATGTCTTGGATTATGTCAGAAAGACCTCAAATAGAGAAAGGGCAGCATAGCAAAGCTCAGTGACCCAGAACAAATGCTATATGGTAGAATACCCTGAGGTGGGAAGTTGAGGGGGAGTACACTGAATACATGAGCACGCTTCTCACAGATCCAATTAGAGAGCTCTCCAAGAATCCCGCTTGCTCACATTACTCTGACAATGTAGCTAACTGGTTCACTTATAGGAGTTCCTGGCTTGAGAGCCGTGTTACTGTTTGGAAATTGGCAGCTATGTGCCATACTGATAGAAAAAAAAAAAAACAACTTGATGAGAGAAGGAACAGGCAAGTTGGCAAATTTGGCAGAGTTGAGAACTGCTAATTTAGCAGTGTGAGAAGAATTAGTCTCCTGATCTCAGAGGACCATTTGGATATTTACAGACTTTGGGTTGTAGTCAACAGCAAATGGGTCCTAGATCACCAGACAGTTGAGTACACTTATGTGGCACTCAATTAAGTAAATCTCTGTGGGAATTAAGAATTAGAAGGGGTCATGTGTATGTTAACAAAAAAACAAACAAAACAAAAAAATCCAGTTTCCAGTTTAGAAAGGAGATTGGAACACTAAGGTAGATGCCTTAATCAGATTCCTGAGCTAACTATCTGGTAGGTATGCATGTTCAGATAACCATAGCAATCTGCCTCTTCCCTAGCAGGGGTAAATGTTACATGACACTTGTAAAAACCTGGACTATAACATCTGGAATAAACCAAATGGGATCCAGAATTTATTGAACAATGGACTCTAGTCACCAACCTTATAATGGGGAATGTGGTATATGAGAAGTCATTTCTTTGGGAAGAAATTGAATAATCCCATAATATTAACTGATGTGTGGTGTGTCAAACATTATTTTAACCACTCTTCTATAGCTGTATGGTGTAACAAATGATTTGTAAGTTTATTTACACAATTAAATAAAAAGCAAAAAAGCAAGATATATGTAAACAATGATTCTCCAGGATGAGAAAATATTTTTGGGAAGCTGTATTAAATATCCCAACAGATGGAATATTTACAGAAAATGATTAGAGAAGGCAGTGGATTTGGCCTTAGAAGAAACATAGACTTAAGTTAAATGCTTCCATCAACACACTATAAAAAGGTTCAAATAACTGTGGATAAAAGGAGGAAAAAATGTAACTGACTTGGTAAAAGAAATTTAAAAGGCTTATGAAGCTGAATGGTCACCATTAAGGTAGTTTGTAGAGCGAATTCTCTACACAGCAGCTGCTGGCCTGTGATATGTTTCTCTCTGATTACCAAAGTAACATTCTCTGGGAAAGAAAAAAAGATAGGTGTCCCTGTCTAACCTCCTTGTAAACATGCTGATAACTGACTCCTTAAGCTAAATATATTTGCTAGGAGGAATGTTCTTAACTGTGGAATTCTCTTAGCAAGACTGTTTCTAGAAACTATGGATTTATAAGCATGGCTCCTGGAAAAATGTCACATAAACCCTTTACCAATCTAAATATAAAAGAGACGTTCCATAACTTAAAAAAACTGCCCTCTTTTATGTGAGGTCACTCATTAACCTCATTTAAATTCTTCATCTATTACTGACCAGAGAAGGTGTCCAATACAGAAAGGAAGGGCCAAGGTAGCCACAGAGGGTGAACTGGACTTCTCTCTGACTTTCCCAAGACTTTCTATTATTTATAACCTCAAACATATTAGTAAACCTGGGTAAGACTCCTTATTCACGTAAGTCTAATTTGACAGCACAATTTTTTCTGTTAGCTCCAGTATGCTAACATTTACCACTAAGTTGGAAGAAGAGAATGTAGCTATTTATATATATTGCTTATATTCAAAGATGGAAGTTTAAAGTATAAATTTTGTTAATGGTTATCTATAAAGAGAGAAAGGTAACAGGTTAGAGGGAACTAGAATAGAGGCCAGAGTTTTCTGAGTATATCTTGATTTGTAGAATTGAATTTGGAAACTCACAAATATTTTAAATTATTTAAATTTCCCAAAAGTGAAAGGGGAATGAAACCAATGAACCTAACTATGTATTGAGTTTGGTGTCATAACACAATGACAGAAACTGCTTTCAACTGACTTTAAACACAGTAATTTGCTATCTAACCTTGCTGGGATATACCCTAAGGTCAAAAACGCTAGAAAAAAACAAAAATAATATACCCTTTAAGCTTTTTCCAGTATCATATTGCTGTTAACAGTGTTATTTTATTCAGAATCTGTGGTGTGTATTGTGGGAAAAAGCAAATGAGAAATTATGTTGAAATCACTGAAAATCTATTTGGGTGATGTTAGAAGGGAAACAAATGTAAGATGCATGAGATGAAGTAGGAAGTATCAATATGAAATCATAATGTATTTACTCTAGATCGGATTCTGTGTCTCCCTCTCTCTGCCCCTCCCTTGTTCGCACTGTCTCTCTCTCAAAAATAAAATAGGGGCGCCTGGGTGGCTCAGTCAGTTAGGCGTCCAACTTCAGCTCAGGTCATGATCTCACAATTTGTGAGTTCGAGCCCCGCGTCGGGCCCTGTGCTGACAGCTCAGAGCCTGGAGCCTGCTTTGGATTCTGTGTCTCCCTCTATCTCTGCCCTCCCCCTCCCGTTCGACTCTGTTTCTCTCTCAAAAATAAAATAAAAACATTAAAAAAAATGTTACAGGCCTAGAAAAATATACCCAACCATTAGCAATGGGCACTCCTAATGTACAAATAGTGGTCTCTAATATCATTTGCCACTAAGAGAAACCAAGAATTACTGGAAGAATGGCTAGCTCTATGTCTATAGCAGGCGATGTGCAAGATGAGCTTTGAATATCTTGCCATACCAGAAAGCAAATAAGTTATTAAAGACTACTAAGGTCATGTCAAAAGACTTAGAAGTCAACTTAAAGATATTCCCATTGGCCAAAGATTGAAAACACAGAACATATATAAGATATCTGCAGTGGATTGATATACATAAACTATTTTCAAGATGGTTGTAGCTCTCTCTACTTACCTATGTACTTATTTATTTACTTACTTACCCATTCATTCATTCATTCATTACAAGTAAGCTCTGCACCAAACATGGGCTTGAACTAATGATACTGAGATCAAAAGTCACACATTCTACCAACTGAGCCAGCCAGCTGCCCCACATATAAACTACTTTTTAAATATTTATTTATTTTGAGAGAGAGAGAGAGAGAGAGAGAGAGAGCAGGGGAGGGGCCTAGAGAGAGGGAGAGAGAAAATCCCAAGCCGTCTCTGTGTCATCAGCATGGAGCCTGATGCAGAGCTGGATTTGATGACCATGAGATCATGACCTGAGCTGATATCAAGAGTCAATGCTTAACCAACTAAGCCACCCAGGCAGGTGCCCCCATAAACTATTTTTATTTTTATTTATTTCAATTTTTAATTTTTTTAATTTTTTAAAAGTTTTTATTTATTTTTGAGACATAGAGAGACAGAGCATGAGCAGGGGAGGGGCAGAGAGAGAGGGAGACACAGAATCCGAAGCAGGCTCCATGCTCTGAGATGTCAGCACAGAGCCTGACACAGGGCTCAAACTCACAGTGTGAGATCATGACCTGAGCTGAAGTCAGATGCTTACCCAACTGGGCCACCCAGGTGCCCCCCCCCTTAAACTATTTTTAAATCCATGAGTTCAGAGAGGTTTTTTTAAATTCTGGTAGAATTAACATACCATGTTATATTAGTTTCAGGTGTACAACATAGTGCTTCAATAATTCTACAAGCTATTTAGTGCTCATCATAAGTGTACTTTTAATCCCTTTCACCTATTTCACCCATCTCTTCCCCCACCCCCACCTTATAGTAATCATGTTTGTTCTCTATAGTTAAGAGTCTGTTTCCTGGTTTGTCTTTTTTTCATTGTTCATCTGTTTTGTTTCTTAAATCCTTATATGAATGAAATCATATGTTATTTGTCCTTCTCTGACTGACTTATTTCACTCAGGTTTATATCCTCTAGATTATTTCATGCTGTGGAAAATGGCAAGATTTCACTCTTTTTTGTGGATGAGTAATATTCTGTGTCATATATATATATATATATATATATATATGCAGTAGTGGATAAAATATATATAAATATCCAGTAGTGGAATTACTGGATCATAATGATAATTCTATTTTTAATTTTTTGAGTAAACTCATCCTGTTTTCCATAGTGGTGTACCAGTTTCCATTCCCCGCAACAGTGCCTTCATATCCTTTTCCTTCATATCCTCACCAATACTTGTTTCTTATGTTTTTCATTTTAGCCATTCTGACAGGTATGAGGTGATATCTCATTGTTTTGATTTGCATTTCCCCAATGATAAGTGCTTCTGAACATCTTTTCAGGTATCTGTTGGCCATGTCTTCTTTGGAGAAATGTCTGTTCATGTCATCTGTCTATTTTTAATTGGATTATTTGGGTTTGTTGGTGTTGAGTTGTGTAAGTTCTTTATATATCTATATATATAACCATCAGATATGTCATTGGCTAATATCTTCTCCCATACCATGGGTTGTCTTTATTTTTGTTGTTCCCTTTACTATACAGGTTTTTATTTTGATGTAGTCCCAATTGTCTATTTTGCCTTTGTTTCCCTTGCCTTAGTAGCCATATCTAGAAAAATGTTGTTACAGCAAATGTCAGAGAAATCATTGCCTATGCTCTCTTCTGAGATTTTTATGGTTTCAGGTCTCATGTTTAGGTCTTTGATCCATTTTAAATTTATTTTTGTGTATAGATTAAGAAGGCGGATCCAGTTTCATTCTTTTTGCAAGTAGCTGTTCACTTTTCCCAACACTATTTGTTGAAGAGACTTTTTCCCATTGCATATTCTTGCCTCCTTTGTTGTAGATTAATTGACCTTATAAATGTGGATTTATTTCTGGGATCTCTATTCTGCTTTATTGATCTCTGTGTCTGTTTTTATGCCAGTCCCATACTATTTTGATCATGATAGCTTTGTAGTATAGTTTGAAATCTGGGATTGTGATGCCACCAGCTTTGTTCTTCTTTCTCAAGATTGCTTTGGCTATTCTTTTGTGGTTATACTCAAATTTAAGGATTGTTTGTTTGAGTACTGTGAAAAATGTTGTTGATATTTTGATAAGAATTACATTAAATATATAGATTGCTTTGGGTATTATGAATATTTTAACATTATTTGTTCTCCTAATCTATGAGCATGGAATATCTTTCCATTTGTTTGTGTCATCTTCAATTTATTTCATCAGTGTTTTATAAGTTACAGAGTACAAGACTTTCACCCCTTTGGTTAAGTTTATTCCTAGGTATGTTATTATTTTTGGTGTAACTGTAAATGGGATTGTTTTTTGAATTTCCATTTCTGCTGATTCATTATTGGTGCATAGAAATGCAACAGATTTGAAATTCATTTATTAGTTCTAATAGTTTTTTGATGGAGTCTTTCAGGTTTTTTATATATATATAGTATCAATCATGTCATATGCAAATAGTAAGTTTTATGTCTTCCTTACTGATTTGGATACTTTTTATTTCTTTTTGTTATCTGATTGCTGTGACTAGGACTTCCAAGACCATGTTGAATAAAACTGGTGAAAGTGGACATCCTTCTCTTGTTCCTGACCTTAGGGGAAAGGCTTTCAGTGTTTCCCCATTGAGGACGACGTTAGCTGTGAGTTTTTCATATATGGGCTTTATTATGTTGAGGTATGTTCCCTCTAAACTTACTTTGTTGACACTTTTTATCATAAATGGATATTGTACTTTATCAAGTGTTTTTTTTTTTTTTAAGTCCAGTCAAGGTTAATGTCAATGCTCTGAACTTTTTCAGTAATTTTTTAAATGTCTTTTTTTTTTTTGAAAGAGAGAGCAAAAGTCCAAGCCTAGGGAGGGACAGAGAGGGGGTGAACAGAGGATCTGAAGCAGGCTCTGTGTTGACAGCAGAGAGCCCAATGCAGAGCTTGAACCCATGAACCGTGAGATCATGACGTGAGCCACAATCAAGAGTTAGATGCTTAACTGACTGAGACACCCAGCCACACCTCAAATGCTTTTTCTACATCTATTAAAATATTTTTATGGTTTTTATTCTTTCTCTTGTTGATGTGATGTATCACATTGATTGTTTTGTGAATAACAAATCACTTTTACATCCCAGGAATATGTCCCATTTGATCATGATGTATGTTTTTTTCATGTACTGTTGAATTTTGTTTGCTAATATTTGGTTGAGGATTTTTACATCTATGTTCATCAGAGATAGTGGCGATAATTTTCTCTCTGTATTTTTTTTTTGTAATGTCTTTGTCTTCTTTCGATATCAAGTTAATGTGGCCATATAAAATGAATTTGGAAGCTATCCTTCCTCTTCCAAAAATGTTTGGAATAGTTTGAGAAGTATTAACTTTTCTGTAAATGTTCAGTAGAATTTTCCTATAAGCCATCTGGTCCTGGATTTTTGTTTGTTATGAATTTTATGATTACTGCTTCAATTTCATTGCTGATAATCAATCTGTTCAAACTTTCTAGTTCTTCCTGATTCAGTTTTTGGAGGTTATATATTTCTAGGAATTTATCCATTTCTTCTAGGGTTGTCCAATTTGTTGGCATATAATATTTCATAATATTCTCAATCTATGTTTCTGTGGTATTGATTGCTATTTCTCTTTTTCATTTCTGATTTTGTTTTTTTAAATTTTTAAATTTTTTTTTTAATTTTTTTTCAACGTTTTTATTTTATTTTTGGGACAGAGAGAGACAGAGCATGAACAGGGGAGGGGCAGAGAGAGAGGGAGACACAGAATCGGAAACAGGCTCCAGGCTCTGAGCCATCAGCACAGAGCCTGATGCAGGGCTCAAACTCACAAACTGTGAAATCATGACCTGAGCTGAAGTCGGACACTTAACCGACTGAGCCACCCAGGTGCCCCTGATTTTGTTTTATTTATTTGAATCCCCTCTCTCTCTCTCTTTTTCTAAATTAGTCTGGCTAAAGGTTTATCAATTTGTTGATCTTTTCAAAGAACCAGCTTCTGTTTTCACTGATCTGTTCTATTTTTTTTATTTTTAGTTTCTATTTCACTTATTTCTTTAAAAAAATTTTTTAACGTTAATTTTTTTTATTATTGAGAGACAGAGAGAGACAAGCATAAGCAGTGGAGGGGCAGAGAGAGGGGGAGACACAGAATCTGAATCGGGCTCCAGGCTCTGAGCTGTCAGCACAAAGTCCAAAGTGGGGCTTGAACTCACAAACCACAAGATCATGACCTGAGCTGAAGTCAGAAACTTAACCAACTGAGTCACCCAGGCACCCCTATTTCATTTATTTCTGCTCTAATCTTTATTATTTCCTTCTTTAAACTGGTTTCAGGCTTTGTTTGTTCTTTTTCTAGCTCTCTAGGTGTAAGCTTATAGGTTTGAGATATGTCTTGCTTCTTGAAATAGCCCTGCATTATTAAAACTTCCCTCTTAGAAAAGTTTTCACTGCATCCCAAATATTTTGGACCATTGTATTTTCTTTTCCATTTGTCTCTATGTATTTTTTTAATTTCCTCTTTGATATCTTAGTTGACCCATTCATTATTTAGTAGTATGTATTAACCTCCATGTATTTGTGTTCTTCCCAGAATTTTTCGTTTGGTTGATTTCCAGTTTCATAGCATTGTGGTTGGAAAAATGCATGGTACGCTTTTGATCTTTTTGAATTTGTTGAAACTTGTTTTGTGGCCTAATATATGATCTCTTCTGCAGAATGTTCCATGTACACTTGAAGAGAATGTGTATTCTGTGTTAGGATTGGATGTTCTGACTATATCTATTAGGTCCATCTGGTCCAATGTGTCATTCAAAGCCACTGTTTCCTTGTTGATTTTCTGTTTGGGTAATCAATCCGTTGAAGTAAATAGGGTGTTAAAGTCCACTATTATTATTGTATTACTATCAATTACTTCCTTTATGGTTATTATTAGCTGCCTTATGTATTTGTGTGCTCCTCTGTTGGGTGCATAAATATTTACAATTGTTACATCTTCTTGTTGGATTGTCCCCTTTATTATGATACAGTGTTTGTTCCTTTTATGATTATGTAGTGTCCTTGTCTCTTGTTACAGTCTTTGTTTTACAGTCTCTTTTGTTGATGTACATATTGATACTCTAGCTTTCCTTTCACTTCCATTTGCATGATAAATGCTTTTCCATCCCTCACTTTTCCATCCCTCACTCTCAATCTGCGTGTGTCTTCAGATCCGAAATGAGTCTCTTGTAGGCAGTATATAGATGGGTCTTGTTTTTTTAATCCATTCAGTCACCCTATGTCTTTTGATTGGAGCATTCAATCCATTTACATTCAAAGTAATTATTGATAGGTAAGTAACTTATTGCCATTTTATTACTTGTTTTATGGTTGTTTTTGTAATTCTTGTCTGTTCCTCTCTTCTCTTGCTTTCTTCTCTCACAGTTTGCTGGGTTTCTTTACTGATATATTTGCATCCCTTTCTCTTTAGCATATCTATTATAGGATTCTGATTTGTGGTTACCATTAGGTTTATATATAACATCTTATGCATATAGCAGTCTATATTAAAATGATGGTCGTTTAAGTTTGAACACCTTCTGAAAGCACCAAATTTTTACCCCTGTCCTCCTGAAGTTTTAGGTATGTCATACTTTATATCCATTTATTTTGTGAATTCCTTCACTGAAATTTCTGGATATACTTAATTTCATTGCTTTTGTACTTCCTGTTTTCCTTACTCTTGCTTGTGATCTTTCCTTTCCACTCACAAAGCCCTCTTTATCATTTCTTTTAAGGCTGGTTTAGTGGTGATAAACTCCTTTAACTTATGTTTGTCTGGGAGAACTCTTTCTCCTTCCATTCCCAATGACAGCCTTATGAGGTATCTCTCTCTTTTTCAAATCATATATCATATATGTGTGTGTGTGTGTGTGTGTGTGTGTGTGTGTGTGTATTTTTTAATGTTTATTTATTTTTGAGAGAGACTGCAAATGAAGAAGGGGCAGAGAAATGGGGCCAGAGGATCTGAAGCAGGCTCTGTGCTGACAGCAGCCAGCCCAGTGTGGGTCTTGAACTCATGAACTGTGAGATCATGACCTCAGCCGAAGACAAATGATCAACCACTGAGCCACTCAGGTGTCCCATGAGGTTTCTCTTGTATATAACTGTCTTCTCTTGCTGTTTGTAAAATTCTTTATCAATACATTTTGCATTTTAATTACTATATGTCTTGGTGTGGACCTCCTTGGGTTAATTTTGTTGGGGATTCTCTGTGCCTTCTGGACCCGTTTCCTTCCCTATATTTGGGAGAATTTTCAGCTATCATTTCTTCAAATAAATTTTTTTGCCTCCTTTTCTCTCTCTTCTCCTTCTAGCATCCCTACAATGCAAATATTATTGTTCTTAATGGTGTCACTGAGTTCCCTTAAACTATTTCCATTTATTTATTTATTTTTCTCTTTCCTATTTAGCTTGATTGCTTTCTATTACTCTGTTCTCCAGGTCACTGATCCATTCCTCTGCTTCCTCTCATCTACCATTTATTCCACCTAGGGTATTTTTAATTTCAGTTGAGTTCTTCATCTCCGATTGGTTCTTTTTATATTGTCTGTCTCTTTGTTAGAGGTCTCTCTGAGGTCCTCCACTCCTTTCTCAAGTCCAGTGAGTATCTTTATGACCATGACTTTAAATTCTCTAACAGGCATATTGCTTACCTGTATTTTGCTTAGCTATCTTGCTATGATTTTGTCCTGTTCTTTCATTTGGAACATATTCCTTTGTCTCCTCATTTTGTCTGTCTGTGTCTGTTTCTGTGTGTCAGGAAAGTCAGCTGTGTCTCCTGCTCTTAAAAGCAGTGGCCTTGTGAAGAAGTTTCTGTAGTGTCCTGTAGTTCAGTGTCCCATGTTCACCAGAACCTGGCACTTCAGAGGTATCTCCTATGTGTGCTGCATGTGCCCTACTATTATGGGTAAACCATGTTTGCCTTCAGTCCAGTTGTTTACAATGGTTCTTTTTGCCTATTATGGGCACTGTTTGGTCCCAGTGTTGTTTTGGAGCCAGTATGGGGCTGCCTTGGGCTTGAGTTGAGTAAGACCAGGTGCTTTCTAGAGGTGTAGTAGCACCAAACTGTAGGGTGCTCTCCCTGTGTTGTCCTCTGGGAAGCTTTCATTGGTGGGCAGCGCCAGAAGTCAGACCAGATATCTGCCCCCAGCCCACTGCTGAAGCCACAATCAGACTGCTGTGTGTGGTTAACTTCCTCTCTTCCTGGGGCAGGAGTCACTTTGGGGTGCTGCTGGCCCCTGCTGGGGCTGCTTGCACACTGCCAGGCTTGTAGCACCACTTTGGATGAACTCTAGTGAAAGGCATGTTGGAGGCTGTGTCTGCAGGAGAAGGAGAAGGGGTTGGGCACTTGGTGTCAGCAAGGTCTACACAGGTCTGATGTGGGAGAGGACATGCATCTGCCTGGGAAAACTCCTGTGAAACCTGGTTGGTTTGGAGGGGGTGGATCTGAAGAAGTACGTGGAACAGGATGTGCTGTTAGCAAGCTAGGTGGAGGGTGTTTTCATTGCACTGATTCGTACAGGTGTCTGCGCGGGGTCTGGGGTACAGGGGAGGGAAGTGGCACATGCCATTTGCTCTTAGAGAAGTCTCCTAAAGCTCCCTGCCCCTCAGCACATGCTCTGAGACTATTAAATAAATCTTCCTGTATACCCCAGGTATTTTTCAAACTGATGCTTTTGTGCTGTATCTCAGCAGGACTGTTTGCTGTGCTGTCTCTTTAAAGGCAGAGACTGCTTCCTATTGTCCTCCAGCTCTTCCAGAGGAAAGCCTACTGATTTTTAAAGTTCCAAGTGTTGGGCCCCATTGATTATAAAAATTCATGAAGCCAGGCCCTTCTGGTTTTCAAAGCCAAATGTTATGGGATTCATCTTCCCAGTGCAGGTCCCTGTGCCAGGGGTGATTGGAATGGGGTCTGTTCCTCTCCCTTCTCTGTGCCCCATGTCATCCCTCCCTCCTATGGACAGTCCTGCAGATCACTTTGGCTCCCAAAAGTCTCTCTGCCCTTCCTACCCTCTTTGACGTGGCCTCTTCTCTACATCTAGCTGTGGAGTGTCTGTTCTGCCAGTCTTCAGGTTGTTTTCTATTAGGACTGGTGTGGTGTTATCTTGTATCTGTGGGACAGGTGAAGCCAGAATCATCCTATTCCACCATCTTCCCTGGAAGTCTGAGAGATAATTTAAAAAATCTCATTGGTCATCTTTGGAGATTGCCATAGAACCAATTATTCATAGAACTGCTAAATAAAATAATCAAGTATTATCCTGTAAAAACAGTGCTTCTTGGTATCCTATAGTTGAATTGGGATCATTTTTCTTAATAGAAGTACTCCAGCTAAGAAATATGTAATAATGACAAAACTGGATTATCAACATTTTATAAGCCCTAATGAATTCATGAATTTAGGCAATACTCACCTAGTGGCATCTAATATCACAAAATGGAGACAACCAGTCATTATGCATCTCCTGACAGAAGAATGCAACACCATCTATGAGATATTTTTACCAGAAATTGAACCTGAATATAATCAAGCTTCTAGATGTAATTCACAGAAAATATAGGAGGCAGATGAAAGCATGGGGATATAACTACCAAATCCAGACTGCAAAAGACTCTGTAATTTCTAAAATATGAGGAAAGTATCTAGAATAGTGGCAAAAATCACTGAGTATTTTCTCTTGCACTGGATTTGTGATTTGTCATTGTGAGGTCTATAATACCCAGTTACTTCATATACAAAAAGAAGTTGTCTTTAGATAAAGATGACCTAGAATATGGGAGACCAAGAAAACCTCATATAAATGGACCCAGAAACCTGATTACACAGTGCAATTATCAACCTCTACATCAAACTGTGAAGTCTGCTGTATATCCTTTTACTGTTTAAGCTGGTTTGAGCTGAACTTACTTTTATTTGTAACCAAAACTTCTTAATTTATAGATTAGAAAAGGAACTATAGACTGTGAAAAGGAACCACTTCCAATAAATATATTTAAAATTTGAGGCTCTGTATATGCAAGTCCTATCTATCTATCTAATCTGGTTTTTTTTTTCAAATTATAAATAAAATCAAATTGAAGAGTAAAGTAGAAGGCTGTTTTTCTTCCCTTAGCTTTTAAGCTGCACTGGAGCCACTTTTAATGTTTATTTTTGAGAGAGACAGAGACAGAGTGTGAGTGGGGCAGGGGCAGAGAAAAAGAGAGACAGAATCCAGACCAGACCCCAGGCTCTGAGCAAGCTGCCAGCACAGAGCCTGATGTGGGGCTCAAATTCACAAACCGCAAGACCTGAGCCAAAGTTGGATGCTTAACCAACTAGCCACCCAGGTGTCCCTGGAGTCACTTTTAAATGTAACGTTCCCCTCCAGTCACTAATCATTGAAAATATTTTAGATATTAACTAGTTACCCAAAAGATAGTACTGTGAAAACCAAAGTGTTTAAAGCTAGTGTTCTGTAAACACTTTAAACTGATGGATCTTGAACATTTGTACCTAGATCCAAAATAAGAATAAACTCTTAAAACAATGTATACATGTAATAAATGGTGACAGGGCCAATCGCACCATGGTCAAAACTGCTGCAATACCCTCTCCTGCTCCTGGGAATGACCTCAGGGTGGGAGGTGGACATACTGGACGCACTATGAGATGTTCTTAACCATGATTACCTTGATCACCTGGTCTCCACGTGTCCCATTCTAATAGAGGGCCATAATGGCAATTCAGGTCCCTCACTATCAGTGTGAACTTAGTCACTGAATTTACCTTTTTCAGCAATCCCAAATGTCTTAGTAGTCACCTTTCTTCAAACTAATTTGGTTAAATGTCCACATTTATCTCCCTGGGGAAGAATTAGGAGGATATTTATCATATATTCTTGGAGCAAAATTTCTGGTTATTTTATTAACAAGATCCAGCTTTTCTTTCAGTCAATAGGACCTGGGTTTGAAAACTGGATTAAATCTACAGAAAGGGTAACAAATCAAAATGATCTATTCCAAGAGCTGAAAATAGCCTGCTGCCCACCAGCTCTCAATTTTTTTTTTTTTTTTCTGGCATATAAGTCAAGTTGGCTAGCTACCCATATCACTCTTAGGTACACCTTAAACTATTAGCTAAAGTCATGGATATCTGATGTTAATGCACCCTGACTGCCACCTCCAGCCCTGCTGCTCATTATAGTAATTACATTCTCATAGCTTCTGTTAATTCGTGTCTCCCTAGGAATCTGATTTCTGGAAATTTATCATACCCATCAACACTAGACATCCCAGTTCTATGCCAACACTGCCTACTCAGTCCTGGGCTACAGAGGCTACCTATAGTTATCCAGATCACAACTGAGTTTCTCAAGAATGATAATGTTCCTCTCTATAGTCTCTTCTATTCTATTCTCCTTGACATAAACATAGTCAGATGGTAGGTTCTCTGGCCTCATATAACATTCTACATTTATAGTCTAATATCATAACATTAGCATCTCTCCAAGTCTTTGACCTTTCCTCGATTCTCCACCAAGGCAATTTTAGCATTTCTGCTTCATATACTATAAGCCACCATTTCATCCAACTTCAAGAATTCAGTTCAGTAGCATATTAAGACAAGTTCCAGATGTCCTTGTCAAGATGTTAAGCTCCTAGTTTAACAACCCATGTCAACATACATTTTCCCTTTCCAGCCACACATACTAACTTTTTTAGATGCTCTCCAACATGTTCTCCCCTTGTTCCAGGTCCTGTATCCTTTCAGTGTGCACAATACTTCTCACAGCATGTACTTATTATTTCTACTACGCCTTGCAAAGGGCTGTACTCTGAACCTTATTTTAAGTCTGGTGAAGAGATGACATATTTTGAGAACAAGGATTACTTAAGAGACACTTGGGGCACCTGGGTGGCGCAGTCGGTTAAGCATCTGACTTCAGCCAGGTCACGATCTCGCGGTCCGTGAGTTCGAGCCCTGCGTCAGGCTCTGGGCTGATGGCTCAGAGCCTGGAGCCTGTTTCCGATTCTGTGTCTCCCTCTCTCTCTGCCCCTCCCCCGTTCATGCTATGTCTCTCTCTGTCCCAAAAATAAATAAACGTTGAAAAAAAAATTAAAAAAAAAAAAAGAGACACTTGCTTCAGGTGGGGTTTTGGGTGGACTATCAAGGCAAGTTGATGATAATTGCCTCTAACAAGGTTAAAGGACCTGCTTCTGCCAGGCTAGAGAGTGAAGAAAAATCTGGCATTCAAAATACACCAGAAGAGGCTCATCCACACAAATGTCCCCACCCCAGGTCATGGATCCCACTCTTTCCATTAGAGATCTCTCATTTCAAAATAGGAGACCTGTCAAGGCTCAGTATTCAGCAGTGTAGCTATCGTTACCATTAAACCTTGAGTTTGTTCCATAGTGTTTGTGCTCCAGCTGCTGTAAATAGGGCTTTTCAAACACTGAGATGCATTTTTCTGATGCTCACAGTGTACCCTGAGTTTGTAGTTGCTTATTTTTTTCTCGAGTCAGTCTAAAGACTTTATCAAAAAGCAGTCAAGTCCACCTTCAACAGATTTCAGAATTTAAAAAAAGAAAAGAAAAGTTTTATCAGGTAATTCCACCAGTGCAACTGTTGTCTAGGTGGGGAGAGAGATTCCTGGTGCTTCCTACTCCACCATCTTCCCAGAATCCTCTCCAAATTCTAAATTGTTATTTTTTATTAACGGAGAAATATAAAATAAAATTATTTCAATATCAGAATAATTTTAAAAAGAAAAGAAACCATGAACTTCAGTCTTTATTATTGCCACTGTCTCTATGCCAAGTGCTACCTATCACTTATACAGATGTTTCGCCTTCACTGGCTCCTCAAGCCAGTCTACCACTGGAGACAGTCTTAGTAACTGTGATGTTACACTGGAGTCATCACCATCACCAATAGTGTCCCTATGGCTGCATTGCCCTGAGTGATTCAGACCTGATTCCCATCCTGACAGGCTCCTTTCTAGGGTCACTTCAGGTAACAATTGACTTAGCCTGAATTCCCCATAAAAGAGACCTGGGATGAGAGCTTGCATGTAGGATGACTTTAGTGAAGTAACTGCAAACAGGAGTAGGGAAGTAGGAAGAGCAGAACAGGAAACGAAGAAAAGGCAATATAAAATGTGTTATTAGTTCACCACTGCTGCTGTTATTAGTTGGCAACTGGAGTGTGATCTCTTTAGTAACCCTCTGACGAGGGACCTCAGAATTGCCAACCTGAAGAACAAAAGAGAAAAGTATTTAACCACTGTCTTCCATCCTCCTTGTTCAAGAGTTGCCCCATGTGGTATTAGCTACCTCACACATCCAGGGCAGCTTACGTGTGAGAATGGCTAAGTGGGTTCTTGCACATGTTTCACACAGCTGAGGCAGCAGCAAAGCCCTGCACCAAAAGGAATGGAACTAATTGCTGGAGTAAAATGTTAGGCTTAGATAATAACAGATGGGCCAGAAGAACTTTCTAATGCACAGTAGGTAAGTGCTCTAATAAAGCAATGTTAAAATACTACGAAAATTTAAATGCGGAAAAAGCAGATGATCCTTTGGTTTTGAAGCATGACTTCAAAAGCATGGCTCTTTGGGGTGCCTGGGTGGCTTAGTCAGTTAAGTATCCAACTTTGGCTCAGGTCATGATCTCACGGTCCGTGGGTTTGAGCCCCGAGTCAGGCTCTGTACTGACAGCTCAGAGCCTGAAGCCTGGCTTGGCTTCTGTGTCTTCCTCTCTCTCCGCCCTCCCCTGTTTTAGCTCTGTCTCTCTCTCTCAAAACTACATAAGCATTAAAAAAAAAAAAAAGCATGGCTCTCCCATGACTGGAAAGCTGAAGGCTTAGAGTAATTGCTTTACCATTTGTATCCTTTCTTCTTCCTATTAAATATCAGCTTAATTATATTCATTATCTTCTGCCCTGAAAATCTAATGTTTTAAAAAGAGGAAAAAGAGGACAAAAAATTTAATGCTTTTTCCATGGCAAAATATTTTTAATGTAAAAAACAATGCAGGGGAGGAGCCGAGATGGCAGAACAGCACGCATGGAAGATTTTTGTGTGTCTTGCATCCATGAAATACAGCCAGACCAACACTAAACCATCCTACACACCTAGAAAACTGATTGGCGAATCAACACAACAATTTGCACAAACTGCACCACAGAATTCAGCAGGTACGTGGCGCAGGGAGATGAACTTGGGGAGAGAGAAGGTGGCTGCAGGCAGGGAGCCACCTTTGCAGGCAGAGAGGACAGAGACTGGGGCAGGGGAGAATATGGGAAAAGCACCCCTCCCCAAAAACAGCTGGAGAGAAAGTGGAAAATTGGAAACATCCTCAGGGACTAAACTAAAAAAGGAGAAAGGAGAAAGGAGAGCGTTTAAATTCCATTAAGACTGTAAACAAGGGGAGTGCAAAGGCAGCAACTCTGCAGCTCGATACCTGGTGGTGCTCTGGTGGGAAGAGCGAATACACAGGACAGAGTGGGGTCCGGGAGGTTCTCGAGTCACATGGGGAAAAGCGGTTCCACTGCTGGAAGGACATTTGGTAGAGACTGTTGAAGCCACCTGGTTCCAGCAGACCCCAGAATACGGTCACATTCGCTGGTGCTGGAACAAGGTCGTTACGAGTGAAGCCTGGTTCCAGATGTGTGCTGTGATTTTCCATAATCCCTGAAAACCTGCTGCTACACTATCTCGTGAAATTTTTCTGCGGCGGGTTGGCACCTGGCTGCAGTCTCAGGGGACCGGCAGAAGCAGGGTCCAGCAGGCGTTCCTGGGTGCAGTTGGCATTCAGCCATTGCTCGGTGAGACCCTCCAGCAGAAGGGCAGAAGGGGTCAAAGCCGCAGTCCTTCAGAAGCAAGGGGCTGGGGAAAACAGCCACATCTGAGACAAAACTTGGGAGAGAGGTACTGCCTGGGGCTTGGTCGCAGACAGTGACAAGGCAGGGAGTGGACGAAAGCTGAAGACAGAGGACGGGTGCGCAATTGCTGATCGGAGAGAACAGAGTTCCGATACTAGAGGCTGGGTAGCTGGGTGATGCCATTTTCACCGCTCTCGCACATGCACATAAGCACGTATGAGTGCCCCAACAATCCACCCAAGTAGGCTAGCAGCGCCATTTATTGGAGAATGGAGCCGTTACACTGAGCCCTGCCCAACTGGGCCAACCTTATTCTTGAAGAACACAAGTCTCACCGCCTACTTGGTTTATGGACTATAAAGGGCTACATAGTCTGAATTCTAGAGGAAAACAAAGTAATTTCAATACTATTTCAATCTGCTAGCAGGTCTATCTATTCAATTTTCTTTTTTTTTTTTCTCTTCTACTCTATTCTTTCTCTGAATACAGAAAGAAAAAAATTTCATTTTCATTTTCAATTTTTATTAAAAATATTTTTGTTTAATTTTTTTTTACTATATTTTTTACTTTTGGGTAATTTTTTTCAAATTCTATCTTACTTCCATCATTCTATTTTAGTCTACTTCAGTGTATTCACCTTTTCAAATTATCAAATGATTTACTTGTTTTCTTTTTTCTCTTTTTGTCTTTTTCTTGAATGCAGAAAGTGAAAAACTTCATTTTTACTTTCAATTTCTATTAAAAATATTTTTCTTTAATTGTTTACTATTTTTTTGCTTTTATGTAAATTTTTTAAATTTCTATTTTACTTCCATCATTTTATTTTAGTCTACTACAGTGTATTCACTTTTTAAATTTTCAAACAATTTCATTCTTTTTATTTTTTCTTTATTGTTTCTTTTCTTTTTCTGGAATACAGAAAGAGAAAAAACTCATTTTTATTTTTAATTTTTACTAAAAGTATTTTTCTTTACTTATTTTCCTACTATATTCTTTACTTTTGTGTAAATTTTTTCAAATCTTCCTTTACTCCCATCATCTCATTTTAGTCTACTTCAGTGTATTCATTTTTTCAAACTCTCAATTTCTCCCCCCCCCCTTTTTTTTCTCTAATCTGTCAAACCACTTTCAACACCCAGACCAAAACACACCTAGGATCTACCATCATTTATTAGATTTTGTGTGTTTGTGTGTGTGTGTATTTTTAAGTTTTTAATTTTAATATTTTAAAAATTTTAATATTATTTAAAATTTTAATTTTCTATCTCATTAATATCTTTTCTCCCTTCAAAATGACAAAACGAAGGAATTCACCCCAAAAGAAAGAGCACAAAGAAACAACAGCCAGGAATTTAATTAACACAGATACAATCAGGATGTCTGAACCACAGTTTAGAATCACGATAATAAGAATACTAGCTGGAGTCAAAAATAGATTAGAATACCTTTCTGTAGAGATAAAACAAGTAAAAAATGGTCAGAATGAAATTAACAATGCTATAACTGAGCTGCAATCACGGATGGATGCAGCGGCGGCAAGGATGGATGAGGCAGAACAGAGAATCAGTGATATAGAGGACAAACTTATAGAGAATAATGAAGCAGAAAAAAAGAGGAAGATTAAGGCAAAAGAGCATGATGTAAGAATTAGAGAAATCAGTAACTCATTAAAAAGGAACAATATCAAACTGAGGGTTGATGGGGGGTGGGAGGGAGGAGAGGGTGGGTGATGGGTATTGAGGAGGGCACCTTTTGGGATGAGCACTGGGTGTTGTATGGAAACCAATTTGACAATAAATTTCATATATAAATAAAAAAAAAAAAAAAAAGGAACAATATCAGAATCATAGGGCCCCCAGAAGAGGAAGAGAGAGAAATAGGGGTAGAAGGGTTATGTGAGCAAGTCATAAGGGAAAACGTTCCTAACCTGGGAAAAGACACAGACATCAAATACTAGGATGCACAGAGGACTCCCATTAGATTCAACAAAAACTGACCATCAACAAGGCATATCATAGTCAAATTCACAAAATTCTCAGGAAAGGAGAGACTCATGAATGCAGCAAGGGAAAAAAGTCCCTAACCTACAAGGGAAGACACATCAGGTTTGCAGCACACCTATCCACAGAAACTTGGCAGACCACAAAGGAATGGCAGGATATATTCAGTGTGCTGAATCAGAAAAATATGCAGCCAAGAGTTCCTTATCCAGCAAGGCTATCATTCAAAATAGAAGGAGAGATAAAAAGTTTCCCAGAAAAACAAAAATTAAAGGAGTTTGTGGCCACTAAACCAGCCCTGCAAGAAATTTTAAGGGGGACTCTCTGAGGGGAGAAAGGGTGGGAAAAAAGTATGTGTACATATGTATGTATGTCTATATATCAAAAGCAACAAATATTAGAAGGGACCAGAGAACAGCACCAGAAACTCCAATTCTGCAAACATCATAATGGCAATAAATTCATATCTTTCAGTACTCACTCTAAACATCATGGACTCAATGCTCCAATCAAAAGACACAGGGTAACAGAATGGAAAAGAAAACAAGATCCATCTATATGCTGTTTATAGGAGACCCACTTTAGACTTAAAGACACCTTCAGATTGAAAGTAAGGGGATGGAGAACCATCTATCATGCTAATCGTCAATAAAAGAAAGCCGGAGTAGCCATACTTATATCAGACAATCTAGACTTTAAAATAAAGACTGATCCAGAGATGCAGAAGGGCATTATATCATAATCAAGGGGTCTATCCACCAAGAAGACCTAACAATTGTAAACATTTATGCACCAAATGTGGCAGCATCCAAATATATACATCAATTAGTCACAAACATAAAGAAACTCACCGATAGTAATAACATAATAGTAGGAGACTTCAACACCCCACTCACAGCAATGGACAGATCATCTAATCAAAAAATCAACAAGGAAACAATGGCTTTGAATGATACACTGGACCAATGGACTTAACAGATATATTCAAAACATTTCATCCTAAAGCAGCAGAATATACATTGTTCTCCAGTGCACATGAAACATTCTCCAGAATAGACCATATACTGGGACACAAATCAGCCCTAAGTAAGTACAAAAAGATCAAGATCATACCGTGCATATTTTCAGACCACAATGCTATGAAACTCGAAATCAAGCACAAGAAAAAATGTGGAAAGGTAACAAATACTTGGAGACTAAAGAACATCCTACTGAAGAATGAATGGGCCAACCAAGAAGTTAAAGAGGAAATTAAAAAGTATATGGAAGTCTATGAACATGACAACACCACAACCCAAAACCCCTGGGACGCAGCAAAGACGGTCATAAGAGGAAAGTATATAGCAATCTAGGCCTTCCTAAAGAAGGAAGAAAGATCTCAGATACACAACCTAACCTTATGCCTTAAGGAGCTGGAAAAAGAACAGCAAATAAAACCCAAAACCAGCAGAAGGCAAGAAATAATAAAGATTAGATCAGAAATTAATGCTATCGAAACCAAAAAAACAGTAGAACAGATTAATGAAACCAGAAGCTGGTTCTTTGAAAGAATTAAAAAAAAATTGATAAACCACTAGCCAGTCTGATCAAAAAGAAAAAGGAAAAGCCCAAATAAATAAAATCAAGAACAAAAGAGAGATCACAACCAACGCAGCAGAAATCAAAACAATAATAAGAGAATAGTATGACCAATTATATGCCAATAAAATGGGCAATCTGGAAGAAATGGACACATTCCTAGAAACATATCCACTACCAAAACTGAAACAGGAAGAAATAGAAAATTTGAACAGACCCAAAACCAGTAAGGAAATTGAATTAGTAATCAAAAATCTTCCAAAAAACAAGAGTCCAGGGCCAGATGGCTTTCCAGGGGAATTCTATCAAACATTTAAGAGTTAACATCTATTCTCTTGAAGCTGTTCCAAAAAATAGAAACGGAAGGAAAACTTCCAAACTCTTTCTCTAAAGCCAGCATTACCTCGATTCCAAAACCAGACAGAGACCCCACTAAAAAGGAGAACTATATACCAATTTCCCTGATGAACATGGATGCAAAAATCCTCAACAAGATATTAGCCAACCGGCTCCAACAATACATTAAAAAAATTATTCACCACAACCAAGTGGGATTTATACCTGGGATACAGGGCTGGTTCAATATCCGCAAAACAATTAACGTGATTCATCACATCAATAAAAGAAAGGACAATAACCATATGATCCTCTCAATAGATGCAGAGAAAGCATTTGACAAAATACAGCATCCTTTCTTGATAAAAACCCTCAAGAAAGTAGGAATAGAAGGAGCATACCTCGAGATCATAAAAGCCATATATGAACGACCCAACACTAGTATCATCCTCAATGGGGAAAAACTGAGAGCTTTCCTCTAAGGTTAGGAACAAGACAGGGATGTCTACTCTCGCCACTGTTATTCAACATAGTATTAGCCTCCAATCAGACAACACAAAGAAATAAAAGGCATCCAAATCGGCCAGGAGGTCAAACATTCAAACTTCGCAGATGACATGATACTTTATATGGAAAACCCAAAGGATTCCACCAAAAAACTGCTAGAACTGATTCATGAATTCAGCAAAGTTGCAGGATATAAAATCAATGCACAGAAATCGGTTGCATTCCTATACACCAACAATGAAGCGACAGAAAGTGAAATCAAGGAATCGATCCGATTTACAGATGCATCAAAAACCATAAAATACCTGGGAATAAACTAACTAAAGAGGTAAAAGATCTACACACTGAGGAGTATAGAAAGAAAGAAATTGAAGAAGACACAAAACAATGGAAAAAGATTCCACATTCCTGGATAGGGAGAACAAATACTGTTAAAATGTCAATAATACCCAAAGCAATCTACACATTCAATGCAATCCCTATCAAAATAACACCAGCAGTCTTCACAAAGCTAGAACAAACAATCCTAAAATTTCTATGGAACCAGAAAAGACCCCGAATAGCCAAAGCAATCTTGAAAAAGAAAACCGAAGTAGGAGGCATCACAATCCCAGACTTCAAGCTATACTACAAAGCTGTAATCATCAAGACAGTATGGTACTGGCACAAGAACAGATACTCAGATCAATGGCACAGAATAGAGAACCCAGAAATGGACCCACAAACGTATGGCCAACTAATCTTTGACAAAGCAGGAAAGACTATCCAATGGAATGAAGACACTCTCTTCAGCAAGTGGTGCTGGGAAAACTGGACAGCGACATGCAGAAGAATGAACCTGGACCCCTTTCTTGCACCATACACAAAAATAAACTCAAAGTGGTTGAAAGACCTCAATGTAAGACAGGAAGCCATCAAAATCCTCGAGAAGAAAGCAGGCAAAAACTTCTTTCATCTTGGCCGCAGCAACTTCTTACTCAACATGTCTCCAGAGGCAAGGGAAACAAAAGCAAAAATGAACTACTGGGACCTCATCAAAATAAAAAGCTTCTGCACAGCAAAGGAAACAATCAGCAAAACTAAAAGGCAACCGACAGAATGGGAGAAGATATTTGCAAATGACATATCAGATAAAGGGTTAGTATCCAAAATCTATAGAGAACTTATCAAACTCAACACCCCAAAAAACAAATAATACAGTGAAGAAATGGGCAAAAGACATGAATAGACACTTCTCCAAAGAAGACATCCAGATGACCAACCGACACATGAAAAAATGCTCAACATCACTCATCATCAGGGAAATACAAATCAAAACCACATTTAGATACCACTTTATACCTGTCAGAATGGCTAACATTAACAACTCAGGCAACAACAGATGTTGACGAGGATGCAGAGAAAGAGTATCTCTTTTGCATTGTTGGTGGGAATGCAAGCCGGTGCAGCCACTCTGGAAAACAGTATGGATGTTCCTCAAAAAACAAAAATAGAACTACCCTACGACCCAGCAATTGCATTATTAGGCATTTATCCATGGGATACAGGTGTGCTGTTTCGAAGGGACACATGCACCCCCATGTTTATAGCAGCACTATCAACAATAGCCAAAGTATGGAAAGAGCCCAAATGTCCATCGATGTATGAATGGATAAAGAAGAGGTGGTATATATATGCAATGGAGTATTACTTGGCAATCAAAAAGAATGAAATCTTGCCATTTGCAACTATGTGGATGGAACTGGAGGGTATTATGCTAAGTGAAATTAGTCAAAGACAAAAAACATATGACTTCACTCATGTGAGGACTTTAAGAGACGAAACAGATGAACATAAGGTAAGGGAGACAAAAGTAATATAAAAATAGGGAGGAGAGAAAACAGAAGAGACTCATAAATACGAAGAACAAACTGAGGGTTATGGGAGAGATTGTGGGAGGGGGGATGGGCTAAATGGGTAACAGGCATTAAGGAATCTACTCCTGAAATCATTGTTGCACTATATGCTAACTAATTTGGATGTAAATTTAAAAAAATAAAACAAGTTAAAAAAAAAAAAAAGAACAGCCATCAAATCATAAGAGGTTGACATAGCAGTCAGCCAAGACTTTAGGACATTAAATACATGTCTTTCTTTAATCAAACAAAACAGGATTGCGTTGCTTTTTAAAACCAAATTGTAAGGTGATCCAAAAGTAGAAAAAGTAGATCATTTGCATTAAGTGGCCAAAATTAGACAACTAAAAATTAGATCTCTTTGTGGACTAATTCATAGACTGTATGAAAATTTTTTTTCAATTTTAAAATAGGTTAGTATGTTTTGAAAGCTGCTATTTGGCTATAACCAGTAGAAACATTTTTCTTATAAATAAATATAATGTAATTAAGAAAATGCAGTTGGTGGCTAAAAATACAATGTATTCATTAGTCCTTCCTATCTGTGGGGTATATGTTCCCAAAACTCCCAGTGAGTGACTGAAACCATGGATAGTACCAAACCCTATGTATACTATGTTTTTTACTCTATATACATGCCTAAAACTGGGATCAATAACAATAAAACCAGCATGAATTTCTTTTTCCTTCTTTACAATTTCACAGATAGAAGATTCATTCTTACTATAGATCTCAGCAGCCTCAGCATGTGATTTTTTCTTTCCCTATTTAGTTGAGAATTTTCAGCTATTCACTTCAGGGAAGCACTTTCTGGTGTTTCTTTGGCATCTCTGAATTGCCAGTATCACCACTCTTGAGGTTTGGGACCATTATTAAGTAAAATAAGGGCTACCTGACCACAAGCACTGCCATACTGTGACAGCTGATCTGATAACCCAGATTGCTAAGTGACTAATGGCTGGGTAGTGCATATACAGTGTGGATACATTGCATAAAGGGATGATTCTCATCCTAGACAGGACAGTGTGAGATTTCATCAGGATACTCAAAATTTCATGCAATTTAAAACTTATGAATTGTTTCTTTCTGGAACTTTCCATTTAATATATTTGGACAAGAGTTGACTGCAGATAACTGAAACCACTGAAATCAAAACTGCATATAGGGGGTGGAGGGACTACTGTATTTCCCCCGGACTGTGACTTACACTTTACTGGAGCTGTGAAAAAGCATGAGAAAACACCTGAACAAATGCATGCAATGTGTAATCTATTTAGGTGGTGAGAAGAGAAAATCTGATACCATAGTAAACAATTCAGAACATAGCAAGGAAATGGACTTATACATATATTAAATAAAAGAATGATTATTCTGTTATGGTCCTGAAGTTGAAAAGCAAATTTCAAACAGTGATTACAAACACCATTCTCAAATGCTAAGTTTCTATAGGGTGCATTACTAATGGACAAAGTTTCCAAAATTCTGTGGTTGAACTATATGTTCCTTTCAAAAGAAAATGTTTATATAAGTGCTCTTGCTTGCTTAGTATTGGAAGAAGGAAAATATTTCCTATCTGGACAAAAGAAAGCTAGGAGATATTTTAAAGACACCTAAACAGAAAAGAAGAGGATACATAGCAGGTTTCAGAAAGTTCACAAACCACAATATTCAAATTCAATATTTTACATGGCTATGATTATATCTAAAATATCTGTACTTTACTTTCCCCCCATATTATAAATAGCTATACTTTATATCTGAACCTGTGATTCAGAATGACAGATTCACTTCTCAAATCAGGACACATTAAATGTATCTTTTTTGCAGGGGGCAGGGTATAGTTTTATGTGTGTTTATAAAACTGCTTCAGGTAATTTATAGGTAAGGCACTGCAGACTATTTAAAATTTTTTTTAAACGTTTATTTATTTTTTTAGAGAGAGAGGGAGAGAGCAAGCGAGTGCTTGAGCAGGGGAGGGGCAGAGAAATGGAGACACGGAATCTGAAGCAGGCTCCACACTCCAAGCTGTCAGGACAGAGCCCGACGCAGGGGGGCTCAAACTCACAAACTGTGAGATCATGACCTGGCCAACGTTGGACGCTTAACTGACTGAGCCACCCAGGCACCCCACAAACATGCCTTTTGAATATAAAACTGGCATACTGTTGTCATATCAAATTAGTTGCTACTGTTGATTTTAAAAATATTTTCTGAATTTATCTAGGATGCCTAACACTGACACCAGCATATGTAGTTATGAAGACACTTACAGCCTTTTGTAAAAGTCAGCATTCATCTTACACCAGCTCTTTTCAGATAGAAAACATACTTAATAAATGAAAAAAAAATTAGTTAATAAGCCACATTTAACTAGCACTAGTGACTGCTCAATGAAACAATACACAGTAGAAGTTAACTCCATTTAATTTACAGCTTATTTTATAACTGTATTTTATTAAGGTATAATTCACAATAGTAAAATCACGTATCTTAAATATACAGCTTGGGGAATGTTGACAAATATATGCAGCTATATAACTGTCAGCCAGATCAATATACAAATCATTTCAACTGCCCCCCTCTCAAATTTCCTCATGTTCCTTTTACAGCCAGTTTGAATCCCCTGACCTCACCCAGAGAAAACAGTCGTTCTGAGATCCATCACTACAGCTTAGTTTTGCCTATAATTGGCCATCATATAATTAGTTATACAGAATGTTCTGTCTGGTTTATTTTGCTCAATGTAATGCTTTAGAGATTCAGGTAAGGTTATTACATTTATCAGTAATCCATTCTTTTTTATAAGTAGTACTCCATTGTCTGACTAGATCACAGTTTGTATATCCATTCTCCTATAGATACAAACTTGATTGTTTATGTTTTGTGCCATGAATAAAACTGCCATAAGATTCATTTCTCTTCAGTATGTACCTAAGCATGAAACTACTGAAAAACAGAGTGTGTATTTAACTTTCGAAATTTCCAGTTTTCCAAAGTGATTGTACCATATATTACATTCCTATCCATAGTGTATGAAAGTTCCAGGCACTCCACATTCTCATTATTGCTCAGTCTTTTTTAGTGTTAGCCATTTAATCAGTGTGTATATTTTGTAATTTTAGTCATTTAGTGGTATCTTGTGGTTTTAATTTGCATTTCCTTGATGATAAGTGATGTTGAGAGCGTTTCTATATATACTTATTGGCCTTTTGTATATTTTTTCTGTGAAGTGTCTGTGAAGGCTCCTTAACTGGCTTCTCCTTTTATTACAGGTTTGTAGGAGTTCTTTATATATTCTGGGTAAGAGTCTTTTGTCAGATATGGGTATTTTGGATATTTTATTCCAATCTGTGGCTTGCTTCTTTACTTTCTTAATGGAAGCTTTTGAGGAACAGAAAGTTTTGATTTTGATGAAGTCCAATTTCTCTTTAAGTTAGTGCTTTGTGTGTCTTATTTGAAAACAAATGTTTCTCTACTCCAGATTATGAAGATTTTCTCCTAGAACCTTTTTCATTTCACCAGTCACATATAAGTTAATTTTTATGTAGATTAAGTAGAGGGTCAAGGTTTTGTTTTCATGCTTTTTTCAGTTATCCCAATACCATTTGTTGAAAAGATATCCTTTCCCTTTTTAAATACATTGGCACCTTTGTTAAAAAATCAACTGACTGTATATTGTTTCTTTTCTGGTTTCTGTTACTTTGATATATTTGTCTAAATCTATGCCAATGTCACACTGTCTTCATTATTGAAGTTTAATAGTAAGTCTTGAAGTCAAGTCATGTAAGTCCTCAAACTCTGTTCTTTTTCAAAATTGTTTGGCTATTTGAGGTCCTTCACATTTCCACATAAAGTTTTAATGTTTGTCAATTTAGACCCCAAAAAAGCCTTCTGGGATTTTTAACTGGGATTGTATTAAATCTATGGATCAACTTGGGGAAACAAATTAGGCAGCTTCTTTTCTCCTGTATAAAGAAGTCAATAGGTAGGCAGTCCAGATATGGTATGTTACTCTACTGCATTGTTTATAATGCAGGCTCCTCTGTCCTGCTGCTCAGCTCTCCCTGGATTGTCTCCTCATTGATACAATACAGCTAGTGTGTTACCTCAGGTTCCAATTATGCAATTCAGGAAAAAGGAAAGGGGAGGGCAAAGGACAAAAAGTGTATGACAGCTGAATCTTTCATCTTCAAGTCATCTTTCCTTAAATCCCCACCTAATACTGTGTACTTATATCACATTAACCTGAGCTGCTTTATCATGCCATTTCTGTCTTCAAAGGAATCTGGAAAAATGTTTTTGAGCAATGCCCCTAAAAATTCAAGTTCTGTTAGTAAAAAAGAAGAGAAAAAAGTATATTGTTGTGTATTCTGTACAATAAAAATTCTTCTGCAAGGCTACTAACCTCTGAGTTAAGAATGCTAGTGGAGAAACAGGTTTAGTGGAGAAGTTCACAGATGATCTGCTAGATGGCTTCAAACTCTGAGCTATATTATAGCACAAAATTTGAAAATTCTAGACCAGGAATGTTTAATGCTCACAAAATAAAGCAAAAACATTTTCACATCTGGTTTAACAGCATACATAAGTAAGTGTCATCTTTTTGTAAACAAAAGTAGAATCAGTTGCCCAAATTCAAGGCTACTTCATTCCATTTCCTTCTACAGACTAAAAATAGCCTCCAAGACAGGAAAAACAGCTGGTTAAATACATATGTATCTTAATGATGCCTTAACAAACGTGGATCTCCTTCTCAACTGAAATAGGTCATTGTTTTCAACCCACTTGAAGAATGCAGAAGATTCTGAGTAAAGAATTATTGTACATTACATGGAATTAAAACATGTGCAAATAAGATGTTCCAGTCTCAGGCTGACTGAGGTTTAGGGAAGTGGGAAGAGAAATAATGATTTTGGCTGACAGAGTTGGAGATATTTGGGTTGAGGGTGGTAAGGCAGACAGTAGAACTCATTGACATGGTCGCTTCTGGACTTAATGACTCTGAGGAACATTTTAACTTACTAGATAAACTCATCTACAAACCTTCAATTTTCTTGTTAACTCATATACAACTTGCCACAGAGACACTGTATTTTCACTGACCTCTATGAAAATATTTGCTGTTGAAATGTGCTGGTGGTACCATGATTAAAAGAGATTATACTTATTATTGGTTTACCTTAAAAGATACAGAGAAGAAATGATTGATATGATCATCTACTATACTCCTATACATCAGATTTCTCCATAAGCCACAGCTCTGATTCTGGTTGTTTCCATTCTTCTCCAAGCAGTGTGTTAAAACTGAAAGGCTTAAAGTATTCCAGACAATGGCTAAACAGAAAGAAAAAGAAGGTGGGAACTGAAATGAATTATGCATTTGTGAAACAGCTGTCCTCAAGGGCTATTTGTCACATTTGTGACAGAACAACATTCTATTTTAAAAAATAACAAAGGTAAGATATTTTCTATGTGTACAACTTTCTCATTCTTTCTATGAAACATTCAGCTCTGAAATTCACCACATCTCAAAGCACTCTCAATTCTGCAAAAGCTCCCTCATGGCTGAGGGGAGAAATAAAAATCAACCCTCAAAACCTGATTCATTCCATCTAGCCTTAACAAATATTATACTCTTACAGATATTTTTACATTCAAAGTGTTATATACTTTATATGCCATATAGATAATTGTTTTTAAAGCTTCAGCTCAATAGATTATAGAGAATAGACGATTTTATCAAAGCAAGGGCAGTTAATGTAAAAGAGATTTAATCCTAGTTCTCTCCTTTCTGGGAAAACCATTTAAACTATTGTGGCTTAATGAGGAGAGAAAGGCTTCACTAACAAGTTACAGTGGATCTCAGCTGTGTAGGAAATCACTCTGCCCTGGCTCCACCTTGGCCAATAGTATAATCATACTTTAATCTAGGGTAAAACTCCAATAACTTGTAAACGAGGAGCCTGAATACAGGAAGGCATTAGCTAGCTGGCGAAGAACCAGAGAAACAAGCCATCTTGATATGAGGGCCCTGAGGGAGTTGCATCTGGATTCCTGTCCCATTCTGCCCCCCTGGCCAGGCTGAACCTGGTTTAGAGTCACATGGTCAATGTAGGAAACTTTCAGTTACAAAATGAATAAATCACGGGGATAAAAAGTGCAGCCTTGGGAATCTAGTCAATATAGCCTAGTGAATATATTGTAATAGCATTTGTTGTATGGAGACTGATGGCAGCTACACTTATGAGCGTAGCATAATGTACAGACTTATCGAATCACTATGTTGTACACCTGAAACTAATGTAACAGTGTGTCTCAACTATACTTCAATTTTTTTAGTTTTAAAAATTAAAAAAAAAAAGAGGTTAGGGAAACAGTGAAGGATAAGATAAAGGGTCAGGACTGGGACAAATGCAAAGGGAAAAGGGAAAAGTATGTCAGGCAGAATAAAGGCAATTGGCTAGAAAAGATAAAGGTGAAGTGAGTAAAGAGCGTGACAGGAAGGTGAAAGCTAAAGGGAGAGGAATGGCAGTATAGCACTTTCTAAAGGTAAAAAGGCAGGAAAGTCAGTCTACCATGGTACAAAGCCCACCAGGATATCTATTAGGCTATTCTAAACATGCAATCACACCAGACTATCTTGGCCACACTAGGTACGCCCAGAGAGATACAGAGTAGGAATCTCAGTTTGCCCCAGGACAGCATGTGCCTTTCCTTCCTAAGGGAGCAGTGTTTATAGCAGTCCATGAAGCATTTATGAAGCTGGGCAGGAATCATATTCTCCTTACGTGACAGGTTCAGGTGCAGAGAGGTAAGACTCAAAATGAGAAAATGTAGGCAATACCTTAGCTTACATGCCTGCTGCCCCACAGGAGCCAAAATCTCTTGTAATAATAACTTCATAGGCATAGTTTCTTACATCCCCACAGGGAACGAGACTGTTTAGGGGAAATCCCAAAGTCATGCTGCCCCTATCAGGTATTCATAGTTTATTTGTAATTCCTCTCAGATCAGAATCAATTTACCAATTAAGGGTCATTACTATGACAAGCAATGTTGCCTAAAAATATATCTGACATTTTTATCATCATGAGGTTACCAGGGGAAGAGAGCTAGAGAGTTGACTGAAGACCACATTCTTAAACAGCAAGGGAAAAGATTTATTAACCCCTCACTCACATCAGGAAACATAGATGCCTCTGGCCATTTAGCTCTGAAAGGGATCATAAATGAATTTGAAACCATATTTTTATACTAGCCATTGCAATACTACTAAGCAACATTTTTCTCATGCCGCTATGGAAATGTAAGTGCTCTACTGACAGCAGTAAGAGAGACAATGTCTGCCCAAAGTCAGTCTGTCAAGTATTTACTGGGGACCGTCACTGGACATAAGACTCTACTAGGTATTTGTGCACGTGTCTTCTTGGAATGAAAAATGTTACTACTATTCTACCACAAATTAGATTCCAAAAAACTCAGAATCGGAACGTATCTTCATTTATTTTCTACTTACAAATCAGGTTTTTGTCCTTGTTGCAGTTCATGCTGAGGTACAGGGTAAAGAGCTTCATAATTTCTTTTATCTTTTGACCCATGAATTGCAAATGAATTGAATTTTGTCACCTTTGGTGGAAAATAACTCCAAGGAAGATAAGCTTTGCCTTCCCATTTTGTCTCTTCTCTGGACACTCTGAATGATAGAGCAAGCTCCTGCTATAGAAACATGTGAAACACAAAAGGTAAATTTAGATGTTTTTAAAAAAAAATTGTTTTAATGTTTATTCTTGAGACAGAGACAGAGCATGAACAGGGGAGGAGGAGAGAGAGAGGGAGACACAGAATCCGAAACAGGCTCCAGGCTCTGTGCTGTCAGCACAGAGCCCGACACGGGGCTCAAACCCACGAACTATGAGATCATGACCTGAGCCGAAGTCGGACACCCAACCGACTGAGCCAACCAGGCGCCCCAGTAAATTTAGATTTATACTTGAAACATTTTATATAAGACACACACACCTCTCTACATACCTTATGGATTAAAGGATTTTGTCTAATATCTTTATTTACTTACTTTCCATACATTTCTTCTTCCAGAGAGTAAAAGCACCAAATGTTGTCCGTGACTGTCAAAATTAAAATTCCTCATGAGTGTTTGAAAGAAACAAACGTTATTTTCTTTACTTTCCTTCATACCTGCAGTGTGTGTGCTTATATTAAATTTCCAAATAATTAAAAGGTGCAATATGAATACTGGATAATTATAGGGAGAACTAGTGTGTTCAGTTACTTAGAAATGTGATTTTCAAGCTTACCATTTTTCAGACCATTGCAGTCAAATGCAGAAAGCTACATGTGTCAGATGAGGCAAAGTATGAAAAAGGGATTGGGGGGAGTGGATACCACAGTATCTGATGGCATAATAAAACCCATCTTGAAAACTAAAACACCATAAAGGAAGTTTGCACAAATATCTACAACTGAATCCAACAACTTTACTAAAGTTTATTTCTGTTAAAAAAAAAAAAGAAAAAAAAAGAAAAGGAAAAAGAAAAAGAAAAAAAAAGACTGATGCTCATCAGGAAGATAAGAAATAAAAACATAGATTGTCTAACACAAGTCAACAGGCTGAAGATTTTAATTTGTATCTCTTCTTTCAAACAACTCTCCACCATCCGTCTGCCTGTTGTGTTTTCCTGTTTTTTTAATTTGTACCATTAGCTCAGACACTGATGTTACATTTTCAAAGATAAACAAAATATATCCTCAGAAGGAATTCTATTAAGAGAGCATAATTGGGATGAGCCAGGTCAGTAAGAATCAAAGGATTTCAAGTAGTTACATGAAACAAATTTACTGTCTCTGGAAAACACTAAACATTTCTCCTCAGATGGTCTGTTGTAAGCTTTTCAGGAAGGATTTCCTTCAATAATAATTGTAACAGAAGTATTATTTTCACTTAAAAGTTCTCTGTTTATTTGTATTATTATACAACCTTAAGAATATCCTAAGAGGAATAAAAAGTCCTTGCAAATTAAAACAACAATATTCTTTATGTTGCTTTCCTGGAGGCTAATTAACTGTCATAGGAGTTGATAGCCTGAAGCAAAACCATGATTCTTGATTATTAACTGTTCTGGAATATATGAAACTAAACTACTCTAAGGATTTTTTTTTAACTTTTAGAATTATTAATTATATACATAATAGTTACTATATAATTTAAAAACAAAAGAGAATCTAATTATCCTATTCATATACTACTAAATCATTTTATGAAAAGACACTGATAGTATCATCTAATGAACTTAAAACTAAGGATAAAACTTTAGAATTCTAGCATACCCAAGTTCTTAACTGCTTTCTAAACAAGTTGCAAGCCTATTTGCCTTAGCTTTCTCTCCTGTATGATGAAAATAATCACACAACAGTTGAAGTTTTATTTCCTCATATGACAGTTTAATCGTATTTTCAACAAAAGATTCTGGCATGTTAGTTAAAAGGTACACACAAAAATATATGATTGTTCTCAAAAATATAATTGTGAACATCTATGTTTTCCACATCAGAATTAGCAAGATATCAAAATAAGGGAAAAGAAAAAAATATCTAAAATTTCATTTAAATCAACTGTTTGGGACTCTGCCCACCCTACAAAGGGACAGAGGCTGCTGGATTTAGATACTAAGAGGTATTTAAAAGGGGTGCCTAGGTGGGTCAGTCAGTTCCACATCTGACTTCGGCTCGGGTCATGATCACATAGTTCATGGATTTGAGCCCCGCATTGGGCTCTGTGCTGATAGTTCAGAGCCTGGAGCCTGCTTCAGATTCTGTGTCTCCCTCTCTCTCTGCCCCTTCCTTGCTTGCCATCTATCTCTTGAAAATAAACATTAAAAAAAAATTTTTTTTTAATTAAGGTCATTTAAAATGAATAATGGCAATATAAAGAAATATTTCTTTACTAAATATTTTACTAATTTAAATTCTGTCATAATTTATTTTTATTATTTTTTTTTTATAAGTGATTTTTTTTTCAACGTTTATTTATTTTTGGGACAGAGAGAGACAGAGCATGAACGGGGGAGGGGCAGAGAGAGAGGGAGACACAGAATCGGAAACAGGCTCCAGGCTCTGAGCCATCAGCCCAGAGCCTGACGCGGGGCTCGAACTCACGGACCGCGAGATCGTGACCTGGCTGAAGTCGGACGCTTAACCGACTGCGCCACCCAGGCGCCCCAATTCTGTCATAATTTAGATGAAAGGTAGCCATAAATTACTTTTTTGCATATATAGGAAAAACTGCCAACTAGGTAAAAAGGGTTCCCAAAGGACTGGTCAAATTTAAACAACAGTCCAAGGTTAATTTTTTTAATAAGTCTTTAAAAAAGCTATGTGTGATTTAATTTTTATCCCTGGCATTGAACACAAAGTGACATAGTATACACTCAATAGCTGAATGATGAATAAAAGAAGGAATACATAATTATGTAATACATAAAATTCAAATTTAATCCAGTCATTTAAAAGATTCCCGAAAAGGGGCGCCTGGGTGGCGCAGTCGGTTAAGCGTCCGACTTCAGCCAGGTCACGATCTTGCGGTCTGTGAGTTCGAGCCCCGCGTCGGGCTCTGGACTGATGGCTCAGAGCCTGGAGCCTGTTTCCGATTCTGTGTCTCCCTCTCTCTCTGCCCCTCCCCCGTTCGTGCTCTGTCTCTCTCTGTCCCAAAAATAAATTAAAAAAAAAAAAAAAAAAAAAAAAGTAAAAATAAAAGATTCCCGAAAAGAAACTAGTTCAATTCATTATATCTATATCTTCTTTTATTTCTGAATAGCTAATATATAATAATGCAAATTTTAGAATAATGAGAGGAAGTTTTGTTATTTATAATGATTTTTCATTTTATAAAAAACCCAATTAGAAAACAAGCCACATTAGAGAATTGAGAATAATATCAACATAATATTTTCAAAGGTTTACAATATATGTTATACACTAACTTGAAAATAAAGAATTATACACAATTCAGATTAGTTCAGATTAGCACTCCTATTAGTTGAGCTTTTCCCTGACCATATAATTTATAATAAGGAAATAACTGTATTCAAATTATATAGTAATGAATTAGAAAAAAATGTTATACTTACGGACAAAGTTCAACTTCTAAATACTGTTCAGTTATGTCATTCAAGAAAAATGCTTCCACAACTTTTGAAAACAAAGATAAGACATACTGAGAAGGTTGATTTTGCTTCAGTAATAAATACTTCATTTTTTAGAATATAAAATGAATTAACTCAGTATTTTTAATTCTATCCCCAAAGGAAAACAAATACGCATTGCCTGGAAGAATAAATACATAGGAAATAAATCATCATTTTTTTCCTACAACAGATCATCATAAATTTAAAATATTAATAAAGCCTCGTGTTGGGTGACGTTCTAAAACAATGAATATTATTACACAGACTTTGAGACAGTTATCTTCTTTTCTAGGAATTTATCTTAAGAAAATAATCAGACAGGGGCACCTGGGTGGCTCAATCGGTTAAGCGTCTGACTTCAGTTCAGGTCATGATCTCACAGTCCGTGAGTTTGAGCCCCGCATTGGGTTCTGTGCTCACAGCTCAGAGCCTGGAGTCTGCTTCAGATTCTGTGTCCCTCTCTCTCTGCCCCTCCCCTGCTCATGCTCTGTCTCTCTCTGTCTCAAAAATAAATTAAAAACACATTAAAAAAATTTTTTTTAAAGAAAATAATCAGACAACTGGGAAAAGAAATAAATATCATGCCAGTCATCAAAGTATTGCTCAAAAATTTAGAATGATCTAAATGGTTATGTCCCAGGGGCGCCTGGGTGGCTCAGTCGGTTACGCGTCGACTTCGGCTCAGGTCATGATCTCACGGTTCGTGAGTTCGAGCCCCGCGTCGGGCTCTGGGCTGATGGCTCAGAGCCTGGAGCCTGCTTCCGATTCTGGGTCTCCCTTTCTCTCTGCCCCTCCCCCATTCATGCTCTGTCTCTCTCTGTCTCAAAAATAAATAAACGTTAAAAAAAAATTTTAAATGGTTATTTCCCACTATATAAGTAAAACTCCTGTTATATGGGAGAGCTGTTAAATAAACTATGGAATTTATATATTCCATGCAAAAATATATAATACAGTCATTACAATCAAATATACAGTTAATTATATTTTTTGATATGGGAAGATATCCATGATATGTGATAAGCAGGCTGCAGAACAATAACGAAATGTACATGAAATAAGAATGTGCATGCATGCCTGTGTCTAGATGTCTATAAAGGGGAAAGCCTGGGTGGCTCAGTCTGTTGAGCATTTGACTTCAGCTCAGGTCATGATCTCACAGTCCGTGAGTGTGAGTCCTGCATCAGGCTCTGGGCTGACAGCTCAGAGCCTGAAGCCTGCTTCGGATTCTGTGTCTCCCTCTCTCTCTGCCTCTCCGCTGCTTACACTCTGTCTCTCTGTCAAAAATAAATAAACATTAAAAAAATAAAAAAATAAATGTATGCAAAGTATGAGTGCACGCGCGCACGCGCACACACACGTGCACACAAATGACTGGTTATCTCTGATAGGGGCAATACACGTAGGTGATTTTTCTTTTCTTTACAATTTCCTGGACTTTTTTGTGCATGTGATGTTTTTTAAATTGTTTAATTATGAAAGTAATACATACTTCTTATAAATGATTAAAACAATATAAACATATATAAAGTAAAAAGTCAAAGTCCTTTTCTTTCCACTTTGCTCTAAAATTTTTGTCAGATGTTTTCTGTCCTTCTACAATCTATTTTACCTGCATGGATTTTAAAAAATAAATATGGATCATAATTGCCTACAACTTGCTTTTTTCACAAAAAACTTTGCAGCATATAGATACCTAATGCTTTTAAACTATTGTATAGTATTCTTCTATAGAATGTTATAATTTATTCACACAGTCCTTTATTGAAGACATATATGTTGTTTCCAGTTTTCCATGTGTTATTTTTATAATAAAATAGCTAAGGGTCGCCTGGCTGGCTCAGTTGGTTGAGCATCCAACTGTTGATTTCAGCTCAGGTCATGAGCCCAGGGTCTTGGCATCAAGCCCCACTCGGGCTCCTCGCTGAGCATGGATACAGTTCCATCAATGATTCAGGCTTATTGCCCCTTTCTAAGTTTTTTACCTAAATGAATTAGAATGCTTCCATGATGGTTAATTTTTGTGTCAACTTAGCCATAGTACCCAGATATTTGGTCAAACATTATCCTAGATGTTTCTGTGAAGGTATTGTTTACATGAGATTTGACATTTAAATCGGTAAACTTTTAGTGAAGCAGATTATTCTCTATAATGTGGCTGAGTCTCATCCAATCATTGAATCCCTTAACAGAAAAAAGACAGACTTCCCCTGACCATGAAGGAATTCTGCCAGCAGACACCATCAGACTCAAACTGCAGTCTATACTCTTCACCACATCTCCAGCCTGCTGCTCTACCGTGAAGATTTTGTACTTGCCAGACTCCAAAACTGCATAAGCCAATACCTTAAAATAAATCCCTCTCTTTCTTTACACATACACACACTCACACACACACTGTATCTCTTGGTCTTGTTTCTCTAGAAGACTCTAATACATCTTCTAATTACTATTTTCCATAATCATCTTAAAATCATTTTTGCATCTTCTCTGAATTAAACCCTGTATCAGATTCTGGGAATACTTTCATTAGCTTACAACCTAATCAGACATGAAAGTGGACACTTCTAATAAAAACATCAAAAGGGAAGGAGGTATGGGTTGCTACCACAAGAAAAAAGAAAACAGATATTTAGCTCCAAAATGTGGTTTAGGGAACGATTCCTGGAGAAGGTGTTACCTAAGCTCCATCTTGAAAGATGAGTTGGAACTGGGTGAAGAGGAATGATGAAAAGGGCATTCCAGGATGAAAGAGAAGTATAATCAAATGTACATGATTAGGAAATATTTTCCCTTAAAGAACTACAAGCAGTTCAGTCTTTCTAGGCAAACATTGAAGTGCATGAAGAAGCAATGCTGCAAAGAGAATAAGGGGCTAGGTCATGGAAAATCTTATATAGAGATCATAAAAAGAAGGATGAAACTATCCCAAGAGGACAGGGAGCCTGAGAAGGTTTGTAAAGACCTGAATTATGAGTTTGAATTTTCATTTTATTTTTTTTAATTATTTTTTTATTAACGTTTATTTATTTTTGAGACAGAGAGAGACAGAGCATGAACAAGGGAGGGTCAGAGAGAGAGGGAGACACAGAATCTGAAACAGGCTCCAGGCTCTGAGCGGTCAGCACAGAGCCCGACACAGGGCTCGAACTCACAGACCACGAGATCATGACCTGAGCCGAAGTCGGCCGCTTAACCGACGGGGCCACCCAGGCGCCCCTTGAATTTTCATTTTAGATAGATCACTCTGGCTTCTAAGTGAAGAATGAATCCAAGGGCAAAAGGACAAGTAAGGAGGCTTTGACTGGCCCAGGTGAAAGATCATAAAGGTCTAACCTATGGCAGGGATAGTGGGGATGAAGAAGAACTAGCTTAGAGAAACATTCAGGAGGTAAAGCTGATAGGACTCAGTAAATAAATCCAAATATGGAGAGTGAGAGAGAAGGATATATTGGAAAGACCTCATATTTCTGTATTTGGTGAACTGATGTATTAAGTAATTGGGCAATTGGGGAAAGAAGCAGGTTTATGACAGAAGTAATGAGTTGAGTTTAGGAGCTCTTGAGTTTGGTGTCTGTACTTCCAGTAGTTAAGTCACATTGGTGTCTACACCAGTAGGTAGCTGGTATATTTAAGTTCGGTATCAGTAAAAGATAATGTATGTTTTACATACAATAAGTTAACACTGACAAAATGCATGCTATACAGATGCTATACAGATTGTATGGATTACAAGAATCATCAAAGGTTTTTTTTAAAGAAATGAAACCTATATTAGACCTTAGAACTAAGTGCATTACAGGTGGGGGGAATAGAATGAGAAAAGGTACATGGGTGAGAACATGCATGGATAGTAAGACCATTAGCCTTTCATAAGTCAAGAGCCTTTGGTTGACATATGGTTTCACTTATATATGGAATCTAAAAAACAAAACAAATGAGTAAATAAAAAGTGGAAACAGACCCATAAATACAGAGAACAAACTGATGGTTGCTGGAGGGAGACAGGGAACATGGGTGAAAGGCAGTGGGAGATACAGGCTTCCAGTTTTGGAATAAATAAGTCACAGAGATAAAGGGAATATAATCAATGGTACTGTAATAGCATTGTATGGACACTGATGGCAGCTACACTTGTGAGCATAGTATAATACACAGACTTGTCGGACCATTATGCTGTACACCTGAAACTAATGTAACATAGTGTATCAATGACACTTTAATTAAAAAAAAAGAGCTTTTGGTTGAATATGATAGCCCAACCCATGAGTACTCTGAAATCTTACAGGAAGGGTTTGAACTTTCTCTCAGGGACAGTTATGGTTTGTGATCTGAGGAATGGAATCATAAAGAGTATTTCAAAATGTAAGTTTGGTTGCTTAATTAGAATACATTAGGAGGGGATCATATAGCAAACCTGGCAAAATGTAATTTCATGGTATGTCTTTTAGTCTTCATTTGACATGTGAGATTGTCAGTATAAAATAAAAACTACATTTCATATTAAAGTTGATAGTATTTCTATAAGTAAAACATCCCCAAACTTCCATAAAGAAGGTTTATAAGGTTAAAGTGGCAATTTGAAGATACTTAACAACAAAACAGAAATGCTGAACTCTTCTTAAAATAGGTATCAGAAGTAAAGGAAAGAAATATGGCAGCAATTTAAAAATCTGGATTTGTAATTGCCATTTTTCACTGTTCTAGTTATATAGCTGAAGTCACACAGGTGATGGTGAAAAAGTCAGAATAAGAGATTGGTAGGGAACGGAAGAAACTGCACACGTCAGCTGCTCAGAAGAGCACACACTTCCTTACAGCAAGATAAAATAATAGTTCTAGGAGAGGGTATTATAAAAAGATTTATGTTTGCAATAAAATACAGTACTTCCACTTACCTTCATAATCCCACAGTTCATTGAAAGGTTTTCCTGGTTCTCCAAGTGGAGCTGGAGGATCATTGAAAAATGGGGCGCTAACTTCCATCACCACTCCTCCATCACCTGGATTCAGCCTGACAAACACTGGCTCATGCTTCACTGGAAAACCATCCCAAGTGTATTCTATTTTAAAATCCATCTGAAGACTCTAAAGGAAAAAAAAAAAAATAAGACAAACTCTTTAACCGTATACAATTGTTTCCTATAGTTAGAAATGAAATGGAAATGTCAATGTCAAATAGCAGGAAAGCAGCAGAGGGGCAGACACACAGTTCTGAGAGTCAAAAGGCCATTTGTGTTATAGCAAACTGTGGACGTGAGTTCTATTATAAGATAGGGAGTTGGATCCAAAAAGCTTTAAGACTAGGTCTAGATGCAGCTCATGTTACCTTGTAAAGAATATATCAAAATCATTTTTAAAAACCAATTAAGTCCACTGAAGAAACTATTCATGTACTTAATGACTATAAACACTATGAGTTTCTACATTCTTTATCTTTTATTCTAAAATGTGCAGGTGTATTGGACCCCTTTGGGAATCAAGATCTATATAATAAAAAAACGATTTGATAAAAAAAATAACTACAAATCAGCAGAAGCACTGCTGTTAACACTTGTTCTTTTGGCTAAAACCCTTTTCTCTTTGGGGTGGGAATTGCGGGAAGGGGGGTGCTCCAACTATTTGAAGGTTAGTAGAGTTTAATATTGTCTTCCTTGATCTCAGGGTACAGATTTTCTTAACCTTCTCAATTGTTGATATTTCAAGTGTTAAACACAACATGTTAATCCCTTCTCTGACTGAAAAATAGACAGAATTCATCGTCTAAACTTTGAAATAGACTAAATACATTTGACACAAGCAATATTTGCATTTTAAATTGTTTCTCTGAGGATTAAATGCAAAGAAAGCATTATATTAATAAAATTACATTTTTATTTAAACACTATGGATCAGGCATTTTATAAATGTTATCTCACTTAATTTCACAACAAACTTGCAGAGGATCTATTTTTATCTTCATTACAAATGAAGAAAACAGATTTGTCCAAGGTCACATGAAACTGAACTAATATAAGCCATGTTTTACCAAATGAAGATACATCACTGGGGTGCGTGGGTGGCTCAGTCGGTTAAGTGGCCGACGCCGGCTCAGATGATGATCTCACGGTTCATGAGTTCGAGTCCCGTGTTCGGCTCTGTGCTGACAGCTCAGAGCCTGGAGTTTTCTTCAGATTCTGTGCCTCCCTCTCTCTCTGCTCCTTCCCTGCTTGCACTCTGTCTCTCTCTCTCCCTCTCTAAAAAATTAATAAACATTAAGAAAAATGAAGGTACATCAGAGATCTGTAAGGAGATGAAAACCTTATTTTAGGAGTGGTGGATTCCTCAACTTATATTAGGTCCTTATGTCTTGTTCAGAAGATAATCTTGATTAGCAATGGTGCTATTTCCAAACTTCAATTTCCCTTATCTGAAACCTTTGAATGCATTTCCTTGCTTCATAGGTTTTTACTGCAAATAATAAAGTTATTAAGTTTTGAATAAATTTATTTCAATGAATAGATACTGAGTACCTACTGTGTACCAATCATTGGGAGATCCAAATATATAAGCTCGGTGGCCCACAGGAATCCAAGATCTTTGAAAACCTTTTTCTAAAGTATGTAGTAGCTCTTCCTAATTTTCACTACATGGTAACAAATTTTAATTGATAATCTCTAAAATTAAAATAAAATAATTCTGGCATTACAATCCATTTGCAACTTACAGTATTTGAGAAGAGGATATGTTCAGCAATTTATGTTCTTCATTATTAAAATAAGCTCAATGAGTGATAAGTCTGCATAAATTGACTGATTTTTGTAGAACTTAGTACTGGTTTTATGTGAAATAAAATACCTCAATCATAAATTTACTATCCTTAGTTGAAATATCAAGGCGCATTCTTCATGTATAAATGGATAAATCTCTATCCCAAATTTTGGTACTGGTTAAGTACCATCTTGAAGCATACAGGAAGAAATAAGAACAAATCAAGATGTTAGAAATGGTGATTAAATGTGATTCTGGTACCAATATGCCAGAGAATATGCTATTCTCATAACCTGGAGCTTTACAATCCTGGCAAAATATAACTTAGTGACTTGGAAGTTTTGGCGGATTCACTCATTCTCCACAGGACCATCATATCTACAAAAATATTGCACACATTAAAGGGATCTCTATCCTAATCAGTGGGTTTCCACTACAGAATTCTCAACGCCCAGCTATTCTAGGCAATCATCTCTATGTCTAAATGGAATTAAACCACACGCAGTGATTTGCTCCTAAAAAGTGGCTTGTCACTTCCACCCACACATGGTGGGTCTTGTGGTAAGACTGACATGTACTTTAGAGTTTCAAATTACAAACTACTCTATAACTTCAAATTATAAAATGTAATCTTACTTAAAAGTCCAGAAGAAATTAAATATAAAAGCAGAGCTACTCTTGTTGAGAGTATAAAGTAGTGGAACTTCAAGACCTTCTACTAGCCTTTTTCCCTGATTTCTTTGAGCAGTGTTTGAAAATTACTGCAAGAAATATTGACTAGACTTCTACCAGCAAGGAGGAGTGTCATGGATGACATGTCCAAGGGTAGCATGTAACTTTGGCTTTAACTGCATAAATGACTTTAGTTTCCTTATTAGAATGACAAATTTGTTAATTTGCTTAAAGAGCATTCCTGTTAATCTAAATGTACACAATGTTTATAACAAAATTAACCTAAAAATATGGTCAAACCCACTAGTTTACAATGTAATCTAAATATAACATGGACCCAGACAAAAACAACACAGTCTCCTTTCAATTTCCCTGGGATACTTAGAACTGTCTCCTGAAGCTGAACTCTCACTACCTCTCAATTTTTTTGTTTGCACGTGTACTCATATGAAGTAAAGACAATTCAACTGTCCATGTCCTTTGTGAACTGTGCTAGTGTGCATCCCTGCAGCACTCTACTTCCTGTCACTCTCTACTGTCTACACATGATTCACAGCATTACAACATGTTTACTGTCTCCCCATTCCCAACTAGAATGCCTGTAAGTAATAGGAATTTATTATTTATTTCTTAAGCAAATAATCATTCTAGTCTCTGGATCCAAAATTTCATGATTCTAAGGTTTTGTGCAATAGAAATCAACTGTGTTTGTGGTAGCATTTCTCTTTCAACCAAAACAGTGGTAAGTAACTAAGATAATATATCATACCTAGAAATGTCCTTTCAATTTAGTTTATCATAGGTGTATTGGGTGCCTGGGGGCTCAGTCAGTTAAGAGTCCAACTTCAGCTCAGGTCATGATCTCGCAGTCTGTGAATTCGAGCCCTACATCGGGCTCTGAGCTGACAGTTCAGAGCCTGGAACCTGCTTCAGATTCTGTGTCTCCCTCTCTTTCTGCCTCTCCCTCACTCACACTCTGTCTCTCTGTGTCTCTCAAAAATGAATAAATGTTTAAAAAAATTTTTTAAAAAGGTTTATTAACTACTCACTTTATTTCAGGTGACATACCAGGTGCTCAGGAAATAAAGTTTAAGTCTCTAGGGAGTTAGGGATGATTCTCATGTAGCTAATCAACCGGTCTTGTATAACTAAACCAAACAGGTCTATTATCAATTAGTTCATTTTGCAGTCCAATTTAATAAGGTTGGATCCCTATACCAAACTATAAATAGTTTATATAGTATATTTAAATAGTATATGTTATATATAATATATATAATACATAGTATAAATAGTAATATATTATATATGCTATATATAATATATACTATATTTAAATAGTATACATATTTAAATATAGTTTGGTATATTATGTTCAAATGTAAATGAATCAAAAATTTAAACATAAAAACCATATTAAAAAATGGAAAAATGAATTTTTAAAAAATCTTATAGTAGAAAAAAAAACCTTTTAAAATATAACCCCAGGGGCACCTGGGTGGCTCAGTCAGTTGAGTGTCAAACCCTGGCTCAGGTCATGATCTCACAGTTTGTGAGTTTGAGCCCTGCATCGGGCTCACTGCTGTCAGCACGGTGCCCACTTCAGATCTTCTTTCCCCCTCTCTCTGTGCCCTTCCCTCGCTTGCATGCTCTGTCTCAAAAATAAACTTAAAAAAATAAATAAAATATAACCCCAAACCCAAAAGACATAAAAGAGTGATACATTTGGCTGCATAAAAATAACAAAACCAGAAGAAGTCTGCCTACATCCACAAAAAAACAAAACAAAACAAAACAAAACAAAACAAAACAAAAAAACAACTACCACCATTACAGGGGCGCTTGGGTGGCTCAGTTGGATAAGCATCTGACTCCTGATTTTGGCTCATGTTATGATCATGACATCGAGCCCCATGTCGGGATCCACGTCAGGCTCTGTGTTGGGCATGGAGCCTGCTTGAGATTCTCTCTCTCTCTCTCTCTCTCTCTCTCTCTCCCATATATATACATATA
>NW_024412376.1:58096282-58137353 GCF_014898765.1 Herpailurus yagouaroundi
CTCTCTCTCTCTCTCCCTCTGCCCTTCTCCCTGGCTCATGTATGCTCTCTAGAAAGAAAAGAAAAGAAAAGAAAAGAAAAGAAAAGAAAAGAAAAGAAGAAAGGAAAGGAAAGGAAAGGAAAGGAAAGGAAAGAAAAGAAAAGAAAAGAAGCCCACCATTACAAAATCAAAAGACAATTTGGGAACAAAAACATCTTCAACTCATATTTTAGACAAATAACTAACTTCTATTATGTTTAAAGGGCTCCTAGAAATCAGTACGGAAAAGTTCAATATCCCAACAGCAAAATAGGAAAACACAGTTGACAGAAAGTAGATGCAAAATGTTCAACCTCACTTATGATAGAAATGCAAATTAAAACAATACATTACTATTTCCATGGATCAAAAAGTTTGATAACATGGTATAATAAAGAGGACACTGAGAAATAATCACACATTGTTGTGGGGGCATTACTGGCACAGCCTCTGTGAAGAGCAATCCCTCAATATCTATCAAAACAAAAAAAAATGCAAATATCCTTTGACTCAATTCTAGTTCTAGGAGTTATTATACCTGCACATATTCAAAATGACATAAGTATAAAGACATTCACTGCAACATTATTTATAATAACAAAATATCAAGTTAATATCATAATTTAAATATCCATCAGTAGAGGACTGGTAAAGAAATTACACTATTATTAAGCAAGGAAATACAATTTAGCTATTAAAAATGAGGCGGCTCTATAATATCTAAAATATATTCAGTGAAAAAAGCAAGGTGCAAAATGCATGAATTTATTTCATTAAAAAAAAGGCACTTTGCATATATACTTGTGAATGCATATAGTATCTCAAAAAGCATATACAAGAAACCAGTGATGACAGTGGTTACCTCTTTTGAGGGAATTAACTGCCTGAGACAAGACAGAAAGGGAGGTTTACTTGCAACCATTATCACTTTCTTTTAAAAAAACTACCTGAATTTTATATTATGATAGGCACACATCACTATCAAAAAATAAATGAATCATTTGAAACTATTTTTAAAGTCCATTTTATGGCTGGATCTCTCAAAGACTATAGTGACCACCTCTTCTCTACAGACACTTCTCTGACTCTACATATGCTGAACATTTCTAAAAAGTCAGAATGAACACTGGGAATATTATTGAAGGAATATATTCATTCAAGGTGATCACCAGTCTATTATGCAATTTCAGTGTTGGCTATTTAAACCTTTTTTCATTATTTTTTAATGTTTTATTTTATTTTGGAAAGAGACACAACATGAGTGGAGGAGGAACAGAGAGAGGGAGACAGAAGCTGAAGCGGGCTCCAGGCTCTGAGCCCTCAGCACACAGCCCGACTTGGGGCTGGAACTCACCAACCATGAGATCATGACCTGAGCCAAAGTCAGATGCTAACCCACTGAGCCACCCAGGTACCCCTATTTAAACTTTCTTAAAAGAATGTTTGTTAATCTGTGTTTTTCCACATTTTTAACCTCTATTCTTCAAACTACTCTTTCATCAAAAAAAGTCACAGTTTTTAAATTATTTTCATGCTTTATCTGTACTAGAGAAAAGGCCTTTAAAAGGAAATGAAGGGAGATAAAGAAGACAGAACCCCAGAACACTGAGCACCTGGAAGACGGAAAACATTCTGCAAAGGTTAAGTTACGGAAAAAGGTGTTTTCTCTACTGAACGTTTTACAAGGAAAATTTCCAAATTCCTTTTTTCACGAAATTTTCTCTAGTTTCTCACGATAATTATTTTCAGTTTGCATTCTGCTTCCACTTGCACCCCTGCCCATTTACAAGAGAAACGGAGAAAGAAGAAAGTCAGTCCGAAAGTGCGAGTAAACTATGCCAGCAAAAGCAGCGGAAAAATAAATTACCAGAGAAAAAGCCAACAAGACTGGTCGAAGGTGCCAGTAATGACAGAGGGAACAGCGCATAACAAGGAGAGAACACAGACCCGGAAGCTCTTTTCTGCACCACACTCAGCTCACTAGCTTCTGTGGGGGTCACCGGAGAGGGCTCAACCTTAGGCTCCGCCCAGCTGCCTACACATTCTGGGGGTGGGGCTCGGAGGACTGAGGCCAAGATGCCTGGTTTTTGCAGCAAAGAAAACTGCTGAAAGACTACCAATGAATATCTGAACTTTTAATCTTTCCACTTAAGTTTGAGCAGTCTAGAAGGGGAAGGATGGGTAATTCAGCAATATAAATACTGTGCAAAAATCTGAAAATGGATTATAAATCATTAAAATTACAATAGAACGAGAGCTCCTAGGTGGCTCAGTCAGTTAAACACCAATTTTGGCTCAGGTCATGATCTCATGGTTCACATATCCCAGCTCCACATCCAGCACAGAGCCTGCTTTGGATCCTCTTGCCCCTCCCTCTCTCTCTCTGCCCCTCCCTCCATCTCTCTCCCTTTCAAAAACAAACATTAAAAAAAAAATTACAATAGAACACATACAGCAATAATTCACTTAATGTAACTAAAGGCTAACTGGCCCTATAAGCAAAAATTGTAAATTAATTTTATATTACACTCATTATAAATAATATTACCCTAAATGTAAATTATATTACACTACTGGGAGGCATATACATAGTGGTCAAAGATTGTGACATTGGAACCAGACTGCCTAGGGTCAAATTCCAATTCAAGCACTTTCCAACTGTGATCATCAGCAAGTTACTACTGTAAAAAGGATTTTAAAATAGGACCTAGCTTCAATGGTTTTGTGAGCGGATATATATACACACATATATATTATATATACATATATATATATATAAATACACACACACATATACACACACACACACATATATATATATATTTAGTACAGTGCCTAGCATGTATGTAGTAAATATAAGAGATTAGCTGTTATTATTAAAGTATATAGGTTTGCTTAAAAAATATTTTTCTGTGGAAATCATTAAAATTACATCTTTCTTGGGGCGCCTGGGTGGCGCAGTCGGTTAAGCATCCAACTTCAGCCAGGTCACGATCTCGCGGTCCATGGGTTCGAGCCCCGCGTCAGGCTCTGGGCTGATGGCTCAGAGCCTGGAGCCTGTTTCTGATTCTGTGTCTCCCTCTCTCTCTGCCCCTCCCCCGTTCATGCTCTGTCTCTCTCTGTCCCAAAAATAAATTAAAAACGTTGAAAAAAAATTAAAAAAAAAATTACATCTTTCTTAAGTGGTTTTCCTTTAAAAAAAACTAGACTATGAGGTAGGAGAATCTAACTGACCCTTGAGATCATAAAATATGGTTAAGTGTTCTAGAGATACACATCATGGCTCTGGTTGGTTCAGTCTTAACTATCCGAGCATTTATCAATCTATTTTCCTTCATTTAGTGTCTCTTTCATGCCAGTGTAAACTTATTGTTTCTAAAGAGGATTAGACACAAACTCATAACACAATTTTGTGTAAAATTTTAAACTTCTCAAGAAAAGGTAATAATTTACAGAACTACAATATTTCCAAATAATAGAATCACTCTGTATTTTGGTTGCTGAGAGTTACCAAAATGTCTATAGGATCTATGGGTTTAATTCAGGAGGAGTCACTGCACTTGAACTTCATAGCTACTCTGAGAATACTGTGCATATGCTACATATTTAAGTCAAGTCACCACCATTTTCTCCTGCTCTGCAAGAGCAGACATTAGTGTGTAGCCATTACTCAAAAATCGTAAAAATTGCAATTTCACATGGCTCAGCCTAAACTTATTTTGCTTATAGCATACTTTTAAAAACCGCTTTGGGGGAAAAACGGCTTTTGTATTTGTTTTACCACAACTATTATTTTTGTTTTATAAAAATCACTTTGGGTGGGAGAGGGAAATGAGGAGTTATTGTTCAATAGGTATACAGTTTGAGTTAGGTAAGATGAAAGAATTCTAGAGATCTGCTGTACAACAATGTGCACAGAGTTAACACTACTATACTGTACACTTAGGGGCGCCTGGGTGGCGCAGTCGGTTAAGCGTCCGACTTCAGCCAGGTCACGATCTCGCAGTCCGTGAGTTCGAGCCCCGCGTCGGGCTCTGGGCTGATGGCTCAGAGCCTGGAGCCTGTTTCCGATTCTGTGTCTCCCTCTCTCTCTGCCCCTCGCCCGTTCATGCTCTGTCTCTCTCTGTCCCAAAAATAAATAAACGTTGAAAAAAAAATTTTTTTTTTAAATTTGAGAGATTTCATATCATTTTATATTACAGAAATTATAATAATAAAAAAGACAAGCTTAAAAAGAGAGCTCCCAATTTCCAGGCCATGCTTCTCTTGGCTGGTGAAAATAAACATAATTATGAAGAGCTTCTTAAAAATCAGTTTTTTATGGCATTTAATTATACCAGAGAATGTTTCATACAGTTTTCACCCTAGCTTAAAGTTCCAACTTTGTGGCACAAAAACAGACACATAGACCAATGGAATAGAATAGAAACCCCAGAACTAGACCCACAAACGTATGGCCAACTCATCTTTGACAAAGCAGGAAAGAACATCCAATGGAAAAAAGACAGTCTCTTTAACAAATGGTGCTGGAAGAACTGGACAGCAACATGCAGAAGGTTGAAACTAGACCACTTTCTCACACCATTCACAAACATAAACTCAAAATGGATAAAGGACCTGAATGTGAGACAGGAAACCATTAAAACCCTAGAGGAGAAAGCAGGAAAAGACCTCTCTGACCTCAGCCGTAGCAATCTCTTACTCGACACATCCCCAAAGGCAAGGGAATTAAAAGCAAAAGTGAATTACTGGGACCTTATGAAGATAAAAAGCTTCTGCACAGCAAAGGAAACAACCAACAAAACTAAAAGGCAACCAACGGAATGGGAAAAGATATTTGCAAATGACATATCGGACAAAGGGCTAGTATCCAAAATCTATAAAGAGCTCACCAAACTCCACACCCGAAAAGCAAATAACCCAGTGAAGAAATGGGCAGAAAACATGAATAGACACTTCTCTAAAGAAGACATCCGGATGGCCAACAGGCACATGAAAAGATGTTCAGCGTCGCTCCTTATCAGGAAATACAAATCAAAACCACACTCAGATATCACCTCACGCCAGTCAGAGTGGCCAAAATGAACAAATCAGGAGACTATAGATGCTGGAGAGGATGTGGACAAACGGGAACCCTCTTGCACTGTTGGTGGGAATGCAAATTGGTGCAGCCGCTCTGGAAAGCAGTGTGGAGGTTCCTCAGAAAATTAAAAATAGACGTACCCTACGACCCAGCAATAGCACTGCTAGGAATTTATCCAAGGGACACAGGAGTACTGATGCATAGGGGCACTTGTACCCCAATGTTCATAGCAGCACTCTCAACAATAGCCAAACTATGGAAAGAGCCTAAATGTCCATCAACTGATGAATGGATAAAGAAATTGTGGTTTATATACACTATGGAATACTACGTGGCAATGAGAAAAAATGAAATATGGCCTTTTGTAGCAACGTGGATGGAACTGGAGAGTGTGATGCTAAGTGAAATAAGCCATACAGAGAAAGACAGATACCATATGGTTTCACTCTTATGTGGATCCTGAGAAACTTAACAGGAACCCATGGGGGAGGGGAAGGAAAAAAAAAAAAAAGAGGTTAGAGTGGGAGAGAGCCAAAGCATAAGAGACTGTTAAAAACTGAGAACAAACTGAGGGTTGATGGGGGGTGGGAGGGAGGAGAGGGTGGGTGATGGGTATTGAGGAGGGCACCTTTTGGGATGAGCACTGGGTGTTGTATGGAAACCAATTTGACAATAAATTTCATATATAAATAAAAAAAAGTTCCAACTTTGTATTCTTTATGATGCTTTCCATATAGTACTGGGTGCTCAATGTCAATTTATTAAATAAGTTAATATTAGTAAAAGCTATCAATTTTCAAGGGTTTTCTTTATTGAGGAAATAGATCTAGGGCTAGAGAATAGTTAAACACATACTAAGTACTTTTTTTCTCTCACTTCTCATTCCTTGTACTCAATTACATTAATACTTTCGAAGCACATCTACTGAATTCTTTAATTCCTTCTTCACATATTTGTTGAGCCCTTACTGCGTTCCAGGCAGGAGCCTGGAGACAAACTACAAAACAATGCATGAAGCATTAAGGAAGCACCTTCCTTGGATAGAGAACACAAGGGAACTTTTAAAACCAAGCAACACTAGAGGCAATACTTTAAGGATAAGTGGAATCATCACAATTTTGTTTCATAAGGATGAAAAATTTTTTGAAAAAACTCCACTGAAATTCAGAAATTCAACTAGCTGAGTTTTGTAAACCAGCCCCCCCCCCCGACAAACACCAAATCCCAAAACTACAGTTTGTATTGAACTTGACTGTATAAACCAGATAGTTCAAGTACAGAGATAAAAATTCCAACTTCAGATATTTAATTTATGCAATGCAAAGACAATTCATCATTTATATCCAGAAGGTACTCTTTGCCAGCACTAATATATATTAACATCTATAACTTCTACAAATGTAGAATTAAATTTATTACTATTTGATGGCAAATTAAACTACAATATGACAAAATACAGGTTCAAATGTAGGAGAACTTAAAAACAAGTCCTTGGGGAGTCAGTGTAGAGTTCATGAAGAAAAGTCATACACCGACCTTCAAAAAGGAGTTGAAACTTGCCCACTCAATCTCTCCTTCCAATAAGTTTTTGGGTTAACTTCAAGGCTACCAAAACCAGATCAAGTTCAATCTTCACTGACACAAAGCTAAACTAAACTTTTTTGTGGTTATTAGATATACCTCCATATTTGACAGCCAGCCTTTAGAGGAAGGGACCACCTCATCTCTTAATAGGGAGTATGGAGAAAGCTTCAGGATTTCAAATACATAAATGGACATAGTGGGACAATTTTTTAAACTTCTTAATATATTCTGCTAACATTATATCATTTATATAGCATTATGAGTACAGAACAACAAAACTTAAACTGTTAAAGAGAAAGCCAAATGGAGCTACATCTTGACATATCTAGTGAAACCATTTCAATAAAACATATTTGGCAGAACCATAATCTATTAAAGCTAGCTTCAAGTTAATATTTTTATTGCTAGTGTTGAAATTTCCTCCAATAGTAAGATAAGGCTTATATTCAGACAAAATCAATTTTTAATTCTGATAATTGTAATTTACCCCAAAATTTAAAGTTTTGTCTAATATTTTCTTGCAATACAATGTAACTTTTTTCTTCTTTTTTAAGGAAGCAAAGTATCTCTAAAGAAATAACTGCTGGGGCGCCTGGGTGGCTCATTCGGTTAAGCCGCCGATTTCGGCTCAGGTCATGATCTCACAGTCCACGAGTTTGAGCCCCCCCGTTGGGCTCTGTGCTGACAGCTCAGAGCCTGGAGCCTGCTTCGGATTCTGTGTCTCCCTCTCTCTCTGACCCTCCCTCGTTCATACTCTGTCTCTCTCTGTCTCAAAAATAAACAAACATTAAAAAAAAATTAAAAAAAAAGAAATAACTGCTGAATTTGGAGGACCTTTGGAGTACTTGTAACTACATGCCTTACTGACACACAGTTAAATATTTAAAGAGGTGTTTCCTTTCTCTAAAGACCCAGAGGGGCAGTATCGTACTTAGCTTCTGGAAATCAAGTCCATACTCAAAAATCCTCCAGAAGGTCAGCCTTGGTGGTAGACTCGGAAGCCGCCAGCATGGGTTCTCCCTCCAGCTCCAGAAATATACTTACTTTCCACTCACTCCTTTTGGCCAGCACGTTCTCCCAGTCCAGAAGTACTAGGTATCAAAGATCCCGAGAACATTTAAAATATGTATTTTATACCCTACCTACGTTTACATCTTGGGATGTAAACACACATAAACACAAACACGGAAACACTGTACTCCACCACAGGAAGACCGAAAGGAGCCAGCTCGCCCCTGCCATGCTAGTGGCTCAATTCCCTGTTATCCAGGTTATCGCAGCTCCGCCTATAGCTTGACAAATAGCCAATAGCGTGTAAAGACTCTAGGAAGCGCGATGATGTAAGCATGGACGTTCACGTAGTGACGCAGGCGGCGTTACCGTCTCCAAGGAGCGGTCCAGGGCACCGGTTTCAAAGTCGTAGGGCGGGCCGGGTGGACTTCCGCAGTTGGCCCCGGGTTTCCCCGCGGTCCTGAAGTCAACGCCCCCCCCCACCCCGAAACGCTCCTTCAAGGACGCCTCCACCCGGCCTCCTGGCTGGCTTCCTTGGCTCTCTCCTAAGTGGCCCGACACGACCCCGAGTGACCTGCGGGACGTCTATATCCACCCGCGTCTCCTTTTTACCCGGCTGGGATTCGAATGAACGTGGAACAAAATTCACTTGGCGGGTCCCCAGCAAACCTGAAACCTGAAGTCTGTCGCCTGAGCGAGGAGGGGCTCGGCTGGGACTCAGGAGAAGGCTCGGCGGGGCTGTTGACGCCGCGTGAGTAGGATACTGATTACACTGCTGAGTGCTTGACAACCTCCAGCGTTGCTTTAGTTTAGCTTTCCCGGACAGCGAGCTCTCTGGGGGTTTTTTGTTTTTGTTTTTTAAGAAAGTGAAGGTGGTAAAAGCTCCAGACTGAAATTGTATCGAAATGGCCACGGAAATCGACTTTCTGAGAGATCAAAGTAAGCTCCATATTCTTTTATTTGAGAATTCTTACATGTTTAATGTCGTCATCGCTAACCAACTAACATTTTTCGAATGCCTGTTCGGTGCATGGAAATTTGTAAAAAGTTAGCTTTACAAAAAGCTTGGTGGTATGCATGAGGATGTGTATGTACTTAAGCAGAACCGTTTGGTAAATCCTTGTACGTTCCTTTAGCTTATATGGAACTCTACTAGACACCAAACATGGTTGTTATGCTCCTCGCATAACTGGAGAAATTAGAAGGCTAATGTCCAGGAGGAGTTTCCAAGTTTGCCATTAGAACCTAGAGGCACAGTTCTGGCCATTTGTAAATAGATTTTTATTGAACTACTCCTGTTTCAGTTATGCCAGACTCTGTACAGACATAGCTGCTGCTGCAAAGATGAGGAAGACAGTTCTACCTTCCAAGAATTTGAGAAAAGAAATGTGTAAATTCCATAAATACACTGAAGTGGAAGCAACCGCTCTTTGCCTCAGTTTCCTTATAGGGTTGTTGGAATGATTAAATGAGTATTAAATATGTAAAGGATTTAGAATACTATCTGACACATAGAGGTAAACAAATATTGACTATTACAGGATTATTATTAGCTGTGGTCAAGAAAGGTGTCATTTGGCCTGAAACTTGAAGTACTAATATGAATATAAAGAATTGTGTAGGTATCCCAAAGGGGATAATATTGCAGCTTTGAAGGAATTAGGAATATGTTTTGTGAAAGACTTGGAACAAGGTTGGCTTGTACGAAATGTGGTTTATATAGGCAAATAGCAAGTAGACCTAAAGGGAAGAATGGGGCTGGATGGTGAAGGGCCTTGTCTTCTGTGTGTTGAGTTTGGACCATAACACAGGTTATTGGAGCCAGGGAAAGGAATTCACTTGAGAGTAACATGATCGGATTGTGATTTGGAAAGCCTGGTGTGGCTGTTATGAGGAACATGCATTTTAGCAGAGTACAAGTTAGGTGACTATTGTTACCATTCACATAAGGGGTGAGCTAAGGTAGTACGGTGATTGGAGATTAGGGAATTTGAGAGAAAGAGGTAGAGGGCAACTGAGATTTTTGTGTTAAGGAGTGGGAAGGTGGGAAAAAAGGTAGTAAGTTCCATTTTGAAAGCTTTATAAACCAGTGGTTAAAAAAAAAAACAAAAAAAAACCCAAAAACCAGTGGTTAAAGACTCAACCTCTAGATTGAGTCTGTCTAGGTTCATATCCTGGCTTTTTCTTTTTTCAGGTCTTTGACCTGACCCTAGCTTCGCTGTGCATCAGTTTTCTCATTTCTAAAATGGGTATAATAGCACAATAACTCTCATAGGGTTGTAAGGATTAAATGAGATGATGTAAATCGCTTAGCATGATTTCTAGTCCATATTAAGTGCATTATGTATATTTAAAATTATTAATGCCTGTAATGGTACTATATTATTATTTCTGTGTTTTAAGTGGGAGTATCTGCCATCCCTAAGGAAGACTAGCTAGCCATCAGCTGAGTGGTGTGGGATAAGAACTGGGTGATAAGTAGTTTGGTTGGGGTGGGGAAGGTACCTAAGTTACACAGAAACAATGAGTTTTAGAGGAGTGAGCTAGCCATTTTTTTTTGTTTTAACTGGACCTAGTGTGCCATTTACAGCTGGGTAGATTACCCAGTTAGACAAAACACCTGGACACCACCTGAAGTAAATATAGATGGCTTGACTCTCTCCCACCTACTCTGACCTTCTCTGCATTAACTTCAATTGATCTTGATTGTCTCTTTTCATTTGTTCCATTTGGATTTGTTAATCCAGTTCGAGACAGTTTGATTTGGCATTTCTCAACTGGCAACCCCTGTGATAAAAGCATTAGCTTTACAACTAACTACAGGCAATTGCAGACCTAACCATGCTCGTAACAAACTAGCATTTTTGTAGTATACCATTCTTCACCTCCATCTGAGAAGGGAAATCTGATAGTCCTTAGGAAACTGTTCAAAGAGATACTTATTTATTAAGCTAAGGAATGAAAAAACCATTCTTGTGGTAGGAATTTGGGAAGTGGTGATTATTATTTTTTTTTTATTCTTTAAGTGTTCTTCACGGAGAGGTTTTTAATTTTGACTAAATTCTCAATTTGTTCTTTTATGGATGTCATATCTAAGAAATCTTTGTTTAATCAAAGGCTGCAAACATTTCCTTCTATGTTTTCATCTAGAAATTCCGTAATTTTAGGTTTTATATGTAGATTTATGATCTGTTTGACTTAAATTTTGTACAAGGTGCAAGATAGGGGTCAAAGTTCATCTTTTTGCATATGGATACAATTGAAAAGACTGTCCTTTCTCCATTGGATTACCTTTGCATCTTTGCTAAAAATCAGTTGTCCTTATTTTTGTTGATCTATTTCTGGACTCTATTCTGTTCCATTGATTTGTTTATCTATTTGAGTACCAGTATCCCAATGTTTTGATTATTGCAGCTTTATAGTAAGTCATAAAATCAGATGATGTTAGTCTTTCAAATTTGCTCTTTTTCAGTTATTTTGGCTATCCTAGGTACTTTGCACTTCATATGAATTTTAGAATCAGTTTGTCAATTTCTTCCAAAAAAGATGCTGAGATTTTGAGAGATATTGCATTGAATCTATTGATCAATATGTGTAGAATTCATATCTAGTGATATTGAGTCCTCTTACCAATGAAAAGGTATAGTCTCTCCATTGATGTACCTATTCTTTTATTTCTCTCCGCAATATTTTGTAGTGTTTAGTGTATGGATTTTGCATATCTTTTATCAGACTAATTCCTATGTATTATGTTTCTGATACTATAGTAAATGGTATTCTTTTACATTCAATTTCTGATTTATCATTACTAATGTACAGAAATACTTTTTCTTTTTGTCATATTGTATTCTGCAACCTTTTAAACCCACTTGTTCTAGTAGGGTTTTTTTTAGAGTTCATCAGATTTTTTATATATGGATGATCTTTTCATCTGTCAGTACAGTTTTACTTCTTCCTTTCCAATTTGGATGCCTTTCATTTCATTTTCTTGCTTTATTGTATTGGCTAGAACTTCTAGCCAATGTTGAACACACGTGGTTGAAGTGGACATCCTTGTCTTCTTCCTGATCTTATAAAACAAGCATCTGTCTTTCAGAACTAAGTATGATACTAACTAGATTTTTCTTAGATGTTTTTCAAGGGTTGAGGATATTCCTTTCTATTCCTGGTTTTCTGCGAGTTTTTTTTTTTTTTTAATGTTTATTTACTTTTGAGAGAGACAGAGAGAGAACCAGCAATGGAGGGACAGAGAGCGAGGGGAACAGAGGATCCAAAGCAAGCTCTGCACTGACAACAGAGAGCCTGACATGGGGCCTGAACCCATGAACCATGAGATCATGACCTGAGCTGAAGTGGAACGCTCAACTGACTGAGCCACCCAGGCGCCCCATCTGAGAGTTTTTAATCAGAATGGATGGTGATTTTTTTTTTTCCTAATGCTTTTTCTGCATTTATTGAGAAGATTGTTTTTTGTTTTTGTTTTTTTTTTTCACTTTTAGCTTGTTAATAGGGTGACCACTTAACATTGATTAATTTTCAAATTTTAAGCCTGCCTTACCTTTCTTTTGGGGATAAACTCCTCTTGGTCATGTATTATCCTTTTTATATGTTGTTAGGTTTGATTTTCTAAAAGTTTATTTACAGTTTAATTTTCTATGTTCATAAAGCCTTTTTTTCCCCTTTAATGTCTTTGTCTGATTTTGGTGTTAGGTGATGCTTGCCTCAAAGAATTTCTTGGAAAATATTTTGTTCTCTTTAATTTTCTGGAAAAGTTTGCATAGAATTGGCATTACTTCTTCCTTAAATGTTTGGTAGAATTTACCAGTAAAGCCAGTGGGACCTAGAGTTTTCTTTGTGGAAAGATTTTAAACTGTAAATTTAATTTCTTTAATAGATAAAGAGCTACTCAGTAGTCTGTTGTGTACTGTTGTATACAGAGCGACCCTCCACAGATTTCATATATCCAGAGTTCTCTCTCTGTGTAGCTTTCTGTCTCATATTTTGTCCTGCCCATTCTAATTCACTTGGTCTCCACCACTTCTTAGCTGCGTTTCCTTAGAGTCTGCTGAGTCTGCTCAGTCATAGAGTCTGCTGAGTTATCCCTGCATTTTCCCTCTTTGTGCCATGGCTTGGAAAGTCTCTTAGGTCATTAAGCTGGAGCAATTATAGGGCTCACGTCATTTGTTTTGCATCTCTCATCATCGTCTATTGTCTACTGTCTTGCAAACCATAATTTCATTTATTTATTTGCTTTTGGTCATGTTGAGTGGGAGGGTGGTCCTTCTTCATTCTGGACATAAGCAGAAGTCTTATTCAAGTTACCCTACTTTTGAAATCTGAAACACAAGTTTCTTCCACTGTAACTGTTCTTTGACTTCATCAAGAATTCTATTCTTTGAACTCTTGATTTTCTTCTATTAACTCTTTCCCAGCTTATTTTTTATTACTTTATTATACAGCCTATAACCATTACTCATTAGTTCATCTGTTCTCTTGTCAGTAAACATAATATGATTAAACTCTTGCTTCTCTGAGTAGCACATACTCAGTAATACCTAATCTCTAGATCAGTTTTTTTAGTTTGCTTTAACAGTTCTCACACCCAGCTGTTTGGAAGCCATAAGTAAAAATCTCAACTCTCTGGATAAGTGCCATCACAAACTCATGGTTAACTCATAACTAAAAAGTGACTGGGCTGATATTTGAACCCAGGCTGTCTAGTTTCAGTGTCTGTATTCTTAACTTCTACCCAACAAAGAAACTTGCAAAAAAAATGTGTATATATATATATATATATATATATACACACACACATATATATATATATATATACACACACACATATATGTATATATATAAACCTATTTCACTTATGCATGTGGAAACTAAAATCCTAAATAAAAAATAAATCCGGCAATGACTGTGTGTACATACATACATATATGTGTATATTGGGTATGTACCCATAAAATAGTTGTCTTAATATTGGGTTCATCCCACCAATAGGTAGTTAGCATTAAAAAATTATTGAATACAATAAAGAAGAGGTAGGTTAATGGAGAAACCATTAACATATCAAATTGCAGATTAGAACACTCAGTATAATAGATATGTCAGTTCTTCCACAGATTAATGGTTAGATTCGATGCATTCTGAAACGTAGTTTTGACAACATGGTTCTAAAATCTAGTGGAAGAACCAGGGAATTTTATTTTATTTTTTTATTTTATTTTTTTTTTAAATTTTTTTTTTCAACGTTTATTCATTTTTGGGATAGAGAGAGACAGAGCATGAACGGGGGAGGGGCAGAGCGAGAGGGAGACACAGAATCGGAAACAGGCTCCAGGCTCTGAGCCATCAGCCCAGAGCCCGACGCGGGGCTCGAACTCCCGGACCGCGAGATCGTGACCTGGCTGAAGTCGGACGCTTAACTGACTGCGCCACCCAGGCACCCCGAACCAGGGAATTTTAAACAACAAGGTGGGAAATTTTATTTGCCAGCTATTAAAACTTGGTATAAATATCCAATTATTAAATCAATGTTAGATAGTCAGATTGATAAATCATAAATCAGTGGAATAAATTAGCACAGAAAAAGACACATACATGAACACTTGTTATCTGAAAAAGAACAAACAATACAAATCAGTGGGAAAAGAATAGACTATTTAGCAAATGGCACTAGGATAATTAGCTATCAAATAGGAAAGAAAAAATAATAAAGATACCTTTTTCACATATATAGAAGAAAACATCTGCAGGTTGATTGAAGAAGTAAATTCTCTTTAAACTTTCAGAAAAAAATTTAAGAGGGTGTCTTCATGATCTCAGGATAGGGAAAGATTTCTTCAACAGATATAAACATTTTTGACTAGAAGAAAATACATACAATTAGAGTATTTTAGAGATAAAACTTGGATATTGTAAAAGACATCACCAATAAGTGACTAGCCCAGCTGAAGAAAGGGAGAATGTATTTACTAGTAAATATGACTGAGAATTGATTAGCCTGTCCAAAATTTAGAAAGATCTTTCACAAACAAAAATAAATTCATACTAATAGAAAAATGGTTAAAGAGGGGTGCCTGGGTGGCGCAGTCGGTTAAGCGTCCGCCTTCAGCCAGGTCACGATCTCGCGGTCCGTGAGTTCGAGCCCCGCGTCAGGCTCTGGGCTGATGGCTCGGAGCCTGGAGCCTGTTTCCGATTCTGTGTCTCCCTCTCTCTCTGCCCCTCCCCTGTTCATGCTCTGTCTCTTTCTGTCCCAAAAATAAATAAAAACGTTGAAAAAAAAATTTTTTAAAGAAAAATGGTTAAAGAATATGACTAGGCCATTTACAAAAAAATAAAATTGAAGAACTAAAAAAAACGAAAAATGACAAGTCTCCTCAGTAATTCAGTAAATGCAAATTAAACAATAGTGTGATAAGTACATATTGAATGAATGAAGGAAATAGTAGATTTAAATTATAGTAAAATTTTCTTCAGATTAAAGCCAATCTCTGAGGATTGAATGTGTTTTCCTCAGTAATCCACAATTGACTTCTGAACCTATTTTAATCACTGAGAACTCAGATTTAGTATTTTTTCTTATTTGAAAACCCTACTGGGTGGGGGGGGGGGGGGGGGTGGGAAATGTGGTTTGTATTGGAATTACTATATCCATTACCATAACTCCAGCCTCTTTTTAAGACTCACAGGGAAGAAGAGTAACAGGCAGAAATTAGATCCTATATGGGCGTAAAATTGTAGTTCTGTGTGTCAAGTAACTATCTTAAAAGTTCTGTGGGTAACAATAAAATATGTGGATAATTTCTTTTAAACTCAAGAAAAAGTTAACCATTTACAGTATCAGTACTCCATGATTACTTGTTTCTTTACCAGAATCACGTTTGTCATATTTCTCCACTAAATTATGTGTCTTTTTAAGGAAGAAAACTATTATCTGAAGTTCCCAACATAGAGTGTATGTACTACCTGTGTGCATTATTATATATACATTTTTAAAACTTACGTAGTTTGAATTCCATACATATGTATATGTAGTTATGCATAACATATGTAGCGTAACAGAAAAGTAAAGAAAACAAATATAAAGCTAAGTGAATGATTACAAAGTTCATACTCCTATAACTGCAACTTAGGTCAAGAAATAGAACATTTCTTGGGCACCTGTATGGCTCAGTGAGTTGAGCGTCTGAGTAGTTCATGGGTCTTGTCGTCAGTGAGTTTGAGGCCCCCCACTGTCTAGCACTTTGCTGACAGCTCAGAGCCTGGAGCCTGCTTCCCAGTCTGTGTCTCCCTGTCTCTGCCCCTCCCCTGCTCATGCTCTCTCAAAAGTGAATAAACATTAAAAAAAAAAAAAAAAATTTAAAAAAAAAAAAAGAAATAGAACATTTCCAGGTTTGCTTCTCTTCAAAGGTAATTGAAGATAATCAATATCTTTAATTTGCCTATGTTTGAGCTTTATATAAATGGAATCATAAGCTGTGTATTCTTGTTTTTGGCTCCTTTAACATTAATTATGTCTTTGAGATTTACCCACATTCTTGCGTGTAGATGTAGCTTGTTCATTTTCTCTGCTATAAAATATTCCAGTTTTAAATCTATCACATTTATCTGTTTTTCTTTTGATGGATAATTGCAGTTTCTGTTTGGGGGCCATTGAGAATAATGCTGTTATCAACATTTTTTTCATGGTCCTTGGTGCTCAAGTGTACACATTTTGGTTATGTATATTCTTAGGAATTATATATATATGTTTAATTTTAAAGTTGTACTAATTAATATCCCCACCAGTAGTATATGAGAGTTCTAATTATTTTACGTTGTTACCAACATGTTTTCTAATTTTAGCTCTTTATTGTCATTTTAATTTGTATTTTCCTGATGCCTAATGAGGTTGAGCAGCTTTTCTATGTTTATTGGTCCTCTGAGTAACCTTTATGTGAAGTGTCCATTCATGTCTCCTTCCACTTTTCCATAAAGTTGTCTTCCTTTAACTGACAGCTCTTGTATATTCTAGATACAAGACTTTTGTCTGTTACATGTGTTGGAAATATCTTCTCCATGTTTGTGTCTTGTATTTTTACTCTCTTAAAAGTCTCTTTTTGTTAAACAAAAGTTCTTAATTTTAATGTAGTTCAGTTTATTAGTTTTTTTCATTTATGGCTAGTGCTTTTTGTGTTCTGATTAAAAAAATATTCCCTACCCTAAGATTTTAAGATATTCTATTTGTTCTTGTTTAGAATTTATTTTGATATTCACAGATCTTCATTTTGTCTAGAATTGATTTTTATGTATGTTTTATTTTTTATGAGGATATCCAGTTGACCTAGACCAATTTAAAAAAGATTATTATTTCCCCCTCATTGTAATTCAGGTGTTCTGTATGACATGAATATATTTTTGTATTGCCTGTTCTCTTCAATTCATCAATTTTATTATTATTGTTTTTAATTTATTTTAAGAGGGAGAGAGAGCAAGAGTAAGTGAGCAGGAGAGAGAGATAATCCCAAGCAGGCCTCGCACTGCCAGCACAAAGCCTGACATGGGACTTGAACCCACGAACCTTGAAATCATGACCTGAGCTGAAATCGAGTTGAACACTCAACCAACTGAGCCACCCAAGCTCCCCTGTTTGAGTCTTTTAGATATATTCCTAGATAATTGTGGGGTTTTTTTGTATAGTATTGTAAATGATATCTTTTATTTTCTAACTTTGTTGCCAGTATATAGAAATATAATTATTTTTTTGACCTTGTATCCAAAAACCATGCTAAAGGTTATTATTCTCTCTCCTCTCTGTTTTAAATGTTTATTTATTTTGAGAGAGAGAGTGAGAGAGCATGAGCATGCGTACAAGCAAGGGAGAGGCAGAGAGATAGAGGGAGAGAGAGAATCCCAAGCAGGCTCTGCACTAGCAGGGCAAAGCCTGATGCAGGGCTTGATCCTACAACCAGGAGATCATGACCCAAACCGAAATCAAGGGTCAGTTGCTTAACCGACTGAGCCATCCAGGCACCCCTAAAGGTCATTATTCTAAGAATTTATCAATGTGTTCTCTGGGATCTACCTATACCTACACACTCATAACTATTGATAATGACAGGTGATTTTTTTTTTCCTTTTCTGTCTTTATACCTTTTATTTTTTATTGTATTAATAATTGCATAAACTTAGACTGCCAGTAGAGTATGACTAAATATCAAGATAATTTGTCATTTTGTCATTACCAATTTCCAAGGGAAAGTTTTCAACATCTCATCCTTAAGTATGATGTTTGCTGTGTGTTTGTATAGGAATCTGTTATTGTATTAAGGAAATTAATTGCTATTCTTACATTCTGGAGGCTTTATCATGAATATATCTTAAATTTTAATCATATGCTTTAACAGTAGCTTTTGAGATGATCGTATTTGTTGATCTTTTTTATGAGTTTATTTTCAGTTTCTTTGGAGTGGGCTTATCTTTATTATTTCCTTCACCTGACATTCTTTTGGTTTAATTTCCCTTTCTTCTGACTTCTTGGAATGGACTTATAGTTCATTAATTTAGGGCATTTTTTTTCTAGTATGTGCAACTAAAAGCTATGAATTTCTTTTTGAGCAAGTTTTGAGTTACTATATTTTCACTGTCAGCTCAAAATACATTTAAATTTGTTTTGTAATTCCTCCTGTGACCTCTGGATTATTAAATAGTAATTTCCGACTTGCATGCACCGCCGAAACACCCAACACTGTGCTTCTGTGGATCCATTCCTCCAATGGGTCTGCGTGCCTCCATCCGGGTGCTGCAGGGCCCCTCCCACAGGGGACCACCCACGGCCAAACGAACGAAGCCTGCCCCTCCTGACCCTGTGCACCTTGCAGATCCACCCCAGCTGTTACGCCAGATCCCATAGAAGAAGCACCACAAGCCTGGCAGTGTGCAAGTAGCCCAGACAGGGGCCACACCACTCCACAGTGAGTCCTGCCCCTGGGAGAGGGGAAGATAAGGTCCACACCAGTCTGACTGTGGCCCCAGCCGTGGGCTGGGGACATATATTGGGTCTGACTGCAGCCCCGCCCACCAACACAAATTACTCCAGACAGCACAGGGGAAGTGCCCTGCAGTTGGAAGCCACCCCAGGGACTACCCAAAATGATGAAAGAACTCTCCTCAAAAGAAACTCCAGGAAGTAGCAACAGCTAACAAATTGATCAAAAACGATTTAAGCAATATAACGGAACATGGATTTAAAATAATAGTCATAAAATTAATCGCTGGGCTTGAAAAAAGTATAGAGGACAGCATAGAATCTATTGATACAGAGATCAAGGGACTAAGAAACAGTCAGAAGGAGCTAAAAAATGCTATAAATGAGGTGCAAAATAAAGTGGAGGTGACCACAGTTTGGATTGAAGAGGCAGAGGAGAGAATAGGTGAATTAGAAGATAAAATTATGGAATAAGAGGAAGCTGAGAAAAAGAGAAAAAAATCCAGGAGTATGAGGGGAGAATTAGAGAATGAAGTGATGCAATGAAATGGAACAATATCCATATACTAGGAATTCCAGACGAGAAAGAGAGAAAGAAAGGGCTGAAGGTGTACTTGAAGAAATCATAGCTGACAACTTACCTGATCTGGGGAAGGAAAAAGGCATTGAAATCCAAGAGGCACAGAGAACTCCCTTCAGACGTAACTTGAATCGATCTTCTGCATGACATATCACAGTCAAACTGGCAAAATACAAGGATAAAGAGAAAATTCTGAAAGCAGCTAGGGATAAACACACTCTAACATATAAAGGGAAACAGATAAGACTCCTGATGGATCTATCTACTGAAACTTGGCAGGCCACAAAGGAATGGCAGGAAATATTCAATGTGATGAACAGAAAAAATATGCAGCTGAGAATCCTTTATCCAGCAAGTCTGTCATTTAGAATAGAGGGAGAGATAAAGGTCTTCCCAAACAAACAAAAACTGAAGGAATTCATCACCACTAAGCCAGCCCTACAGGAGATCCAAAGGGGGATTCTGTGAGTGAAATGTTGCAAGGACCACAAAGTACCAGAGACATCACTACAAGCATGAAACTTACAGACATTACAATGACTCTGAACCCATATCTTTCTATAATAACACTGAATGTAAATGGACTAAATGCGCCAACCAAAAGACAAAGGGTATCAGAATGGATTAAAAAAACAAGACCCATCATCTATTTGCTGTCTACAGAAGACTCATTTTAGACCTGAGGACACCTTCAGATTGAAAGTGAGGGGATGGAGAACTATCTATCATGCTACTGGAAGTCAAAAGAAAGCTGGAGTAGCCATACTTATATCAGACAAACTAGACTTTCAACTAAAGGCTGTAACAAGAGATGAAGAAGGGCATTATATAATAATTACAGGTCTATCTATCAGGAAGAGCTAACAATTATAAATGTCTATGCACTGAACATGGAAGCCCCCAAATATATAAAAGAATTAATCACAAACTTAAGCAACTTTATTGATAAGAATGTGGTAATTGCAGGGGGCTTTAATACTCCACTTACATCAATGGATAGATCATCTAGACATAGGATCAATAAAGAAACAAGGGCCCTGAATAATACATTGGATCAGATGGACTGGACAGATATAGTTAGAACTCTGCATCCCATAGCAACAGAATATACTTTCTTCTTGAGTGCACATGGAACCTTCTCCAAGATAGATCACATACTGGGTCACAAAACAGCCCTTCATAAGTATACAAGAATTGAGATCATACCATGCGTACTTTCAGACCACAATGCTATGAAGCTTGAAATCAACCACAGGAAAAAGTGGAAAACCTCCAAAAGCATGGAGGTTAAAGAACACCCTACTAAAGAATGAATGGGTCAACCAGGCAATTAGAGAAGAAATTAAAAACTGTATGGAAACAAATGAAAATACAACAATCCAAATGCTTTGGGATGCAGCGAAGGCAGTCCTGTGAGGAAAATACATTGCAATCCAGGCCTATCTCCAGAAACAAGAAAAATCCCAAATACAAAATCTAACAGCACACCTAAAGGAAATAGAAGCAAAACAGCAAAGACACCCCAAACCCAGCAGAAAAAAAGAAATAATAAAGATCAGAGCAGAAATAAACAATACAGAATCTAAAAAAACTGTAGAGAAGATCAATGAAACCAAGAGTTGGTGTTTTGGAAAAAGAAACAAAATCGATACCTCAGCCACGCTTCTCAGAAAGAAAAGGGAGATGACCGAAATAGATAAAATCATGAATGAAAATGGAATTATTATAACCAATCCCTCAGAAATGCAAGCAATTATCAAGGAATACTATGAAAAATTATATGCCAACAAACTGGACAACCTGGAAGAAATATAGAAATTCCTAAGCACCCACACACTTCCAAAACTCAAACAGGAAGAAATAGAAAACTTGAACAGACCCATAACCCGCAAAGAAATTGAATCAGTTATCAAAAATCTCCCAACAAATAAGAGTCCAGGACCAGATGGCTTCCCAGGGGAATTCTACCAGACATTTAAAGCAGAGATAATACTTATTCTTCTCAAGCTGTTCCAAAAAATAGAAAGGGAAGGAAAACTTCCAGACTCATTCTATGAAGCCAGTATTACTTTGATTCCTAAACCAGACAGAGACCCAGCACAAAAAAGAGTACAGGCCAATATTCCTGATGAATGTGGATGCAAAAATTCTCAATAAGATAGTAGCAAATCGAATTCAACAGCATATAAAAAGAATTATACACCATGACCAAGTGAGATTCATACCTGGGCTGCAGGGCTGGTTGAACATTCGCAAATCAATCAATGTGATACATCACATTAATAAAAGAAAAGAACCATATGATCCTGTCAATTGATGCAGAAAAAGCATTTGACAAAATTCAGCATCTTTCTTAATAAAAATCCCCGATGGTGTGCCTGGGTAGCTTGGTCGGTTGAGTGACCGACTTCGGCTCAGGTCATGATCTCATGGTTTGTGAGTTCAAGCCCTGCGTCAGGCTCTGTGCTGACGGCTCAGAGCCTGGAGCCTGCTTCTGATTCTGTGTCTCCCTCTCTCTCCCCCTCCCCTACTCATGCTCTGTCTCTGTCTCTGTCTCAGAAATAAATAAACATTAAAAATTTTTTTTTTAATTAAAAAAATAAAACCCCCTGAGAAAGTTGAGATTTAGAAGGTACATACTTAAACATCATAAAAGCCATTTATGAAAAGCCCACAGCTAATATCATCCTCAATGGGGAAAAACTGAGAGCTTTTTCCCTGAGATCAGGAACATGACAGGGATGTCCACTCTCCCCTCTGTTGTTTAGCATTGTATTGGAAGTGCTAGCATCAGCAGTCAGACAACAGAAGGAAATCAAAGGCATCAAAATTGTCAAGGTGAAGTCAAGCTTTCACTTTTGGCAGATGACATGATATTATACACGGAAAACCCAATAGACTCCACCAAAAGTCTGCTAAAACTGATACGTGAATTCGGCAAAGTCGCAGGGTACAAAATCAACGTACAGAAATCGGTTGCATTCTTATACACTAGTAATGAAGCAACAGAAAGACAAATAAAGAAACTAATCCCATTCACAATTGCACTAAGAACTATAAAATACCTAGGAACAAACCTAACCAAAGATGTAAAAGATCTGTATGCTGAAAACTATAGAAAGCTTATGAAGGAAATTGAAGAAGATATAAAGAAATGGAAAAACATTCTGTGCTCATGGATTGGAAGAATAAATATTGGTAAAATGTCAATACTACCCAAAGCTATCTACACATTCAGTGCAATCCCAATCAAAATTGCACCAACATTCTTCTCGAAGCTAGAACAAGCAATCCTAACATTTGTATGGAACCACAAAAGGCCCCGAATATCCAACATAATTTTAAAGAAGAAGACCAAAGCAGGAGGCATCACAATCCCAGACTTTAGCCTCTACTACAAAGCTGTCATCATCAAGACAGCATGGTATTGGCACAAAAACAGACACATAGACCAATGGAATAGAATAGAAACCCCAGAACTAGACCCACAAACGTATGGCCAACTCATCTTTGACAAAGCAGGAAAGAATATCCAATGGAAAAAAGACAGTCTCTTTAACAAATGGTGCTGGGAGAACTGGACAGCAACATGCAGAAGATTGAAACTAGACCACTTTCTTATACCATTCACAAACATAAACTCAAAATGGATAAAGGACCTGAATGTGAGACAGGAAACCATCAAAACCCTAGAGGAGAAATCAGGAAAAGACCTCTCTGACCTCAGCTGCAGCAATTTCTTTCTTGACACATCCCCAAAGGCAAGGGAATTAAAAGCAAAAATGAACTATTGGGACCTCATCAAGATAAAAAGCTTCTGCACTACAAAGGAAACAATCAACAAAACCACAAGGCAACCAACGGAATGGGAAAGATATTTACAAATGACATATGAGACAAAGGGCTAGTATCCAAAATCTCTAAAGAGCTCACCAAACTCCACACCTGAAAAACAAATAATCCAGTGAAGAAATGGGCAGAAAACATGAATAGACACTTCTCTAAAGAAGACATCCAGATGGCCAAGAGGCACATGAGAAGATGCTCAACATCGCTCCTCATCAGGGAAATACAAATCAAAACCACACTCAGATATCACCTCACGCCAGTCAGAGTGGCTAAAATGAACAAATCAGGAGACTATAGATGCTGGTGACGATGTGGAGAAACGGGAACCCTCTTGCAGTGTTGGTGGGAATGCAAACTGGTGCAGCCACTCTGGAAAACAGTGTGGAGGTTCCTCAAAAAATTTAAAATAGACCTACCCTATGACCCAGCAATAGCACTGCTTGGAATTTACCCAAGGGATACAGGAGTGCTGATGCATAGGGGCACTTGCACCCCAATGTTTATATCAGCACTTTCAACAATAGCCAAATTATGGAAAGAGCCTAAATGTCCATCAACTGATGAATGGATAAAGAAATTGTGGTTTATATACACAGTGGAATACTATGTGGCAATGAGAAAGAATGAAATATGGCCATTTGTAGCAACATGAATGGAACTGGATAGTGTTATGCTAAGTGAAATAAGTCATAGAGAGAAAGATATATACCATATGGTTTCACTCTTATGTGGATCCTGAGAAACGTAACAGAAGACTATGGCAGCGGGGAAGGAAAAAAAAAAAAAAGAGGTTAGAGAGGGAGGGAGCCAAAACAAGAGACTATCAAAAACTGAGAATAAACTGAGGGTTGATGGGGTTGGGAAGGAGGGGAGAGTGGGTGATGGGTAATGAGGAGGGTACCTGTTGGGATGAGCACTGGGTGTTGTATGGAAACCAATTTAATAATAAATTTCATATTTTAAAAAAGTAAATTCTGAACTTCAAAACGTATTAAAATTTTTCCTTAATGTTTTTTAGTTTTTAATTCCAGCTTAATTGTGCTGTTGTCAGTTACATGCTCTCTTTGGCTTCGGCCTTTTTGAAAGTTGAGATTTTCTCTATTGCCAGTAAATTATCAGTTTTAAATGGCCCATGTGATCTTGAAAGAATCGGTTTTGTACATTTTAACTGTGTTCTATTGTATGTTTTCTTGATGTGAATAAAAATATTAATCACCTTGTGCTTGCTGAGAGCACTTGGTTTTATTCCAGTCCTTCATTTCTGTTATCTCTTGCTCACTCCTGTTTAATTTATAATCTTTGTCCTGCTGTTTCTCTTCCGTGTGGAGGTTTGTCCTGGAACAGAATTTCAGTCTGTTTTCACTATTCTAAAAACGATGGCTACAGTTTATCTTTTCAGCTCTTTTCACTTCTAGTAGCGGGGGAAGAAAAAAAAAAGTGGAGAGTATCTTTTTTACTTTTGCTAACCTGAAGAGTAAGCCAGGAGAGATTGAGAATTAAATTTATGAAACCCGAAGAATAAGTTCTTTTCAGATATTCTTTTTATCATTGGCAATAGTTGGTTAGGTTATATGTATAGAAGGGCCTCTTTCTTAAATTTCAAAAACGTGCTGAAAATGAGGATTCATTTTGAGAAACAGTGAAGACTAGCAGTCTTGCATTGGATATCTCAGGTAAGCTACCTTAGTTGTAATTTTTAAATGTTGAACATTAGCCAATAAACTATAGACTTTTTTTGTTCCTTTTTCAGATCAACGACTAAATGAAGTGCTTAGGCGATATCAAATGGAAGATTTTTCCAAATATTCATTGGTACAGGTATGTAAATTAGTTAAGGTCTAATGATCTAGGTTCCAGTTTGGTTGTAAATATAATTACATAAATAAATTCTATTTAGGATTATTTTCATGTGCAGTTGCCTATAGCACTTTGAAATTTTGCTTACAACTTTGATTCTTATAAGGAGGAAGAAAAGCTTGTTCTTACTTAATGAATACAAATTTTTTAACCATAGAAATTGACTTTTTTTTTTCAGAGTTAGCGCTTACATATTACGTATAATGTTAAAATGTCTGAGTTCTAAAATGAGAATTCATTGACATTTTGAAACATCCTAAAATCTTTTCTTAAGATACATTATAGTAGTAAGTTTTAACTTGGAATTCTCATAAATTATGGCAAGCAAAAGCGAATTCAAAACAGTAAACAATATATGGTATTGTTTTTAATATTTCTTTCCTTGGGTACATGTTCTTATTTAAATATTCTGTTAAGGGGCGCCTGAGTGGCGCAGTCGGTTAAGCGTCCGACTTCAGCCAGGTCACGATCTCGCGGTCCATGAGTTCGAGCCCCGCGTCAGGCTCTGGGCTGACGGCTCAGAGCCTGGAGCCTGTTTCCGATTCTGTGTCTCCCTCTCTCTCTGCCCCTCGCCCGTTCATGCTCTGTCTCTCTCTGTCCCAAAAATAAATAAAAACGTTAAAAAAAAATTAAAAAAAAAATATTCTGTTAAAAATTTTTTTGAGCACTAAGGCATACTTATTGCTGAGTTACACAATATTAAAAGAAAAACAGTAGCTCCTACATTAGTGATAGCTCCCTACTGAATTAATAAGGAAGTGTTTTGCTTTTAACATAAATGAATCTTACAATTAAATCATATTGTTTTTAAGGTATTGAGTAACCACATGTGAAGTAACCGCTTGAGCTAAAGCCGACCCGGTTTTTAAGATATTGAAAAGGAAGTTGTGTTTAAGAAATTAAAAAGGAATAGTTTATCTGGTTGACCTGAATATACTTATAAATATTTTCTTTAGCGTATTGACATTTAGCCTACTACTCTGTGTTTTTATTTACAAAGACCAGACTCAGAGTCCAGAGGGTCTTAAAACTATCCATCTGCTATGTTAATAACTATATTGTGTTTCTTATGTTACTTTGTTACTCATCCTTAACTAGGAATGTTATCATTTAGATGGTAGAGAATCTTTCATAATATAGTAGCCTCTAAATTTTGCTCAGATTCTTAGGTTCTTTTTCTTCTGCTTAATGTCTCATAGAATATGCCTGAAAGGAGGATTCAAACAAAGATTGATTTTAAAGCCTGAGAGGATCTCTGGGCATGATATTATATCTGCTGTACACTGTGGCTGACTCGATTATGAAAGATTGTTTTACCAGATAAAACACGAGGTAGCCTTTTAGATGCACCTGCCTTGTACATTGTGATTATAATTAAAGCCTCATGAGAACATGCAAAGTATGGTAAAGTTTTATTTAATAGTGTACTCTTTGGTGAAATTATAGTTCCTTTAGTTTTCTAAAGGTACATGTTCTTCTTTTACGGATACTATTCTTATAGTCACACAATCAAATCTTGATTCTTATCTCTTAGTTTTGATAGTAGTATACTGTTACTGCCTAAGATTCTTCTGCAGTTCACCTCTTCAGAACATGTTGCTGTTGCTGTCTCAAAACACCAATCTCCATGGGTCTTGCCTTTCACTACGTAGTTTGCAGTAATGAAAAAGGAGGTAGTAGGAGAGCATGAGAGGGGAATTAATTTGCTTTCTAGCAATATGGTCCATATCCTTGGCCATATGCATTGCATTCTTTGGTTCTTCACCCCCAGAAACGTTATTCTGGTTTGTGAAAAAAATGTTCAGGAACAATTGTTCTTATTTATTTTTTTTTCTGTTTGTAGTAAAGGAAGACATAGAAGTAGGAGGAAACCATTATCAAAGGTTATGTGAGAACCAGGAGCACTGACTGAGATCTCTTGTCACTAACTTTAGTGATTGCCACTAGCAGCAGAAATCCTTCATAAATTTACATTTGCCCTTTTTGTCCAACTGTATTTCCCAGGTGCCTAAAACAATTCTTGTTAATAGATGCTCAATAAATAATTGTTGAATGAATGAAGCAATTATATCTTTCCTTTCCTCCTACCTACTTATCTTCCAGTATCATTTGAGTTTTATAGCCAAGTAAAAGTGGAATTGTAAAAAGTCATGATCAGCTTGTGAAACACAAATAGTTCATGCTTTTTAGTTCTGTATTTTCAAGATAAAATCCCAATGAAATGCCCTCCTCCTTCCTCATGCTAGGTAAATTGCCAGGACTTGTGTTAAATGAACATACTTTATGAAACTTTTCTAATGTTGGAAAAATAAAGCTGCAGGATCTTGATAATTTATTTCTTGTATTTTAAGTTGGAATTTCAAACTTGATTTTCTATAGATACTATGTTATAAGTGATAGTTAAAATTCCTTAGTGCTATCATTATATAAGGATCATTTAGACTTTCCTTGGATCAAATAAGTTTTGTGGATTGCCTTAAGATGTTTTGTATCATATGATTTCTTAGGGAAATAAATAGCAACTAGTTTCTTGAATGATATTTTCAGGGTTGTTGTGAAATCTAGTTGTCTTCCTTTGATTATTTTGTGTTTTCTACATAAATAAAAAGTATTTCAAGTGACATTGCTCTTTGAGAGTATAGTAGTGGGCACTGGATGACAGGTGTTAAAAGATTTTATTCAAGAAGGTGGGAAATTTCCCTCTTTTCCCAATACTTTGTTCCTACCTTTTTTTTGCCCCCCTTACATGTCTTTCCTCACATGTAGGCTAGTTATGCCTCTGTGCCATAACAATACATGCGTGTACTGAGGGATGAATGTTTGGGTCTCTTCATAGTTGCTGGAGGGATAAGGTAGAATATTAAAAATAAGTTTATTTTCTCCAAAAACTCTCTTGAAAATATCTTCCTTTTCTAGTTTGGGACAACTCTACTCCTTCTGCTTGAAGCCAAAATTAAAGTTAAATTGACATATAGTCTAGCCAGGAAAGAAATGGAACACATAAACTGACATAAACTATGTCAATAAACATAAAAGCATAGTGCCAAGAAGGTATGAGCTGGTTCTGAAAGGGAGAGACAGTCATGGTGCAAATGTATTCATTGATTTAACAACCATTAATTTATTTTTCTAAGTTTGTTTATTCCTTGAGAGCACATGCACACAAGTGGGAGAGAGAGAATCCCAAGCAAGCTCCGCACTGTCTGCATGGACAGAGCCCTATGAGGGACATGAACTCACGAACCGCAAGATGAAATTAAGAGTTGAAATCAAGAGTTGAACACTTAACCCACTGAGCCACCAGGCGCCTCAGCAAACATTAATTTATTAACTCACCAAATCTTGCATTGCATGTGTGTGCTGGGTAAGCTTTGGGGATAGAGCTATGACTATGACAAAGCATCCTATTTCCATGGAAGAGATATAAGTGAATAAGTAATTAATACTGCTATCTTATGTGAAAAAAATAAACAAGGTGCTAAAGTAGAAATTACCACGTATACAGTATAGTAGTGATGTTTGTGGCTGAGATCTATTTTTGGTAGAATGTTCAGAGCAGTCTTCTCTACGGCAGTAGTATTCAAGTTAGCGCTGAAAGTTGAAGAAGGAGCCAGAGAAGTGGACCAAAAAGAGGCCCTAAAGCAGGAAAAAATTTGATTATGCTTGCATAATGTATGGGAACTGGTCTCAACTGTAATCAAATAGTAGTTATTTGAAAATACATTGAAAGGGACAGGAGGGCTACTCCTGTTGATCATGTGTTTAAAAATACAAGACTCAATAGATAAAATATAACAAACCACCTGTACTATTTGAATTGAGTCAACTTACTGGCTTTCTAGGCTAGCACTGTCTGATGGAAAACTTACTGTTTTGATGGAAATGTTATATAATCTTGTGCTGTCCAAAATGGTAGCCACTGATCACCTGGGACTTTGGAGCACTTTAAATGAAGCTAGTACAACTGTTAGATGATTCATTTAATTTTCATTTTGTTTATTTTTGAGAGGGAAAGAGCAAGTGAGCACACAAATGAACAAGGGGCAGAGAGAGGATCCCACAAGGGGCAGAGAGAGAGAGAGAGAAAGAGAGAAGTGGGGCTTACCCGGGGCTTGTGTTTTACCCGAAGTGGGGCTCATGTTCAACCCAAAGCAGGGCTTGTGCTCACCTGATGCAGAACTCGAACTCACCCTAAATGGGGCTCGAGCTCACAAACTGTGAAATCATGACCTAAGCTGAAGTCAGATGCTTAATGACTGAGTCACCCAGGCACCCTATTTAATTTTCATTTTAAATAAATAAAATTTAAATAGATGCGTGTGGCTTGTGCCTATTGTATTGGACAGTGCAGTTGTAGACTCTCCATTTGCTGAATGAAACCTTGTTGATTTTGTATCATCCCAGGATGATGTTAGAAAATCAATGACCGTAGCACTTTAAAAAGAGCCATTTGTAAGAGTTTAGCAATTTCTTACACTCTACATTAATAAAGTGATAAATGATGAAAATCAGTCTCTTCACGATATGAATCATACGCTACAACACCCTTAAACTGTGCAACAATAGGGGCACCTGGGTGGCTTAGTCGGTTAAGTGGCCGACTTAGGCCCAGGTCATGATCTCACAGTTTGTGAGTTTGAGCCCCATGTCAGGCTCTGTGCTGACAGCTCAAAGCCTGGAGCCTGCTTCAGATTCTGTCTCTCCCTCTCTCTCTGCTCCTTCCCTGCTTACACTCTGTCCCTCTCTCTCAAAAATAAACAAACATTAAAAAAGTAAATAAAATATGAAGAAACATTTTCACAAAATGCTAGTCAGCTTGTATTTTCTTCCAAAGGATGGCAGAAAGGATGTCATTAACATATTTGATAGCCAGAGATACAGTTTAAAATCAGGGGCACAAAATTAAACATTCAGAATTATAATTAGAATATTTAGAGAGTGTATAGTTTCCTCAGAGGAAGAAAAGTGTCCAGAAAATTTGTCTACCCAACTATAATTCAATATTATTGGCATTCCTTCTGTGATATACTCTGACCATCATCACAGGAAGTCATCTTGGGATAAAAATAAGTAGAAATTACTTGTACAGTATCCATTTTTCAAGATTCAAGATATATAAAATTCTGTATATATTGCTTTTATTTAGTGTAATTTATTTAAATTTTGTTTAGGAAATATAAAAAGAATATTTATAAATACTTTATTTAAAAAAAATTTTTTTTAATGTGTATTTATTTTTGAGACAGAGAGAGACAGAGCATGAATGGGGGAGGGGCAGTGAGAGAGGGAGACACAGAATCGGAAGCAGGCTCCAGGCTCTGAGCCATCAGCCCAGAGCCTGACGCGGGGCTCGAACTCACGAACTGTGAGATCGTGACCTGAGCTGAAGTCGGACGCTCAACCGACTGAGCCACCCAGACGCCCCTAAATACTTTTAATTATTTTTATGGTGAGAATAACAATGTATAGAATTGTCAGATCCCTATGTTGTACACCTGAAACTAAACATGTCAATTATATTTCAATTAAAATATATATATAAATAAATAACACATATAAATATGGTAATACATATATGTAAATTCTTTTTTTTTTAATTTTATTTTTTAAGTAATTTCTACACCCAATTTAGGGCTCAAACCTACAACCCTGAGATCATGACTCACACTCTCCACTGACTGAGAGAGCCAGGTGCCCTTATGTAAATGCTTGTGTAGTTGATATCAATCTTACCCTCCCAACTTGATTTTTTCCACTAGATCTTGAATTATTAAGTCCTACATACTTTTATTCTAAAAGTTTCACTAGCAAGTGGGAAAGGATTACTGAATCTATATTATTATTCTGTGAAAATTTTTTATATTTTGTTTTATTATGTTTATCTTTATAATCGTATCATTTTTTCAGCTTATTTATTTTGAGAGAGAGAGAGTGCAAGCAAGGCAGAGACAGAGAGAGACAGAGAGGGAGACAGAGAATCCCAAGCAGGCCTGAAGTGGGACTCATGAATCATGGGATCATGACCTGAGCCCAAATCAAGAGTTGTACTCTTAGCCAACTGAGCCAACCAGGTGCCCTTAGGATCATAATTTTTATGATTTGGATTATTGGTCCTTTATTCATAGGTTGGCATTTTATTAGCAACTATCATTAGAAAATAGTTTCAGAGCAGTGTCTTTATAGAATTCAGTTTAACCAATATATGTTGAGCACCTCCTCTATGTAAGGCACTATGCCAGGAGCTTTAGTGCTATGAAAATGCGTATCATAATACTACCATTTCACAGGGACCTAAAGACTAAGAAATATGGGTTTGAGAAAAATGTTAAATAACATATTATTTAACATATTATTATTATTCGTATCTTAACCTGAAAAGGCATATTATTCGTATCTTAACCTGAAAGCCAAAAATGAGTATCACAGGGAAAAAGGTGATCATATATAGTTGGAGAGATCAGGGAAAGTTTCCTGAAGGATGTAGCATGTTTGATGAGTACTGAAAAGTAGCTAAGATTTTAAAAGAACTTCAATGGGGGCTAAAAGAAGAGGTAGTGGAGTATTTAGGGAGTAAAACATACTTCATTTTTTCAAAATGTGTTTGGCATATATGGAGAAGTAATGGAAAATAACATTAGAAAGGATAGATTGTATTTGCATTGTAGAGGGCCTTGAATGGTTAAATTGAGGAGTTTGGACTTAATTTAGTAAACACTAGGAGATTACTAAATATTGTTTAAAAGAATGATAAAGTGGAGTGAAACATGGTAAGAGTAACAATTAGGAAACTTCTAATTGATGGGTGGGAGGTTAATGAGAGCTTGAATTATTATTTTGTAGACTGCCATCCATCTCTAGCTATCAGTCATAACATTGGTAGTTGATTTGATATTTATAAAAATTCCTAAGAAATTTGAGAAATAATATTTTTAAGGTTTGAACCACTTAGTTATCCCAAGAAGATTTTAACTAACTTTTGGACAATTGAAAGTTAAACTATCTCTTGCCCCTTAATTAATTCTTTAATAAACACAATAACTATTTTTTAATACTCTAGGATTGAATAAATCCCTCTCTGAAATTGCATAAACTACTGGATTCATTTATTCTTTAATCCATCAGGATTCTCCCTGGAAGGTTACCTTTTCTTTTTGTCTAATTCATCTTACAGTTCTGGATCCATGTAAACATGTCTACTGAGGCTTTATATTTTGAGAGCTAATCCTTCCCACGTTGGTTGAAAGCTCATAACATATACCTTGGTTAGCCAATAGATTTTCCCCCATATTAAGAAAAAAAAAAAGAAAAAAAATAGCCAAGATTTATTAAGAGCTTTCTACATGTCAGGAATTATGCTAAACACTTTATATAACATTATTCCTTATTAAATTTACATATTTCTTATATATTCTTCAGTATAGTTCAGTATAGTTAATTTTTCAGTAAAGTTATAGCATCTTTTTTTGTTTTTTATTCTCATGTGCTACCTTTTGTTACAGTAGTGAAAAGATATATTTCTTTTTACATTTTCAAATTATTGCTGGCACTTGGGAAGGCTACTGTTCTGTTGATCTTCTATGGGATAACTTACCATATTCTCTTATTAGACCTAATAATTGGTAGATTATACATAGAGTTTTCTGGGTAAATGGTCAAATTATCTGTAAATAATAAGAGTGTTGTTTCTTTTTCAACTTTTAAATTCCCAGCCCTTTACCCTAGTTCCACTGACTAGAACCTCTAGTGCAGTGTTGAATTTAGCAGTGATAGTGAGCAACCTTGTGTTATACTGTATTTAATGCAGCACTTTTGATGTTTCACCATGAAAGATAGTAATTGATATAGGTTTCTGATAGATACTTTGTCAAATTGAGAAAAATTCTTCCTATTCGACTTTGCCAAGAGTTTTTGTTACATATGGATGTTAAAATTTACCAAATTTGTTACATATGGATGTTAAAATTTACCAAATGCACTTTCAACATCAATTTAGATGATTACTCTTTCCTGTTTTGTTTTTACTGTCATTTTGGCTTCGACGATGTGAGAAAACATTTTAAGATGCAATATTCTCTGTTGTAGAAAGCTGTCTTCAAAGGAGGTGGAGATGACACATTAGAAAACACACTAGTTGACCAAAGGTATGTTTGAGTTACCAGAAAAATACTATTTTCTTAAATATATTTATTATTGTTAAAATAATTTCTTTAATATTAGGATTATTTCATGGTCTGCTATAATTAGATTTAAATGATACGTCATTGAATATACAAGTGTGGGAAAGCCAGCATTAGAATCTACAAGAGTAGTTCTCAATTGGGGTGATTTTATCTCCCTCCTATTTGCAACCTCCTCCAGACCTTCCAAGAGTAATATGGTTGTAATCTGAAACTGGTTCCCATATGTGGAGGGCAAGGACAGACTGAGGGAAGAGGCAGACCACTCCGGGTTGGTAGGTGGCAAATTTATTAAGCAATAGAACCTACTTATGAGTTATCTTGTTGTAGGACACTGCAAGACAGCTAGATTTCCTCACCTGCCTGCCATAATCTTAAAAGTTTGTGTAGAAGCTTTAACTGGGTTCAGTCACATACACAAAAGGCTTTAACTGGGTTCACTTACATCCCAGTACAGACACCCTCAGCATCACATTACTATCTTAAGGCTGTATCCTTGGAGCTACTTCTGGGTGTGAAGAAGACAAGCAGAATACATATTCTAAGTACAGGGGAGGGTCAGGGAAAGGCCTCCAATTGCCCAGGTTCAGCTCAAGGGTCAACTGGCAGTTGTCTTGATGACCTCCTTCATTACCTCCCCTTCCCAGATATTTGATAGCATCTGGAAATATTGAGATAAGCTTGAGAACACGAAAAAGGCAAAGTATTGATTTTTATGGATAAATGTAACATAAAAATATTGATGTTCTATTTAATTCACATGCTGCATATTACACTAGATTAAACAGAATATGAGATTTTTAAAATTATGTATTTTTATTAGCTTTTTAGCTCCTCTTATTATTGAGTATGATAAACATCTGGAAGAACTAAATGGGCAGCTGAAATATTACCAGGTATGAAATCATAGTTTTCAAGTTTTTTTATAATATTTTATTTTAAAAAAAGAAGTAAAATACTCTTCAAAAACATTGATGAGGAATAACATATTTAGCTATATCTAATCAATTCTTGGCTCTCAATAAGAAAGTATGTGTGTATTTAAAGATTATCTTGAGTTTCATTTTTTTTTAATTTTATTGATTTATTCTCAAGTTAGTTAACATACAGTGTAGTCTTGGTTTCAGGAATAATTCATCTCTTATATATGATACCCAGTGCTCATCCTGAAAACTGCCCTCCTTAATGCCCATCCCGTCACCCATTTAACCCACCCCTACCCACCTATCCATGTCCCCACCATCAGCCTTCAGCTTGTCTCTGATTTGAGAGTCATCTATGGTTCGCCTCCCTCTCTGTTTTATCTTATTTTTCCTTTTCTTCCTCTGTGTTCATCTGTTACGTTTCTCAAATTCTACATGTGAGTGAAATCATATATCTGTCTTTCTCTGACTGACTTATTTTGCTTAGTATAATGCCCTCCAGTTCCATCCATGTTGTTGCAAATGTCAAGATTTCATTATTTTTTATTGCTGAGTAGTATTCCGTTATATATACATATAAACCACATCTTACTACAGTTTACTTTTCATCTTTGACACTGGTACATACAGATGACTGGCATTTTAGTAGGCAGTTACATTAGGGTATATGGAAATCATGGTTGTCGAGCTATTCCAGAGAAAGTGGTGACACGTTAACTTCTTCCTTGTGTGAAGGAATAGGAGTGCGAATTACTGGCTAATTCATTGCAGTGTTTCTACAGTGTAAAATAAATGTAACCTTACTTTTTAGCCCCTCCCACCCCCGCAAATTTTTCTTAATCTATTCATCAGTTCATAGACATTTGGACTTTTTCCATTAATTGGCTATTGTTAATAGCACTGCTTTAAACATTGGGGTGCATGTGCCCCTTCGAATCAGAATTCCATTGTCCTTTAGATAAATTCCTAGTAGTGCAGTTGCTGTGTTGTAGGGTAGTTCTATTTTTAATTTTTTGAGGAACCTTCATTCTGTTCTCCAGAGTAGATGTACCAGTTTGCATTCCCACCAGCAGTGCAAAACGGTTCCCCTTTCTCCACATCCTCGCCAACATCTGTTGTTTCATGAGTTGTTAATTTTAGCCACTCTAACTGGAGTGAGGTGTTATATCATTGTGGTTTTGATTTATATTTCCCTGATGATGAGGAATGTTGAGCATCTTTTCATGTGTCTTTTGGCCATCTGGATGTGTAATTGGAAAAGTGTCTATTCATGTCTTTTGCCCATTCCTTCACTGGATTATTTGTTTTTCAGGTGTTGAGTTTGGTAAGTTCTTTATAGATTTTGGGTAATTAACCCTTTATCTGATTTGTCATTTGCAAATATCTCCTACCATTCTGTTGGTTGCCTTATACTTATGTTGATTGTTTCCTTTGCTTTGCAGAAGCTTTTTATCTTGATGAGGTCCCAATAGTTCATTTTTGCTTTTGTTTCCCTTGCCTCTGGAGACATGTCAAGTAAGAAGTTGCTGTGACTGAGGTCAAAGAGGTTGTTGCCTATTTTCTCCTCTAGGATTTTGATGGTTTCCTGTCTCACATTTAGGTCTTTCATCCATTTTGACTTTATTTTTGTGTATGGTGTAAGAAAGTGGTCCAGGTTCATTCTTCTGCATGTCACTGTTCAGTTTGCCTAGCACCATTTGCTAAGGAGATTGTCCTTTTCCATTGGATACTCTTTCCTGCATTGCCAAAGATGAGTTGGCCATATATTTTGGGGTCCCATTTCTGGGTTCTCTATTCTATTCCATTAAAATGTGGGTCTGTTTTTGTACCAATACCATACGTCTTGATGATTACAGCTTTGTAATACAAGTTGAAGTCTGGGATTGTGATGCCTCCAGCTTTGGTTTTCTTTTTCAGCATTACATTGGCTATTCGGGGTCTATTGAGGTTCCATACAAATTTTAGGATTGTTTGCTCTAGCTCTAGAATGCTGGTGTTATTTGATAGGGATTGCATTGAATGTGTAGATTGCTTTGGGTAGTATCGACATTGTAACAACATGGAATGTTTTTCCATTTGTTTGTGTCTTTTTCAATTTCTTTCATAAGCTTTCTATAGTTTTCAGCATACAGATCTTTTACCTCTTTGGTTAGGTTTATTTCTAAGTATTTTATGGTTTTGGTGCAGCTGTAAATGGGATTGATTCCTTGATTTCTCCTTTTGTTTCTTCATTGTTGGTGTATAGAAATGCAACCGATTTCTGTACATTGATTTTATATCCTGCGACTTTGCTGAATTCATGTATCAGCTCTAGCAGGTTTTTGGTGGAGTCTTTCAGGTTTTCCATGTAGAGAATCATGTCATCTGTGAAGAGTGGAAGTTTGGCTTCTTCTTTGCCAATTTGGATGCCTTTATTTGGTTTTGTTGTCTGATTGCTGAGGCTAGGACTTCCAACACTATGCTGAACAACAGAGGTGAGAGTAGACATCCCTGTTGTGTTCCTGATCTCTGGGGGAAAAAGCTCAGTTTTTCTCCATTGAGGATGATATTAGCTGTGGTCTTTCATATGTGGCTTTTTTAAAGATATGTTCCTTCTATCCCAAGTTTTGTGAGGGTTTTTATCAAGAAAAGATGCTGTATTTTGTCTAATGCCTTTTCTGCATCTGTAGACAGGATCATATGGTTCTTATCCTTTCTTCTATTAATGTGGTATATCACGTTGATTGATTTGTGGATATTGAACCAGCCCTGCAGTCCAGAAATGAATCCCACTTGCTTATGGTGAATAATTCTTTTAATGTACTGTTGAGTTCTATTTGCTACTATCTTGTTGAGAATTTTCATATCTAGGTTCATCAGGGATATTGGCCTGTCATTCTCTTTTCAGTGGGGATTTTGGTTTTGGAGTCAAGGTAAGGTAATGCTACCTTCATAGAATGAGTCTGGAAAATTTACTTCCATTTCTGTTTTTTGGAACAGTTTGAGAAGAATAGGTATTAACTCTGTTTTAAATGTCTGGTAGAATTCCCTGGCAAGCCACCTGGCCCAGGACTCTTGTTTGTTGGGAGATTTTTGATAACCCACTTACTTATTCATTGGTTACGGGTCTGTTCAGGTTTTCTATTTCTTCCCATTTGAGTTTTGGTAGTGTATGAGTGTCTAGGAATTTGTCCATTTCTTTGTCCAGTTTATTGGCATATATATTTTTTCATAGTATTATCTTACAGTTGTTTGTATTTCTGTGGTGTTGGTTGTGCTCTTTTATTTGTCATTTTATCTATTTGGATCCTCTTTGAGAAGTCTGGCTAGGGGTTTATCAATTTTGTTGATTCTTTCAAAAAGTCAGCTGTTAGTTTCATTGATCTGTTGTACTGTTTTCTTTTGGATTCTATTTCATTTATTTCTGCTCTAATGTTTATTATTGCCCTTCTTCTGCTGGGCTTTATTTACTGTGGCTTTTCTAGCTCCTTTAGGTGTAAGGTTAGGTTGTGTATTTGGGACCTTTCTTGCTTCTTGAGACAGGCCTGAATTACAATGTATTTTCCTCTTAGGACTACCTTTGCTGCACCCTAAAGAGTTTAGACTGTCGTGTTTTCATTTTCATTTGCTTCCATGTATTTTTCAATTTCTTTTTCAATACCCTGTTTAACCCATTCATTCTTAAGTAAGATGTTCTTTAGCCTCCATGTATTTGGAGGCTTTCCAAATTTTTTCTTGTGGTTGATTTCAACTTTCATAGTGTTGTGATCTGAAAATATGCATAGTATGATCTCAATCTGTTTGATCTCAGTCTGTTGAGGGCTGTTTTGTGACCCAGTATGTGGTTTATTTTGGAGAATGTTCTCAACTGTAATTTGTTCAAATAAACCTTCTGCCCCTTTCTCTCACTGTTCTTCTTCTGGAACTCCTATGATATGGACACTTGTTTCATTTCATGGAATCATTTAGGTCTCCAATTCTCCCCTCGTGATCTAATAATTTCCTTCCCCGCCCCTTTTTTTTTTTCAGCTTCTTTATTTTCCAAAATTTTATCTTCTATTTCATCTATTCTCTCTTCTGCTTCTTTCATCCTCGCTGTCACTGTATCTAGGTTATTTTGCATCTCAGTTATAGCATTTTTTAATTCATCATGACTAGTTCTTAGGTCTTTGATCTCTGCAACAAGAGTTTCTCTGGTGTCTTCTATGCTTTTTTCAAGCCCAGTTGTTAATCTTATGACTGTTATTCTAAATTCTTGTTCAGATATATTATTTATATCTGTTTTGAGCAATTCTCTGGCTTTGCTTCTTGCACTGTCTTTTGGGAAGAATTCCTCCATTTGGTCATTTTGGCTTTGATTTCTTCTTGCACTCTCTTTTGGGGAGAATTCCTCTGTTTGGTCATTTTGGCTAAGTTTCTGTCTTTTGTGTATTTTAAAAGCTTCTTGTGTGTCCTGCACCTGAGTGTACTACTGTATTAAAAAGGGGTCATACCCTATCCAGGGCCTAGCACTACAGGAAGTGGTTTTTGTATATGTGGTGTGCACTCTGTTGTACATTTTGGCTGCTCATCCCAGTGATCAGTACTGTGCAGAGCTCCTCCTTGCTTATAGTGGTGGAGTGTGTGGACCTTCAACCAGGGAAGGTTTGATTTGTTGTTGAAGTAACCCTGGAAAAGCATAGGGAAAAAAAGGGTGGGGGAATCCTGATCCCATAAAAAGAAAAATGAAAGGAGAAAATAGTCCAAACAGCAAATCAAGGGGGGAAAAAAAAGGGGGAAAAAAAGGAAAAAGAAAACAAAACAAAAAAGTATGAGGCTAAATTCAGAGGAATAGGAAAATAAGAAATAGGAAAGGTGGAAAAATGATAGAATAAAAATTTTTGCTAAAAAAAATATTTATACACACACACACACACACACACATATATATATAGAGAGAATAAGAATTGACCAAAAACAAACCAGAAACTATGTGCCTGATTCTAAAAGAATAAAATAGGAGAAAGAACAATTAGAAAGAAAGAAAAAGAAAGGAAGGAAGAAAAGGAAGGAAGGAAGGAAGGAAGGAAGGAAGGAAGGAAGGAGAAGCAGTTGTCTTTTGGCGCCTAGCACCAGTGGCTGTGCTGGTCTGGAGGAGAGGCCAGCTGAGTTGGCTCAGTCATTCTTGCTCCAGTAGATAAGAAGTTGCCAACCATGGAGGAGCGGTGTTTGGTGTAAGCATGTCCAGCCTCCAGTGGGGGTGCTGTGCTGCTCTCTGAAGTTCCACTGTATTGGTGTTGGGGAGAAAAACAGCGGCATCCCAGTCTCGCTCCCCCGACTGGGTGTCTCAACCCATGCTGTTCAGGTAGTCCTCACAGAATAGCAAGGGTATTCACTTTGCACTGCTCCACAGCCTCCCAAACCTCTTAGGCAGCTTGGCTGCAATTCAAAACCTGATGTCATCTTCAAGGACTCCACACCGTGTGCACCCCATTCTGCAGTATTGCCACTCTGCCCTGCTGTAAAAAGACCTTTGGCTGGCACGTGCAGGGTCTTTTGTCCTTGGAGAGGCAATAAATCATCTTCCCAAAGTACTCCAGGAAGTGGACTGTTCTCTCCTAGTGCTCTCCTGAGATGGCTACGCTGTGCTATACCCTGGGGTCAGCTCCCTCCCTCCCAAGGAGCACACGAGTCATGGCACCGGCTCTACCTTGGAGAGAGTCTTGCACTTCCAAAATCTCTCTGCTCCAGAGGCTCCATCCTGCCAAGCTGTCTCCCTACAACTGTGGAGATTCTCTGCTACTCTGCAGATCGATTTCCTGGGTGTTCCATGTGATCCTATCTCAATACAGCTGTGTTTGAAGGACTAGGAAAATTCCCATTCCCCTACTTCTCTGCCATCTTAACTGCCTCTGCCTCTTCAGTTTCATTTTTTAATCCAGTGTTTCCTTGCTCCTGGTATCTCACAGGAACATATTTTAGATGCTTGGAGAACTTAAACTCATTATTTGTTTACATCTTTATTTTTCCCCCAAGAAGACCAAAAACCATCTCATATAATTTTAGACTTTTAACCCTCATCCTACCTGTATTTCCCTTTGTTTGGAGAATGGATTTTTTTCCCCCAATTTCAAACATTATGTCTATCAGATTTTAGATTCATTTGATCGTCTTCTAATATAGGTAGGATTATGCTGTGGCATCTTTTGTCTGAAATCCTCTTTAGTAATGAAAGTTTATTTTAGGAGTGAAGAGAGTTTAGAAACCAAGGACCCTTCTGTACCCTAGAATTTCTAAAATTAGGATATATGGGAGGCTGATAGAGAACTAGAATAATAGCACAACATTGTTCAGGATACAATGTGAGTTTCAGTGAGATACATTTTTAAAGTATACTTGATATTTATAACCTGTTTCTTTGATTTTAAAATGTTTACATTTTTCTCCCAAATTTTGATATTTCTGATTATTGGATAACCGAAGCATTTGTTAAAGAGATGCTACATGTCTCAAGCCCACCTGGAGGCATTAAACTCCCTTTCCTAGTGTTTGAATGTACTTACTACTGTGTTTGGTTTAGATACTAATCTCTGGATCAGTTCAGTTGGGTAGCAAGTTTCAGTGAATTTAATGCAAATGAAAGAAAGTAGAGCAATATTATCTAAAAACATCCGCTTAAGACTCATTTCCTCAGAATGGGGCTATAAATGGGCAAACACTAAGAACTTTCTTTATATCTTTCTTTTCTATTCATGCAGGGACAGCAAGAGATCCTATCATATGCCTTGAAGTCTAGTGCATAATCCCTCAATTCTTGATGAATGAATATAAACCAGGTCTCATTGGAACAAGATGATTAGATCTAGCTTTACAATCTCCTATTTGTAAATAAATGGATTGACTAAAAGGATTTTACTAAAAGAATACATATGCTTGAATCTTCTAAAAATAAATTTGGGTTTTCCATTGCACTTGAAATTATTTATACTTTCCAAGAGTAATGAAAGTGATCCTGTAGACCCAAATTTCAAAAACAAGCATTTCTTTTTTTTTTTT
>NW_024412376.1:58142353-58253471 GCF_014898765.1 Herpailurus yagouaroundi
CTAGGTATTTTATGCTTCTTGGTGCAATTGTGAATGGGATCAGTTTCCTTATTTGTCTTTCTGTTACTTCATTGTTAGTGTATACGAATGCAACTGATTTCTGTACATTGATTTTGTATCCTGCAACTTTGCTGAATTCATGTATCAGTTCTAGCAGACTTTTGGTGGAGTCTGTCGGATTTTCCATGTATAATATCATGTCATCTGCAAAAAGCGAAAGCTTGACTTCATCTTTGCCAATTTGGATGCCTTTGATTTCCTTTTGTTGTCTGATTGCTGATGCTAGAACTTCCAGCACTATGTTAAACAACAGCGGTGAGAGTGGGCATCCCTGTCGTGTTCCTGATCTCAGGGAAAAAGCTCTCAGTTTTTCCCCGTTGAGGATGATGTTAGCTGTGGGCTTTTCATAAATGGCTTTTATGATCTTTAAGTATGTTCCTTCTATCCCGACTTTCTCAAGGGTTTTTATTAAGAAAGGGTGCTGGATTTTGTCAAAGGCCTTTTCTGCATCGATTGACAGGATCATATGGTTTTTCTCTTTTTTTTTGTTAATGTGATGTATCACGTTGATTGATTTGCGAATGTTGAACCAGCCCTGCATCCCAGGAATGAATCCCACTTGATCATGGTGAACAATTCTTTTTATATGCCGTTGAATTCGATTTGCTAGTATCTTATTGAGAATTTTGGCATCCGTATTTATCAGGGATATTGGCCTGTAGTTCTCTTTTTTTACTGGGTCTCTGTCTGGTTTAGGAATCAAAGTAATACTGGCTTCATAGAATGAGTCTGGAAGTTTTCCTTCCCTTTCTATTTCTTGGAATAGCTTGAGAAGGATAGGTATTATCTCTGCTTTAAACGTCTGGTAGAACTCCCCTGGGAAGCCATCTGGTCCTGGACTCTTATTTGTTGGGAGATTTTTGATAACCGATTCAATTTCTTCGCTGGTGATGGGTCTGTTCAAGCTTTCTATTTCCTCCTGATTGAGTTTTGGAAGAGTGTGGGTGTTCAGGAATTTGTCCATTTCTTCCAGGTTGTCCAATTTGTTGCCATATAATTTTTCATAGTATTCCCTGATAATTGTTTGTATCTCTGAGGGATTGGTTGTAATAATTCCATTTTCATTCATGATTTTATCTATTTGGGTCATCTCCCGTTTCTTTTTGAGAAGCCTGGCTAGAGGTTTGTCAATTTTGTTTATTTTTTCAAAAAACCAACTCTTGGTTTCGTTGATCTGCTCTACAGTTTTTTTAGATTCTATATTGTTTATTTCTGCTCTGATCTTTATTATTTCTCTTCTTCTGCTGGGTTTAGGCTGCCTTTGCTGTTCTGCTTCTATTTCCTTTAGGTGTGCTGTTAGATTTTGTATTTGGGATTTTCTTGTTTCTTGAGATAGGCCTGGATTGCAATGTATTTTCCTCTCAGGACTGCCTTCGCTGCATCCCAAAGCGTTTGGATTGTTGTATTTTCATTTTCGTTTGTTTCCATATATTTTTTAATTTCTTCTCGAATTGCCTGGTTGACCCACTCATTCGTTGGTAGGGTGTTCTTTAACCTCCATGCTTTTGGAGGTTTTCCAGACTTTTTTCTGTGGTTGATTTCAAGCTTCATAGCATTGTGGTCTGAAAGTATGCATGGTATGATTTCAATTCTTGTAAACTTATGAAGGGCTGTTTTGTGACCCAGTATATGATCTATCTTGGAGAATGTTCCATGTGCACTCGAGAAGAAAGTATATTCTGTTTCTTTGGGATGCAGAGTTCTAAATATATCTGTCAAGTCCATCTGATCCAATGTCTCATTCAGGGCCCTTGTTTCTTTATTGACCGTGTGTCTAGATGATCTATCCATTTCTGTAAGTGGGGTGTTAAAGTCCCCTGCAATTACCACATTCTTATCAATAAGGTTGCTTGTGTTTATGAGTAATTGTTTTATATATTTGGGCGCTCCAGTATTCGGCGCATAGACATTTATAATTGTTAGCTCTTCCTGATGGATAGACCCTGTCACTATTATATAATGTCCTTCTTCATCTCTTGTTACAGCCTTTAATTGAAAGTCTAGTTTGTCTGATATAAGTATGGCTACTCCAGCTTTCTTTTGGCTTCCAGTAGCATGATAAATAGTTCTCCATCCTCTCACTCTCAATCTAAAGGTGTCCTCAGGTCTAAAATGAGTCTCTTGTAGACAGCAAATAGATGGGTCTTGTTTTTTTATCCATTCTGATACCCTATGTCTTTTGGTTGGCGCATTTAATCCATTTACATTCAGTGTTATTATAGAAAGATATGGGTTTAGAGTCATTGTGATGTCTGTATGTTTTATGCTTGTAGTGATGTCTCTGGTACTTTGTCTCACAGGGTCCCCCTTAGGATCTCTTGTAGGGCTGGTTTAGTGGTGACAAATTCCTTCAGTTTTTGTTTGTTTGGGAAGACCTTTATCTCTCCTTCTAATCTAAATGACAGGCTTGCTGGATAAAGGATTCTCGGCTGCATATTTTTTCTGTCTAGCAAACTGAAAATCTCGTGCCAACTCTTTCTGGCCTGCCAAGTTTCAAAAGAGAGATCAGTCACGAGTCTTATAGGTCTCCCTTTATATGTGAGGGCACGTTTACCCCTTGCTGCTTTCAGAATTTTCTCTTTATCCTTGTATTTTGCCAGTTTCACTATGATATGTCGTGCAGAGGATCGATTCAAGTTACGTCTGAAGGGAGTTCTCTGTGCCTCTTGGATTTCAATGCCTTTTTCCTTCCCCACTTCAGGGAAGTTCTCAGCTATTATTTCTTCAAGTACCCCTTCAGCACCTTTCCCTCTCTCTTCCTCCTCTGGTATACCAATGATGCGTATATTATTTCTTTTTAGTGCATCAGTTAGTTCTCTAATTTTCCCCTCATACTCCTGGATTTTTTTATCTCTCTTTTTCTCAGCTTCCTCTTTTTCCATAACTTTATCTTCTAGTTCACCTATTCTCTCCTCTGCCTCTTCAATCCGAGCTGTGGTGGTTTCCATTTTGTTATGCATTTCATTTAAAGCGTTTTTCAGCTCCTCGTGACTGTTCCTTAGTCCCTTGATCTCTGTAGCAAGAGATTCTCTGCTGTCAGCTATACTGTTTTCAAGCCCAGCGATTAATTTTATGACTATTATTCTAAATTCACTTTCTGTTATATTATTTAAATCCTTTTTGATCAGCTCATTAGCTGTTATTTCCTGGAGATTCTTCTGAGGGGAATTCTTGCGCTTGGTCATTTTGGATAGTCCCTGGCGTGGTGAGGACCTGCAGGGCACTTCCCCTGTGCTGTGGTGTATAACTGGAGTTGGTGGGCGGAGCCGCAGTCAGACCTGATGTCTGCCCCCAGCCCACCGCTGGGGCCACAGTCAGACTGGTGTGTGCCTTCTCTTCCCCTCTCCTAGGGGCGGGATTCACTGTGGGGTGGGGTGGCCTGTCTGGGCTACTTGCACACTGCCAGGCTTGTGATGCTGGGGATCTGGCGTCTTAGCTGGGGTGGGTAGGCAAGGTGCACAGGGGCAGGAGGGGCAGGCTTAGCTTGCTTCTCTTAGGTGATCCACTTCAGGAGGGGCCCTGTGGCAGCAGCAGGGAGTCAGATCCGCTGCCGGAGGTTTGGCTCTGCAGAAGCGCAGAGTTGGGTGTTTGCGCGGAGCGAGCAAGTTCCCTGGCAGGAACTGGTTCTCTTTGGGATTTTGGCTGGGGGATGGGCGGGGAAGATGGCGCTGGCGAGCGCCTTTGTTCCCCACCAAACTGAATTCTGTCGTCCGGGAGCTCAGCAGCTTTCCTTCCCTTTGTCCTCCAGCCTTCCCGCTTTCTGAGCAGAGCTGTTAACTTATGACCTCCCAGCCGCTAAGTCGCGCTTGCTGTCGGAACACAGTCTGTCAGGCCCCTCCGCTTTTTGCAAGCCAGACTTGGGGGCTCTGCTTGGCCGGCGAGCCGCCCCTCCACCCCGGCTCCCTCCCGCCAGTCCGTGGAGCGCGCTCCGCCTCGCCGCCCTTCCTACCCTCTTCCGTGGGCCTCTCGTCTGCGCTTGGCTCCGGCGACTCCGTTCTGCTAATCCTCTGGTGGTTTTCTGGGTTATTTAGGCAGGTATCGGTGGAATCTAAGTGATCAGCAGGACGCGCGGTGAGCCCAGTGTCCTCCTAAGCCGCCATCTTCCTCTCCAACAAGCATTTCTTTAAATTGCGGTTCCTGTTTTATGATAAGTTAAATAGGTGCTTTCCAAGTCTGTACTATGTCCTTTTTTTTTTTTTTTTTTTGAGCCTGCAGTCATTTAAATTTGAACCAACCATAGATGTCTTTTAATCTTTCTAACTGACAAAGAGCAACAGAAAGCTCTCCTCTGCACAAATGGCATTTTACTTTTATTTTTAGGGCTAGTGAGTTTAAATTTTCTGCTGAATTTACTCTCAGAATTGCTCTAATGATCTATTATGTGGTTTGTTATAAAATGGGATAGCTAGTTATCTTGAATTAAAGTTTTAATTTTTTAATAGTTTGATTCATATATATCTTTAATCAGCTATGTTACTAAGGTGTTTAGCTTCATTTTTCCATTTAGCATTCTCAATCTTAGAGTGATTATTGAATTAATTACAAGAGAGAGGAAACTAGCAAAGAGCCCAAGCAAGGGTCTATAACAAGAGTAGTTGATACTTTTGAGGAGAAAAGATACTGGCTGCTACTTCTAAGAACAGTTGCTCACATAGATATTACTGATTAGAACTAGTTCTTAGGATTTATTGACCCACTAAAAACATAGTTTATTCTTGTAAGCAAGAAAAGTGTGACTATAATTCTCTATATGAAAGACTTTCTTCGAAAAATGTAAATAAGGGAATATTTGATGCTATTGCTGAGATTTTGTTTCAACTATTAAATATATTTTGAAATATTGTATAGTAAAGAATGTTTAGTGTGACCATAATGATTCACATTTAATCCTGGCTATTGCATATATATTCTAATTATTTGGGTAATTTGAGTAAATATTTTTTCAAGATAAACATTTTTGCAACTTTCAAATATCTTGCAAGATTGTGCAAAATCACTTTTTGTAAAAAAAAAAAAAAAATGACATCAGAATAATTGCTACAGTAAAATCCAAATCTGTTAGTATGGCATTCAAGACCTGCTGTCTGCCTTTCTAATTTTCTTTCATTGCATCATTGCTCTATGTATGGTCATTTCTCAGTCATCTGATCGTGAATTCATTCATTTTGGCTTAATTATGATTCATTCACAACAAGGACCTGGAAAGATTCACCTTTCCCAAAGCCAGAATTGTGTTTAGAGTTGGCTGTTACTGATTTCCTAGACCAAGCTGCCTTGAGCTTCTTTGGTTGAAAGGGAGACAAAAGGGCTTAGAGCATTGCCTGTTCTACCCTTCCCTTACCAGGTTCACTCCAGGCTTTGCTTCTCTTCTTTAGCCTAGGATACCCAATCAAGACTAATGGACATATCATGAGTTGATTGCAGTTTAAGTGCGATTTTACATGGCCTCCTTCCTACTCTCCCCTTGCCTATTTACTCTCACTGAGAGCTGACTACTATTCCTGTGTTATCTAATACTTTTTGACTCTGCTTTTACGCATATTTTTCCCTACTTGAAATGCCTTTCCTTCCTGTTGAAATTTTACAATCCCTTTATCTCCTCAAAGAGAATTAATCATACCAATCTCCTCTTTACAATATATATTTTATTCTTGTATTTTAATTAGTGATTTTTTTAACCATTTTTCCCATTAAAGTATTTGTTAGTGACCATATGGGTTTACCATAGCAACCTTGTATTGTCTGGAGAGTTTAGACAGTTAATGGTGGTGGTGAATAAGAGACTAAGTGAATTACTGCTAAAAAGATCTCTGGTTTTTTTTTTTTCACTATTAACATTATACTTTTCCAAATGTAAGCTCTTCTATGGGCTTCATCTAAACTGAATTAAGATAAACTATATTCAGTGAATTAAGATAAACGAATCTGGCATTTGTTATAGTGACATACTGAGGAATATATATGTGAACATCTATAAATCATAGGGTTACATTTATAAATATTTCTTGTGTCATATAAATATTTCTCTTTATTTCAAAATGAATGTTTTATTATGTTCCAAGTATCATTAAAATATCCATATTTACAAGCACTTGTTAGAAGTAAAGAATCATTGTTTCTTATCAGTAGACTAGTGTCATAGAGTCTGCTTGTATTTGAATGCATTACTGAATAGAGAACTGTCTGCAAAATGTATTGCTATGACCATATTTTAATCTTTCAGAAACAGATGGGTGAGATGAAACTACAACTTGAAAATGTCATCAAGGAAAATGAAAGGTAAATAAATTAATTTAATTCTTTTATTGTTATCCTAGATAATATTTATTGTTGTTATTTAATATTTTATTCATGTAGTATACTGGTTATGAGTGAAGACTCTGGAGCCTGATTTCCTGTTTCACTCCCAGGTCCATTACTTACTACTTTTGTGACTTTGGACAGTTACTTAACCTTTTTGTGCTTTAGTTTTCTTATCTATAAATTGGAGATAACCTATTTCATAGGGCTGACTGTAAAGGAAAATAGAGTATGTAATAAGTACTTTATACATACTAGCAATCATTAACAGTACAGTTTATAATAATCATGTATGTTCCAAAACATACTGATAAAAACCTTCAATCCACCATCTAGTTAAGAGCTAAAAAGGTTAGCAATACTGGTACATCTACCCATGTTTTCTTGCCCTATCCCATTCCTCTCTTTCCCTCTGCCAGAGAGAACACTTCGTTGAATTTTGTGTTTATCATTCCCTTGGTTTTTAAATTTTGTTATAGGTGTCTGTGTCCCTAACGATAGATTATTTAGTTTTCTGGGGTTTTTTTAAGCTGTATTAAAATTGTATCATTTAGTCTTCTGGGACTTTTTTTTCCCCACTCAGTATCATGCACAAACAAGTACGAGAGTTTCAAGGGATAAAATTTCTGGATCATAGATTACGAAATATTCATTTTTACAGTGTAATGCCAATTTCCAAAGTGGCTGTGCCAATTTACATTCCCACCTGTGATATTTATGAGTTCTTATTGATCTATATCTTTTTATCAGCACTTAGTCTTACCAAGTTTCTTAATTTTTGTTATTTTGAGTCTTAGCTTGTTTTTTACTGTGGTTATAATTTAACATTTCCCTGAATACTAATATGGTTAACCATTTTTCATATGTTTATTTACCCATGTAGTGTTGTTTTCTCATGAAATGCTTTTTCATTTCTTTTTCCCATTTTCTATTTATCTTTTCCTTATTAAATTGTCAAAGCACTTTATATAATCTGTATTCTGAATATTTGTTGGTATGCCAATCTGTGTGAATGCAGTAACAATACTGTAAACCATAACCACTAGAAATTTCAGGAAGGGATTCAATCACTTAACATTTGGTACTAGATCACTAGCTTTAGGATCGTATTTAGGAGCTATGATCCTGAAGTCAGGAATTTTTGGTGCTGCCACCATCTCTGTTGCTACTCCTACAGCATCATTTCCATAAAACTGGAGACTTGACATTGGAAAGTGAGGCACGGGGTATTGACTATAAGTGACACTCATGTCTATCCAGTTTTGCGTGCTGTCTTACCAATAGAAAAATGTTCTCAGCTCTCTTCTGTCTTCCATATCCCCCTCAAGTGCTTCTCACTGGTGATACTTTAATCCCACCCACAGCTCCAGCTATAAGGACCTCTGAGAACTGTAGTTTTGGACTTTCAGCCTCTGTGATAGAGACTGGAATATGGAAAGGAATGGGAATGAATGTTGCCACAGTACCATACAACATGCTAGATGATAGGTATTTTCATAGATATATTCCCAGGTTCTGATATGTTTGATAAACAGAATTTTCTATTTTGTTTTTAATTCTAAGGTAATTGAATCTGTCCATCTTTTTTCTAATGGTTGTTCTTTGTGTCTCTAATAGATCCTCTCTTAGCCTATGATCATAAAGATCCCGTATTTTTGGCTAAAAATATTTAAAGTTTTATTCTACCCCAAGTTTCTTAACTGTAACTTAAAAAAAAAATTTTTTTTTTAATGTTTACTTATTTTTGAGAAGGAGACAGAGCATGCATGGGGGGAAGGGCCGAGAGAGAGGGAGACACAGAATCCGAAGCAGGCTCTAGGCCCTGAGCTGTCAGCACAGAGCCCAACACAGGGCTCGAACTCATGAACCATGAGATCAGGACCTGGGCCTAAGTCGGCCACTTAACCAGCAGAGCCACCCAGGCGCCCCATTAACTTTAACTTTTATTTTATTTTTTTTTAATTTTTTTTAACGTTTATTTATTTTTGAGACAGAGGGAGACAGAGCATGAACAGGGGAGGGGCAGAGAGAGGGGGAGACACAGAATCGGAAACAGGCTCCAGGCTCTGAGCTGTCAGCACAGAGCCCGACGCGAGGCTCGAACTCACGGACCGTGAGATCATGACCTGAGCCGAAGTCTGGCGCTTAACCGACCGAGCCACCCAGGCGCCCCATAACTTTAACTTTTAAAGATCATGCACCTGGGCTGAAATCTGATAGATCTTTTGTTGTTAACTTGTGTAACTAGACCAAAAAGTAAAGAAATGAAAATTTTTTAGTTCCAAATTCATTTAAAGCATGGGCTTTTTAAAAGTTAACTTTCTTTTGTTTGCATTTTGCTAGATTATATAGCACTTTTCTTTTAGTTTTGTTAATTTATTTTAAAGCATGTTGCTCTCAAGAATAATCTAGAACTCCCACAGAATTCGTATGTCTTATGACTATTTTGTCACCTTCTACCTTACATTTTAAAAAATACGTTTTCACTATTTCTCCTCTCTTCTAATTTCTGAAAGCGTCATATGTTTAAGCCAGCAATGTTTGCCAAAGTGTAACATAAATCTTTTAATTGGGTTTTCAGTTTTCCTCATTTGTGTTTTTTCCCATAGAAAAGTTTTTCTAATTTTAACTTTTTATGGTTTACTATTCTTTCTCAAAAAAGTTATTAAATAAGCGATGCTATTTAATCCTTTATTCCTAATAAAGGACATTGCTAAGATTTTTGAATCACCAATGTATGTAGATTAATCTTGTATTTTAATGTACTTGGGATAGACAAGGTGTATTATATGGTTGAGATCATCCTTTTTCCTATATTTGACTCAACATATTTAACTTCCTTTCATGTCCAGGTCTTTTTAAGCTAGTCTTTTAAAAATCTGCCTTCACCTATTTAACAGTAACGTGGTTGTGTCTCATGAATGTATTTATTCCTAGTACAATAGGAAAGTGGGAAAAATAGATTCTGAGCTTATTAAAAAGGCACTTTTAGTAATTTGAAAATGCTATCAAGTTTTAAAGTGAATTTTACTTACGTTTTTAGGGCAACATCTTACTTTCAATTATGTATTGCAATTAAGGGCTGCAAAATCAAGAGAGTTTATCACTTTTAAGGAAAATATTTAAATATTCATACATGGTCAGTTCTGAATAATAGAAGCTGGCAATGACATGGATTGTATAATAGTATGCAATTCTATGTTATTGAGTTTTGGAAACATTTTAATATTTACATTTTTATGTGGATGTATGTTTTCTGGGAATTGACTACAAATAGGAAATAATGAAGTCATTTAAAATCAGGCTAAGAGAGAGGTGAAAAAATATTTTATTTTCCTCCCTTCCATTTTTAAGTCTTCCTTGAAATTTAGTTCATGTTGAGAATATAGTGTTGTTTGTTTTATCCTCCTTTTTTCTCTAATTCCATCTTTTCTCCTCAAAACTTAACAGAGGAAGAAAATTTGGTAAGATAATTAAATGGAGAGATATGTACAGCATTTTAAAAAATTACGTTTTTTAAATACTAATTTTTCTAAATACTAAATACTAATTTTTAAATTTCTAAGTTTCTAAATACTAATTTTTATTATTTGTTATTATTCAGGGCATGGAAGACATCATTTGTTACCTACATAAGAGCCGGTTTTTCTTCTTTCATTCATTTAACTCTGATTTTCTTCCACTGTCATTTTGCTCAGGGGAAATTAACTGCTTCCATAATTTTAAGTGATAAGTCTTTTATTTAAGTATTTTATTTTTAAAGTGATAAGTCTTTTATTAAACTTTTATTCAAACTAGTTTGATTTTCTTTTTGCCAGAGATTGGTCTGGGAATGAATATGTAACCCTACTTTTAACCAGTGAAGTATAAGGGAAAGTCTGTTGTAGAGCTTCTGGGAAAGAATTTTCTCCCTGATAAAAAGAGAGGCAGGCAAGAAGAAAGCTTTACCTCCCTCCTGCTGCATGTTATTTTTAAAAGTGATATGTGAAGCTGGCTGGTATCGCCATTTTTGTAACCATGGGGGTAGATGTGAAGATTGGAAGAAGGGAAAAATGAGAAAACCTTTGATCCTTATTATATTATTGAACTGCTGAAACAAATCTGGAACCACTTACCCTTCCAATTTGATATTAGATAAGGAAATAAAACATTCATTCATTCATTCATTCATTCATTCATTCACTTACAAGTATTTATTGAGTACTTAGTAAGTACCAGGTACTAATCAGGTCAGTACATCAAGTGAATACATCAGTGATAAAACAGACAAAAACACTAACTGATATAGAGACTTAATTGCATTTGTCAGGGATTCACAAACTACATCAGCCTATGGACCAGATTTAGCCTGCTGCCTCTATTTGTAAATAAAAGTTTATTGGCTCACAGCCACACTCATTCATTGTGTCTGTGGCAACTTTTGCTCTGTGCTGGTGGAGGTGAATTGTTGCAACAGAGAGTGAATGGCACACAGAGTCTAAAACATTTACTGTCTGGCCCTTTACAGAAAAAGTTGACTATTCTTTGGTACATGTAGTGATATTTCACTGCAAACTTTCTGTTATCTGGTCTTTAATGCAACAGTCTTTTTTGAAATTTAAAATGGTCTTTGCGTTTTTATTTAGGTGTAAATGTAGCTTTAGAACTTAAAACTTCAACAGGAAGAAATACAAAGTTATTATTTAATAAATTAAAACCAATGATATTGAGCATATTATTTATTTTACTGTTTTTATTTTCTGGTAGTCTGATTTTTATCATTTTTAAGATTATAATTATCAATATGTGATATAGAAGATTTCAATAGCATTATAAAATGGAATTGTTTTTTATGCTTATTTTCATCGATTTGTTCTCATAATTTGACTACTGATAGTTGACTAATAATACATCAGAGGTATGGTTTTAAATTTGATTTCAACTTCCCTAATCATCTCATTCATGAATGTTGACAGTATCCTATGAGCACATGTTAAATGTTTTTTTGAAACTTGAGAAATTTATGTGTTTATAAAAGCAATAATGAAGCCATTATTTTTTACTAGTAGTCCAAAAAAATGGTATTCTCAACCCTAAAACTTGGTTCATTTTTCTAATAGCAGAAGATGAATATATTTGATCTATTTTTGAACGAGAGAAAGAAAAATCTCTGGGATTACATGGTAAATACTGGTGCTCTTGTGCTACTTGAGGCACTGTAAGGAAGACCATCCCCAGAAGTTTGCCAAATCCTAAGCCTAATAAAGTTTTAAATTTAGGTTTTGAATCTCATAAAGTCAGAGCTATGTCTCTTTTTTCTCTATATCTGTTTTTATAACTGAGTTTGTTTTTGTATACTTATGTGTACATACATACACTCTTACCACAGTTTCCTTTGAGTACTAATCTCTAGTCATGCCAGCCTTCGTACTTGGCTTCCTTAAACCTGGCAAACCAGTTTCTAACAGTACACCTTACCCGTTTCTTCTGCCTAGAATGCTCTTCTTCAGATCTGCATGGCACTGTCTCCTTCCCTTTGTTCAGGTTTTTTTAATCAGGAAAACATTCCCTGACCACATTATCTAGCTGTTTCTATGCTCTTCCCTTTTCTTTTTTCTCTAATATAATTTTATTTTATTTTTGGCACCTATTACTACTTGAAATTATTTATTCGCTTCCTTATTTTTTGTCTTATCTAGTAAAATGTATCCTTCACAAGAGCAAGACCCTTGTTTTTTCTATTTACTACTGTATACATAATACTGTTGAACAGTGCTTTAGCATCTTTTATGCATAAACTATAAAATGCATTCTTTATAATTCTCAGTTTGTTTCTTTGAAGAGTAAAAACTTAGAGATCCCTTTGATCTTTTGATCTTCTGTGATTTTATAATTTTCCTGAGTTTTTGTAGTTATTTTACTTACCTTAATTCACTAGCAGTTCTTTAATGACTCATCTTCATTGAGCCTTTTATTTTCAGTCCAGGTTTCATGGGGGGGAAAAAACAACTCTTTTATATGTTAAGTGTATCACTTTGGGTCATATTTAATTAAATTGCGCAGTCATAGTAAGTAATGGCAGCTATGATATAGATTGGCTGTTCCAACCTCTTTTAAGTGTGTATTCCTGTAGTGCAAGAGGCTGGAAAACTGAAATCTAGTTCAGGATATGAATTAGGTTCTGCTAACAATAAGTACTTGTAAGAGATCTAAATTAGGAGATAAGTAGGAAGAGAAGCAGTATCTGAGGTCTGTTTTTGTGGTTGAGAATCTAACAAGTGTCGAGTAGCTCTAGAGCCGATAATTCTGGGCAGCTACTTCTGTTGAAGCTAAAGCATGGTGTTCTGCAGGTTATCCTAACTGGCAGTAATCCTAATCCCAGGATCTCATCTAAGAATGTGTGATCTTGGAACCAGCAGTAAGTATAGTTGCTTCCTGATTGTCCAGCTTCCTAACTGTGGCATATTTACCTGTTCCCTCAGCAAATCAGTTTTGCAACTAGCTAAACCAGTAAGATTGGCTTTTTCTAGAAATTGCACTAGAAAGTAGAGATCAACTAATAAGTGGTGGCAGCAGAAAAAGTGAATGCTACTAGTTATTAATAATAAGGATAATATTGTTTACCTCCACAAAGCTTTGTATGATTTCTCTTCTTACTATCAAGCTGTCCAAAATAATGGAACTTTCTTCTTTTTATTGCCCTCAGGCTCTTACATTTTGACTTAATTATTATATATTTGAATAAATACAATGAGAACCAGAACTCTTACTATCTTCTATGTAATACCCCTTCAAATGTTTGTTGAACATAATTATTAGTGTCTAACTTTCAAAAAACATAAAAAAGGAATGCTTTGAAAAAGATTAATTCCTTAAATCTGTGGTAATTAAATAGTTTATTTTCTCAGTTATATTTCTAATATCTTTGGAGAATTAGATAAAATTCATTTAATAAGCATTTACAAATGTATTATTACAATTATCTTTCAAAGAAAATAAGGACAAAAATAAGTCTGTAGGATAAAAATAAGCATAAGGCTATAGAGGAAAGAACAAATAATAAGTTTGAGGATGTGGTTATATGTTTGTATGCACTCATTTCAACCGACAAGAATATACTCTTGTTTTCAAAGGCCTATGAAACTTTTGTAAACATAGACATGGACTGCAAACCCTACTCATCGTGTACACAGATACAAATTTAAAGAGTCATAAATCACACCTAAAGTTTGAAATAACAAAAAACAGGCACAAATAATTTTTAACTACGTTTTCAGCTAACTCCTGAGATGAAAAGAATTAAAAAAATTAAAAACTTCTTAAAATGAACAACATATCAAACTAGTGAAATGCAGCCAAACTAGTACTCAGAACATTTGTAATTAATTGAAAAATAAAATTGAAAATAAATGAACTAGAGATTTTTGTTTACAATGATGGCAGACTAGGTAAATCAGACTCCTTCTGACAAAAACTAGAAATTCTAGACAAAAACTAGGAAATTGGGACAGATATTTGACAACAGTCAGATCTGTTTAAATGAACTCATTAGAGAATTCTAGGGAAGGACCAGGAAAATAATGAAATCCAGGGATATGAGCCTGCATTTGGAGCTGCCTTCATAGGTATATCTCATTATCCTGGAGTAGGCAAAGGTTGAAAAATGGGGCTTGAAACAAATTAACAGAGCTAGAGAGATTCAAATGGAAAGTCAGAGCCCATCAGATTAGAGGCTCAGTGGCTCAGTAAGCTTTCAGGCATTGGGTTGGGGTACCCTATGAGTAAGAGTGACCCCAAAAATCTAGTAGTCCTAAAAAGATCTAAAACATAGCTTGGAATTACCTGAATCTCTGTTCAGAGATCGATAATGCCGCTAGCCACATGTAGAAGAAAAAAAAAAAAAAGGAAGACCATTTTATAGGAAGATAACATTATTGCTAGGCCTCAAAATATCTCCCCATGTAATATCTGGCTCATATCTTAAAGAGCATAGTTTTAAACAATGATAAATAATAGACAATATAAAAAAATCCACAGGATTGGCCTTTAAAATAACTATGCTTAATATGTTCAGTGAAAACAGACAAAATTTTGAGAATGTTGATAAGGGGATAGGGAACTCTAAAAAAGGAACCAAACAAATTCAGAACTGAAAACATATGGTAATGAAGTAAGACATAACTGAAGAGGGAATTAATGGAATACAGTCCAAGTCTGAAGGAAATAGAGTGAAGATCACAGAGACGAGGAGATAGAAAAATACAGGAAATAATGTAAGAGACATAAGGGAAATAGTGAAAACTAAAATTCATATAACTTAAGCCTGAGAAAGAGAGGACAGAGAGACCTCAATCTGCAGGGTAAGGAAACAGCACGTATCATAAGCTGGATAATACAAAAACAAGCAAACAATCTATATCTAGATACATGGCTATAACATTAAATACAAATTTAAAGACCATTTTTAAAAATGTTCAAAGCAGAAAAATTGTCTTCAAAGAAATAGCAATAAGACATAAACTGACTACTCAACAAATGATGGAAATCAGGAGACAGTGCAATATCTTCAAAGTGCTGAAAGAAGGACTCTTAGTTTAGAATTATGTATCTAGTGAAATGTTTTTCTAGAAGTCAAATTAGTACATTTTCAGATGAAAAGAAATTGAAAAAATTACCAGTAGCAAAATTAAAATCCTAAAAGGATATTCTACAAAAAGAGGGGAAAGGGTAACTAAGGGAGAAAGTGTAATGAATATCACATTAACTATTCTGAAACAATGTTTCTAAAGTATTTGTAGGGAATTAAAATACAAAGCAGCAATATCATAAATTTGGGAAAAGGGTAAATACAGTTAAGGTATTCTCAGGTTTCAGCATTGCCCAAAAGCAATAGAATACTTATTTATTTTAGAGTTTTGTTAATTCTCTGTGTGTGTTTTAATCTCTAGGGTAGACCGTGAAAGTAAAGGATCATATAACTGCCAAGTTAATAAAGTAGAAAAATAGAATAATAAAAAGTAACCAATATAGAACAACAGGAACTCTTAGTCATTGCTGGTGGGAAAGCAAAATGTACAGTCACCTAGGAAGACCATTTGGTGGTTTCTTAAAATATGAAACATCATCTTACTATAACAATTCAGCAGTCATACTCCTTGGTATTTACCTAAAGGAATTGGAAACTTATGTCTACACAAAAACCTGCACATGAATGTTTATACTGCCTTTATTCACAATCGCCAAAACTTGGAAACAACCAAGATGTCCTTCAATAGGTGAATGGATAAATAAACTGTAGTACATCCAGCCTATGGAATATTACTCAGCAATATTAAGAAATGAACTATGAAGCTATGAGAGGATATGGAGGAACCCTAAACATATTACTAAGTGAAAGCAGTCAGTCTGAAAAGGCTACATATTGTATCATTCCAACTACATGACGTTCTAGAAAAGGCAAAACTATGGAGATGATAAAATGATCAGTGGTTGCCAGGAGCTGCGGGGAGGGAAGTGAAGGAAGAGAGGGATGAAAAGGCAGAGCACATAGGATTTTTAGGGCAGTGAAACCGTTCTGTAAGCTGCTATAGTGATGGATACACGTCATTATAGAATGTTTTATAATACTAAGAGTGAACCATAATGTAAACTATAGACTTTGGGTAATGGTGTCAGTGTAGGTTTACCAGTTGCAAAAATGTACCACTCTGGTGGGGAATGTTGATAGTGGGGGAGGTCATGGCAAGGGGGTCAAGGGATATATTAGGGAATCTCTGTACTTTCTGCTCACTTTTGCTATGAACCTAAAACTGCTAAACAATTAAGTCTTTTATAAATAGAGTCATCTAAAATAAACACATTTTTTAAAATAAAAGAAAGCATTAAAGGAGAGAAAATCAAAATAGGGCACATTGGAAGCAAATACTAAGATAGTAGATTTAAGCCCCCAAATAGTAGTAATTATATTAAATTTCAACATATTGGGGCATCTGGGTGGCTCAGTCTGTTAAGCATCTGACTCTTGATTTCGGCTCAGTTCATAATCTCACAGTTTGCAAGATCGAGCCCCACGTCAGCCTTTGTGGTAAGTGTGGAGGCTGCTTGGGATTCTCTCACTCCCTCTCTCTGTCTCTGCCCCTCCCTTGCTCATGCTCACTCTCTCTTTCTCTCTCAAATAAGTAAACCTAAAAGCCAAAAAAAAAAAAACCCAAAAAACAAAAAAAAACCTGGGCAGACAACATTAACAGATATTTCCTCAAAAAAGACATACAGATGCCCAACATCTGAAGAGGCTCAACATCACCCATCATCAGGGAAATACAAATCAAAACTACAATGAGATATCACCTTATACCTGTCAGAATGGCTAAAATCAAAAATACAAGAAACAGGTGCTGGCAGTGATGTGGAATCCTTGTGCACTGTTGGTGGGAGCACAAGCTGGTGCGGCAACTGTGGAAAACCGTATGGAAGTTCCTCAAAAAAGTAAAAATAGAACTACCCTACCATCCAATAATAATAATACTGGGTATTTACCCATAGAATACAAAAACGCTAATTCTAAAAGATAATATGCGGCATCCTGTGTTTATTGTAGCATTTTTTACTGTAGCCACATTATAGAAGCAGCCTAAGTGTCCATTCATAGATGAATGGATAAAAACGATGTTGTAGATAAAGACAACGTAATATTATTGAGCCATAAAAAAAGAATGAAATCTTGCCATTTGCAGTGACATGGATGGAGCTAGAGTTGCTAAGTGAAATGAGTCAGAGAAAGACAAATACTGTATGATTTCACTCATGGAATTTAAGAAACAAAACAAATGAACAGTGGGGAGAAAAAGAGATAAACCAAGAAACAGACCCTTAACTATAGAGAACAAACTGGTGGTTACCAGAGGGGAGATGGGTGGGGGGATAGGTGAAATAGATGATGGGGATTAAGGAGTGCACTTGTGATGAGAACTGAGTAATGTATGCAGTTGTTCAATTCCTGTATTGTACACCTGAAACTAATATAACACTGTTAACTATACTAGAACTAGAGTTAAAAATTGAATAAAAGTGAAAAACATAAAATACTAGAAATATTTTAAAATATGAACCTTTGTGTTATTGATAATTCTAAATACTTTTAAAATTTTTAACTAGGAAATAATTAGCAAATTCTGTACTTTCCTTAGGGAGTAATTTCTTGTTGTTCCTAAATTATCCAAACTGTATTTGATGAACTTTGTTTTCAGTAAATATATTCTAAATATTAAATTGAAGTTTTCTAGTTTCAATGGAGATTTTTTAATATCAGTAGATAATTGTCTTTATTTTAAATAGGTGGATGCAGTTTCTTTGGGAAACTTGCCATGAGATATGTTTATTATAAATGACATTTCTGCTTATAATTGTATGAGTTAAGGGTTTTCAGTTTCTCCGATATTACAGTTTTTTTTTTCTTCCTCTTAGGTTTTAAAATAAAACACTTAATCTGTCTTTTTAGATGTACCTTTCTATAACTTTTTTTTGGTAGCTGTTTAAAACATAATACATATGTGTAATTTACTTTAATGTTAACATTAAAATTGAATTTAAGGCTTTCAGAGTTATGCTCTAGCTGAATACTGTGCCTCTACTAATAGTCTTAATTTCATAACCAGCAACAATTTTATTCTGTTTATTAACTGGATCTAGTAAGTCAACTGAGATTTATGAAATGCAATGGAAAAAATAAATAATTCTACAGAATTTTATATCACATTTCCTTTTAATTGACTAGATGAAACCATTGTTGTATTTACATTTCTGAATGGCTTTTTCATCTATTAATAGGGTGTAATATCTGAATTTTACCTGTTTGAAAAATTTAATCTTTCTAGGACAAACTGAATTATGCTTGAATTAATTATGACAATTTAGTGCGTTTGAAATTGTTATATTTTTACACTTGTAGTGCAGTATTTAATGGTGATTAAAACTTCTAATTTTTGAGGGCTACTTAAAAATGACTTTTGTGTGAAGAACTTTCATTTTAAAGAATGATTTCTGACCAAAATGTTTTTTTAGTTGATTCTGAAAGTGATTACTGCTAGTAAAATGAATTTATATTACTATTGTGTTAACTTTTCTGAAGGTTGCACAGTGAATTAAAAGATGCTGTTGAAAAGCAACTGGAGACCCTTCCCTTTGGCACAGATATGGGAAATGATATATATGCAGATGATGAAACAGTCAGGAATCTTCAAGAACAATTACAACTAGCCAATCAAGTGAGTGACATATATTTTTAAAATTTTATTCTGAATTAACAGAATTTTTTAAATCTCTGTTAATCATTATTTATGAATGATAATAGTGGAACAGCAAAATTAATACATACTGATTTTCTACAAGATACATTTAACAGCTAACAAAACGTATAATATATACCCTCCCTAATTGTTATAAATATAGTTACAAAATGTATGTTTTAATTGAATCATAAAGCTTTTGATGTGATTTTTATGTCTTATTAAAATATTTTAATTCCCAAGAAAATTTTTAAAATTATTCACTCACCTAAATTTACATTTTTCATTTTTCTGTGTTTAATTTTCATACTGTGTTCTCTTCAGTTATCTAAGATCATAGAATTATATTTTTTCAAAATTATACTTCTCCAAGTTACTTTCTCTCCTTTTGTCCTCCCTCATAGTAATTGAAATATTTGTTTTATATATATATATACACACACACACACGTATGTATTTGTTATATATATATATATATGTATATATATGTATTTGGTATACGTATATATATGTATTTGGTATACGTATATATATGTATTTGGTATACATATATATATATATATATATATAATACATACATATATCCTGTTTTCTACAGTGAACATTTTTGTGATTATACATAAAGGAGTTTAATTTTAATTTATAATTTTCTATTCTAGGCATCTCATAACTTGTATGGATTTGAATCTCATTCTACTTTCTACTTACGTGCCTCAGTTTCCTCATTTATAAATGGAGATTACAAATTCTTTATTGTGATTTTGATTATATAGTTGTCCATGAAAAATCACTTTTTTTATATCCTAGAAATTTGGTTTTAAAATTTTTATACTTGTGAAATTGAGAATTTAATCAGGCAGACTATATGTACCTTGATAAAGGAGCATGTATTTAACTCTGATTTTATTTTTTTAATGTGTAAAGGGAAGGAATTTGAAAAAGCGTGCTCTTTAAAATTTTTTTTTTTTCAACGTTTATTTATTTTTGGGACAGAGAGAGACAGAGCATGAACGGGGGAGGGGCAGAGAGAGAGGGAGACACAGAATCGGAAACAGGCTCCAGGCTCTGAGCCATCAGCCCAGAGCCCGATGCGGGGCTCGAACTCACGGACCGCGAGATCGGGACCTGGCTGAAGTCGGATGCTTAACCGACTGCGCCACCCAGGCACCCCACGTGCTCTTTACTCTGTTCAAACTAGTATTATCAGGATTTCTAAATATTTATATAGAAATGAATGAAAATTAATTGAAGCTTATGAATGCTTTCTAACCAGGTAGCAAAAGCTGATGCACAATGTACAATTCTCAGTAGTCCTTAATAGATTGTGGTAGCCCATACGTAAAACAACCCTCTGTTAACATACCTTAAGTATATACAATGATTATTTGTCAATCATACTTCAGTAAAACTGAAAAACAAGAACTAGAAATTGGAGAGGGAGAAGTTAAGATGGCAGAGAAGTAAGGGGACTGGGATTTTCCTTGTCCCTCAAACATAGCTCTATTTCGGTCAGATCACTTGAACATCCAGGAAATAGATATGCAGAGTGGCAGAAGTATCTCCACAGTTGTAGGGAGACAGCTTGGCAGATTCCAAGTACATGTATGTGAATTGGGGGAGATAAAACGGCATAGGCACAGAGGGGAGGGAACCCCTTCTGTGGAGAGAAAAAAGGGAGAGAAAGAGAGGGGCTGTGAAATTCCAATGTCAAATTAGCACAAAAGGAAAACTTCTCTGGACCACAGACTGGGGAACAAAAAATATGGAGAGTACCAGGTTCTATTTCGCAAAAAAGCCTTAGAAGCTGAAACAAGGAGATTTCAAAAGTGTGTGGCTTTCTGTGGAACCAAGCTGGAAGCCTTGGCTCATGCTTCTGGGGAGGAGGAAGCCAGCTCCAAAGCACATAGCATGGTGTAGAATCTCAGAGGAGTACTGGGAGAGAACAGTCCCCTTCTTGGAGTACTTTGTGAATACGGTATATTGCCTCCCCAAGGAAAAGAGACCCTGCAGGTGCCAGCCAAAGGCCTTTTAAATCAGCAGGGTCGGGTGGCTCTACTCCAGAACGGGGGAAAGGAGTCCCACTGAGCTGGGTCCTTTGAGACTTTGGGTTATGAATCCCAGCTGAGCACTTAGAAGGTGCAGGAACTGTGGGTCAGGGCAAGCTGACTCCCCTAACTATTCTGTGAGGACTGCCTGAACAGTGTGGGTTGAGATACCCAGTCCAGGGAAGAGAGATTGGGGGGTTGACATTTTTCTCCCCAACACCAACACCAACACAGTGGGACTTAAGAGAGCACCTCAGTGGCCCCTAGTGGAGGCGAGACCAGCTTACACCAAACTCTGCCCATATGGCAACTGCTTACTTAATGGAGGAAGACTGACTGATACAACACAGCTGGCCTCTCCTCCAGACCAGCACAGCCACTGGTCCCCGGCACCAACACACAAGTGTTTCTTTTTGTTTGTTTTTCCGTTTGTTTTCCTTATTCTTTTCTTTTTCTTTCTCTTCCCTCTTTTATGTTTCTTTTGGAATCAGGCTCAAAGTTACTGATTTGTTTTTGGTCAATTCTTATATACATATATATATGTGTGTGTGTGTATAAATAATAATATATTATATATATATAATATATTATTAGTCATTTTTATTCTGTTCTTTTTCCACCTTCTCTCTTCTTCTTTATTTTCCTCTCTCTCTCCCTGAATTTAGCCTTATAGTTTTTTGATTCTCTATTTGGATTTCTTTTCTCCCTTTTCATTTTTCTCTTTTTATGGGATAAGACTTCCACCCTCTTTCCTTTTTTGGGGGGTGAGTTGGTTACTTCATCAAAAACATTAAAGCACATCTGGTTGAAGGCCCACACATTCCGCCACTACAAGCAAAGAGGAGCTCTGCACAGTACTGATCACTAGGATGAGCAGCCAAAATGTACAACAGAGTGCACACCACATATACCAAAAATACCTGGAGTGCCAGGCCTGGATAGGGTATGACCCCTTTTTAATATAGTAGTACACTCAGGTGCAGGACACAGAAGAAGCTTTTAAAACACAAAACACAGAAACTTAGCCAAAATGACAAAACGGAGGAATTCTCCCCAAAAGAGAATTCAAGATTTCTTCAAGAAGAAAGCAAGGCCAGAGAATTGTTCAAAACAGATATAAGTAATATATCTGAACAAGAATTTAGAATAACAGTCATAAGACTAACAACTGGGCTTGAAAAAAGCATAGAAGACACCAGAGAAACTCTTGTTGCAGAGATCAAAGACCTAAGAACTAGTCATGATGAATTAAAAAATGCTATAACTGAGATGCAAAATAAACTAGAAACAATGACAGCGAGAATGGAAGAAGCAGAGGAGAGACAAAGTGAAATAGAAGATAAAATTTTGGAAAATAAGCTGAAAAGAAAAAGGCAGGGGGGAGGAAATTACTAGATCACGAGGGGAGAATTGGAGACCTAAGTGATTCCATGAAATGAAACGAGTGTCCATATCATAGGAGTTCCAGAAGAAGAAGAGTGAGAGAAAGGGGCAGGTTTATTTTAACAAATTATAGCTGAAAACTATCCTAATCTGGGGAAAGAAACAGGCATCCAAGTCCAACAGGCACAGAGAACTCCCTTCAGAATCAACAAGAACAGGTCAACACCATGACATATCCTAGTGACTCTGGCAATATACAAAGATAAAGAGAGAATTCTGAAAACAGCTAAGGACAAACGATCCTTAGCCTACAAGGGTTGACACATAAGGGTAGTAGCAGACTTGTCCACTGAACCTTGGAAGGCCAGAAGGGAGTGGCAGGAAATATTCAACATGCTGGATAGGAAAATTATGCAGCCAAGAATCCTTTATCCAGCAAATCTGTCATTCAGAATAGAAGGGGAGAAAAAAAAGAGTTCTCCAGACAAAAAGAAAACTAGAGGAGTTTGTGATGACTAGACCAGGCCTACAAGAGATCCTAAGGGGTACTGTGTGTGTGGAAAGCAGCAAAGACTACAGAAGGACCAGGGATATCACCACGAACATCAAATCTACAGAAAACACAATGGCACTAAATTCATATCTTTCAACAATCACTCTGAATGTAAATGGACTAAATGCCCCAATCAAAAGACATAGGGTTTCAAGATGGATAAAAAACAAGAGCCATCAATATGCTGCCTACAAGAGACTCCTTGAAAGTGAGGGGATGGAGAACCATCTATCATGCTAATGGACGTTGAAAGAAAGCCAGAGTAGCCATACTCTCATCAGACAAACTAGATTTGAAAAGAAAGACTGTAACAAATCAAAAAAGGCATTATATCATAATTAAAGGTTCTCTGCACCAAGAAGTTTTAATAATTGTAAATATGCCCCCAGTGTGGAAGCACCCACTTATATAAATCTATTAATCACAAACAGAAGCAAATTTACTGATAAACACCGTAATTGTAAGAGACTTTTATACACCACTTACAACAATAGACAGATTATCTAGGCAGAAAATCAGTACAGAAACAATGTCTCTGAATGACACATTGGACCAGGTGGACTTAACAGATATATTCAGAATTTTTCATAATAAAGCAGAATACACATTCTTCTCGAGTGTGTAGAATGGAACATTCTCCAAAATAGATCATATATTGGGTCACAAAACAGCCTCAAAAGGTACAAACAGATTGAGATCATACCGTGCATATTTTCAGATCACAACACTATGAAACTTGAAAGCCCCCAAATACATGGAGGTTAAAGAACATGCTACTTAAGAATGAATAGGTTAAACAAAATTTAAAAAGAAACTTAAAAATACGTGAAAGCAAGTGAAAATGAGAACACAACAGTCTAAACCCTTTGGGATGCAGCAAAGGCAGTCCTAAGAGGAAAATACATTGTAATTCAGGCCTATCTCAGGAAGTCAGAAAGGTCCCAAATACACAACCTAACCTTACACCTAGAAAAGCTGAAGCAAATAAAGCCCAAAGCCAGCAGAAGGGCAATAATAAACATTAGAGCAGAAATAAATAGAATCCAAAAGAAAACAGTAAAACAGATTAATGAAAGTAAGAACTGACTTTTTGAAAGAATAAAAAAAATTGATAACCCCCTAGCCAGACTTCAAAAAGAAAAGAGAGGGGATCCAAATAGATACAATCACAAATAAAAGAGGAGAGAGTAAAACCAACACCACAGAAGTACAAGTGTAAGATGATGCTATGAAAAACTATATATGCCAATAAACTGGACAATCTGGAAGAAGTGGACAAATTCATAGACACTCATATACTACCAAAACTCAAATGGGAAGAAATAGAGAACTTGAACAGACCAGTGAAGAAGTGAATGGGTTATCAAGAATCTCCCAACAAAAGAGTCCTGGGCCAGATGGCTTCCTAGGGGAATTCTACCAGACATTCTACTCAAGCTGTTCCAAAAAATACAAATGTAAAGAAAGTTTGCAGACTCATTCTATGAAGTCAGCATTACCTTACCTTGATTCCAAAACCAAAATCCCCACTAAAAAGGAGAATGACAGGCCAATATCCCTGATGAACCTGGATGCAGAAATTCTCAACAAGATGGTAGCAAATCGAACTCAATAGTACATTAAAAGAATTATTCACCATGAACAAGTGGGATTCATTCCTAGGCTGCAGGGTTGGTTCAATATTTGCAAATCAATCAATGTGATACACCACATTAATAGAAGAAAGGATAAGAACTATATGATCCTGTCTACAGATGCAGAAAAGGCATTCAACAAAACATGGCATCCTTTCTTGATAAAACCCTCACAAAACTCGGGATAGAAGGAACATATCTTAACATCATAAAAGCCATATAGGAAAGACCACAGCTAATATCATCCTCAATGGAGAAAAACCAAGCTCTTTCCCCCTGAGATCAGAAATAACAGGGATGTTCACTCTCACCAATGTTGTTCAGTGTAGTGTTGGAAGTCCTAGCCTCAGCAATCAGAGAACAAAGCCAAATAAAGGCATCCAAATTGGCAAAGAAGCCAAACTTCCACTCTTCACAGATGACATGATTCTCTACATAGAAAATCTGCAAGACTCCACCAAAAACCTGCTAAAGCTGATACATGAATTCAGCAAAGTCACAGGATATAAAATCAATGTGCAGAAGTCGGTTGCATTTCTATACACCAATAATGAAGCAACAGAAGGAGAAATCAGGGAATCAATCCCATTTACAACTACACCAAAAACCATAAAATACTTAGGAATAAACCTAACCAAAGAGGTAAAAGATCTGTATGCTGAAAACTATAGAAAGCTTATGAAAGAAATTGAAAAATATCCAAACAAATGGAAAAACATTCCATGCTCATGGAATGGAAGAATAAATATTGTTAAAGTGTTGATGCTACCCAAAGCAATCTAGACATCCAGTGCAATACCTCTCAAGATAACACCAGCATTCTTCACAGAGCTAGAACAAACAGTCCTAAAATTTGTATGAAACTACAAATAGCCAGAGTAATGTTGAAAAAGAAAACGAATTGGGAGCATCACAATCCTGGACTTCAACTTGTATTACAAAGCTGTAATCATCAAGTCAGTATGGTATTGACATAAAAACAGACCCACAGATCAATGGGATAGAATAGAGAACCCAGAAATGGACCCACAAATATAGCAATCTTCAACAAAGAAGGAAAGAGTATCCAATGGAAAAAAGTCTCTTTAGCCAACGGGTCTGGTAGAACTGGGCAGCAACATGCAGAAGAATGAAACTGGGCTACTTTCTTACACCGTATACAAAAATAAACTCAAAATGGATGAATGACCTAAATGTGACACAGGAAACCATCAAAATACTATAGGTGAAAACAGGCACCAATGTCTTTGACCTAAGCCACAGCAACTTCTTATTTGACATGTCTCCAGAGGCAGGGAAATAAAAGCAAAAATGAACTATTGGGACCTTATCAAGACAAAAAGCATCTGCATAGCAAAGGAAACAGTCAAGAAAACTAAAAGACAACCAACAGAATGGGAAAAGATATTTGCAATTGACATCTCAGATAAAAAGGGTTAGTATCCAAAATCTATAAAGAACATCTCAAACTCAACACCCAAAAAACAAATAATCCAGTGAAGAAATAGGCAGAAGACATGAATAGACACTTCTCCAAAGAAGACATCCAGATGGAAACAGACACATGAAAATATGCTCAAGGGGTACCTAGTGGCTGAGTTGGTTAAGCGTCTGACTTTGGCTCTGGTCATGATCTCATGGTTCGTGAGTGCAAGCCCCACCTCAAGCTCTATGCTGACATCTCAGAGCCTGGAGCCTGCTTTGGCTTCTGTGTCTCCCTCTCTTTCTGCCCCTCCATCACTCATGCTCTGTCTCTCTGTCTCAAAAATAAATAAACATTAAAAAAAAATTAAGCAAAGAAAAGATGCTCAACATCATTCATCCTCAGGGAAACACAATCCAAATGAGATACCACCTCCCACTGGTCAGAATGGCTAAAATTAACTCCAGAAACAGCAGATGTTGGCGAGGATGTGGAGAAATGGGAACCCTCTTGCACTGTTGGGGATACAAACTGTTGTAGCCACTCTGGAAAACAGTATGGAGGTTCCTTAAAAAATTCAAAATACAAATACTGTACAACCCAGCAATTGCACTGCTAGGAATTTATCCAAAGACACAGAAATGCTGATTCAGAGGGGCACATGCACTCCCATGTTTACAGCAGCACTATCAACAATAGTTCATGAGTTGAAGCCCCGCATTGGGTTCTGTGCTGACAGCTCAAAGCCTGGAACCAGCTTCAGAATCTGTGTCTCCCTCTCTCTCTGCCCCTCCCCTGCTCATGCTCTGTCTCTCTCTCTCAAAAATAAACATTAAAAAAAATTAAAAGGTTAAATTTTAGCTATGAAATAATAAAAAAATTTCAACATAAGAAATTTCATCTTTGGGTTCTTTAAATTGTTATTAACACAAGTGCATATCAGGGCATCTGGGTGGCTCAGTCGGTTGTGTCTAGACTCTTGATTTCAGTTCAAGTCATGATTTCAGGATCATGGAATCGGGTGCTGCATTGATGCCCAGCATGGAGCCTGCTTGAGAGTCTCTTCTCCTTCTCCCCCTGCCCTTCCCCCTGGCAAGAAAAAAAAAAAAAAAGATTAAAAAAAATACAAAGTGCATATCATCAAAAATAGTACGACTATACCATCTTTACACAGTCTTATTTATATTTTCGTGACTTTATGTATAAGAATTCATTCTGTAAAAGAATATGATTCATTTGTACTGTGTAATAGCCTACTAATAATTTAGTGAATTCTTGATTCTTTTTGTTTTATAGGAAAAAACTCAGGCTGTGGAACTCTGGCAGACTGCTTCTCAGGAGTTGGACAGACTTCAGAGACTTTACCAGGAATATATGACTGAGGCCCAGATTCATGTAGTTGAAAGTCAAAAACAAAAGGTAATCTTGGATTTCATAGTTTTCTTACATATCAGTTTTCATAGTTTTCTTATATATCTTCATTCTGGAGAAACTCAGTTTTGAAGAGGAATGCCTAAGTGTCCATTGTGTTATATATGTTAAATAGATCTTTGCTGATTAGATATTTCTTGGACAGTTAGTCAAAGCAGTGCCTATTGTACATTAGGTTTTATAATATAAATTAGCAATGGAAGCTGTATTTAGTTCTAAGAAGCAGGTATAAGATGATTCTGTATAAATGGACCCCCAAACTTTTATATTGTTAATTTCCTACCTTGCTTAAGACAGAAACTATTCATTAGATCATGGCCAGTGAAGAAACCTGCTCAAATATAGTGACAACGTCATGTAAGATGAAAATATTAACACCCTTAATGTGACCTCTAAGATAGGTATCAAGTGTTTTAGCATAAGTTAATCAGATTAGAGTTTTATAATAGGAAGAGATCTTATTAAGGCATTCTTTCTATCCAAAGAATGATTTTTATATTGTCAAAGTGGACATTAAGCTTTTGCTGTATACCTCTGTTGACATGAACTTACCATGTCACAAGACCATCCATTCCTTGAAAAATCTGCCTCCTTTATCCTTCCATTGATTCTTTTTCTGCTGGGAACATTGACAGTTGTAGAGTAATCCCAATTCTGATTCCTTTTCTGTGGGTTTTGAGAAGGCAGCTATGTAAATACATTGGTTATCACGCCTTTCTTTAATTCTCATTTATGGACTTTTCAAATTCCAGTTTAAGATTGTTCCTATTATCATCAGCATTATTGGGAATTTTTACCTAAAGGAGTCATAATAATGCTTACATGATGCTTTGCACGTTATAAAATGATTTTTCTATATATTCCCTGGTTTGCAAATAACCCATATGTAGTCTGAGCCATAAGACGTTTACCTCTGAGAGAAGGGGAGCGGGGAGAATGGGAAAAATGAGTGAAGGGGAGTGAAGAGGAGATACAGGCTTCCAGATATGGACTGAATAAGTCACAAGAATAAGAGGCACATTATAGGGAATATAGTCAGTGATATTATAGCAACATTGTATGGTGACAGGTGGTAGCTATACTCATGGTGAGCCATAGCACAATGTATAGAGAAGTTGAATCACTTCTCTATTGTGTTGGTTGTATACTTGAAACTAATGTAACATTGTGTGTCAACTATACTCAAAAGTGTGGGGGCGCCTGGGTGGCTCAGTCAGTTGAGTGACTGACCTTTGATGTCAGTTCAGGTCATGATCTCAGAGTCATGGAATTAAGCCCCATGTAGGGATCTACACTGAGCTTGGAACCTGCTTAAGATTCTCCCTCCCAGCCACTCTCTCCCTCTCCCCACCCCTCTCTTTCTTTCTCTCTGTGTCAAAAAAAAAAAATTGAAAGTGTGTCTGTGTATGGATGTGTGTATATAGATAGATAGCATTTTATCAAAAAGAAAAGGCTTTTACTTCTGAGATCTAGAAACCATTTCTAATACAATCTAGTTCTTTGAGGCTGTTTTCCTCATTTAGGTCAATCTACTAAGTCCTGTGTTATTTACCTTTATTCTTGTACTGTAGCTATGCAGTTAGTTTTCTTTTTTTGAACAAGACTTTACAAATAATACTTTGTCCTTATTTCCCCAGTTATCTATCAGTCTTTACTTCTGTCATCCAATATATTAACAGCCCCTTCCAATTTTGTGTCCCCTGCACATACTGTGTTTAACAGGATAACAGATAATGACATAACTTAAAAATTCAAGCCATGAGAATTTTAAAAGGGGGATAGAGGGACAATAATTCCTGTGCCAGGGTTTTATGTTATAGGTTTTGAGTAGGTTTGAATGCAGTTTTCCAAAATTATGCAATGTCTCTCTTAGCATGTCTATTTACTAATAAACCAATTTTTAGAAATAGTGGTCTTACATAAAAAATAAATACATTCATTTTTTTGTAATCATTTTTAAAAGTTTTTGTCTTATTTCTTCAACTGTTAATTCACACAATAACAGAAAGGCAAGTAATTTCATCTAAACTTAGGCACAATGAATTTAGACTTGATTTTAGGTTAATTTTACATACAGGTTATGTCTGTTGTACAGAATGCTATTTATGTACACTTCTACCTTCCTACTATAGGATCAACTGACCAATTTTCAACAACTGACCAAGCAACTTTATGTTGCTAATGAGAACATAGAAATGGTAAGTGAAAGTATCCATTTAGTGTGCTTGTTTATACAAACTAGAAATTGTCACTATAAATATTATTTATGCTAATAAAAATCAGTAACAGAAAATCCTGTGTTACGTTGAAATTAAGATAAGTAGGCAGTCCTCTTTTTTATCTTTTACATTCAATAGCTGACAGAATTCACAAAACTTACTGGAGATCTAAAGCTAAAATCTCTCTGAAATACCACCTAATCTAATGGTTATCTTAGGGTTCTAGGTAGGCTCTCCTGAGAGTATTCTAGGCTGTGAGCTTCTCAAGAGTATGACTCATGCTTTATTCTTTCTTTTTTCTTTTCTTTCTTTTTTTTTTTTAACATTTATTCATTTTTGAGAGACAGAGAGTGCAAGCAGGGTTGGTACAGAGAGAGAGAGAGAGACAGAATCCAAAGCAGGCTCCAGGCTCTCACCTGTCAGCACAGAGCCCGACATAGGGCTCGAACTCACCGCAAGATCATGACCTAAGCTGAAGTCAGACGCTCAACCGACTGAGCCGCTCAGGCACCCCTCTCATTCTTTATTCTTACCATTTCGTGTAGCACACTGCTAGGTATATAATAAGAATTGTAGAACTGTTAAATAAACTAATAGACCAATTTCTTAAAAATAATGGGACGTTAAGGATCATTTGTTAGTGGATTGACCACCAGTATTATTTGGTATATCTAAATTTCCCTTTAATATTTTTCTAAAAGAAATGTAATTAGCCTTCCTAATTCTACTCTTTACCTTTTTTCTCCTCTCACTTTTCTTTTTCTCTTCTTTTGTCTCCTTTTCTTTTCCTTTCTTCTTGGAATTTTATTTTACCTCATTGTTGAGTAATATAATTATGACATCCCAGGTAATTCCTCTCTTTCCTTTCTTCATTTTGCTTAGTTACTCTGCTAATTCTTGTTAGTACCTAGTGAAAATGTCTTTGTTTAAGAGTGGAGTTGTGCCATCAAAAGTAAGTTATCTAATTTTTTCTACCTTTCAAAATTTTCTCCTTTAACCATGCAAAAAATTATTAAATAAATTTTGCCTTATTTAGCTTCTATTTTTTAATCACTTAAAGTTTTTGATGATATACTTCTTAGACATTTTAAAAATAATATTAAAAGTTCTCCAGAACTAAATGACTAATATCCATAATCAGGAAATCATATTTCTGCATGAAATCAGTAGTTTAACCTATTATCACAATTATTCATTCTTTCAGTATATCTCCTAGAATTTCAGGGATTATATAATCCTCTGTTACCTTATACCACAGAGCTCCTATTTTATTATAAGCAACCCAAAATCATTATGATAAAAGTCATGGGAAGCAAATATTTGAGTATTCATAGGAAATGCATTAAAAATTTTCTAAGACACAAGAATTCATAGATTTTAGCCAAAAGTGATAAAGGAATGACAAGATGGGTATAAGAGATGAAAGAGAGAGAGCAAAGAAGAGGCTGTCTTGGTGGTTAAGGTAAAGGAAAATGGTAAAAGAAATTTTGAAACTTAAGAATTTGTCTTAATGTACCTATCAGGTGGCAAACAAGACTGCTAAATGTGAAGAGACATAGCTAACTGATTGTAAAGATTTTGTATGTCTCAAAGAGCATTCAGAGCATAGGCATAGGAGCACGTTTGAGTAAAAATCAGACTTGAAGAAAAGTACCCTTTAAAAATCAAGCAGTTCCATAAAAAAGTTTCCTGAATTCATAATAAGCTGATTAATGGAATCAGTCCCTATGATGTACAGTAAATTGGTGAGTATACAAGAAGTAATTATCTTTCATGACCAGTGCACTTTTGTAACATATGGAAGTGATGTGAATGATACGTAAAAGTACAAGTTTATATTTATTTATTACAAGTATATATTTATTTATATAATAGTAGGTGATATTTCCTAGAGGTTCTCTTAGTGAAATAATATTCTTTTTTGAGATTTGTTCATCTCTATAAAATTACTCAAAAATATTTGCTAATTGCATATTAAGTTCCTTTCACTGTTAAAGGTTGCAAGAGAAATGTGCATCTAACCATAAATTCCTGTCCTACTTGGTAAAACAGGATGACATATGAAATAATCATGATTGATGATTGAAAGGGATGCCTCCTTGGACCTTTATGAATCTTCAAACTCTAGAATGTTAATATAGTATTTAATTTTCTTTGTAATGACAAATACAAAACACCAAAGCCATATTCAGTTGCAGTTGTTGAGCTCTACTAGGCTTTTTAGCAAATCAAGTGTGTTAGTTTCTAACACTAGCTTTTTATAATTCACAGTTTCAATTTATAATTCTCCTAATTGCTCTATGTCATTTATTTTTAAGGTGTTCCCAACTGGTAAAAGACACAAGCATTAATTATGTTAATGCTAAGACAGTGTATGTAATAAAACATTAATGGTGCATTACAGACATAGAAGAATTCAGAAATGTGAATCAGTTTGGACTGAAGTCATTGAGATTGCTTGACAGGAGAATTTGAAATGATATTAAAAGTCATCTATTTCCTCAAATGACATAGGCATCTTTCATTAAATGCTTTTCAGTTAAATGATCATCTAGCCTATGCTGTAGCTATTCCTTGTAAGAGATTTATCACTTCCCCAAAGAGTCTGTTCTTTTGAATTCTGATTATTAGAAAACTAAAATCTTCATAAATTTCCTCCCATTGGTATGTGATTTTATCTTTTGGAGTAACATAGAACAAGCTCACTTCTTCAAGTCAACCCTTCAATTATTTACATGTAACCATTAGGTCTTTCCTGATTCATGCCCAGTGCTGCACCCAGTTTGTTCGTTTTAACTATTCTGATATGGTATAATTTACCTACCTTTCATAATTCTAGCCTTCTTTTCCTATGTGTGATAGTTGGCCTCTTAAATTATGGTCTGTGAATGGACCACTAAATTCTGGTCTGCAGTAGTCTGCTTCCCAAAATAAAGAAAGATGCAGTCTTCAAACTCTTCCATGTTTCAATGGAGACATTCATTCATTTATTCCTTAAAGGTTTAGGTACTTAGAATGTACTAAATCATGTGGCATTCACTGAGGATTCTGGGAGAAGGTGGTCTTCAATAAATGACTCATATTTTCACCAGGAATACATGAACTTTAAATATAATGTTTGAATATAATGTGATGTGTATTGTAAAAATGCATATAAAATTTTATCAAAATATAGAAAGGAAACAATTATTTCTGTCTTAAAGTGAGTGGGCCACACAGGATGTGAGAGGGATAAATGATGGCAGGATGGAATTCTGATTTCAGGAAGAAATAAAATAGTGTATTAAAAATATGAAGTCCGTGGGGCACATCTGTGGCTCAGTCAGTTGAGCGTCCAACTTCAGCTCAGGTTGTGATCTTAAGGTTTTTGAGTTCAAGATCCATGTTGGGCTCACTGCTGGCAGCACAGAACCTGCTTTGGCTCCTCAGATCCCTCCCTCTCTCTCTGCTCCTTCCCTACTCACACTCTCTTAAGAAAGAGAGAGGAAGGAAGGAAGGAAGGAAGGAAGGAAGGAAGGAAGGAGAAAGACGGAAGGAGGGAGGGAGGGGGAGTCAATGAAATTGAATAGAATATGATAGAAGCACAATGAAAACTGCTTTGGGGAGAAGCATTTGGACAGATGTATGTATGATTTGTTGGGATGGGAAGAAACTGAAATCAAGACTATGCATTATGAAGTAACTGGAGTCTGTATGACTTTACCTATAAGGCATATAGATAAAGATGATAAGGATAAGGGATCTGTGCCTTTGTGATAAAACCAGCACTTACAGAAGAAAATCAATTTCCTTAAAAAAAGTTTTTTCTACAGTTGGAAGACTGTTACATATCTTACTTTAGGTTCCTTTGCAGGCTAACCCTGAGAAAATGATTCTAAAGCATGTCATTTATTTAGGAGATAATACAAGGGAGCACCAGTAAGGAAATGGGGAAGTGAGACTGGGAAAGGAAGAGAAGGTAGCCAAAGGGTTTTTAAGAATCATGCCAGTTAACACCGTGGGTAACTGAGACTGAATCCTACCAATGAACTCTGGAAGCCTTTGTATAACAGGCTCAGATTTATTCCACCATGGAGCATAGGAGGAGAGTGAGATGTTTACACACCAGTTTTCTTCAGTCATTGTTATCGAGCTCTTCCAGAGCATACTGGGGACATGAATTCTGCAACACCTGTCACGTTCTGGGCAGTTAAGTGAATAAAGGAGGTTCAAATATTCAAGGAAAGACCTAAAACATAGAAAAACAGATGCCCATGGTTTGAAGTGAAGCAGACATCCACTAATGTAGTAAAGGTGAGGAAATATTGCCAAGGTTATATTTTACAGTCAAAAACGCTAATCATTATCATGACTTAATTTTTTCTACTTTTATGCCCTGTAGTTAGTCTTTGAAGATGTAGTTTTAAGTGTTCTAATACTGAACGTTTCTGTTTTTTTTCTTGTGGCAGACTAACCAACACTTTCTGAAAACAGTAACTGAACAAAATGTGGAAATTGAGCAACTCCGAAAACAACTTAGGTAAATTCAAAAATGAATTTTGTTATTTTATTAATAATTTTTTTTCAGGGATGCCTAGTGGCTTAGTTGGTTAAGCCTCTGACTCTTGATTTCGACTCAGGTCGTGGTCTCTTGGTTCATGAGTTCCAACCCTGTATTGGGCTCCATGCTGATAGTGTGGAGCCTGCTTGAGATTCTCTCTTCCCTCTCTCTTTGCCGCTCCTCCACTCACACACATACACACACACACACACACACACACACTCTCTCTCTCTCTCTCTCTCTCAAGATAAATAAATTTTTAAAGAAATTATTTTACTTCAGAGCAAGTGATGATGCCATCATTTTTCCATGAGTTTTCCATGAATTTTTTTCTTCCCTTTTAAGCTTCTCTCAAGGCAGATTGAAATCAAGACAATTAGTGAGGAGGCATCTATTAATATACACATGAAAGGATGTTCCATGATAGTAAAACCAGTGCTTATGGAATAAAATCAGTTCCCTTAGAAACATTTTTTCTGCACATATCTTCTTTGTATTTCCCTGTAATTAGACCCAGAGAAAAGGGTGTCAAAGCATGTAGTTTATTGAAATGTAATACCAGGGAGCACCAGTAGGAGGAAAGTGGAACAGAGAGGAAGACAAGAAAGCCAGTAGAGAGTTTTTAAAAACCAGGCAACTTAGGGGCACCTGGGTGGCTCACTTGGTTAAGCATCCAGCTCTTGATTGTGGCTCAGTCATGATTTCAGGGTTGGTGCAATCAAGCCTGGCATTGGGCTCCAAATGACCAAAACTTTTCATTTTTTTTGTCCCCCTTAATCATAATACTGAAAAGTCAAAAGTATAATCATAATAGGGTTTTGCTCTATGATGCAGTAACTTAGAAATATCTTTAAATTGTAGTATATATTTACATTTTATTAAAAAAATGTAAGTTTCTGTTTGTTAAATGAACCTTGCTATTTATTTCGTTTTTTACACCATCATGTATTTGGCCCCACAAAATAACATTTTGCTATTTTAAAAAAAGAAGAATGCATTTCACAAAATTTTATGCCTTTATCAGCTTTTTAATTTAATTTAAATAAATTTACATTCTTTTCCCCTAGACATTTCTACTCAAGGGCTCTTATTTGGTCCTCTATATTTCTTTTGATAATGATTTTACATTTTAAAATAGTATTCAATCCCAAGATTTTATTTCTCTTTCTTCCAAATGGAAGTGTCTTATTTTAATTATAAAACTAATATAAGTCCATTAGAGAAAACTCTAGATAGTATGAAAGTATACAAGTTACAGTGCAGTTCTGGCACTAACCATGTTTAGTCCAGACTCCACAGATTAAGAGCACAATCCCCAATAAGAACCCTCACTAGGATTCAAGTTTAGGGATCCCTGGGCCACCCACACTCGTGGCCAACTGGCTCCAAATACAAGTGTCCCCACAGTAATTCTCTACAATGTCTAAGGGAACTCAGGAAAGCACTATACTTATGATTAAAATTTTATTATAAAGTTCACAAATCAGAACCAGCCAAAAGAAGAGACCCATTGAGTGAGATCTAGTAAGATCTCAAAATTAGAACTCTCATGACCTCTGCCCATGGAACTAGGGTGCAGCACCCTCCTGGCACATTACTGTGTTCACCAACTAGGAAGCTGACCTAAGCCTTAGTGTCCAGACATTTTATTGTATTTTTATTATATGCCTATGGTTTGTTTTAAATCTAAATAAATTTACTTTTTTAATGATATTTCTCAATGACTGTGTCATCCAATAAAACATTATTTGACTATACTTTTGCAATTTAAATATCATGACTGATTGAATCATTGGCCTTTTGATTGAATTCAATCTGCAGTCTACCTTCTCTCCCTGGAGGTCAAGAAGTCAGGCCTATATTACATGGCTCAAAGCCTCAACTCTCTAATTACCTGATTGCACTTTCCAGCATGGCCCAGCTCCCATTCCTACCTTGTGTCACTTCATTAGCATAAACTCAGACATGGTCCCAGAGGCCTACCTTGGGGGGCCTGCTATGAGGGGAACGTAGTAGTGGTGGGCTTGAAATTTTATTTTATTTATTTTTTAGGTTATTTATAATTTTTTTTTTTTAATTTAAATCCAAGTTAGTTAGCATATAGTGCAACAGTGATTTCAGGAGCGGACTCCATAATGCCCCTTGCCCATTTAGCCCATTCCCCTTCCCACAACCCTCCAGTAACCCTCTGTTTGTTCTCCATATTTAAGAATCTCTGACGTTTCATACCCCTCCCTGTTTCTATATTATTTTTGATTCCCTTCCCTTATGTTTATGTTTTGTATCTTAAAGTCCTCATATGAGTTAAGTCCTAGGATGTTTCTGTTTCTCTAATTTCGCTTAGTGTACATAATACCCTCTAGTTCCATCCATGTAACTGCAAATGGCAAGGTTTCATTCTTTTTGATTGCCAAGTAATACTCCATTGTATGTATACACACCACTTTTCTTTATTCATTCATCCATCGATAGACATTTGGGCTCTTTTCATACTTTGGCTATTGTTAGTGCTGCTATAAACATGGGGGTGCATGTGTTCTTTGAAACAGCATACCTGTATCCCTTGGCTAAATGCCTAGGTAATGCAATTGCTGGGTTATCGGGTAGTTTTATTTTTAATTTTTTGAGGAACGTCCATACTGTTTTCCAGAGTGGTTGCATCAGTTTGCATTACCACCAGCAGTGCAAAAGAGATCCTCTTTCTCCACATCCTCGCCATCATCTGTTGTTGCTTGAGTAGTTAATGTTAGCCATTCTGACAGGTATAAGATGGTATCTCATTGTGGTTTTGATTTGTATTTCCCTGATAATGAGTGATGTTGAGTAGTTTTTCATGTGTCAGTTGGCCATCTGGATGTCTTCTTTGGAGAAGTGTCTATTCATGTCTTTTGCCCATTTCTTCACTGGATTATTTGTTTTTTTGGGTGTTGAATTAGACAAGTTCTTTACAAATTTTGGATACTAACCCTTTATCTAATGTCATTTGCAAATATCTTCTCCCATTCTGTCAGTTGCCTTTTAGTTTTGCTGTTTCCTTTGCTGTGCAGAAGCTTTTTATTTGGATAAGGTCCCGATAGTTCATTTTTGCTTTTGTTTCCCTTGCCTCTGGAGATGTGTTGAGTAAGAAGTTGCTGCAGCCAAGATCAAAGAGGTTTTTGCCTGCTTTCTCCTTGAGGATTTTTATGGCTTCCTGTCTTATGTTTAGATCTTTCATCCGTTTTGGGTTTAATTTTGTGTATGGTGTAAGAAAGTGGTCCAGGATCATTTTTCTGCATGTCTCTGTCCAGTTTTCCCAGCACCACTTGCTAGAGACTGTCTTTATTCCATTGGATATTCATTCCTGCTTTGTCAAAGATTAGTTGGCCATACGTTTGTGGGTCCATTTCTCGGTTCTCTATTCTGTTCCATTGATCTGCATGTCTGTTTTTGTGCCAGTACCATACTGTCTTGATGATTACAGCTTTGTAGTACAGCTTGAAGTCCAGGATTGTGATGCCTCCTACTTTGGTTTCCTCTTCCAAGATTGCTTTGGCTATTTGGATCTTTTCTGGTTCCACACAAATTTTAGACTGTTTGCTCTAGCTCTGTGAAGAGTGATGCTGTTATTTTGATAGAGATTGCATTGAATATGTAGATTGCTTTGGGTAGTATCGACATTTTAACAATATTTATTCTTCTTATCCAGGAGCATGGAATATTTTTCCATTTTTTTGTGTGCTGTCTTCAACTTGTTTCATAAGCTTTCTATAGTTGTCAGTGTGTAATTTTTTCACCTCTTTGGTTAGATTTATTCCTTGGTATGTTATGGGTTTTGGTGCAATTGTAAATGAGGTTGATTCCTTGGTTTCTCTTTCTGTTGCTTCATTGTTGGTGTACAGGAATGCAACCGATTTGTGTGCATTGATTTTATATCCTGCAACTTTGCTGAATTCATGAATCAATTCCAGAGGTTTTTTAAAGGTGGAATCTTTTGGGTTTTCCATATAGAATATCATGTCATCAGTAAAGAGTGAAAGTTTGACCTCCTCCTGGCCGATTTGGATGCCTTTTATTTCTTTGTATTGTCTGATTGCAGAGGCTAAGACTTCTAATACTATGTTGAATAACAGTGGTGAGAGTGGACACCCCTGTCTTGCTCCTGACCTTAGGGGGAAAGCTCTCAGTGTTTCCCCATTGAGGATGTTATTAGTGTTGAGTCTTTCATATTTGGCTTTTATGATCTTGAGGTATGATCCTTCTATCCCTACTTTCTTGAGGGTTTTTGTCAAGAAAAGATGGTGTATTTTGTCAAATGCTCTCTGCATCTTTTGAGAGGATCATGTGTTTCTTGTCCTTCTTTTATTGATGTGATGCATCACATTGATTGTTGTGTGGATATTGAACCAGCCCTGCATCTCAGGTACAAATCCTACTTGGTCGTGGTGAATAATTTTTTTAATGTATTGTTGGATCCGGTTGGCTAATATCTTGTTGAGGATTTTTGCATCCATGTTCGTCAGGAAAATCAGTCTATAGTTCTTTTTAGTGGGGTCTTTGTCTGGTTTTAGAATCAAAGTAATGCTGGCTTCATAGAGTTTGGAAGTTTTCCTTCCATTTCTATTTTTTGGAACACCTTCAAGAGAATAGGTGTTAACTTTCCTTAAATGTTTGGTTGAAGGGGCGCCTGGGTGGCTCAGTCAGTTAAGTGTCCAACTTCGGCTCAGGTCATGATCTCACAGTTTGTGAGCTTGAGCCCCGTGTCAGGCTCTGTGCTGACAGCTCAGAGCCTGGAGCCGGCTTCACATTCTGTGTCTCCCTCTCTCTCTTCCCCTTCCCTGCTCATTCTGTGTCTCTCTCTGTCTCAAAAATAAACATTAAAAAAAAAAAAATGTTTGGTTGAATTCCCCTGGAAAGCTATCTGGCCATGGACTCTTGTTTTGGGGGAGATTTTTGATTACTGATTTGATTTCTTTACTGGTTATGGATCTGTTCAAATTTTCTGTTTCTTCCTGTTTCTCTTTTTGTAGTTTGTATGTTTCTAGGAATTTGTCCATTACTTCCAGATTGCTATTTTTTTGGTTTATAATAGCTCATAATATTCTCTTATTATTGTTTGTATTTCTGCTGTGTTGGTGGTGGCCTCTCCTCTTTCATTCTTGATTGTATTTATTTGGGTCCTTTCCTGTTTCTTTTGATCAAACTGGTGAAGGGTTTATCAAAGTTTTTAATTCTTTCAAAGAACCAGCTTCTGGTTTCATTGATCTGTTCTGTTTTTTTTTTTTTGTTTTTTTTTTTTTTTTTTTTTTTTTTTTTGTTTTTTTTTTTTTTTTGGTTTGAGTAGCATTCATTTCACTCTAATCTTTATTATTTCCTGTCTTCTGCTGGTTTGAGTTTTTATTTGCTGTTCTTTTTTCACCTCTTTAAGGTGTAAGGTTAGGTTGTGTATCTGAGATCTTTCTTCCTTGTTTAGGAAGGTCTGGATTACTATATATACTTCCTTCTTATGACTGCCTTTGCTATGTCCCAGAAGTTTTGGGCTGTGGTGTTACCATTTTCATTGGCTTCCATGAACTTTTTAATTTCCTCTTTAACTTCTTGGTTGGCCCGTTCATTCTTTAGTAGGATGTTCTTTAGTCTCCAAGTATTTGTTACCTTTCCAAATTTTTTATTGTGGTTGATTTCGAGTTTCATAGAGTTGTGATCTGGAAATATGCACGGTATCATCTTGATCTTTTTATACTTGTTGATGGCTGATTTGTGTCCCAGTATGTGATCTATTCTGGAGAATGTCCCGTGTGCACTGGAGAAGAATGTATATTCCACTGCTTTTGGATGAAGTGTTCTGATTATATCTGTTAAGTCCGTCTGGGCCAGTGTATCATTCAGAGCCATTGTTTCCTTATTGATTTTTTTGTTTAGATGATCTGTCCATTGCTGTAAGTGGGGTGTTGAAGTCCCCTCCTATTATGGTATTATCAATGAGTTTATCTTTTTGATTAATTGATTTATATTTTTGGGAGCTCACACATTTGGAGCATAAATGTTAACAATTGTTAGGTCTTCTTGGTGGAATGTCCCCTTATTTATGATCATGCCCTTCTTCATTTCTTGTTACAGTCTTTATCTTAAAGTCTAGATTTTCTGACATAAGTATGGCTACTCCAGCTTTCTTTTGTCGACTATTAGCATGATACATGGTTCTTCATCCCCTTACTTTCAATCTGAAGGTAGTTTTAGGTCTAGAGTGGGTCTCTTGTAAACAGCATATAGATGGATCTTGTTTTCTTATCCATTCTGTTACCCTATATCTTTTCATTGGAGCATTTAGTCCATTGACATTTAGAGTGAGTACTGAAAGATATGAATTTATTGCCATTATGTTTCTTATAGAGTTGGAGATTGGTAGTGTTCTCTGGTCCTTTCTAGTCTTTTTTGCTTTTGGGGTTTTTTTTTTTTTTGTTTTTTTGGTTTATGGGTTTTTTTGCATCTTTTCTCTCCTCAGAGAGTCCCCCTTAAAATTTCTTGTAGGGCTAGTTTAGTGGTCATGAACTCCTTTAATTTTTTTTGTGGGGGAAACTTTTAATCTCTCCTATTTTGAATGAAAGCCTTGCTGGATAAGGAATTCTTGGCTGCATATTTTTCTGATTCAGCACATTGAATATATCCTGCCACTCCTTTCTGGCCTGCCAAGTTTCTGTGGATAGGTGTGCTGCAAACCTGATCTGTCTTACCTTGTAGGTTAGGGACTCTTTTTCTCTTGCTACTTTCATGATTCTCTCCTTGCCTGAGTATTTTGTGAATTTGACTATGATATGCCTTGTTGATGGTCGGTTTTTGTTGAATCTAATGGAAGTCCTCTGTGCTTCCTGGATTTTGATGTCTATGTCTTTCCCCAGGTTAGGAAAAGTTTTCCACTATGATTTGCTCACATAACCCTTCTACCCTTTTTTCTCTCTCTTCATCTTCTGGGACTCCTGTGATTCTGATCTTGTTCCTTTTGAGTCACTGATTCCTCCAATTATTAATCCTGCTCTTTTGTCTTAGTCTCCCTCTTTTTTCTGCTTTTTTATTCTCCATAAATTTGTCCTCTATATCACTGATTCACTGCTCTGCCTCATACATCCTTGCTGTCGTGGCATCCATTCCAGATTGCAGCTCAGTTATACCATTTTTTATTTCATCCTGACTAGTTTTTACTTCTTTTATCTCCGCAGAAAGGGATTCAAATCTATTTTCAACCCCAGCTAGTATTCTTATTATCGTGATTCTAAATTGTGGTTCAGACATCTTGCTTGTATCTGTGTTAATTCCCTAGCTATGGTTTCTTCCTTCTCTTTCTTTTGGGGTGAATTCCTTTGTTTCATCATTTTGAAGGAAGAAAAGGAATTGATAAGAAAAAAAAAACCATTTTAAATTTTAATATTAAAAACAACCCGAAAAGAAATCAAATAAATGATGTTAGATCATAGGTGTGTTTTGGTCTGGTTGTTGTAAGGAGCTTGATAGATTAGAGAAAAAAGGGGAAAGGGGCAAAAAAGGAAAAATGTCTGAAATTTTCAAAAAATAAATAGATAAAATGAAATTATGGAAATAAAATAGAATTTGAGAAATTTACAAAACTGTAAAAGATATATTGGAAGAAGTTAAACATATTTTCAATAAAAATTGAAAATAGAAATAACATTTTTTCTTTCTGTATTGAAGAAAAGAGAAACAAAAAAAAAATTGAATAGATGGACCAACTAACACACTGAAATACGATTGAAATTGCATTGTTTTCCCCTAGAAGTCAAACTCTGAAGCACTTTATAGTCCATAAACTAAGCAAGCGGAGAGACTTGTGGTGTTCCTGAAGAGTGAGGTTAGCCCAGTTGTGTGGGGCTTAATGTAACAGCTCCATTCTCCACTAGATGTCACTGTTTAGCTTACTGGGGTGGATTGTTGTGGCACTTGTAGTTGTGTATGCGTATGCGTGGGAGAGGTGAAAATGGCATCACCCAGCTACCCATTCTCTGTTATCAGAACTCTGTACTGCCTGATCAGCAATCGCACACCCGTCCTTTGTCTCAGGCTTCCGTCCACTCCCTGCTTTTACATTGTCCGTGACCAAGCCATCAGGTTGCCAGGTGCCACTTTCCTTCTTAGTTTTATCTCAGATGCAGCACTGTTTTTGCAGCTCTTCACTTCTGAGGGACTGTGGTTTTGACCCTCTCAGATCCTCTGGGGGGAGGGTTCACAGAGCAATGGCTGGGTGCCAGCCGCACCCAGAAATGTTCGCAGGACCGTGCTGCTGCCGATGTCCAGAATCTGCGGCTGGATGCCACACCACCCCAGAAAACCTTCTCCCGATCATGTAGCAGCAGTGTTTCAGGGATTATGGTAAGTCACAACACATATCTGGCACCTGGCTTCCCCCTTAACGTCCTTCTTCTGGCACCAGTGAATGTCATTTTTCTCTGGGATCTGTGAGGACCTTTGGCTGTAGGGTGGCTGCACAACCTCTACCAAATGTCCTCCCAGAGGGCAATTGCCTTCTCTTGTGTGGCCCCAGGACTCCCAGACCTCACTCTCTGCTCCTGTGGATTCACCCTTCCCACCAGAGCACCACCAGGTATGGAGCTGCGGAGTTTCAGAGTCTGCGCTCCCCCTGTTTTATAGAGTTTTCATAGAATTTAAACACTCTCCTTTCTCCTTTTTCCCGTTTTTATTCAGTCCCTGCGGCTGTTTCCACTTTTCCCCTTCTCTCCAGCTGCTTTGGGTGGTGTGCTTTTCCCATACTCCCCCATTCTCTGTCCTCTCTCTGCAAGTAAAAACAGCTCCCTGCCCTCTGCAGCTTCTCTCTCCCCCAGTTCACCTCTCCGCACTGCCTACCTGCTAAGTTCTATGGTTCAGGTTATGCAGATTATTGTGTTAATCCTCAAATTAGTTTTTTAGGTGTGCAGGAAGGTTTAGTGTTGGTCTGGCTGTATTTCATGAATGCGAGACACAAAATGCAAAAATACAAACAAAAAATACAAATACAAAAAAAAATACAGAAAAAAAATACAAACAAACAAAAAAACCTTCCATGCTCTTCTGCCATCTTGCCCCTCTCCTGCAATTTTAAATAGAGTATTCAAAGTAAACCTCACTGAATAGTTGAGATATGAACAAAGACTTGAAGGGTATGAACAGATTATCCATAGAATGCAGGGAAACAGTATTCCAAGTATAGCACTTGCCATTGCATAGGTTGAAAATACTTTTCAAGCCTCTTTAGAGTCATATTTGTTAATTATCCATGGTGAGGCACATCACCAAGTCAATCCAAATTCAAAGGATAGGGAAATAGATACTCCTTTTGATGGAAAGATTTTCAACATCATGTTGCACAGATGTTGATATAGATAGTCAAGAATTTGGTGCCATTTTTTTCAGACTCTTTCTCACTACTATATGTGGAATAGAGTATAAAACAGGAGGATGAGACTAGTAAAAGATTAAATCAGAAATGATATGGAGGGTGGAAGACACGGTGATATGGGGCCTTGTAGGCTGTAGTGAGCACTTTGGCTTTTTACTGTGGGCGAAATAGGAATGGTTTTTAATAGGAGATTGACACAATCTGACTTATATTCTAATAGGATTGATCACTCAGACTGCCATATTGGAAAGTAGACTGTAAAGAGGAGGAATTGGAAGCAAGGAGACCAGTAAGGAGGCTATTACAGTAACCAAAGCTGCAGTGGGACTCAGGTTGACTAGGGCTGTGGTGGTGGCAGTGGGAGCTGGTAAGATGTGGTCAGATTCTGGAAATGGTTTTGTTTTGTTTTTAACATTTTGTATGGTAGATTCCTGATAGATTTGATAGAGGTAACAGAGAGATTGAAGTATCAAGGATGACTTAAAGTTTTTTTCCACAAGCAAGTGGAAGAATGAACTGAGAAGTCTATGTATAGGTGGCCAGATGGTGGGGGAGGGGGCAGTTTGGACAAATTGACCTTGCAGTAACTACTGGAAATCCTACTGGTGATAACCATTAACAAGCAATTCAGTAGAGATCTGCACTCAGGGTACAAGACTTTTGATGATCAACATAAGAATAGTGTTGACAGCCATGGCACTGGAATAGATCAGTACAGTTGACCCATGTACAACACAGGTTTGAACTTCATGGGTCCATTTGTATGCAGATATTCTTCAATAAATACATACAACATTATGAATGTGTTTTTTCTTCCTTAGGATCTTCTTAACATTTTTCTTCTTCTACCTTTATTGTAAGAATACAGTATATAATATGTAAAACACACAAAATACGTGTTAATCAACTGTATGTTTTTGGTAAGCCTTCAGGTCAACTGTAGACTATTAGTTGACTTTTGAGGGGGTCAGCATTATATGTGGATTTTTGACTACATGGGGGGTTTGGCGCTCCTAACTCCAGTTTTTATCAATGGTCAGCCATACTTGGATAGGAAGATTAAATTTCCTATAAGTCTCCCAGATCTTTAAAATTAACCTTAACATAGTTTGTATTAAAAACCTCTATAATTTGTGTGTATATATGTGTCTGAGAGAGAAAAACATGGTAATGTAATCCTAACATCATGAAATAGTAAAATACCATTTACCAAAACCATCCTGTAGAGAATAAAATGCAGTGTTATTTGCAAGAACATGAGTTTGGCCAAATAGAACAGAATAAAGACTGTATAGAAATTTAGGGGGCACCTGCATGACTCAGTTAAACTTGATTTCGGCTCATGTCATGACCTCATGGTTCATGAATTAGTGCAGAACCTGCTTGAGATTCTCTCTCTCTGCCCCTCCTACATGTATGCTCTCTTTCCAATTAAATGAATAAGCTATTTAAAAAAGAGAAAAAAAGAAATTTAGTATATGACAGAGGAGATAGTATAAATCAGTAGGGAAACTGATGTGAAAATCATGTCAGGAATGGTTGTTTTCTATGAAGAAAAAAAAACTATAATGTTTTTCTGTACACATTTAAGTATTTATATGTTTTTTTGTTTTTGTTTTTGTTTTACAAGTCAAGTTAGTTAAAATACAGTGTAGTATTGGTTTCAGGAGTAGAATTTAGTGATTCATCGCTTACATATAACACCCAGTGCTCATCCCAACAAGTGCCTGCCTTAATACCCATCACCCATTTAGCCCATCCTCCTTCCCACTTCCGCTCTGGCAACCTTCAGTATCCTCTCTGTATTTAAGAGTCTCTTATGGTTTGCCTCCCTCTCTGTTTTTCTTACTTTTCCTTCCTTTCCCCTATGTTCCATCTGTTTCGTTTTTTAAATTCTATGTATGAGTGAAATCATATAATATTTGTCTTTCTCTGACTGACTTATTTCACTTAGCATAACACTCTAGTTCTATCCACCTTGTTGCAAATGGCAAGATTTCATTATTTTTCATAGCTGACTAATTCCATTGCTTGTGTGTTTGTATGTGTGTGTGTACACCCACCACATCTTCTTTATCCATTCATAAGTCAGCGAACATTGGGCTCTTTCCATAATTTGGTTTTTGTTGATAGTGCCGCTATAAACATTGGGGTGCATGTGCCCTTTTTAATCAACATTTTGTATCCTTTGGATTAAATACCTAGTAGTGCAATTGCTGAGTCATAGGGTAGCTGTATTTTCTTTTTTTTTCCTTTAATTTTATTCTGTTTATTTAGTTTTTTTAATAATTTATTGTCAAATTGGCTAACACACAGTGTATACAGTGTGCTCTTGGTTTTGGGGGTAGATTCCCGTGATTCATCACTTACATACAACACCCAGTGCTCATCCCAGCAAGTGCCCTCCCCCCATTTCCCCCTCTTGCCTGCACGCCCATCAACCCTCAGTTTGTTCTCTGTATTTAAGAGTCTCTTATGGTTTGCCTCCTTCCCTCTCTGTAACTTTTTTTTTCCCCTTCTCTTCCCCCATGGTCTTCTGTTGAGTCTCTCAGGATCACATATGAATGAAAACATATATCTGTCTTTCTCTGACTGACTTATTTCACTTAGCATAATATCCTCCAGTTCCATTCACATTGCTGCAAATGGCAGGATTTCATTCTTTCTCATTGCCAAGTAGTATTCCATTGTATATATAAACCACATCGTCTTTATCCATTCATCAGTTGATGGACATTTGGGCTCTTTCCATGATTTGGCTATTGTTGAAAGAGCTGCTGTAAACATTGGGGTACGTGTGCCCCTGTGAATCAGCAGTCCTGTATCCTTTGGATAAATTCCTGGTGGTGCTATTCCTGGGTAATAGGGTAGTTCTATTTTTAGTTTTTTGAGGAACCTCCACACTGTTTTCCAGAGCAGCTGTACCAGTTTGCACTCTCACCAACAGTGCAAGAGGGTTCTCATTTCTCCACATCCTTGCCAACATCTGTTGATTTCTGAGTTAATCATAGCCATTCTGACAGATGTGAGATGATATCTCATTGTGGTTTTGATTTATATTTCCCTGAGGACAAAGATGTTCAGGCATCTTTGATATTTGTTTGCCATCTGGATATCTTCTTTGGAAAAGTGTCTATTCATGTCTTTTGCCCATTTCTTCACTGGATTATTTGTTTTTTGGGTGTTGTGTTTGAGAAGTTCTTTATAGATTTTGGATACTAACCCGTTATCCAATATGTCATTTGCAAATACCTTCTCCCATTCCGTTGATTGCCTGTTTCCTTCTCTGTGCAGAAACATTTGTATCTTGATGAGGTCCCAATAGTTCATTTTTGCTTTTGTTTCCCTGGCCTCTGGTGACATGCTGTGGTCCAGGTCAAAGAGGTAGAATTTTGAGTTTTATGTCTTACATGTAGGTCTTTCAGGCATTTTGCATCTATTTTTGTGTGTGGCATAAGAGAGTGGTCCAGTTTCATTCTTGTGCATGTTGCTGTCCAGTTCTCCCAGCACCATTTGCTAAAGAAACAGTCTTTTTTGCATTGGATATTCTTGCCCGCTTTGCTTAAGATTAGTTGGCCATATATTTGTGGGTCCATTTCGGGGTTTTCTATTCCATTGATCTATGTGTCTGTTTTTGTGCCAATACCATACTGTCTTGATGATTACAGCTTTGTAGTATAGCTTGAAGTTCACAGAATTTTAATGCTTCCAGTCTTGGTTTTCTTTTTCAACATTACTTTGGCTATTTGCGGTCTTTCATAGTTGCATACAGATTTTAGGATTGTTTGTTCTAGATTTTTCTTTTCTTTTCTTTTCTAGTTTTCTTTTTCAACATTACTTTGGCTATTTGCGGTCTTTCATAGTTGCATACAGATTTTAGGATTGTCTGTGAAGAATGCTCATGTTATTTTGATAAGGATTACATTGAATGTGTAGATTGCCCTGGGTAATATAACATTTTTTTTGAGTATCAACATTTTAACAATATTTATTTTTCCAATCCATGAGCACGGAATATTTTTCCATTTCTTTGTGTCATCTTCAATTTTTTTCATAAGGTTTCTATAGTTTTCAGCATACAGATTTTTTAGCACTTTGGTTAGATTTATTCCTAGGTATCTTATGGTTTTTGGTGCAAGTATAAATGGGATAAATTCCTTGATTTCTTATTCTGCTGCTTCATTATTGGTGCAAAGTAGTGCAACCAATTTCTGCATGACTGTCCTGTGAGTTTGCTGACTTCACATATCAGTTCTACCAGTTTTTTGGTGGTCTTTCCGGTTTTCCATGTAGAGTATCAGGTCATCTTTAAAGAGTGAGACTTTTGACTTCTTTCTTGGCAACTTGCATGCGTTTTATTTATTTATTTATTTTTTGGTCTGCTGAAGCTAGGAATTCCAGTACTATACTGAACAACAGTGGAGAGAATAGACATGCCTGTCATGCTCCTGACCTTAGGAGGAAAGCTCTCAGTTTTTCCCCATTGAGAATGATATTAGCTATGGATTTCTCATATATGGCCTTTATCATGTTCAGTTATGTTTCTTCTATCCCTACTTCTTAAGGATCTTTATCAAGAAAGGATGCTGTATCTTGTCAAATGCTTTTTCTGCATCTCTTGACAGAATCAGATGGTTCTTATCCTTTCTTCTAGTAAAGTGATGTTTCACATTGATTGATTTGTGAATATTGAACCAGTCCTGCAGCCCAGGAATAAATCTCACTTGATCATAGTAAATAATTCTTTTAATGTACTGTTGGATTTGATTTGCTAGTGTCTTGTTGAGAATTTTTGCATCCGTGTTCATCAGGGATATTATCTTGTAATTCTCCTTTTTAGTGGGGTCTTTGTCTAGGTTTGGAATCAAGGTAATGCTGGCTTCATAGAATTGGAAGCCCCACAGTTAGAAGCTTTCCTTCGATTCCTATTTTTTGGAATAGTTTGAGAATAATAGGTATTAACTCTTCTTTAAATGTCTGGTAGAATGCCCCTGGGAAGCCACATCTGGCCCAGGAATCTTATTTGTTGGGAGATTTTTGATAACTCTCAATTTTTACTGGTTATGGGTCTGTTCAAATTTTTAATTTCTTCCTATTTCAACTTTGGCAGTGTGTGAGTTTCTAGAAATTTGTCCATTTCCAGATTGCCCAGTTTTTTGGTATATAATTTTTCACAGTAAATTGTATTTCTATGATGTTGGTTATGATCTTTCCTCTTTCCTTTGGGTCCTTTCTCTTTTCTTTTTGATAAGACTGGCTAGTGGTTTATCAATATTATTTATTCTTAAAAAAAATCAGCATTTAATTTCATTGATTGTTCTACCCTTTTTTAAAAAATATCTTTTATTTCCATTCTAACCTTTATTATTTCCCTTTCTTCTGCTGTCTTTAGGCTTTATCTGCTACTCCTTTTCCATCTCCTTTAGGTGTAGGGTTAGATTTTGAATTTGGTACCTTCCTTCCTCCTTGAGAGAGGCCTGAATTGCAATGTACTTTCCACTTAGGACTGCCTTTGCTGCATCCCAAAGGGTTTGGACTGTTGTGTTCTCATTTTCATTTACTTCCATGTATTTTTTAATTTCTTTTTTAATTTCCTGGTTAACCCATTCATTCATGTTTTCTAACCTCCTTATATTTGAGGGCTTTCAATATTTTTTTCTTTGGGTTGATTTCAAATTTCATAGCATTGTGATCTGAAAATATCCATGGTATGATCTCAGTCTTTTTGTACCTGTTGAGGGCTGATTTGTGACCCAGTATGTGATCTGTTCTGGAGAATGTTCCATGTGCACTTGAGAAGAATGTGTATTCAGCTTTAGGATGAAATGTTCTGAATATATTTGTTAAGTCCATCTGGTCCAGTGTGTCATTAAAAGCCATTGTTTCCTTATTGATTTTCTGCTTACATAATGTGTCCATTGCTTTAAGTGGGGTATTAAAGTCTGCTACTCTTATGGTATTATTATCAATGAATTCCTTTAGGTTTGTTATTAGTTGATTCTTATATATTTCGGTGCTCCCAAATATATTTGGGTGCATAAATATTTATAATTGTTAGGTCTTCTTGATGGATAGACCCTTTAATTATAATACCCTTTTTCATGTCTTGTTGTAGTCTTTGCTTTAAACTCTAGTTTGTGTGGGGGTCCCTGGGTGGCTCAGTTGGTTAAACATCCAACTCTTGATTTCAGCTCAGGTCATGATCTCATGATTCATGAGATTGAGCCCCGCATTGGACTCTACACTGACAGTGCAGAACCTGCTAGGATTCTGTCCCCCTTTCTCTCTGCCTCTCTGCAACTCACCCGCTCACTGGCTCGCTCTCTCTCTCTCTTTCTCTCTTTGTCTCCCTCTCTCTCTGTCTCTCAAATAAACATTAAAAAAATTTTTTTTAATCTAGTTTGTCTGATGTAAGTATGGCTACTCCAACTTTCTTTTGACATCCGTTAGCATGATAGATACTTCTCCATCCCCTCACCTTCAATCTGCAGTTGTGTTTAGGTCTAACAGAGTCTCTCATAGGCAGCATATAGATGGATCTTGTTTTTTATCCATTCTGATACACTGTGTCTTATGATTGGAATATGTACTCTGCTTACCTTCAGAGTAATTATTGAAAGATATGAATTTTAATGCCATTTTGATACCTGTAGACTTGGTGTTTCTGATAACATTCTCTAGTCCTTTATAGTCTTTGTGGCTTTGGTCTTTTTTCTTTTCCTCCACTCAGAGAGTCCCCCTTAAAATTTCTTGCAGGGCTGGTTTAGTGGTCATGAACTCCTTTAGTTTTCGTTTGTCTGGGAAACTCTTTATCTCCCCTTTATCCTGAATGACAGCCTTGCTGGATAAAGGATTTTGTGGCTGCATATTTTTCCCATTCTGTACATTGAATATTTCCTGCCACTCCATTTTGGCCTGCCAAGTTTCAGTGAACCGGTCTGCTACTAACCTTATGTGTCTACCCTTGTAAGTTAAGGACTATTTGTCCCCAGCTGCTTTCAGAATGCTCTCTTTATCTTTGTATTTTGCCAGTTTCACTAGGATATGTTATGGTGTTGACCTATTTTGTTGATTCTGAAAAGAGTTTTCTGTACCTCTTGGACTTGAATGGCTGTTTCCTTCTCCAGATTAGGGAAGTTCTCTAATTTGTTCAAATAAGCCTTCTGCTTCCTTTTCCTGCCCTTCTCTTCTGGCACTACTGTGATACAGATATTGTTTCATTTTATGGAATCACTTAGTTCTCTAAGTCTCCCCTCATGATCTGATAATTTCTTTTTCCTCTTTTTTCTCAGCTTCATTATTTTCCATAATTTTATCTTTTATATTACCTATTCTCTTCTTTGCTTCTTCAGTCCTCGTTGTGACTGTATCCAGTTGGTTTTACATCTCAGTGATAGCACGTTTTAATTCATTGTGACTAGTTTTTAGGTCTTTGATCTCTGCAGCAGGGGTTTCTCTGGTGTCTTCTATGCTTTTTTCAAGCCCAGCTAGTAGTCTTATGACTGTTGTTCTAAATTCTAAATGTTGTTTTTATCTGTTTTGAGCATGTCCCTGGCTGTGATTTCTTTGGCAAGAATTCTTCTGTCATTCTGGCTAAGTTTCTGTCTTTTGCATGTTTTAGAAGCATGTTATGTGTCCTGCACCTGCAAATACTGCTCATACACTGTCTGAGGCCTGGCACTCCAGGAAGTGTTTCCATTGTATGCTCTGTGCACTCTGTTGTTGCATTTTGGCTGCTCTTTCCCACTGGTCAGTCCTCTGCAGAGCTCCTCTTTGCTTGCAGTAGGGGAGTGTTTGAACTTTTAACTGTGTGTGCTTTGAATTTTTTGTTGGAGTAAACCTGGAAGAAAGGGGGGTGGGGGTGATAAATTCCTGATCCCAAAAAAAGAGAAGAGGAAAGGGAACAACAACAACAACAAAAACCAAACAGAATCAAAAAACTATAAGGGTTATTTCTAAGAAAAAGAAAGGGGTGAAAAAAAAGAAGAGAAAAATAATAAAAAAAAGCAGATCCAAAAAAAAAAAGAGAGAAAAGGAAATTAAAAAAACCAACAGGTAACTAAAATCCTGATTCCAAAAGAAAAAAAGAAAAAGAGAAAAAAAAACACAGGTGTCATTTAAAGTACTATATTTTCAATGCACTTGGTGCATGGGGGATGCTGGCTGTGCTGGTCTGGAGGAGAGGCCTGCTGCGTTGGCCCAGAGTCAGTCTTGCTCCAGTAAATAAGCAGTTGCCAGACGGGTGGGCAGGCATGGTTTAGTGTAAGTGGGTCTGCCTATACTGGGGGCTACCGTGCTGTTCTCTGAAGACCTACTGTGTTGGTGGTAGGGAGAAAATGGTGCCACACAGAATAGCGAGGGCAGTTGATTTGCCCTACGCCATAGTTCTCCCTTGTTTTTTCTTTGGTATACAGCTAGAATTCAAAACCCAAAGTCTCAAAGGACTGGGCACCACGCATATCTGACCCTCTCCTCCAGAGTAGAGCCTCTGCACCCTGTGTCATTAGCCCTCTGTCCCTGAAAAACAGTCCCATGCCTGCATAGTGCACACAATATATAGTGTCACACTGCTAAAAGCAGCAAAGGTTATATTCCGTTGGGGTGTGCCTCTGTCCCATGCTGATGAAAGGCCTTTGGCTGGTACCTGCAGGGTCTTTTGGCTTTGGGGAGGCAATAAACCCTCTTCCCAAAGTACTCCGAAAAGGGGAGTGTTCTCTCCCAATGTGACCTGAAATGCCTACACCACACTATGCACTTCCAGGCCAGCTCCCTCCCCAGGAGTGTGCACCACAGCTCTGCTCCAGAGAAAGTCATGCACTTCCAAAACCTCAGAGTTTGAGCTCCAAATGCTATTTGCAGAAAAAACCCTGTGACGCTCAGTATTTCTTGCTCTCCAGTCCATGATCCAGAGAGATTTTCCTCTTATGCAAACTCGATGGTGCATTTTCTCAGTGCCACTGTCTCTTTCTCTCCCTTTTGTCTCCATGGAAAGGGTTCCCTCCCCTCCATGACACTGCCATTTTTCTCTCCCCCAGTTCACTTCCACACACCTGCCTCACTCTCTCCCTCCAACTGTAGAGATCCTTCTGTTACTCCACAGATTGATTTCCTGGGTGTTTGAATTGATCTGACCTCAATATAGCTGTGTTTGAGGGATGAGGAAAGCCCAGTGTCCCCCTACTTCTCTGCCATCTTAACCCCTCCCTCAAGTATTTATACAGTTTTATGGATTAAATATACAGTATGGATTTATACAGTTTATGGATTTATACAGTTTTATGGATTTTTTACCTAAATGTAAAAAGCAAAACTTTATAGAATTTGTTTTAAAGTATCAAAAAATCTCTCTTGAACATTTTGCTACAGATGTAATTCTTAATCAAAATTCAAGTGCAAGCCAAAAAGAAAAAGATTGATATATTTGAATTTGTTAAAATGTAAAAGTTCTATTACAAGAATCAGCATGTCAAATGAAAGGACAACCCATACTCTGTGAGAAGACTTTCACAGTATGTATAATTGACAGTGCATTACTATTGAGGATACATTAACTTAAACATCAATAATAATATAGAAAATTAGGCAAAGAATATGAAGTCAAAAGTCAGCAATCAGGAAAATGCAAGTTAAAATAATGTGATACTATTTCTAAATACTTGTAAAAGAATGTGATCAGTGTGATACCAGTTATCAGTGTCAAAAATATGTGGAGGGATACCTGGGTAGCTGTCAGTTGAGCATATGACTCTTGATTTCGGCTTGGCTCATGACCCCAGGGTCATGGGATTGAGCCCGACACCAGGCTCTACTCACTCTGTGCGGGAAGCCTGCTTGGGATTCTCTCTTTCTGTGTCTCCCCCTCTGCACCTCTCCCCCACTCGCACACACTCTCTTTGTCTAAAAATAAATAATAAATAAAAATATATAATCAGTATAATAACAAGGTAAAAAAGAAGTGACAATACAGTATGATACAATTTGTATACATTTTAAATATTTTAAACAGTAATGTGTATTGATTGTGAACATATTTTTTTTAGTTAGCTATATTCATATCGGGATATTTAGTAAAGTGAAATGTAAACATATATATGTGTACATATTATATGTATGTATATACTATAAAATAATAAAATCTAAAAATTAAAAGGACTGATATACCCTAACTTCAAGTTTAGTGATTGTCTTTATTTGTAAAAATTGGGTATTAGAGACATTGTAAGTATCTGTCACTAAGGAAATGGATAGGTAAGATGTGGTGATTGCATCCTGTGGAATAACTGCATCATTTGGAAACTTGTATTTACGTCAACCTAAAAAACAAGGTTTATATTACAGTAAAAAGAGATATAGATCTATAGCATAAAAAACACAAGCATGCAAATAATAATATATATTTTTCCAGTATACATATATATGTCCAAGAATATATCATAATGTAATATGAACCTTAAAAATGAAGGGGAATGAGAGAGGGATTGGTAATGAACAGGAAAATAAAAGAAACAAATGAGAGCAGTCTTTCACAGCTAATAGTGATAATGGGCCATGGGATGAGAAGTGTGATTAACTCAACTCTGCACTCAGGGTTCAGAAAGAGTGGAAGAAAAAAGAAGAATGTGATTTATAATGTATGTAGTACAAATCAGGGTATGATGATTCTGGAAGGAAGATGAGTAAGGAAATTGGTTCACAAAGACCTGCAGTCATATGATGAAAACAGAAATAGAAAACTGAAATGCATATAAAAGATTCTATGTAGGAAAAATGGGCAGAACTTGGTGATATTGGGCAAAAGGGCATAGGAAGAATTGTAGGATTTTATTGCTAACGATATCTTAATGATATTAGAAGAAACCAAACTGAACCAAAGGCTCGGAAATTATTTGTCTTGTCCATGGTTGTACAACAAATTCATGGAGCCAAATTAGAGCTCATAACTTATAATTGCTAGTCTAGTGAGTTCTAAACCTGGTTTTCTGACAACATTCACAGCAGTCAAGAATGAGAGTTAATTATTAAAGGACCAAGAGTGGTTACATTGGTTTTTGACAGCTGCATGAAGTTTCATTTGGGTTTTGGACATTTGGGCCTAAAGATTATAAGTTGAGATTAGAGATCAGTAAAGGAAGTTACGGTTTTCTAAAGCTTAGAAAGTCTTAAGTGTATAATTGTCTATGAGCAACTTTGCCATATTTGCTGACAATATTCCATAGCATAACATTAAGCAGTTCGTAGTTGTATACATAAAACTATGCTTGCTTTTCCTGCCACAGATCTGAAGAAACATAAGGATAAGCAGATGCTTCTTTTAGGGAAGAGGGTGTTGCTTTCAAGTTTGACAGATTCTGAATGATGGGGCATATTGACATTACCAGAATTTAAGTTTTGAGATGCCCCTGTAACTATGCCAAGAGTAACTAAATTAAAAACTCTTTTAATTCTAGATTTGTTTAAATTTGTACTCATACTGAAAACATATTAGTTTCATTTGCTGTCTGGTTTTATGGTGCAACAAAGATTAGACCTTATAATGACCTTATAATGGGACCTTATAATGAAAGCTTTTATCATTTTCCTTTTCAAGAGTTTCTGCTGATGCTCTGTCATAGCAGATAAAACTCTTCAGCCTAGTTTCTAAGAACCTTTATTCACCTGCCCCTTCCCCAACCTCCCAGTTACGTACACACTGCTCAAAATAGTTATTTTATGGTTTCTCATGGAAAGGCCTTAGGTTTCTTCCTTTGGCTTTTGATCATTATTCTGTTTCTCAGAAAACTTACAACTTTCAAAACCTGGTTAAAACCTGCCTTCTCCAAGAAGACTTTTCTCAGTTCATTATACCAGATTTTTACTTTTCTTTTCTTGTGGATATACTCAGCATTTATTTATTTTAACATGAGATTTTATGCTGTTTTTCTTTGGGTGCTTTTTTGTTATATTTGTTTATATTTAGCTGGTTTATGGAAACAGTTATTTTTCAGTTCATATGTGCTCAGATTTTTTTATCTGCCTTGTAAAATCTTTGAAGGAAAGGATTGTCATTTGTGTATCTCTTTGAGGAATAATTTGTAAAAAGGACGTACTGTAAACTTGTAAAAGGACATACTATAAAGATTGACTAAAGCACTTGCATAGGGATCCATATCATCAGATTGGCACAATCAGAATATTTATTTAAAAAAAAATTAGCCACTAAGGAATGATCTTATTAGCAGATACAGATATTATCTTCATATAAAGAATCTATAACTTGTCAGTAAACTTATTTAATACTTATTGAAAACTTAAACGTGTGCTCTGAGTGTAGAAATGGTCTTTAATAAGTTTATGTATTATACAGCCTCAAACTTGTTGTAATTGGACTCATTTCATTTCACACATCTTCTGTGAATTTAACAATTTCTAAAGATGGAGTCCCATTCCATTTTTTCTAGCTCAGTGTTCTTTTTATCATTTCTACTCACATAGGTCGGAGGTACTAAACTGTGTCTTACCATATCTCCTGTATCTTTTTATGTTTATGAATGGCACCATCCGGTTTCTGCCTTAGGAAACTAGGAGGCATCCTAAATCCTTTTCTTTCTTAGCTCTACCTTATAAATGTCTCTCAGATCCTTCAGTTTTGTTTAACTATATTGGTACTGTATTTCCATAGTCCATCAGTGCAGTAGTAACCTCCAAATTGACTTACCCTCCACATCTTCTTTTTTCATACTGTCATCAAAATGATTTGAAATAAAATCCGATCATGTCAGTCTCCTTTAGTGGCTACCAAATGCCTGTAGGATTTAATTCAAATTACTCACTATGACATTAAAGCCTTCTATGACTTGACCCCTGGCTACTTAACTCTATATTTTGTCAGTCATCACCTCAATTTTCTGAACTATTTTCAGTTTCCTAAACAAACCATGCTATTTCATAACTCCCTACTTTAGCTCACATTGTTCAGGCTGCCTAAAATGCCTTTTTCTGATAAATATCCTCTCAACTTTCAAGGTTCAGCTCAGGTGTCACATCTTCTAGAAATCTTTTTCTGAAACGTTATGGTTTCTTCTTCCTCAGGTAGGAGCCAAACATGCCTTTCTTTGTGCCTCAGCTTTGGACTGCACATATATCTGTCACAGCATTTTTAACACTTTAACGTACATAATTCTTTACAAATTAATCTGTCCTTGCTAGTTCATAAGATCCTCATTTAGCCATTTGTATCTTGCCAACATCTAACACAGTGTTAGACACATGGCAAGTACTTGAGTCATTAAGTCAGTTAATTAAGTAATTGTATTTCATTGGAGGGGCAAAACTAAATTTTTGTGGGTTTTTTTATTTGTGTACATGACTATTGGCCTTTTGGGGTCACAACTGTTTTCGTGGACTGTAATTATTTAGAAAAACTAGATGTTAAATTCTTCAGTTGTGGAGTAATGTAGATCTACTTAGTAGTTTGATTTCTAAAACAACACACCTAAAAAAACCATTTTTAATATAACAGTAGCTTTGCAAACTAAATTAAAAGATTTTTCGGTGTTTCACATTATGGATACTGGCTTTAAACCCTGTTGACTTTTAAATCTGTTTTTATTACCAATCATCTCCAAGTTTGAATGCATGATAGACACATTTAAGTATTTTTTTATGTTTAGTGTTGTATTTAAATATGAAATAAAATCCAGGAAATCTTTAAAATGTGATAGTAAAATGATTTATAAATACATGATTTTATTGAAGAACGTAAGAGCTGATGTGGTAGAAATGTAATTGTTGATAGAATTTTATTATGTTTGATGCAACAAAGGTTAAACTACATAAATCACTGTCTATGTATATTCATTGTGTTTATCATTAATCTTTTTTATAGATGCATACTTTTTTTTTCAAAAATGTTGTGCCAATAGTTTTTGTATGTTTTAGAAATACACAGATGTACCTTTGCCAGGTAATACTTTTATTTTAGCTGAGATAACAGATTTTTCTCAGATGTTTCATGTTCAAATTTGAATAATATTTTGTCTTCTATTATAAAAATGCTATGGAAATCTGGAATTTATGGATCACTCTTTTGATTCATAGTGTTTCTTGGAAACTATCCCATGTGAGAAATGGTCCTGAGCAGATGTGCTTAGTCATAAGAATTGCCAGACACTTGCTTATGTGTTGGCAGCTAGTTTTCTGAGCATAGAAAGCATGTTTTTAAGATAAGAAATAGGGCTTTGTTGGCATTTTCCTATCTCGTCATACTGTTTTACTTTAATGTTATTTAAAGAGTTACTTAATGTCACCTCCTACTCAAAAATGTTTATATCTTTTCCTTTTCATCTTTAACAGGCATAAAGAATATTAGACTTTGCTTCTGGAACATACTAGTCAGGAGTAGGAACAAATCCCTAACTTTATTGTTTGGAACTTTACCTCTAATAGGGCATTACTGGTTTATTTCAAAATACGTATCTTATTGGTAATTATAATTATATTGTGCAAATACTCCACATTTGCACACCTAATCTAAGAGTGTGCTTCTGTGTGGTGTAAAGTTTTGTAATGCCCGAAGTTCCAAAACCTCCCACAAAAGTCCACTAGAGTCGTAAGTCAAAGCCAAGCGGCAAGGGTCGTTTATTGCAGGTTCGAACCTGGTCCTCTGCGCACTCGTCGCCGGTGACGCAAGAGGCCTTGATCAGGGTTGGTACAGCGTTTTTATAGACAGAGACAAATAGCACAGGGGAGGTTTCAAATTATGAGGGGCCTGATTAGTTGATTTTAAAGTAAGGACATTTGTTGTTCTCTGATTGGGCGTCCTTTGTCTGTCCTTTGGCGGGAAGGCCTTGTCTGTTACTTGTGGCGGGAGGAAAAAGGGGGAAGGGGGTAGGGTAGGTGAGGAATGTGCTAAGCAAGCAAGTTTACAGAAGCGAGAAATGCCGGTTAGTTTATGTACAATTACTCATTCCATTACCTATCAGACTACATTTAGGAAGGTTTACAACCCATTCTACTACACAGCGGGTTACATTCAGGAAAGGCCTCACAATGCTCGTAGCAAACAGCAAGCAAAACAGACTTCTCAGCAATTGTATTTCTTATCAAAGATCCATAATAAGCAGAAAAGAGAACCTAGCTTTAAACTAAGGCAGGGCTGTCATTTGGATTGTTCCTTTCAGTTTAAAAAGCATAGTCTTTGAAGTCAGACAGTTCTACATTTGTTTTTTATATTCTGTTGACTTGGACAGGTTGCTTAACTGAATGAACTTCAGTTTCCTCATCTTAATAATAGAAATAAAATGAGCTTCCTTGTAGTGCTGCAGTATACTATATACTTTTACTATCTTTGCTTTCCTCCATTCTACTTTAGTATCCAACCTATGTAGGTAGGCTTGTATAATATTTACAAAGCATATACCTGTAGATTTGGGAGTTGGTATTCATATAATAAATAGACAGTAGATGTTTCCCTCCTGAGCTCTGGAAGATCCATCTTACTTTTGTTGTTGCTATTCTTTCTAAGACTAGATGAAACATTCCTTTCTGTTTTCCTCCTCTCTGTTGTTATAACCTCATGTCTTGTTAGCTATATAACCCCAGTTTTTTGTTTCTTATATCTGATTCCATCAAATATATTCATTCTTTTTAAAAATCTTAGTCTGTCTTTTGTGGGGTTCTTCCAAGACCTCTAGTATACAGATGTCCCCTGATGCTTCCTCATATTACTATATTTTCTCCTTACCCTTTTCTGAAATTGCTTGGAAGAAGTATCGTATGTGCTATAGTCACTCTTTCAAATTTCTTTCAGCTTGGATTTGATCCTACCTCTCTATTCTTCTCCTCAAGATTACTGGTACCATTTGTGCCTGAAAATAAAATCCTCCATTCTCCTCTGTTGATTATTTTTCTACCCTTGAACATTTCTCTACTACATCTTTAGTGTTTGTGTCCTGATTTCCTCTCTGACCTTTTTGGCCATTTCTTTTCTTCCTTAGCTTTTCCCATTTCCTTAGCCTACCTACTCAGATAGTTCTCTAGTTATATTATACACATCCCCACCTTAAATGATCATATTTATCCTATCTGAGTTAAACTTTAATCTCAATACTGTTGCCCAAATATGTACCTCTGGCCTTGATAACTTTGTTGAGCTCTATACTTGAATTTCTAGAGCAGGAGTTTTCATACTTTTTTTTTTTTTTAAGCAGAATCCTTTAAAAAATCATACACATAGAACCGCAATATATAAAACTGATCAAAGTTGAACTGCTATGATTGAGGAAAGGATTGCAGGTCTTCCCCATCTTATAACTAATACCATCATCAAACCTAGGAATTTTGCTTATTTTTCTCTTTTGCTTTACTCCCACATTCAAATCTTGTAGGCTCTATATCCAGATATCACAAATCCAGTCATTACCTTTCTCACCTCTATTCCAAGCCATCACTATCTCTTGCCTGTATTTGTCTTCTATCTGGTCTCTCTGTTTTCACTCTTATTCCACTGTAAATCATTTTCAACATACCAGCCCAAGTAGTCTTCTCAAAGTATAGAACACATCACTCACCTGTTTTAACATTCAGTAGTTTTCATTGCAGTTGGAACAAATTCCAAAATTCTTACTGTGTCTTTTTTTCTGTAATACATTCCAGCTAATTGTCATTTCTTACAGTACCCTTTTAATACTATTTGCATTCATTGTTAATTCTCTCTGCCTTATAACTCTCCCTAGATTTTAACTTGAATTCATTGTCCTTTAGATCTTAGCTCAAATATCCCTTCCTTAGACAGGCTCTTCCTGATGACTCACGTCTTTCTCTCATTGTTCTATACCATTTGCTTCATAGCATTATCACTTTCTGAAATTACTTCATTTACTTATTAACATACATATTGTCTATATCCCTCTACTACAATGTATAAAATGTATGAGGACAGGAGCTTTCTCTCCCTTGTTTACTCCTGCATCACCAGTACTGACAATAGTACTTAGTATAGTTTACATTAGATGTTCAATAAAATAAGTCTAGGGCTCCAGAAATACAAAACTGAATGAGTCACCAACACTTGAAGCTCAACGTGTCCTGACTATATTCATAGTGTCTGACATATTATAAACATTCAGTAAAGATTTGTTGAAAGAATAAGTGGATGGAATCTTATAAATTCTATCTTGGTGAAATCTATGCCATCTTACCCAGTGGAACTGCTTACCTATTGTTACCATCATCCTTCACCTTTCCTGCCTCTGTCTCATTTATTATGATCTATTGGTTAAAGAGGACCCTCATTATAGTCCATCCTTTTTCACAAATGCCAGATTTAAATTCCTAAAGTACAGCTCTGATCCGTTATTTGAGCAGCTCCCCCATTTCATTTAAATTTGTACAGATCGCTTAACTTGTTAATTGAGGCACATTGTAACTACCCATTACCTTTCCAGTCTTGTTTCCCATCTTCTCTAAATACGTCCTATACTTTCCTACCTTTATGCTTGTATTTGCTTTGTTCCTTCTTGAAGCTTTCTCTGTCTCTGCTTGTGAAATCCACCATTCCTGTATCAATTCTCATTTTAAATACCTCCTACTTCCATAGGCTCTTAACTAAATGCAAATGTACTACCGACTCTGAATCATAATACTTTCTTGTAATCTTTTGTGATGCTTGAAGTGTGCTGTGTGCCCCTCCTAAAGATTACTGTATCTCACCTATCTTTATGTGCTTCCTACCACCTTACAAAACATCTTTTCTGTCTGGAACATGACAGGTGTGTGGTAAAAATTTTTGAATATGTCCATTGCCTAAGTCTGTTTCATAACTGAAAATTAATATATTCTTCAGATTATCAGTGGTACTTAGTTATATGACTCTAAAACTGTATTTGTAATCATTTCTTAGAGTATTTTTGCAAAGCTAAACATGTTGATTGTGTAGTCATTGTGTAAAATCTAAGACAATGGCTGTATATCAGAATCAACTATAGTGATTCTGAAAAAGAGAGATGACCAGGTACTATTCAGTCATCTGAAACAGGACTCAGAGACTATGCATATATAGTTGCAAAAAGCTTACTTTCATACACAGAATATAGAGAACCACTACTAGTGTGATAAAAAATTATATTCTAATATAGAATTCAGAATTTTGAACTAAATTGTGTATAATTTTGAATTAAAGTTACATAAAAGTTATACACAAATGAACTATTTTTAGACTGCAAAACCTATTTTAAATTTTGATAGCTAAGTACAGGAATTATTAATATCCATTGCTTTCACAGTTTCTTAATAGGCTTCTGCCTTTTGAGTAGGTTTAATCATTACACTATGACTAAAGATTGAAAGGAGAAAAAAATTAAAACTTTTCCAAAAATAAATAATTAATAAATTTAAAAATAAAATAAAACTTTTGCTATGATTTTTACTTCAGTTTTCTAAAAGCAGAAGTGATCGTAAAAATTCATAACTCTGGGAGAGCCTGGGTGGTTCAGTTGGTTAAGTGTCCACCTTCGGCTCAGGTCATGATCTCACAGTTAATGGATTTGAGCCCCGTGTCGGGCTCTGTGCTGAAAACTCAAAGCCTGGAGCCTGCTTCAGATTCTGTGTCTCCCTCTCTCTCTGCCCTTCTCCTGCTTGCATTCTATCTTTCTCTCTCTCTCTCAAAAATAAATAAACATTAAAAAAAATTTTTTTTTAATTCAGAATTGTCTACAATTATATTTGGGGATTTTCTAAAGTTTTAAAGCATAAATGGTTGGTTTTATTATCCTGCACAATTACAGAAGTACTTATTAAAGTACCTTATGTATGCCTTTTCTTTTAAATTTAAAAATTTTAAATATTCAACAGTAGCCAAATTATGGAAAGAGCCCAGATGACCATCCACTGATGAATGGATAAAGAAGTTGTGATATTTCTCTCCCTTTCTCAATAGATAGATATAGATCTGTATCTTACCTTTGTGTGCTTTCTACTACCTTTTATGTGTGTGTGTATATGTGTGTATACATATGTGTATATATATAGATGTATGTATATATGAAGAAAGCTATCTCACACACACAGTGGAATATTACTCAGCCATAAAAAAGAATGAAATCTTCCCATTTGAAGCAATGTGGATGGAGCTATGGTATATTATGCTAAGTGAAACAAGTCAGAGAAAAACACCATATGATTTCATTAATTTGTGGAATTTAAGAAACAAAACAGATGAACATAGCAGGGAAAAAGAGGCAAACTATAAAACAGACTTTTAACTATAGAGAACAAACTAAGGATTCTTAGAGAGGAGGTGGGCAGGGGGATAAGCTAAATGGATGATGGGTGTTAAGGAGGGCACTTGTGAGCACATGTAAATGATGAATCACTAAGTTCTACTCCTGAAACTAATATTATACTCTATGTTAACTAACTGGAATTCAAATGAAAACTTGAAACAAAAATAAATGTATGTATGTATGTATGTATGTGTATTTTGGAATATGTATCAAATCAGTCAAACTGGGTTTTTTTCTTTCAGAGCCTTACGGTTTTTCATCATATGAAAGAAATATTATAAACATTTCTAGGATACTGTTGAAATGTACTACAAAAAATATTTAAAATTTTATTGTAATACAACTTAAGCTTATTGTATTTGATGTTAAATCTCAAAAAATATGTTTTGATAATTAAGACGTTTTAATTTCTGCCCAAGTTAATGCTATAAGTATTATACTTATTGTATCTTCTATACTTGGTTATACTTTGCTTAAGAGAGCAAAACTTTATTTTTAAAAAAAATTTTGGGGGGGGGGTGGCACCTGGGTGGCTCAGTCAGTTAAGCATCTGACTTCGGCTTAGGTCATGATCTCACAGCTCGTGGGTTCACGCCCTGCACTGAGCTCTGTGATGACAGCTTAGAGCCTGGAGCCTGCTTCGGATTCTGTGTCTCCCTCTGTCACTGCTCCTCCCCTGCTCATGCTTCAGAAAGCAGGCTCCAGGCTCTGAGCTGTCAGCGCAAAGCCAGACACGGGACTCAAATTCACAAACCACGAGATCATGACCTGAGCCGAATTCGGACGCTTAACCAACTGAGCCACTCAGGCACCCCAGAGCTTTATTTTTAAAGGTTTAATTCAAATCTCTTTAATATTATAAGTAACAAAAATTACATTAATGAAAAATCCCAGAAACTTTATTTACATTTGTGTTTGGTGTAAGAAAGTGGTCCACTTTCATTTTTTTGCTTATTGCTATCCATTTTTCCCAACACCACTGGATATTAATTGGCCATATACTTGTGGATTCATTTCTGAGTTTTCTGTTCTGTTCTATTGATCTATGTGTCTATTTTGTGCTAATACCATACTGTCTCCAAGACTATAACTTTGTAATATAACTTGAAATCTAGAATTGTGATGTCTCCAGCTTTGCTTTTCATATCCATTTTTATGTTAGAACTGTTGGTATTTTTGTGGTGTTGTTATTTCTCCTTTCTCATTTGTGATTTTATTTGGATCCTTTCTCTCTTCTTTCTGATAAATCTAGCTAGAAGTTCAATTTTATTAATTTTTTCAAAGAACCAGCTCCTGATTTCATTGATCTGTTCTATTGTTTTTAAGTTTCTATATCATTTATTTCTGCTCTAATCTTTATTACTTCCTTTCTTTTTTTTTTTTTTTAAAATTTTTTTTTTCAACATTTATTTATTTTTGGGACAGAGAGAGACAGAGCATGAACGGGGGAGGGGCAGAGAGAGAGGGAGACACAGAATCGGAAACAGGCTCCAGGCTCTGAGCCATCGGCCCAGAGCCCGACGCGGGGCTCGAACTCACGGACTGCGAGATCGTGACCTGGCTGAAGTCGGACGCTTAGCCGACTGCGCCACCCAGGCGCCCCTATTACTTCCTTTCTTCTGCTGGCTTCAGGCTTCATTTGTTCTTTTTCTAGCTCCTTTAAATGTAAGGTAGGTTGTTTATTTGAAATTTTTCTTGCTTCTTGAGATAAACCTGTAGTGCTGTGTACTTCCCTCTTAGGACTGCATTTGTTGCATCCCAATGATTTTGGACCATTGTGTCTTCATTTTCATTTGTTTCTATGTATTTTTTAACTTTTTTGATTTCCCGATTGACCCATTCATTGTTTATAATTTTTTTAATGTTTATTTTTGAGAGAGACAGAGTTGGGTGGGGGAGGGGCAGAGAGAGGGAGACACAGAATCCAAAGGAGGCTCCAGACTCTGAGCTGTCTGCACACAGCTTGACATGGGGCTCGAACTCACAGACCATGAGATCATGACCTGAGCTGAAGTTGGACGCTTAACCGACTGAGCCACCCAGCCACCCTGACTCATTCATTGTTCAGTAGTATGTTGCTTAACCTCCATGCATTTGTAGTCTAGATTGTGTGTGTTTGTGTGTGGGGGGGGGGGGAGGAGCGGGGGAGTTGACTTCTAGTTTCATAGCATTGTGGTCAGAAAAGATGCATGGTATGATTCACTCTTTTTTTTTTTTAATGATTATTTATTTATTTATTTATTTATTTATTTATTTATTTATTGAGACAGAGAGAGTATGTGACGGGGGAGAGTCAGAGAGGAGAGAGAGAATCCCAAGCAGGCTCTTGGCTGTCAGCACACAGCCCAGCATGGGTGCTGATCCCACGAATCATGAGATCATAACCTGAGCTGAAGTCAAGAGTTGGAGGCTCAACCAACTGAGCCACCTAGGCACCCCTAATTTCAGTCTTTTTGTATTTGTTGAGGCCTGTTTTGTGACCTGCTATTTGATTTATTCTGGAGAATGTTCCATATGCACTTGAAAACAGTGTATTCTGTTTTAGCATGGAATGTCCTCAATGTATCTGTGAAATCCATATGATCCCGAGTGTCATTCAAAGCCATTGGTTCCCTGTTTATTTTCTATTTATATGAGAATATAAATATGTCCATTGATGTAAGTAGGGTGTTAAAGTCCTCTGCTATTGTTGTATTATTATCACTTAGTTCCTTTATGTTTGTTATTAATTGTTTTAAATATTTGGGTGCACCCATGCTTGGTGCATAAATATTTATAATTGTTATATCTTCTTGTTGGATTGCCTTCTTTATGATTATATAATGCCCTTTCTTTCTTTTTACAGTCTTTGTTTTAAAGGCTAGTTTATCTGATACAAGTATTGCTACTCCAGTTTTCTTTTGACATCCATTTGCATAATAAATATTTTTCCACCCCCTCATTTTCAATCTGCAGGTGTCTTAAGGTCTAAAATGAGTCTCTTATTGGCAGCATATAGATGGGTCTTATTTATTTCATCCATTTGATACCCTCTGTCTTTTGATTGAAGCACTTCGTCCATTTACATTCAGAATAATTGTTGATAGGTATGTATTTAGTACCATTTTATTATTTACTTTGTGTGTTGTTTTTGGAAATATTCGTCGATCCTTTCTTATCTTTGTCACTTTTGGTTTCTCCTTTGTACTCAAAGAGTCTCCTTTAATATTTCTTGCAGGGCTGGTGTAGTAGTCACGAATTCCTTTAGTTTTTGTTGTGTGGGAAACCCTCTCTCCTTCTATTCTAAATCCTAGCCTTCTGGATAGAGTATTCTTGGCTGCAGATTTTTGCCATTCAGCACTGTGGATGTATCATGCCACTCCCTTCTGGCTTGCCAAGTTTCTGTTGAGAAATCTCTAGCTAACTTTATGGGTTTTCCCTTGTAAGCTAAAGACTTCTTTTCTCTTGTTGCTTTTAAGATTTTTTTCTTTAACACTATATTTTTCAAATTTAATTACAATATGTCTTGGTTTTGGCCTGCTTTTGTTCATTTTTGATGGGAATTCTTTGTGCCTCCTAGATCTGGATGTCTGATTCCTCCCTTCAGTTAGGAAGTTTCTGCTATTATTTCTTGAAATAAGTTGTCTGTCCCCTTTTCTCTCTTCTTCTTCTTCTGGGACTCCTATAATACAAGTGGCATTTCATTTGATGGAGTCAGTGGGTTCCTTAAATCTATTCTGATATTACATAATATTCTCTTTTGTTCAACTTCATTATTTTCCATTACTTTGTCTTCTAGATCACCAGTCGTTTCTCTGTCTTCCAACCTGATGTTCATTGCATCAAACCTGTTTCCAATCTCATTTATTGTATTCTTAATCTTTTTTAACTTTTATTAATGTGGTAAGGGTCTCTCTGATGTCTTCTATTCTTTTGTCAATCCCAGTGAGTATTCTTATGATTGTTGCTTTAAATTCTTCATCAGGCATGTTACTTGTATCTGTTTCTGTTAGATCTCTGGCAATGGCCTTATCTTGTTCTTTCATTTGGGATAAATTCCTCCACCTTGGCATTTTGTCTAAGTTTCTGCTTTCTTCTCTGTGTTAGAAAAGGCAATATGTCACCTGCTCCTGAAACTATTGACCTTATGAAGAAGAGGTCATGTAGTGCCCAGGGCTTGGTGCCTTAGAAAGTATCTCCAGTCGGGGCGCCTGGGTGGCGCAGTCGGTTAAGCATCCGACTTCGGCCAGGTCACGATCTCGCGGTCCGTGAGTTCGAGCCCCGCGTCAGGCTCTGGGCTGATGGCTCAGAGCCTGGAGCCTGTTTCCGATTCTGTGTCTCCCTCTCTCTCTGCCCCTCCCCCGTTCATGCTCTGTCTCTCTCTGTCCCAAAAATAAATTAAAAAAACGTTGAAAAAAAAAGAAAGTATCTCCAGTGTGTGCTGAGTGTGCTCTACTATTGTGTTTCGGGCTGCTCTGTCCTTCAGACCAGTCATCTGCAGAGGCTCTCCTTGCCTGCTCTGGGCAGTGTTTGGTCCCTGACCTGAATGTGGTGAGTTTTAATGAGGTGTGCTCTGGTCTGCTTATAAAATGAGACCTGAGGTGGTGTCCACCTCCACCAGAACTGAGGCCCTGCAGAACTGTCTGGTTGGGAGATGTGGTGTAGACAGGTTTGTGCTGCTGTTCTGGGGGAAGGTCTGCCACATAGGGACTGAGACCAGCTTGACTGATGAGAAGGGCACTCCTGCCCAGAGTGTAGGGGGATGGGGTTTGGTGTAAGCAACTCAGGTTGCCAATGCCCATGCTGTGCTGCTTCCCACAGGTGGCTCTGTGTTTATGCTGAGGGGCAGGAGAAGGAAGTGGCATCAGCCAGCTTCTTTGTTCCCAGAGGCCTGCCCGTAAATGATGCCTCTCAGGGACTTGCTCTGAGAAGAGCAAATAATCTCCCTACTGTGTGCCATAGGTGCTCTTCAGATCCCTGTTTCTCTATGCTGCCTGCCCCCAGGTTTTTTGCCTGCCTTCTCTGCCAGGAACAGAGGAGTGCCCTCTGCGCTCTATCCCAGCCAAGCCTGCCAACCTTTAAAACCCCATGCTTTAAGCCTCACTGGTTGCAAGAACTCACAAAATTCAGCCCCTATCATTTTCTAAGCCAATGACTTTGGGGAAATATTCTCCTAGTGTATTCCCCTATGTACTCCACTGTCCCTCACCCTTCTGCTTGACCGTGGCTCCCTCAGCAGCACCCATGATCCATTTTTCCCCTAAACTGCATCTCTGCACTTTCTACCTTCTTCAATGTGGCCTCTTCACTCCCTTTAGTTATGGAGTTTGTTCTGTCAGTCTTCAGGTTGATTTATGGCATATTTATGATGATTTGATAGTTATCTAATTGTGTTTGTAGGACAAGACGAGCTTAGGGTCCTCCTGCTCTGCAGCCATGTTCATTTCTGCTAATCAAATCTTAGTTAATATTCAGTATTATTGTTTATTTTTTATCAAATGTGTTTTTCTAAAAAAACTTTTTGACTTATAAAATTATGTACATAAGCAGACATGTATCTAAGACATTTGCATGTAAAATAGTATAAACATATAGTTGTTAAACTTCCTTCATAAAATAAAATTAGGATTATTCTTATTGCTTCCTTTAAAGGTTTTACAAGTCTGAATATTTGAAAGGACTGACAAAACTCCACAGAGTAGACTCATATAAGGCTTTTATTTAAATGCAAAAGATACCATGCAGTTAAAAAAAAAAAAGAAAAGAAAGAAAGGAAAGCTTAAACAGGCATAGAGAGGGCACAGGTGACATTCAGCCACAAGCACCCCTAGGATCTTTAGACAATGGCACACTTTGTCTCCAGAAGATTGAATTACCAAGATGCATGTTTTTTTGCCCCTCTGATCACATAGTCCATCCCAGCTATCTAACCAGTACCAAATGAAAACCATCAGTTAAAATCCTGTTTGGGGATTACCAGGTGATTTTCAGACTTTAAGCAGCACGTCATAAATCCCACTTTTCATTTCCTGGCTAACAGTTAGGGTTAGACATGCATGTATCCCAGTACTTTTTCAGCTATAATCTAGCTATACCACATAGGTCATGACAATTGAAATTCTAAAATAGGGCAAAATTATGATGATAGTTTGCATTTGTATAAACTACAATTAGTTTATAAAAGTGCTTTAATATGCATTACCTTATTTGAACTTAATGGGAATTCTGTGAGCTATACAGGAAAATTGTTATTAATCTGGATTTTATAGCTGCAATTCTGAGACTCAAGAGGTTAAGTGATTGGCCCAGTTTACATGTCTTTTGTGGTGGTAGAGTAAGTTAGAGAAGACAGACCTTAACAATTTGTATTCTACAATGTTTTTTAGTATTTCATGCCAAAAATAGAACTATTCACTTCTTGTAAAATAAGGTAGGAATCTATATATATATATATATGACTACTAATTATTTTTCTCTCAAGCATAGCTTTTTGTGTTCTAGGGAAATTAGTATAACAAATGCTTTCTGTATATTTTTCCTTTAATGAGTTTAGATTTCTTAAATCCTTTTTTTTTTTTAATTTATAACCAAGTTAGTTAACATATAGTGTAATAATGATTTCAGGAATAGAATTCATTGATTCACCACTTACATATAACAGCCAGTGCTCAACCCAACGCATGTCCTTAATGCCTCTCACCCATTTAGCCCATCCCCCCACCCAGCACCCCTCCAGCAACCCTGTTCATCCTACATATTTAAGAGTCTCTTATGGTTTGTCTCCCTCTCTGTTGTTGTATTATTTTTGCTTTCCTTCCCTTATGTTCATCTGTTTTGTACCTTAAATTCCATGTATGAGTGAAGTCATATGATATTTGTCTTTCTCTGACTGATTTCCCTTAGAATAATATACTCTAGTTCCGTCCAAGTTGATGTAAATGGCAAGATTTCATTCTTTTTGGTCACTGAGAAATATTCCATTGTCTATAGATACCATATCTTCTTTACCCATCATCAGTCGATGCAAATTTCAGTTCTTTCCATACTTTGGCTATTGTCGATAGTGCTGCTGTAAACATTGGGGTGCATGTGCCCCTTCGAATCAGTATTTTTGTGTCCTTTGGATACAGATACCTAGTAGTGCAATTGCTGGGTTGTAGGGTAGTTCTATTTTTAACTTTTTGAGGAACCTGCATACTGTTTCCCAGAGGGGCTGCACCAGTTTGCATTCCCACCAGCAGTGCAAAAGGGTTCCTCTTTCTCCACATCGTCGCCAACATCTGTTGTGGCCTGAATTGTTAACTTTAGCCATTCTGACAGGTGTGAGGTGGTATCTCATTGTGGTTTTGATTTGTGTTTTCCTGTTAATGAGTGATGCTGAGCATCTTTCCATGTGTCTGTTAGCCATCTGGATGTCTTTTTTGGGAAAGTGCCTGTTTGTGTCTTTTGTCCATTTCTTCACTGGATTGTTTGTCTTCTGGGTGTTGAGTTTGAGAAGTTCTTTATAGATTTTGGATACTAACCCTTTATCTGATATGCCCTTTGCAAATATCTTCTCCCATTCTGTTGGCTGCCTTTTAGTTTTGCTGATTGTTCCCTTCACTGTGCAGAAGCTTTTTACCTTGATGAGGTCCCAATACTTCATTTTGCTTTTGTTTCCCTTGCCTCCAGAGACATGTCAAGTAAAAAGTTGCTGTGGCCAAGGTCAAAGAGGTTGTTACCTGTTTTCTCCTCTAGGATTTTGATGGCTTCCTATCTCACGTCTAGGTCTTTTGTCCGTTTTGAATTTATTTTTGTGTGTGGTGTAAGAAAGTGGTCTCGGTTCATTCTTCTGCATGTGGCTGTCCAGTTTTCCCAACAGCACTTGCTGAAGAGACTGTCTTTTTTCCATTGGATATTCCTTCCTGCTTTGTCAAAGATTAGTTGGCCATATGTTTGTGGATCCATCTCTGGGTTCTGGGTTCTGTTCCATTGATCTGTGTGTCTGTTTTTGTGCCAGTACCACAGTCTTGATGATTAACAGCTTTGTGAAATAGCTTGAAGTCTGGAAATGTGACGCCTCCAGCTTTGGTTTCCTTTTTCAGGATTGCTTTGCCTATTTGAGGTCTTTTCTGATTCCATACAAATTTTAGGATTGTTTGTTCTACCACTGGGAAGAATGCTGGTGTGATTTTGATAGGGATTGCTCCTTTTAATGACTGAAAAAAAAAAAATTCTTAAGATGAGTGCAGGAATTTTTTTCTTTGATCTATGTAGAAGAGAGATTTCTATTTCAAATGAGATAGTATATATTTGGAAGAGTTCATAAAATTATTATTCTAAGATTTCCACACATGAATATTAAATTGGATATGAGGGACCTAAGTTAAATGTCAAGATATAATTGTACCTGTTACTCTTTATTTCCTCCTTTTATGCTCTTTTATTCATTTATGACTTTTACTTGTCTACTATATGCCAGGCACTGTGCTATCTCCTTAGATTTTAAAAAATAGTAAAATGTGATTTTTGCCTTTAATGATCTTATATTCCATACTTTTTTTATAAATTCACATTTCCACAAGCGAGTAGGTGTTAGTAACATACAAAGTATAATGTAATTTGCAGACTAGCATTATAGGCCTTTTGACTAGAAGTTAAGGAAGACTTGAAATGTGGAGATTTTGACCTATGTCTTGAAGATGATTGACGAATGTTTCAGAAAAAGAGGAAGAAGTCTAGGCCAGTCAAACATGTAAGAAAATAGACAATGATGTGTTTCAAGAAACAGTGAGTTTGTGCTCTGTTGTATTTGAAACATAAATTATGTGAAGGGAATTGGTAAAATATGGGACTTTTTGAGGCCAGGTGATGACTAACCTTTATGCCATGTAGAGGAGTTGATTGTGTGCCCAAAGAAGTAAGTAGGAAATTCAGAAAATGTTATTAAACACGAATTTTTGCCACTAGATACCTTTTATTTGCAGAGAAGATGCATTATAGAGGATGCATTAAGGAGGAGACCCACAGTGAAGCCTTCACTTTGGAAAGTAGTGGAATAGTTGTGGGAAGTAATGATGGGGCCAAAGGTTGGGCCATGAAGTGGAAATGGAATACAATTTAAAGATAATTTTAGAATTAGAATCATTAGGAAAATTAGAATCAGGAGACCATCTATTTAGGGTTTTGGTCTTTGAATTTGGCCAACCACTTCCTTGCTGTTGGACGTGAGATAGCTGAGACAGTCTTGTTATCAAGTGAATTGCATTAGGCCTACATTACTAGTTAGTGACAGAACTGGGTTCGTGATTCTAGGGTTTTCCACATTGCACCCTATTCTGATTGTGTCTCTAACGAATAGTTTTTTTTTTTTCTTAATCTTGCCATAACCTTGCATTTGTTTATAATTTATAGTGTACTTAATGTACATTATCTATTTTGTCTTGTTCAGCAACCTATGAAATAAATAGAATAAGCATTATTATCCTCTATCTGAAGGTAAGAAAACCAAATCAGTGTGGGTGCTATGCTTGTTCAGAATGTATCCAGTTTTATCATTGCTACCTAAATATCTTACTCCTTAAGTTTTTCCTTTCAAAATATATAGAATGTAGGAGTGCCTGGGAGGCTCAGTCAGTTAAGCGTCCTACTTTGGCTCAGGTCATGATCTCATGGTTCATGGGTTCAAGCCCCACTTCAGGCTCTGTGCTGACAGATCAGAGCCTGGAGCCTGCTTCGGATTCTCTGTCTCATCTCTCTGCCCCTCCCCCACTCATGCTCTGTCTCTATGTCTCTCAAAAATAAACATAAAAAAATTTTCTTAAATGAATAAACATTTTTAAAAAATTAAAGTATATAGCATGTTATAACTGCTAGATTCATTTATTAATACATTTATTAGTTTCTGTCCTGAAATTATCTCTAAACTTAAAGTAGATTTTAAATGTGTTGGTTTAAGGTGGTCTTGGTTTTAGCTTTGTTGTTTGGTGATCCATTTTGCAAGTAGAAAGGTCTGTTTCATGTCTGATAAATTCAGATTTTTATAAATTGGATTTATTTTTTATTAAAAAATTTTTTTCAATGTTAATTTTTGAGAGAGAGAGAGACAGAGCATGAGCGGGGGAGGGAGACACAGAATCCGAGGCAGGCTCCAGGCTCCAAACTGCCAGCACAGAGCCCAATGTGGGGCTCAAACCCACCAACCATGAGATCATGACCTGAGCCGAAGTCGGACGCTTAACCGACTGAGCCACCCAGGCGCCCCATAAATTGGATTTATTTAAAAATAAAAACATTTCCCTAAAATGCTTAATTTTATATTCTTGAGACCACTTTTTGTAGACAGTTTCTGTTAAATACCAGTTTCATGTTTAATTTGTGAATCCTTGGGCAAGTTGATAAATCTCTGTCAACTTCACTCTCTTGACTTTAGTTTGATAGAATAGTCTCAATAGTACTTAATTCACAGAGAGAGTTAATTATATTAGTGAGATGATTGCAAAGAATTTAGGACAGTTCCTGGTATATAATGATTATCTGATACATTTTAGCTATTATTAGATTTTTATTTCCTATTGTTTTATGCCAATCAGAATGTAATTATAAATATTGTTAGCCAAAAGTAAATCAGTTAACATTTATTATGAATTTTCCATCAAATAGTTTTTTTAGGTTCAACAGCACTAATATGATTTATATTTAATACCTATATAAACTATAATTAACAAATAAATATGGTCAGTTCCTATACTAAAGTAGTTTTGTTCCTAAAAATGTATTTTTTTTACATAACCCAGGTGTTTTGTATTCATACTTAGTGCTTATTGGTAGGATATTAAAAATATTTTTTATCTGTTTCAGAAAGTGTCTCTATCCTAATATCTTTTTCTATGGGGAGTCAAGATACTGAAACTTGATAGTAACAGAACATTCAATAAACTTGTTATTTTTGTCCTTTGCCACTAAATTTCTGAAAACATTAATAACTATTATACTATCTCAAGACAAATATTTGAATTCATTATGTTCGGTGGCTCTATAATATGTCTGGTGTTTAAGGAATGATTAAGGCACTGAAGCTTTGGTTCATTTTTATAGAAAAGCCAATCAGTGATACTTCTTCAACTCTATAAATTCAAGAAATTACCATAGCTATATTCTACTTAATACTGTCATTCTTGTTAGGTAATTTATTAAGATGATAAAGTACTTTATGAATGAATATGAATCATTTGAGTATGAAATATAATTTTTCCAAATAAAGTAGTAATAACTCTCACTTTATACCCTTGCCCTTTAGTGATATTTTTCCTTTTCACTCTCTTCCACATGCATTTTATTAGTAATAAAGGGCTCTTTTAGTATCTACCTCTTAGATCCATTTTAGGTGCACAAGAGTTAGTACTGATTTTATCATATTTGGATTTCTTTTCTAATACTTTTAATTATTTATGGTCTGTGAAAAGTGTTTATTAATTTAATTTCTATTTTAGGCAAGCCAAGTTAGATCTGAGAAGTGCAGCAGCAAAAGTGGATGAGTTAACCAAAGTAACTGAAGATCTTCAAGGACAGATGCAAAAGAAGGTATTTGCCTCTTTTTAGGGCAATTGGTAGCCTATAGCTTAGTTTTCTATGAATTTTGTTATTAAACTATTTTGGATTAGGTACTGAAGACAATTGCTGGAAAATGAATTAAAAATCATTTTGAGGGGTGCCTGAGTGGCTCAGGCGGTTGGGCGTCTGACTTAGGCTCAGGGAATCATCTCACGGTCTGTGGGTTTGAGCTCCGCATCGGACTCTGTGCTGACAGCTTAGAGCCTGGAGCTGCTTCGGGTCTGTGTCTCCCTCTCTCTCTGCCCCTCTCCTGCTTGCATGCGCTCTCTCTCTCTCTCTCTCTCTCTCTCTGACTCTCTCTCTCTCTCTCTCTTTCAAAAATAAACATTAAAAAAAATTCTGTTGCCCTAAATATGAAATGTGAAATTAGGAAGCTAAAGTATAATTTTGGAGATAACTTCTTTCCATTTACTTTATCCTGAGTTAATAAAACAGTAATCATTCATAAACACATCATTACTAAAAGACATATTAATGCAAGATCAAATTTGATTAATTGGGAATATGTAAATGAAGAGAAGCATTTAATACTACATTTTGTATTATTTTTAGAAATACTTATTGGCATAAGAAATTGGTTTTTTTATGTGTAATAAGGACATTTCACGAGACTCAAGGAATGGTCAGGCTTTAGATTTAGATGGGTCTAATTATTAAAAAGTCTAGCTCTGGTACTTACTAGCTGTGTAACTTCTCTAAGCCTTATTTCTTAATCTGTAAAAGTTGCTTACATATTTCTAGTAATGGTAGATTCATGAAAGACTTGCAAAACTTCCCATAGATAACAGTTATGAAAATTGGATACATTCTTTCAAACACTGGAACATGTCCCAAAACAGAAAGACACTGAAAGAGGTGTGAATTATAACTTTTTAATTTCTGACCTGAGAGTTTCACCAATCCCCATAGTTGTGACTTGAGAAAACAACAGGTTTATATGGACTTAAAATGGCCAAAATCAATGTTTAAGGCTGGAAAAGCAGTTGAAAATTTGAAAAAATTATTAGCAGCAAAAGAAACACAAAAAAGAGAGAGACCTAAATTCTGAGTACAAACTCTGACCAAATCCGTGTCTAACAGCCAAACTATGCATAGTGGAGTGGGAGAGGGAGTCCAGTGAAGAAGTAGGCAGTAGACCTGAAAGCAATCTACTCTTGAAAGATAGAGCTGTATGGAGCTAGATATTTGAGTTTGCTGCTTTCTGTAATTGAGTGCATTCCTGAAATGTGTGCTATTCAGGCAACAGAAAGCTGAAGACTTAATGTTTGAAGTATCAAAGGACAGAGCCCAGAGCAGCTAGAAATTACAGAGGAATCTATAATAGCAACAAAATCATGAAGAGAATGAGTCCTTCCTCTGCCCAAACTTGACAGATCCTCATATTAGGCAGGTACAGGAGAATTTCTAGGAAGCCTAGTTCAAAAACAAACAGTGGAAAGAAGTAAGTGATCAGAGTTGGCAGCTGCTCCTACCGTAGGGGAAACATTTCAGAGTTTGCACCTAAGCAAGATAATTGCCTACTCACAAAAAAGCCAGTAATGCTCAACAAAATAGAATCCAATGTATTATCTATATTATCCAGTTTTCAACCAAAACTTCCTTGACAGGAAAGTGTGACTGACAGAGTTGGGGTCGGGGAAACAGTCCATAGAAACTCACTCTTAGCAGGCCCAGCTCTTAGATTCAGCAGGCAAAGACTTCAAATAATCTGTTATAAATGTGTTCAAAGAATTAAATTACAGTAAAATAAGGTTTCAGTGAAGGAGCAGAAAGAGATTTTTTACTGAGAAATAGAAAATAATTTTAAAAATAGAAATCTTGGAGTTTAGGGGTGCCAGGATGGCTCACTTGGTTAAGCGTCCAATTCTTGGTTTTGGCTCAGGTCATGATCTCATGGTTTCATGAGTCCGAGCCCCGCATCAGCTCTACACCTGCTTGGGATTCTCTGTCTCCCTCTCCTTCTGCCTCTCCCTGACTCATGCTGTCTCTGTCTCTCTCAAAATAAATAAGCTTTAAAAAAAAAAAAAAAAAAAGACATTCCGGAGATCAAAAGTATAATAACCAAAATAAAAATTTTATTAGATGGTTCAAGAATAGATTGGGAAAAGCAGAAGAAATAAGCAATGAACTTGAAGAAAGCTCAACATAAATTTTCCTGTCCAAAAAACAGAATTTAAAACGTGGAAGAAAAGTGAACAAGTCCTCAGAGATCTATGTGAAAATATGAAGCAAGCCAACAAGAGTGTAATTGGAATTGTGGAAGGGAGGGAAACAGAAAAGATATCTAAAGAAATAATAGCTGAAAACTTCCAAAATTTGGTGGTAAACACATAAGATAAGCACAAAGAAAATTACTTCTAGACACATCATGACAACGCTGACAACCAGTTATAAAGCTAAAACTTGAAAGCAGCAACAGAAAAATGGCATGAACATGGGAACAGTGATAAGAGTAATGGCTGCCTTGTAATTAAGAAATGTGGAAGCAGAAGGAGTTCAAGATGGCAGAGTAGCATGGAAGCTCTCATCTTGTCTCGAGGTTGAAATGCAAATACATCACCACCAAGCCATTTTGCACATGTAGGAAACTGAGGTTTAACACAACAATCTGCATAACTGGAGCCACAGAACTCGACAGGTATGTGGTGTGGAGGGGTAGACTGAGGGAAAGAACAGCCACGAAGGGTAGGAAGCTGTTTTTGCAGAGGACAGGGAAAGGCAGGGGAGAGTGTGGCGCCTAGGGAGAGCGCAGGAAAAGTACTCCCCCTGAAAGTAGCTGGAGAGAAAGACAAAGAGTGAAAACTCTCACAAGGGGCTGAATAAGAAATCTGTTCCCCAAAATGACTTATGGGAAGAAAGGAGAGGGTTTCAATACCATTAGGATTCTATAAACATTAGAGCACAAAGTCTGAAATTCCAGAGCCCAGTGCTGGGTGGTGGTCTGGTGAGGAAAAGGGGCAAATCCCCAGAAGAAGGCAGTGGGGTCTGAGGGGTCCATGTGCTACACGGAGCAAAGTGGTTCCCTGCTTGGAGAGCATTAGGTAGGGTCCATACAGCCTCCCCACAGGCAAAGGTCCCAGCGGACCCCGGAGAGCAGCCACCTTTGCTGGTATTGAGACAGACACCAGAGTGCAGTGAAACCTGGTACCAGCTGTGTGTTTGAATTGCCACAATCTCAGAACCTCTCCTGCTGCACAATAACACAATCGTTTTCTCAGGCAAGCTGGTGCCCAGCCATTGATCAGTGAGACCCTGCCTGAGAGAGTTGAAGCAGGTCCAAGCCCCAGGATTCTCTGAAGTGAGGGATTTTAAAACACAGCCATGTCTGCGATAAAACTATGGAGGAAGGTGCTGCCTGGCAGGCTGACAATTTGGACACAGACAGGATAAAGGCGCAGAGTAGACAGAGACCTAAGACAAAGGAGGGGTACTTGATCATAGGTTGGTTAGAATGCAGAGTTTCTGTGCCAGACTAGGAAGCTAGGTGAAGCTATTTCCACCATTCCTGTATACATGCATGTGTGCATACTAGCCACACTGATCCACCCCATTAAGTTAAGCAGCGTCACCTAGTGGAGAATGGAGCCATTACACTAAGCCCCGCCCAGCTGTGCCCTCCCAACACATCCCCTAGAAGACCAGCACAAGTCTCTGAATGCTTTATAGAGTGTTTCATAGTTCTAGAGGAAACTGGATGTAACTTCATTCAGGTTTCATTCTGTTTGCTGGTTCATATACTTGTTTGTTTTCTTCTGTCTTTGTTTAAATTGGTTTTTTTCTTTGTTTTCTTCCTCCTTTTCCTTTTCTCGCATACAGTAAGAGAAAATTTTATTTTTATTTTATTTTTTCTTAAAAAATTTTAATTTTTTATTTTATTGTAAATTTTCTATTTCACTTTATTTCATTTTCTTCTATTTACATTTTTTTAATTTCTAAATTTTATCTTACCTTTTTTTTCTCTCTTTCCTTTTTTTTCTATAGTCTATCACGCTTCTTTCCAGAAGCAGACCAAACATACCTAGGATTTAGCTTCCTTTATTTGACTTTTTGTTTTGTTTTTAACTTTTTAATTTTTATTTTTTATTTCATTAATTTTTTCTTCCTCCAAAATGACCAAATGAAGGAATTCACCACAAAAGAAAGAACAGGAAAAAATGATAGCCCGGGGCTTAATCAATACAGATATAAGCAAGATGTCTGAACTAGAATTTAGAACCACAATAACAGGAAGGCTAGCTGGGGTTTAAAAAGCATTGAATCCTATCTATGGGGGAAAAAAATAAGTAAAATCTACTCAGGATGAAATTAAAAATGCTACAACAAAGATGCAGTCTCTAATGGATGCCACAGTGGCAAGGATGGACAAGCAGAGCAGCAAATCAGTGATACAGAAGACAGAATTATGGAGAATAATGAAGCAGAAAAATAGAGGGGAACAAAGGCAAGAGAGAACAATGCAGGACTTCAAGAATTTAGTGACTTATTAAAAAGGAATAACATCTAAATCATAGGAGTCCCAGAAGGTGAAGAGAGAGAAAAGGGACAGAGGGTTATGTGAGCACATTACAGTGGAAAATTTGCCTAATCTGGGATAGGACATAGACATCAAAATCCAAGAAGCACAAAAAACTCCCATTACAGTCAACAGAAACCAATCATCACCAAGGCATATCTTAGTCAAATTCATAAGATAAACAGACAAGGAAAGAATTATGAAAGCAGAGAAGGAAAAAAAGTCGTTAGCCTATAAGGGAAGACAGATTAGATTCACAGCAGACCTATCCACAGAAACTTGGCAGGCCAGGAAGGAGTGGCAGGATATATTCAATATGCTGAATCAGAAAATTATGCAGCCAAGAAATCTTTATCCAGAAAGGCCATCATTCAAAATAGAAGGATAAAGAGTTTCTCAGACAAAAACTGAAGGAGTTTGTGACCACTAAACCACTAAATTTTAAGGGGGAGTCTTTCAGTGGAGAAAAGATGAACCAAAACAAAAAAGATCAAAAGCAACAAAGACTACAAAGGATCAGAGACTATCACCAGAAACTCCCAACTTCACAGGAAACGTAATGGCACCAAATTCATATCTTTTTGTACTCACTCTTAATGTCAATGGACTAAATGCTTCAATCAAAAGACGTAGGGTATCAGAATGGATAAGAAAACAAGACACATCTATATAGATAAGAAAACAAGACACATGTACATTTCAATACAGATTGAAAGTGGGGATGGTGAACCATCTGTCATGCTAATGGTCGCCAAAAGAAAGCTGGAGTAGCCATACTTAGACAAACTAGATTTTAAAATAAAGACTGTAACAAAGAGATGAAGAAGAGCTTTATATCATAAGAGGTCTATCCACCAAGAAGATCTAACAGTTGTAAACATTTATGCTCCAAAGGTGAAAGCACCCAAATATATAACTCAGTTAATCACAAAGATAAACTCATTTATAATAATACCATAAATTGTAGGGACTTCAACACCCCACTTACAACAATGGACAGATCATCTAAGCAGAAAATCAACAAAGAGACAATGGCTTTGAATGACTGGACCAGATGGACTTAACAGATATATTCAGAATAATTCATCCTAAATCAGCAGAATACACATTATTCTCAAGTGCACATGGAATATTCTCCAAACTAGATCACATAGTAGAGCACAAATCAGCCCTCAACAAGTTCAAAAAGATCAAGATCATACCTTGCATATTTTCAGACCACAACGCTATAAAACTTGAAATCAACCACAAGAAAAAATTAGGAAAGACCACGCATACTTGGAGATTAGAGAAATCCAACTACAGACTGAATGGGTTAACCAAGAAATAAAGAGGAAATTAAAAAGTATCTGGAGGCCAATAAAAATGAAAACACAAAAGCCCTGGGTTGCAGGAAAGGCAGTCATAAGAGGGAAGTATACAGTAATCCAGGCCTTCCTAAAAGGAAGGAAGGTCTCAAATACACAGCCTAACCTTACACCTTAAAGACCTGGAAAAAGAACTGCAAATAAAACCCAAAACCAGCAGAAGAAGAAAAATAATACAGGTTAGAGCAGAAATCAGTGATATCAAAATCAAAGAAACAGTAGAATAGATCAGTGAAACCAGGAGCTGATTCTTTGAAAGAATCACAAAATTGATAAAACCCTAACCAGATCGATCAAAATGAAAAAGCAAAGGACCCAAGTAAATAAAATCATGAATGAAAGAGGAGAGATTACAACCAACACCACAGAAATACAATAATATGAGACTATTATGAGCAATTATATGCCAACAAACTGGTCAATCTGGAAGAAATGGACAAAGTCCTACAAACCTATAACTACCAAAACTGAAACAGGAAGAAATAGAAGATTTGAACAGACGCATAACCAGTAAAGAAATGAAATCAGTAATTAAAAATCTCCCAACAAATAGTCTTGGGCTGGATGGCTTTCCAGGGGAATTCTACCAAACATTTAAAGAAGAGTTAACACTGATTTTTTTTTTTAATTTTTTTTCAACGTTTTTTATTTTTTTTTATTTTTGGGACAGAGAGAGACAGAGAATGAATGGGGGAGGGGCAGAGAGAGAGGGAGACACAGAATCGGAAACAGGCTCCAGGCTCTGAGCCATCAGCCCAGAGCCCGACGCGGGGCTTGAACCCACGGACCGCGAGATCGTGACCTGGCTGAAGTCGGACACTTAACCGACTGCGCCACCCAGGCGCCCCAACACTGATTGTTTTAAAGCTGCTCCAAAATATAGAAATGGAAGGAAAACTTCCAAACTCCTTCCACAAGGCCAGAATTACCTTGATTCCAAAACCAGATAAAGACCCCACTAAAAAGGAGAACTACAGGCCAATTCCTCTGATGAACATGGATGCAAAAATTCTCAACAAGATACTAGTCAACTGGATCCAACAACACATTAAAAGAATTATTCACTACGATCACTGGGATTTATTCCTGGGATCCAGGGCTGGTTCAAAATCTGCAAATCAGTCATTGTGCTAAATCATATTAATAAAACAAAGGATAGGAAACACATGATCCTCTCAATAGTGCAAAAAAAAAAAACTATTTGACAAAATACAGCCTCATTTTTTGATAAAAACCCTCAAAGTAGGGATTTAAGGATCATACTTCAAGATCATAAAAGCCATATATGAAAAACCCACTGCTAATATCATCCTCAATTGGGAAAAACTGAGACTTTCCCCCTAAGGTCAGGAACACGACAAGGATGTCCACCCTCACCACTGTTATTTAATATAGTGTTGGAAGTCCTAGCCTCAGCAGTTAGACAACACAAAATAATAAAAGGCATCCAAATAGGCAGGGAGGAAGTCAAATTTCACTCTTCATAGACAGTATGATGCTCTATGTGGAAAACCCAAAAGACTCCACCAAAAAACTGCTAGAACTGGCCAGGAATTCAGCAAGGTCCCAGTATATAAATTCAATGTACAGAAATTCCTTGCATGAAGCAGCAGAACAAGAAGTCAAGGGATCGATCCCATTTACAATTGCACGAAAAACCATAAAATACCTAGGAATAAACCTAATCAAAGAGGTGAAAAATCTATACACAGAAAACTATGGAGAGGTTTGGAAGAAATGGAAGAAGACACAGAACAGTGGAAAAACATTCCATACTCATGGATTGGAAGAACAAATATTGTTAAAATGTTGATTCTGTCTAAGCAATCTACACGTGCAATGTAATCCCTATCAAAATCACACCAGCATTCTTCCCAGTGGTAGAACAAACAATCCTAAAATTTGTATGGAATCAGAAAAGACCTCAAATAGGCAAAGCAATCCTGAAAAAGGAAACCAAAGCTGGAGGCGTCACATTTCCAGACTTCAAGCTATTTCACAAAGCTGTTAATCATCAAGACTGTGGTACTGGCACAAAAACAGACACACAGATCAATGGAACAGAACCCAGAACCCAGAGATGGATCCACAAACATATGGCCAACTAATCTTTGACAAAGCAGGAAGGAATATCCAATGGAAAAAAGACAGTCTCTTCAGCAAGTGCTGTTGGGAAAACTGGACAGCCACATGCAGAAGAATGAACCGAGACCACTTTCTTACACCACACACAAAAATAAATTCAAAACGGACAAAAGACCTAGACGTGAGATAGGAAGCCATCAAAATCCTAGAGGAGAAAACAGGTAACAACCTCTTTGACCTTGGCCACAGCAACTTTTTACTTGACATGTCTCTGGAGGCAAGGGAAACAAAAGCAAAATGAAGTATTGGGACCTCATCAAGGTAAAAAGCTTCTGCACAGTGAAGGGAACAATCAGCAAAACTAAAAGGCAGCCAACAGAATGGGAGAAGATATTTGCAAAGGGCATATCAGATAAAGGGTTAGTATCCAAAATCTATAAAGAACTTCTCAAACTCAACACCCAGAAGACAAACAATCCAGTGAAGAAATGGACAAAAGACACAAACAGGCACTTTCCCAAAAAAGACATCCAGATGGCTAACAGACACATGGAAAGATGCTCAGCATCACTCATTAACAGGAAAACACAAATCAAAACCACAATGAGATACCACCTCACACCTGTCAGAATGGCTAAAGTTAACAATTCAGGCCACAACAGATGTTGGCGACGATGTGGAGAAAGAGGAACCCTTTTGCACTGCTGGTGGGAATGCAAACTGGTGCAGCCCCTCTGGGAAACAGTATGCAGGTTCCTCAAAAAGTTAAAAATAGAACTACCCTACAACCCAGCAATTGCACTACTAGGTATCTGTATCCAAAGGACACAAAAATACTGATTCGAAGGGGCACATGCACCCCAATGTTTACAGCAGCACTATCGACAATAGCCAAAGTATGGAAAGAACTGAAATTTGCATCGACTGATGATGGGTAAAGAAGATATGGTATCTATAGATAATGGAATATTTCTCAGTGACCAAAAAGAATGAAATCTTGCCATTTACATCAACTTGGACGGAACTAGAGTATATTATTCTAAGGGAAATCAGTCAGAGAAAGACAAATATCATATGACTTCACTCATACATGGAATTTAAGGTACAAAACAGATGAACATAAGGGAAGGAAAGCAAAAATAATACAACAACAGAGAGGGAGACAAACCATAAGAGACTCTTAAATATGTAGGATGAACAGGGTTGCTGGAGGGGTGCTGGGTGGGGGGATGGGCTAAATGGGTGAGAGGCATTAAGGACATGCGTTGGGTTGAGCACTGGCTGTTATATGTAAGTGGTGAATCAATGAATTCTATTCCTGAAATCATTATTACACTATATGTTAACTAACTTGGTTATAAATTAAAAAACATAGTAATAAAAAGAACAATCTTGGAAGCAGAGAACATTGGAAGAGTATGTGAAGTGCTAGAGGAAAAAAAATGCTGTCTACGAATCCTGTGTCAAGTGAAACTGTGCTTTTAAAAATAAAGGGAAAATAAAAGCATTTTAGATAAACAAAACAGAGAACTCGTCACTAGCAGAGCTATTCTTCAAAGCATGATGATGGTTAATTCTTTATGCTAAAAGGAAATGACACCAGATGGCAACTCAGATATAGGGAGAAAATAAGAGCAATAATAATTATAAATATGAGATAATATATGGACATATTTTTATTTTCTCTAATACTTTTAAAAAATTGCTTTAAAGCAGAATTGAGCAGTATATGTGATGGATTTATAAAGTACACAGATGTAATATAACAATGGCACTAAAGACTAGGATGATACATGGAAATAAATACATTCCTGCAAGGTTCAAATGTTTTTTATGAGTTAAACATTAACTCTGAATAAATTGGGATAAGATAAAGATGCATGTTATAATCTCTAGAGCAACTACTAAAAAATAATTTAAAGAGATACAGCTAAAAGCCAATAGAATTAAAATGGTATGTAAAAAATGTTTAATACAACAGAAGACAAGGAAGTATCAACGGGTTTTTTTTAAGGTGGTGCCAATCAAACCGATTTGTTTCAGAATGTTGCTATGTCAGAGAAGAAATATCCTGTGATTATAACAGGATGCTGTGTAACCACGTTAAAAGAGCATATTCTAAAGGCTGATTATCTACATACAGTTCGTGCTGTGTTTTGTTAGACTTACACTATAGAAGTAGATTGAAATATTGGTGAAACTTATAATGACTTTTGATTACTGTTTTTCTAATATAAAATTAATAGGTCTCTTCCCCCTTTTTTATTTAGTATATGTGTGATTTTTTTCTAAACTTATTGCTGGTTTTCTTTTTTACTTGTTTAAAAATTCAACTTTATTATTTTTCTAGTTATAAGAGTAGTGCATGCTATTCATAAAAACGCAAATACCATAGAAATACACAAAGAAAAGCACAATTTATATACAAAATATGCAATAAAGAGATATACAAAATTACCTTGCAGTCAAATCCCTAGGAAGTAATAACTGGTAACAGATTATTTATAGCGTAAAGACCTTTTTTCTGTGTGTGTGTGTGTGTGTGTGTGTGTGTGTGTGTGTGTGTGTACGCACACATATACTTAAATTTTGTTTAATGTAAAAGGAGTCTGTACCACAAATACTATGCTACAGAATTTTTTTAGTGAAACATATTTCATGGACAGCTCTCATATTTAAATGTTTAGTAATGTTTCTTCTTTAATGTTTATTTTTAAGAGACAGCATGAGTGGGGGAGGGGCAGAGAGAGAGAGGGAATCACAGAATCTGAAACAGGCTCCAGGCCTTGAGCTGTCAGCACAAAGCCCAACATGGGGCTGAACTCGTGAACTGCAAGATCATGACCTGAGCTGAAAGTCAGTCTCTTAACCAACTGAACCACTCAGGTGCCCCTGTCATCCCTTCTTTAAACTTACATAATAAATTCTAGAAGTATAATACCTTTATAGACTGAATTCTTTTCTTTATGCTATATAATGATGTATTATATTTTCATATACTCAGGATTCCAATTTCTTTATTTTCTAGGAGGAGGATATGTTGTCTGCCCAGGGAAGAGAGGAAGCATCAGATAGGCGTTTACAGCAGTTACAATCTAGTATAAAACAATTAGAAACAAGGTAAATTGTTAAATACATCTAGCTTTCTCTGTTACCTTCAAAAGGTATTCCACATTAGAATTTCAGTTTATGATATTTTCTAGAATATATATTTTATAGTGCTAAACAAACTATACTTGTAAGTTTGAAATCTGATTCACTGGACATTATTTATTTTAAAAAATCATGTTCAAAATATTGGTATATTTTGAATGTATATTCAAAGACCATTTCTGTCTTACCCTTTCCCCAGTCAGTCATTGCCAAGTTAAGTGAATCCCCAAATGAAAAATGTTCTTTCCATCTTAAAGCAGAAAAAGTTGGGTAAAAATTATATAGAAAAACTAATTGGTAGAACCTACTTACTAAGTAGACACACAAGAGAAAAAAAAATACCCAAGAAATCATTATAGATGTTTGCCCTGGAACCTTCTGGAGGAGTAATTTCAGTTGTCGTTGAAGGTCTAGACTACTTTTTAAATGTATCTGTAGGTTGTTTTTAATTGCTATCTGTTTCCTTAAGAGACTTGAAAATTGTCATTTGTAATCTATTAAAGATACAGTGACCACAGCCCATAAATTCACTTTATGGTTTATAAATGAAATATCTACTCTGATTGGAATCTCATAAATAGCCTGCTAACATGAGCACATTAAAAATCAAGATCTCCTTGGGGCACCTGGGTGGCTCAGTCGGTTAAGCGTCCGACTTCGGCTTAGGTCGTGATCTCACAGTTCGTGAGTTCGAGCCCCACGTCGGGCTCTGTGCTGACAGCTCAGAGCTTGGAGCCTCCTTCAGCTTCTGTGCCTCCTGCTCTCTCTGCCCCTCCCCTGCTCATGCATGGGGCTAATTTATTGTTTGTTCAGAAGAAAAAATTAGTATACTTAACCTTCTTTTTCCTGTACTTCAAAATAGTAATGAAAATATTATTTTCTCATAGCAGGTTGAGAACTAATTTATTTTAACTACTAACTTGTGATGAAAGGAGTTATAATTTTATGTACGAGGGTCTTGGGTTTTTGTTTTTCAGTTATCTAAACTTTTCAGCAGTTGATTGATTTATTGTACTGCTGCTTTCCTGAACTTCTTTGTGTTAACCTTAGAGAAAAAAATTTGTGATTGTAGATTTTCATTTCTGTTATCTTAGTGGCTATTCTATGCTATGAAAAATGCTAGAGACTTGAGACAGTTAACTGAATAGTGAGTATCAATTCCTTTTGATTCTGATAGCATTGAATCATAAAAAACCTAGGTTTTTGGGTTTTTTTTTTTCATTTTTTTTTCATCAGCAGTGCTTTTAGTTGTCTTTTTAATGTTGAGAGTTTGTGGTTTTTTGTTACTCTTGTTTTATTTTGTTTTGCTTTTAATATAAAGCTATAATATGATCTAACCAAATAGCTCTGTAAGAAGAGATCACTGCCTATATAAGAAAATCTAAGGATATTTTTTAAAGTCCAATATTCAGCTAGCCACCTCTGAAAAGGAAATTGTTACATTGGCTTCCTTTTAGAGCTATTAAACTAATATTACTGTTAGAATAAAAACAATTATATATTTTAAACTTTAAAAATCTCTTGTATTTTACGTAGGAGAAAGCAAAGTTATTAGTATATTTGATATGTGTTTCTAAACAATATTTAGCTAGTATGTTTTAGGTGTAAATGTATCTTATTTAATGGAACTTGCAGTTAGAAAAGCTATGTTTTGGGGGCACCTGGGTGACTCAGTCAGTTAAACGTCTGACTGTTGACTTCAGCTCAGGTCATCTCACAGTTTTTGAGATCAAGCTCCATGTTGGGCTCTGTGCTGACAGTATGGATCCTGCTTGGGATATTCTCTCTTTCTCTCTCTCTCAAAATAAATAAACTTAAAAAAAAAAAAAAAAGATAAGCTTTTTAATGGTCATCTTTGTTCCACAAAATCAAAGACATTTTTGCCTCAATAAATGCTTTTTGGCATTATTAAAATTATTATTTATTTTTAAAATTATTCTTTGTGATTCCTTCAAATGCCACAAACATCTGAGAAGCATTAAGCCATTTCCTTTGTCTTTCAAAGAAAGGATCCCCTCCATTCCCCTTTTTTAGATGATTCATGGATCCTGGGAATTAATTACCTCCAGGGAATGACAGTTCTCTCTGGGAAATATTTTGCTGGTTTGTATATGCTCAGCTTGAATAAGGCAGAAGTTAAATGAGTTGAATTGCTCTAAGTTACCTCTTCATATTTTTAAATTTGATGTTTCTTTTAAAATGAGAATATGCAAATAGGACTACAAAACCTTCAGTTATGTGACTGGTGGAAAGTGAATTTCGTTCCAATCATTGTTCAGCTTTTTATTTTCTATCCCTACTCTAAGCATAATAGAATACATAAATTCTTTAATTAAAGATGTTGAAATATGGTCTCGATTTTAAGTAGAATAGAAGGCCATGCATTGGAAATTAGTGAATATGTTGGATAAAATATGGAGGGCCTTGGAGATAGTCAAATTTGGATTTCATGTGATGTATTACAGATTCTTGAGTCAGGATTACATGATGAAATTAATATTTTATGAAGATTAATTTGATGATATTTTCAAAGTGAGGCTATTTGGCGACAGGAATATAAATTGTTGGAGGAGAAAGATTTTGAGATTTAGAGGCAAAGTTGCTTTGATTTCTGGTTGTAGTGTATTCTGTCTTTGTACCTTGGAGGAGTTAACCAACCTCACTTAGCTGTAGTTTCTTTAGGATTAAATGAGATAAGAATATATAGGGAACCTAGCACCATGCTTATTATTTTACTTTCTCAAATCTTCCCCTTCTTTCAGAGTAAAGTTAACTTCTTTCTAGAAAACTCACAATTCTTTTCACTTTCAACCTTTACCTTGTATAAGATTTAGGATTTAATAGAATGAACAAGTATTTGGAGGAGAACTAGTCTACTTATTAGACTAACAAATGATGAGAATTCTGAACAGTAAAAAATGGTTTTTGGATCTTAATTGTTTTAATGGTCTTAATGAAATAGAACAAGGTAGAATAAAGTCTAATAAACTGTCACAAAGAATAAAGCAGTCTTCAGTGTTACAAAGAATAAAAGTCTTAAATCTTTCCCACAATTATAGCTCTTTGGATTATTATGAAATGTTTTCAAACTAATCTGAGTATTTTTTTAATATTGACCAAATAAAATTATTTAATTATATTATTTCTGTAAGGTGGTTTTTATATATTAGTTATAAATTGGCTTTATTCATTTTTAATTTTATTTTTATCAGGAAAATATATACGCATTGTTTCAAAATCGTATAGTACCACAAGCATTGTAATGAAAAATACATTCTTGTTGGGGCGCCTGGGTGGTGCAGTCGGTTAGGCGTCCGGCTTCAGCCAGGTCACGATCTCGCGGTCCGTGAGTTCGAGCCCCGCGTCAGGCTCTGGGCTGATGGCTTGGAGCCTGGAGCCTGTTTCCGATTCTGTGTCTCCCTCTCTCTCTGCCCCTCCCCCGTTCATGCTCTGTCTCTCTCTGTCCCAAAAATAAATAAAAACGTTGAAAAAAAAATTTAAAAAAAAAATAAAAAAGAAAAATACATTCTTGTTAATTATCTCATTTATTCACATAGTAAGTTTTCTATGTACTTTATACTCATTCTTGGCTAAATACTCTACCAAAGCTCTAAAATGACTCTCAATCTGGTCAACCACATGAGGTCATTGCCATTACATCCTTTTCCTCCATCCTCTGCCTCAAACTGTTCACTAGGACTGATGCAAGCTCTCATTTTAAAACTTTAATTCACTAGGTCCTGCGATTTCCTTCTTGCCATTCCTATATTGAAGCCTGTCTTTTGCATCCCCATGAATGCTGCTTTCTTTCTTAACTCCCCCTCATTTTGATGGATACCACCAAATATCCATTTGATGGATTCATCAGCTTTCTGAAGATATGTGGGATACATTTATTAAGATGTTGCTTATTTAGAAATATTATTATCCTGCTTCAAAGGTATTTGATAGTTCCTTGAGTAATGAATCATAGGTTGGAAATCCAAGGTTTTAAATCACTTATTCTTAGAATGTTGACATTTTCCTTATATTATCTAGCCTTTGGATGTAGGGAAAAAATTCCTATGTCATTCAAAATTCCAATATTTTCTCTTTGACTCTTCTTTTCCCTCTGAAGACTTTTAGGATCATCTACCACCCCACCACCACAATCAGTGTTCTAAAATTGCAGTGTGCACATTCAATGAGAATCCCTTTTCATTCTCATCTTACTGGGAACACTTCAGTCTAGAAATTCATGTCCTTCGGTTCAAGGAATTTTCATTTGATGGTTTTATTCATTTTTTTCCTCTGTTCTTTTTTCTTGAACTTAATATGAGTTTCATATTGGACCTTACGGATTGATTACCTAATTTTTCTATCTTTTCTCCCTGATTTTCCATTCCTTCATTGATTTTCTCCTTTCTTGGAGGTTTCCTTAAATTTTCTTCTAACTAGCCATCTGTTGACTTTTTTCTTTTAATTAATTTATTTTGAGAGAGAGAGAGAGCGTGCATGAGCAAGCAGGGGAGGGGCAGGGAGAGAGGGAAAGAGAGAATCCCAAGCAGACTCCATGCTGTCAGCACAGAGCCTGGTGCAGGGCTCAAACTCAGGAACTGTGAGATCATGACCTGAGCTGAAACCAATTTGACAATAAATTTCATATATAAATAAAAATAAATTAATTAATTAATTAAAAAAAAAAAAAGAAACCAAGATTTGGACACATAACCAACTGATCCACCCAAGTGCCCCATCTTTATCATAAATTTTATTTTAAAGAGCCATTTCTTATTCTGTTTCTTTTTCTGTAGTAGCTTATTCTTATTTAATATATAATATATCTTAGTTCAGTGTATTAAATATGTATCTTATAAGGTTTTCTTCTGCTATCTGCATTATCTGTGTTCTCTCTACATTCCTTTTGTTCTGTTTGCCCATCTGTCTTTCTTCAAATGCTTGGTGATCCTTTCTATCCATTGATATTTAATAGTAAGACACCAAAGTATTTGAGCAGCACATATACTAAAAATTGGAATACAGAGAAAATTAGGATGGCCCACATGCGGATCTGTGAAGCATTCCATATCTTTAAACACCAAACTCATAGATAGAGAACAGACTGGTGTTTGCCGGGGAGGGGGTAGGGGATGGAATGGGAGATGATGGTCAAAAGATACAAATTTCCAGTTATAAAAGAAATAAATCATAGGATGTAATGTACAACATGGTGATTATTGATAATAATACTGTATTGTATATTTGAAAGTTGCTAAGAGAATATATCTTAAAAGTTTTCATAAGAAAAAATTATAGCTGTATGTGGTGATATATATTAACTAAATTTACTACAGTGAACATTTTGCAATGTAAAAAAATACCAAATCATTATGTTGTATACTTGAAACTAATACAGAGTTGTATATCAAATATGTTTCAGTTAAAAATAAATAAAGAGTAAGACCCCAGAAAGCAGATAGGAAGCTAAGTGTGTACAGGTGGGTTGGGATCTGCCAGACTTTATTATGTTTAGTCAGTAAGCTGGCTTTTTCCTTAGGCAGTCCCCATATATGAGAATCTTTCTTGAGCCAGTTTTCCCAGGGTAGGATTCATTAATCTTCTGCTGTGGGCTGAGTAGAAATGCACAAGCGTGAGTGTATTCCAAAGTTGAAGAAGGAGTCTGGAAGTAATGGTGTTCAATATTCAAACTTTCACTCAATACCCTGGGTTTTGGTATGTCTTCTGATCCCCAACTTTAGTTGAAATGACCGCCCCCTCTGTGTAGTTATAGATACATAGATCTGTGGGTTGGATCTGTACCATTTAAGTGGAAGTTTCTATTTGGCAGTAGAGTATATTTACTAGGAACACTGGCTCTGGACCTAGACTAAGTTCAAACTCCAGCTTCACCAGTAACTAGATAAATAACCCTGGGCATGTTGATTACTCTCTGTACTTCCGTTTCTTCATCTATAAGATAATTGTAATGATATAACCTATCTCCTATCTTTTATGTACTATAACTTTATATCCTATCTCATAAGTTAATGATGTAACCTATCTCACAGCATTGTTGAAGATATTGAGGATTATGTTTTCTTTAACATAAAGTACATAGCACAAAGAATGTTATTACAAGTTTTTGCTATTATCCTTGTTGTTACCATTATTACAAAGATGGAATTGGACCCAATTTTAGCAAGTTGACAGGATTCTTGCAAGATTTGGCTATAGAGCATGTAGAAGCGCTTTTATTAGAGTAAGAATAGTAGTAATACACCTTTTATGTTATAAAATTGTGAAAACCTATATATTTTGAAACTGATTATCTGAATCTGCTTTACTGTAATTCCACTTGACTCCTAACACCAGTCTGACTTTACAGAGCCAAGTGGTTGCTGGGGCTGCTAGACTGTTGAATGCATGTGAATCTTTTGTTTGCAAGGCTTTTTCTGACATGAGTGTTAGTGAAGCCTGGAAGTGAGCGTCAGAGAGACTTGTCTGAGGATTGGAATGCACACAGTCCTAAACAAAGCTTGCTTTTAAGAGATGAAGTTGGCATATGCCTTTCATGAGTTACTTGCTCTGCTTGACCCTGAGAATGCCATGGTAAAGCAAATGGCTCAACTAATAATGCTAGTAAAGTGCCATGTGCCCTATACCTCTTTGGGAGAGATAGGGACTGCTTCATCTTCTACCACCAATGCTTTAACTAAAGTGAAATAGAATGGGGGCGCCTGGGTGGCTCAGTTGGTTGGGTGACCAACTTCAGCTCAGGTCATGATCTCGCAGTTTGTGAGTTCGAGCCCTACGTCGGGCTCTGTGCTGACAGCTCGGAGCCTGGAGCCTGCTTCGGATTCTACCTCTCTCTACCCTTCTCCTGCTCACACTCTGTGTCTCTCTGTCTTTCAATAATAAATAAACATTAAAAAAAATTTTTAAGTGAAATAGAATGAACAATGTCATATATATAAATCATCACATTAAAATATGAGAGGACTGAATTCCATTAAAAGGCAGAGACTTGCAAATTTTGATTAAAAAGTAAGGCCCAGTAATATGTTATATTAGAAAATACCTAAAACAAAGGATAAATGAATTAGAACAAAGATTTCAAGGAAAGAAAGATGATTTATTTTAAATTTAAAATAAAAGTTTTAGCAGCGCCTGGGTAGCTCAGTAGGTTAAGCGTCCAACTCTTGATTTAGGCTCAGGTTATGATCTCACAGTTGTGAAATCGAGCCCCACATTGGGCTCCACACTGGGTGTGGAGCCTGCTTCAGATTCTGTCTCTCTCCCTCTCTCTCTCTGTCATAAATAAATATAAAAAAGTAAAGGTTTTAGTGGAGCATATTATCAACTATAAACAAAAAAGAAAGGAGGAGTGAGTCTTACTATTATACTAGGTATGGTTTCATGGTAAAAAGCAGCAAACAGAACAAAGAGAGACTTTATATAATGAAAAATAGCACCATATTGAAAAAGATACATTAATAACCTTATGTATAGTAAGTAATAGGATAGCTAAATATGTGATGCAAAAGCTAGGAAATTTGATGAAAGGGTGATTTGATAAAATATAGTTATGATCATTATTTTGGGCCATCTGCATCTTATCTCCCTTCCATGTTTGGGTAATTCCCCAGATTATAGTTCTTTAAGAGAGAATCAACTAATCCTGTGGTGAAGTTTTAGGCATATTTCTTGCTACAAAGCTTCAAACTTGATTTTCCAGCTCTCCCAGTAAGTCTGTGAACTTACCAATATCTTTTTTAATAAACCTTTTTTCTGCGTAAATTAGAGTTGGCTTCTACTACTGCAGCTAAGAACCCTGACTAAAATGGTAGTAGACCTTATCTCACTTCATTCAGAATGAAGCAGAGGGGCGCCTAAGTGGCTCAGTTCATTAAGTGTTTCACTTTGGCTCAGGTCATGATCTCATGGTCCATGAGTTCGAGCCCCGTGTCAGGCTTTATGCTGATGGCTCGGAGCCTGGAATCTGCTTGAGATTCTGTATCTCCCTCTCTCTCTGTCCCTTCCCCACTTGCATTTTCTCTCTCTCTCTCTCTCTCTCTCTCAAAAATAAATACACATTTTTTAAAAAGTTAAAAAAAATGAATGAAGCAGATATACCAAAAAACAGCAACAACAATGTATCAGAACCTATTATAAAGTCATAATCAAATTGATATGATTTGGGTATAGAATAGGCCAATAGATCAAGGAGACATGATAATCCATAACTAAATCATTATATTTGCATATTTTAGTATGTTAAAGGGATAATTTTACTTCATCAGTTACTAATGGTATTCATACAACTGGCCATCATCTGAAAAAAAGTTAAATTGGACTCCTCTCTTACAACACATTCAGAAGTAAACTCCAGATGCATTAAGATTTACTGGTTAAAAATATTAAAGACATAGCAATCTTTTGAGGAAATCTATGAAATTACATTAGCAATGTATTAATGAGGGAGATAGTCTTTATTAAAAAATGAATCCTGGAAGCTGAAAGATAATATTATCTTTCAGCTATATTAATAGCTATATTAAAGTGAACATTTTTAGTGTAGTGAAAATTTCCTAAATAGTCAGTAGGCAGCAACAACCAAAAAAGTAGATTTGGAAAAATATTTGTAGCATACAGAACAATCTGAGCATTTATATTTTAATATTAAAAGAGTTCATATAAAGGAATAAGCAAATAACCCATCAGAAAAAAAAATTGGCAGAAGTTATGAAGAGGAAGTTCAAAGAGGACAATTCACATAGCTAACAAACTAAAAATGTGCTTAAGCTCTCCAGTATTCAGGGAAATACAAATTAATAGTGAAATGAAGTTCCATCCATCATACCAGGAAAAGAAAGAGCTTTGGGATGTATTGCTTGAGGTGATTTCTGTAAGATATTGAATGAGAAAAGCAAGTGCAGAAAAGGGTGTATATTATGATCTTAATTTTTTTTAATGTTTGTTTTGAGAGAGAGAGAGAAAGAGAGCAGAGAAAGCGGGGGAGAGAGAATCCCAAGCAGGTTCCATGCTGTCAGCACAGAGACCAACTTGTGGCTTGATCTCACAAACTGTGAGATCATGACCTAAAACAAAATCAGTGCTTAACTGACTGAGCCACCCAGGCACCCTATGATCTTAATTTTTATAACACAAAAAAATTATGTTTAAATACCTATGGACCAATGTATATGTACTTTTCATGCTTATCTATGTGTATACATGCATATATATGTGTATACAATTTTATGAACACAGAGAAAAATATTTAACGATATACATTAGTAAATTAACATTAAATTGGGTAGAGAGTGGGAAAAGGGAGTCAAGCAAAAAAAGAAAATTTTTAGAAGACAATATAAATAGAAACAACAACTTATTCTTTAAGGATTTGCTTTAAAACATTGTCTTGTGATTATATAATGTAATGTGATACTGTAAAAAGTGTAACATAATTAGAATGAATATCTAGGCTCATTCTCAGCACTACAGCTCATTAGCCATATGGACTTAATCACATGCTTAATCTCTCTGGGTCTGTTGTTCTTTAAGATGGAAATAATGAAACCTACTTTACAAAACTTTTGTGCAGATCAAATGAGAAAATACATATGAAAGTAACCAGAATAGTGTTTGTTCTATACTAGATGCTCACTAAATCTCCTGTTTTCCTTCTTCCCTTTAAAGATATTTAACTTTCACAATGTGATTATTGACTTTTAGACTCTCTGTAGCAATGCAAGAAGCCACTCAATTAAGAGCACAAAAAACACATTTGGAAAAACAGACCAGAGAATTACAAGCAAAGTGCAATGAATTAGAAAATGAAAAATATGAAGCTATTGTAAGAGCCAGAAATAGCATGCAGCTCTTAGAAGAAGCTAACCTTCAAAAAAATCAGGTAAGAAAACTAGTAAACATGTTTACAAATATAATACTGAAAATTCCTCCATGTGACCTAATAATAAGGAAATCGGTAACTACAGAATAAACATATGAAAATAATACTGCTGTGCTCTGCATTGATAGACATAACTGTATTCTTCATGGTAAGACTTAACCACAAAATATGATAAAATAGGGATGCCCGGCTGACTCAGTTGGAAGAGCATGAATTTGAACCCCATGTTGGGTGTAGAGATTGCTGAAATGAAATGAAATGAAATGATAAAATTTTTTAAAAAGATGATAAAATGTCAACCCTCTCTCAAAACTTTTATATCAGACTTTATGTCTCCAATCCTTATGTGAATAATCTTCATCCCCTATAGTCTCATACTTTAAAAAAGCTATTATAGCACTTTACTACAATATGCTATATTTTATTCGGTTGAATCAGATCAATCTTACTCATCTTGATTTCCCCTTCATCACCTACATAATTACTCTAATAGAGCAGAAGCTTAATTGACAGGAATTAAATTTAGCTGTAACGATTTATTAACTGGAACCTTCACGCCACTGTTCTTTTTTTAACCCTCTAACAATTGTGATTCCTGTGTATCACATATCATATTTTTTTGTTTTATCACTTCCATATAAATGGTGTATAGTTTATAGAAGTCACCAGGTGGATGGATTTGGTTTTGATGTTGTTGCCTCCTTTATGTAGAGATCATTAAATCATTACTTCATTTAACCAACATTTATTGGATACCTAACATTTGCATAATACTCTACTGAGAAATATGGGGAGTACACAGGAAATACTTTATTTATATTTCCTCTTAACATGATAGAGGTTTTCCAAGAAGGCTATTAAAACAAAACCAGTGATATAAATCACATATTAAGAAGGTAATAAATAAAAATGAAATAATACCCTTATTTAAACTGGGAATGCAAAATGCTTGTCATGCCTTTCTGCTAATAATCCCATCTGTGATTTGCATACTGTCTCTTAGGATGGTTGAAAGGCACAACATACACATAATATTCTTGGGAATTGCTCTTAACTCTAAGTTAGCTAGAACAGTTAAGAGCAGGACAAAATTACTTATCTTTCCCCTCTGAAGCCTAGTCATATGAGCATTGTTAACATTGGGTCACTAAAGATGAACATTTTTTGTAAACAACAATGGACAGAGAAGTAGTGACAATACTCATTGCCTATCCCTCAAATCTTCTCACTCAGGTCCAAAGTCAACAGACCCTTAAAGAGACTGGTTATGGCTGCATATTAAGCTCCCTCCTGACTCATTGTTTAATTGTTAGAGGAATCCCACCTTCAGTTTAAGCAACCTTCAGTTGCTTATTCCAAAGCCAGGGGTTCTCTCAACTGATCACACAAACAGACATGGAACACAGCGTGTTATAGTTCTCTTATGATGCTTCTCTATTTCCTCATTGTCTTATTCTCCCACACAAAGTGGTTACATCATAACAGCTGTTACTGCATTATTTACAATAACCAGGATATGGAAACAGTCCAAGTGCCCATCCATGTATGAATGGATAAAGAAGATTTGGTGTTGTGAGAATAGCTAAAATCAACAACTCAGGCAACAACAGATGTTGGTGAGGATGCAGAGAAAGGGGAACACTTTTTTACTGTTGGTGGGAATGCAAATTGGTACAGCTACTCAGGAAAGCAGTATGGAGGTTCCTCGAAAAATTCAAAATAGAACTACCCTACAACTTGGGGCGCCTGGGTGGCGCAGTCGGTTAAGTGTCCGACTTCAGCCAGGTCACGATCTCGCGGTCCGTGAGTTCGAGCCCCGCGTCGGGCTCTGGGCTGATGGCTCAGAGCCTGGAGCCTGTTTCCGATTCTGTGTCTCCCTCTCTCTCTGCCCCTCGCCCGTTCATGCTCTGTCTCTCTCTGTCCCAAAAATGAATAAACGTTGAAAAAAAAATTAAAAAAAAAAAAAAAAAAAAGAACTACCCTACAACCCAGCAATTGCATTATTAGGTATATATCCAAAGGATACAAAAATGCTGATTTGAAGGGACACGTGCACCCCAATGTTTATAGCAGTGCTATCAATAATTTATAGCAGTGCTATCAATAATAGCCAAATTATGAAAAGAGCCCAAATGTCTGTCAACTGATGAATGGATAAGGAAGAGGTGGTATATATATACAACGGAATATTACTTGACAATCAAAAGGAATGAAATCCATTTGCAATGACATGGATGGAACTAGAGTGTATTATACTAAGTGAAATAAGTCAGTCAAAGACAGACAGATAGGATATGATTTCACTCATGTGGTATTTAAGAAACAAAACAGATGAACATAGGAGAAGGGAAAGAAAAAATAAGATTAAAACAGGGAGGCAAATCATAAGAAACTCTTTAATACAGAAAAACAGGGTTCTGGAGGGTTGTTGGATGGGGGATGGGCTGCATGGGTGATGGGCATTAAGGAGGGCACTTGTTGGGATGAGCACTGAGTGTTATATGAAGGTGATGAATCACTAAATTCTGAAACCACTACTACACTATATGTTAACTAACTTGAATTTAAATTAAAAAAAGAATGGATGGGCTGTATATATATACAATGGAACATTAATCAGCCATAAAAAGAACAAATTCTTACCATTTGTAACAACATGGATGGATCTAGAAGGTATAATACTAGTGAAATAAGTCAGAAGAAAGACAATACCATATGATTTCACTCATGTGGAATTTAAAAAACAAAATGATTAAAAAAAGAAACAGACTCTTAAATATGGAGAACAAACTGGTGGTTGAGAGAGGGCAGGTGGGTAGGGAGATGGAGCAAATAGGTAAAGGGGATTAAAAGTACACTTAATGGTGAACACTGAGTAATGTATAGAACTGTTGAATCATTCTATTGTGCACCTGAAGCTAATATAACACCTTATTGTTAATTCTACCTAAAAAAAAACAAAAACAAAAAAAACAAAAAACCAGCTGTACCTCTTACTAGCTTACCTATTTAAACAGCAGGAAATTTATTAAACAGGTGGGAAAAAAAACAGGTGGGAATGTGTATAGAATCTTTGGAAAATAGTACAGTCAAAACACAGGGCCACTTATTATATGATGATAAAAAAAAAAAAGATTCAATCATGCTAGAATTGGAGCACTTCCAGGCTCAGAAAGATATTTGGTCTAGAGGTATAAATTTGGGAGTTATCAGCATATAAATGATATTTAAAACCATGATACTGAATTAAACCATAAAAGGATAGATGGAAATGAAGGATTAAGGACTTAAGTCTTGGGTAATCAATTTTTTTTTTTTAATTTCAGTATAGTTAAAATACAGTGTGATATTAGTTTCAGGTGTGCAACATAGTGATTTAGCGATTCCAGATATTACCAGTGCTCATTGCAAGTGCACTTCTTAATCCCTATAGCCTATTTCACCCATCCCTCCACCCATCTCCCCTCTGATGGATAGTGCAATTTTTAAAGAGGTTTAGAAGAAGAGGAAGAAACAGCAATGCAGACTGAAAAGGAGTGATCAGTGAGTTAGGAGGAAAACCCATACTGTGGTGTTCTAAAAGCTGAATAAAGAAAATAAAACAAAGAAAAGAGAGTAATCAGTTATCTCAAGTGCTGCTGACAGATCAAATAAGATAGTTACTCAGAATTGACTCACAGGTTATTAATATGGAGACAATGGATGGTTGAAAGACTGATTGGAGTTGGTGTAAGAAAAAGTATTGGAGATGAGCAAGTGCAGAATTTAGAGTTTTACTCCAGAGAGAAGCAGAGAAATGGGAGTGTGACTGACAACAGAACTAGGATTATAAGAATATTTTTTATTTGGGAGATGAAAATGATTGGATAGATAGAAACATCAAGGAATGAGGTGACAAGGGACATAATTTGAATAATATCAAATAATGGAAAGAAGGGGAAGTCCAAGAGATTTTTTTCCAAGACTTTAATACCTAGACTTGATGACTTATTTTGTACAGGGAGTAAAGGAAAAGGAAAATTGAAAAATAACTCTAAGATTTCTAGGGGTTAGAAGAGTGATGGCCCTGGCCGAAATAAATACCAGAGGAAAATAATAAATTTTTAGGATAAAGCCAGGTGAGAAGGTGAGGGAAAATAACAGATTAGGCAAGATTCCAAGTGGAGATGTCCCAGAAGTTTAGCATAAGATGTTTGCTTTCCACAAAGTGATTATTGGATAGATTTTTAACCATTTATTATGTTACCTTTATTAATAATGGTGTAATCTATAATGACATCAAGTGATTATTTTTTTGAAGGCTCTACTTGAGGAGAAGCAAAAAGAAGAAGATATAGAGAAAATGAAAGAAACAGTGTCTCGGCTTGTGCAAGATGTTACCCTAAGAACCAGGAAGGAAGTAAGGAGTTTTTAAACTTCAAAATTATTTAAAATTCAAAAGTTTACAGAATTTCACAACTTACAACTAAATATTACCTAAGTTTTTGCCTGATGGACATAACTAACTATCAGCTAATTGCATCAATTGTGCTAAATTTCAAATAAAAATTATCTCAGGAAAGCAGTCCCTACCATTTTAGCTAGTATGGGCCTGGGTGGGAGTAGAAGAATTTGGAGGGGGCGGGGGGGTGTTAGGCTAGGAATATAGTGAAGATTAACACACCTGAAGTGTAAAATTAAAAGGAAGCTTCAGAAAGAAACTTAGAATGCATAAAAAGTTAAGAGGAAAAAAACCTGTTGGCTTGCAGTATCTTAGAGCAGCTTAAGACTGGAAAAATCTGGTGTGACCTCTTATTTTACTGGTAAAGAAACTGAAGCTTCCAAGAGATTATTGACTCCCTCAAAGTTACATACTAATTAAAGCCAGAACTTACACCTGTACCTTCTCCTGCTGTACTAAGCCCAGCATTATTTTGATCACATAATGCTGGCACTTATACAATTTGTGAATTATGTTGTTATTTTCAAGTCTGTTATCAAGACTAAATCTGATATTTTTGTGTTAATTAATGAGTTGTTTGTTGGTTTGAATTGTAAGGCTTATGGAAGTTGAAATTGTGTGAGCAATGTAGGTTTACGTTCATATAAAGAGACAAGGACGACCTATATCTAGTTGCCTTTTCTCTGGTATGGGTATGGATCAGTTCATAAGTGGGGTGGTAAAGTTTGAAAGTATAACATGAATTGTGGAGGAAGAAACCACAAAAACCCATTTTAAAAATGAAAAAAAAAATTTTTTTTAACCAAAATACTTAGGTTGCTTAGGGTTCCGCCTCTATGAAGTAGCAGAACTAGATGTAAATACAAGTCTGTTGATTCTTGAGCTCTACCCTCAATCACTGTGAATAATTGTTTCCCATTAATTGTGTATTTTTTTATTTTTAGAAACTTTCAAACCCATAAAAAGGTTAAACGTTGTTCAGTGAACACTTATTTACCCTTTAGCCAGATAATTCTTAATGTCTTGCCACACACACTCCATCTGTCTTTATATACATATGCACTCTTTTTGCCAGCCATTTGGACATGGACTGCAGACATCATGACACTTCACTCCTAAATATCTTGGCATTTTTTCTCCCTGAGAAAGGACATTTTACTACACAATCATACTGCTATTACCATACCTTAAAAAAAAAAAAATCAGTGGGGCGCCTGGGTGGCGCAGTCGGTTGAGCGTCCGACTTCAGCCAGGTCACGATCTCGCGGTCCGTGAGTTCGAGCCCCGCGTCAGGCTCTGGGCTGATGGCTCAGAGCCTGGAGCCTGTTTCCGATTCTGTGTCTCCCTCTCTCTCTGCCCCTCCCCCCGTTCATGCTCTGTCTCTCTCTGTCCCAAAAATAAATAAATGTTGAAAAAAAAAATTAAAAAAAAAAATCAGTATTATTTTTAATCTATACTCATATTTTCCTAAAATATCCTTTACAGCTTTTTTTGGTTTTGGGTTTTTTTGTTTTGTTTTTTAAATTTTATTTATTTATTATGAGAGCAAGAGAATGCAAACAGGGAAGGGGCAGAGAGAGAGGGGGAGAGAGAGCCCCAAGCAGGCCCCACGCTGTATGTGGAGCCCAATGCGGGCTATGGCTTTTTGTTTTTTTAAATTCAGGATCCAACCCAAATTTATATATCATTGCATTTGACTACTATGTCTCTGTAGTCTCCCTCAATGTAACCCAATGTAATCCTCTGTCTTCCTCTGTGTATGACAAAGAATCCTTTGTAGAATCCAGAATATTCCACATATGGATTCTTGTAATCATTTCTTTTTGATTCGATTCAGATCATTTCTGGCAGGGTGATAATGGGTATCTTCCACTTCATCACGTCAGGAAGCTATAATGTCAGGTTGTGCATTAGTTGAAGCTAAGCTTGACAACATGGTTATGGTGGTAAGACCAGAACTCTCCATTTGTAAACTTTATAAATAACTGGGGGAGATACTTGAAGACTGTACAGTTATGCTCTCTACCAAAAGTTATCATCCAGTGGTCTTAGCATCCATTAATAATCTTTGCCTGAAGTAAATGTTACAAGAAGTGATTACAAATGATTATATCATTTTTATACATTTATTAGCTGTCAGTTTTCGGTAGACTTTTCTCCTTTTTTAATATTGCTATGGTTCGTTGGTCTTCTTTAGTTTTTTGTTGTAACCTACTACCATCGGGTTTTTTTTTTATTCTCATAATGTCTCTGCAGCTTTTTTGCGTAAATGATGTTCCTCTCTCATCTTGTACTTTCCCTACCTCAGACGGGGAGTCAGCCACTTTTCCAGCATGCTTTGGTTATAATTTTTTTATTTGATATTTTTGTCAGAGACATGAATTAGCAAAACTATTGTTTTTTCATTTTTACTATAATATTTACATTAAAATGATTTCCTGTGTATCCATAAAGTCTGTCGATGAAAATAGTTAACAAAAAGGAATGAAAACTAATACTCCTTTCCTTTAAAATGAGCTCCTATAGGGTAGTTGGATGCACTGTATATTCCTCCACTGGATAAAATAAAGGTGTTAACTCTTTTCTTACCTGTATTTTCTGTGGGCATTAGTATTTCTCTCCTAGATAGACTGAAGTAGACTTGTTTTAAAAAGTCTCATCAGAGACTTCATGCTCTGTCTCTCTCTGTCCCAAAAATAAATAAACGTAGAAAAAAAAAATTAAAAAAAAAAAAAAGTCTCATCAGTTAAATAAAGCTAATGTACTTGCTTTTCTACCAAGCAACTAAGTGGTAGAATTTTCATTCCTTTAGAGTCTCTGTATAAGGTTTCTTGCTGCAAAAGTATTTTTTAGAAATCTGTTACTTTATCACAGGTTGAAATTAGGTGATTTCCTAAGATAAAATCTCTATTTGAAGCAGAATCCAAACTAAAACCGGGTTTGTTGATTTTTTTTTTATTACTAATTTACATACCCTTTCTGTAGGAATCCTTGTCCTATTCTTGGGGTTAAGAATATTATATCTTTGGCCACAGTTGGAATTATTTTTTTTAATATGAAATTTATTGTCATATTGGTTTCCATACAACACCCAGTGCCCATCCCAACAGGTGCTCTCCTCTATACCCATCACCCACTCTCCCCACTCTCCCACCCCCCATCAACCCTCAGTTTGTTCTCAGTTTTTAAGAGTCTCTTATGTTTTGGCTCCCTCCCTCTCTAACCTCTTTTTTTTTTTTTTTTCCTTCCCATCCCCATGGTCTTCTGTTAAGTTTCTCAGGATCCACATAAGAGTGAAACCATATGGTATCTGTCTTTCTCTCTGTGACTTATTTCATTTAGCATAACACTCTCCAGTTCCATCCATGTTGCTACAAAAAGCGATATTTCATTCTTTCTCATTGCCACGTAGTATTCCATTGTGTATATAAACCACAATTTCTTTATCCATTCATCAGTTGATGGACATTTAGGCTCTTTCCATAATTTGGCTATTGTTGAAAGTGCTGCTATAAACATTGGGGTACAAGTGCCCCATGCATCAGCACTCCTGTATCCCTTGGGTAAATTCCTAGCAGTGCTATTGCTGGGTCATCAGGTAGATCTATTTTTAATTTTCTGAGGAACCTCCACACTGTTTTCCAGAGTGGCTGCACCAGTTCGCATTCCCACCAACAGTGCAAGAGGGTTCCTGTTTCTCCACATCCTCACCAGCATCTATACTCTCCTGATTGGTTCATTTTAGCCACTGTGACTGGCATGAGGTGATATCTGAGTGTGGTTTTGATTTCTATTTCCCTGATGAGGAGTGACGTTGAGCATCTTCTCATGTGCCTGTTGGCCATCTGGATGTCTTCTTTAGAGAGGTGTCTATTCATGTTTTCTACCCATTTCTTCACTGGATTATTTGTTTTTCGGGTGTGGAGTTTGGTAAGCTCTTTAGAGATTTTGGATACTAGCCCTTTGTCTCACATGTCATTTGCAAATATCTTTTCCCATTCCGTTGTTTGCCTTGTAGTTTTGTTGATTGTTTCCTTTGCAGTGCAGAAACTTTTTATCTTGATGAGGTCCCAATAGTTCATTTTTGCTTTTAATTCCCTTGCCTTTGGGGATATGTCAAGTAAAAAATTTCTGCGGCTGAGGTCAGAGAGGTCTTTTCCTGCTTTCTTCTCTAGGGTTTTGATGGTTTCCTGTCTCACATTCAGGTCCTTTATCCATTTTGAGTTTATGTTTGTGAATGGTGTAAGAAAGTGGTCTAGTTTCATCCTTCTGCACATTGCTGTCCAGTTCTCCTAGCACCATTTGTTAAAGAGACTGTCTTTTTTCCATTGGATATTCTTTCCTGCTTTGTCAAAGATTAGTTGGCCATACTTTTGTGGGTCTAATTCTGGGGTTTCTATTCTATTCCATTGTCTATGTGTCTGTTTTTGTGCCAATACCATGCTGTCTTGATGATTACAGCTTTGTGGTAGAGGCTAAAGTCTCGGATTGTGATGCCTCCTGCTTTGGTCTTCTTCTTCAAAATTACTTTGGCTGTTTGGGGTCTTTTGTGGTTCCGTACAAATTTTAGGATTGCTTGTTCTAGCTTTGAGAAGAATGCTGGTGCAATTTTGATTGGGATTGCATTGAATGTGTAGATAGCTTTGGGTAGTATTGACATTTTAACAATATTTATTCTTCCAATCCATGAGCACAGAATGTTTTTCCATTTCTTTATATCTTCTTCAGTTTCCTTCATAAGCTTTCTACAGTTTTCAGCATACAGATCTTTTACATCGTTGGTTAGGTTTATTCCTAGGTATTTTATGCTTCTTGGTGCAATTGTGAATGGGATTAGTTTCTTGATTTGTCTTTCTGTTGCTTCATTATTAGTGTATAAGAATGCAACTGATTTCTGTACATTGATTTTGTATCCTGCGACTTGGCTGAATTCATGTATCAGTTCTAGCAGACTTTCGGTGGAGTCTATTAGATTTTCCATGTATAATATCATGTCATCTGCAAAATGTGAAAGCTTGACTTCATCTTCGCCAGTTTTGATGCCTTTGATTTCCTTTTGCTGTCTGATTGCTGATGCTAGCACTTCCAATACAATGTTAAACAACAGCGGTGAGAGTGGACATCCCGGTCATGTTCCTACACTTGATCTTAGCCAAAAGGCCGAGAAGCGATGCCCGGTCATGTTCCTGATCTCAGGGAAAAAGTTTTCAGTTTTTCCCCATTGAGGATGATATTAGCTGTGGGCTTTTCATAAATGGCTTTTATGATGTTTAAGTATGTTCCTTCTATCCCGACTTTCTTGAGGGTTTTTATTAAGAAAGGATGCTGCATTTTGTCAAATGCTTTTTCTGCATCGATTGACAGGATCATATGGTTCTTTTCTTTTATTAATGTGATGTATCACATTGATTGATTTGTGAATGTTGAACCAGCCCTGCAGCCCAGGAATGAATCCCACTTGATCACGGTGTATAATTCTTTTTATATGCTGTTGAATTCGATTTGCTAGTATCTTATTGAGAATTTTTGCATCCATATTCATCAGGGATATTGGCCTATAGTTCTCTTTTTTTGCTGGGTCTCTGTCTGGTTTAGGAATCAAAGTAATGCTGACTTCATAGAATGAGTCTGGAAGTTTCCTTCCCTTTCTATTTTTTGGAATAGCTTGAGAAGGATAGTTATTATCTCTGTTTTAAATGTCTGGTAAAATTCCCCTGGGAAGCCATCTGGTCCTGGACTCTTATTTGTTGGGAGATTTTTGATAACTGATTCAATTTCTTTGCGGGTTATGGGTCTGTTCAAGTTTTCTATTTCTTCCTGTTTGAGTTTTGGAAGTGTGTGGGTACTTAGGACTTTGTCCATTTCTTCCAGGTTGTCCAGTTTGTTGGCATATAATTTTTCATAGTATTCCTTGATAATTGCTTGTATTTCTGAGGGATTGGTTGTAATAATTCCATTTTCATTCATGATTTTATCTATTTTGGTCATCTCCCTTTTCTTTCTGAGAAGCGTGGCTGAGGTTTATCGATTTTGTTTATTTTTTCAAAACACCAACTCTTGGTTTCATTGATCTGCTCTGCAGAATTTTTAGATTCTATATTGTTTATTTCTGCTCTGATCTTTATTATTTCTCTTTTTCTGCTGGGTTTGGGGTGACTTTGCTGTTCTGCTTCTATTTCCTTTAGGTGTGCTGTTAAGTTCTGTATTTGGGATTTTTCTTGTTTCTTGAGATAGGCCTGGATTGCAATATATTTTCCTCTCAGGACTGCCTTCGCTGCGTCCCAAAGCATTTGGATTGTTGTATTTTCATTTTTATTTGTTTTCATATATTTTTAAATTTCTTCTCTAATTGCCTGGTTGAGCCATTCATTCTTTAGTAGGGTGTTCTTTAACCTCCATGCTTTTGGAGGTTTTCGAGACTTTTTCCTGTGGTTGATTTCAAGCTTCATAGCACTGTGGTCTGAAAGTATGCATAGTATGATCTCAATTCTTGTATACTTATGAAGGGCTTTTTTGTGACCCAGTATGTGATCTATCTTGGAGAAGGTTCCATGTGCACTCAAGAAGAAAGTATATTCTGTTGCTTTGGGATATAGAGTTCTAAATATATCTGTCATGTCCATCCGATCCAATGTATCATTCGGGGCCCTTGTTTCTTTATTGATCCTGTGTCTAGATGATCTATCCTTTGTTGTAAGTGGAGTATTAAAGTCCCCTGCAATTATCACATTCTTATCTAAGGTTGCTTATGTTTGTGAGTAATTGTTTTTGTATATTTGGGAGCTCCCATATTTGGCGCATACACATTTATAATTGTTAGCTCTTCCTGATGGATAGACCTGTAATTATTATATAATGCCCTTCTTCATCTCTTGTTACAGCCTTTAATTTAAAGTCTAGTTTGTCTGATATAAGTATGGCTACTCCAGCTTTCTTTTGAGTTCCAGTGGCATGATAAATAGTTCTCCATCCCCTCCCTTTCAATCTGAAGGTGTCCTCAGGTCTAAAATGAGTCTCTCATAGACAGCAAGTACATGGATCTTGTTTTTTGTCCATTCTGATACCCTATGTCTTTTGGTTGGCGCATTTAGTCCATTTATATTCAGTGTTATTATAGAAAGATATGGGTTTAGAGTCATTGTGATGTCTGTAAGTTTCATGCTTGTAGTGATGTCTCTGGTACTTTGTGGTCCTTGCAGCATTTCATTCACAGAGTCCCCCTTTGGATCTCCTGTAGGGTTGGTTTAGTGGTGATGAATTCCTTCAGTTTTTGTTTGGGAAGACCTTTATCTCTCCTATTCTAAATGACAGACTTGCTGGATAAAGGATTCTCAGCTGCATATTTTTTCTGTTCATCACATTGAATATTTCCTGCCATTCCTTTCTGGCCTGCCAAGTTTCAGTAGATAGATCCATCACTAGTCTTATCGGTCTCCCTTTATATGTTAGAACGTGTTTATCCCTAGCTGCTTTCAGAATTTTCTCTTTATTGTATTTTGCCAGTTTGACTGTGATATGTCATGCAGAAGATCGATTCAAGTTATGTCTGAAGGGAGTTCTCTGTGCCTCTTGGATTTCAATGCCTTTTTCCTTCCCCAGATCAGGGAAGTTCTCATCTATGATTTTTTTCAAGTACACCTTCAGCCCCTTTCTCTCTCTCTTCCTCTTCTGGAATTCCTGTTATATGGATATTGTTCCGTTTTATTGCATCACTTCATTCTCTAATTCTCCCCTCATACTCCTGGATTTTTTTATCTCTTTTTCAGCTTCCTCTTTTTCCATAATTTAATCTTCTAATTCACCTATTCTCTCCTCTGCCTCTTCAATCCAAGGTGTGGTAGCCTCCATTTTATTTTGCACCTCATTTATAGCATTTTTTAGCTCCTCCTGACTCTTAGTCCCTCAATCTCTCTGCCCACTGCAGAGATTCTCTGCTGTCCTCTATACTTTTTTCAAGCCCAATGATTAATTTTATGACTATTATTTTAAATTCATGTTCCGTTATATTGCTTAAATCGTTTTTGATCAATTTGTTAGCTACTTCCTGGAGTTTCTTTTGAGGAGAATTCTTCCGTTTTATCATTTGGATAGTCCATGGAGTGGCAGGGAACTGCAGGGCACTTCCCCTGTGCTGTCTGGAGTAACTTGTGTTGGTGGGTGGGGCCTCAGGCAGTCCCTATGTCTTCCCCCAGCCCCCCGCTGGGGCCACAGTCAGACTGGTGTGTACCTTCTCTTACCCTCTCCCAGGGGCAGGACTCACTGTGGAGTGGTGTGGCCCCTGTCTGGGCTCCTTGCACACTGCCAGGCTTGTGGTGCTGCTTCTATGGGATTTGGCATATTAGCCAGGGTGGATCCGCAAGGTTCACAGGAGCAGGAGGGGCAGGCTTACCTCACTTTGCTGTCGGTGGTCCCCTGCGGGAGGGGCCCTGCAGCACCTGGAGAGAGGCAGGCAGACCCGTTGGAGAGATGGATCCACAGAAGCACAGAGTTGGGTGTTTGCACGGTGCAAGCAAGTTCGGTGACAGAAACTGGTTCCCTTTGGGGTTTCAGCTGGGGGATGGGCGAGGGAGATGGCCCTGGCCAGCGCCTGTGTTCCCTGCGAGCTGAGCTCTGTCTTCCGGGGCTCAACACCTCTCCCTCCTGGTGTCCTCTCACCCTCCCGCTTTCCGAACAGAGCTGTTGACTTATAACATTCCAGATGTTAAGTCCTGCTGGCTGTCAGAACTCAGGCAGTCTGGCCCCTCCGCTTTTACAAGCCAAACTTGGGGGCTCTGCCTTGCTGGGCGGACTGCCCCTCTGCCACCCGGCTCCCTCCCACCAGTCCCTGTAGCGCGCACTGCCTCTCCGCCCTTCCTACCCTCTTCCATGAGCTTCTTGTCTACACTTAGCTCTGGAGAGTCCGTTTTGCTAGTCTTCTGACAGTTTTCTGGGTTATTTAGGGAGATTTGGGTGGAATCTAAGTGATCAGCAGGACATGGTGAGCCCAGTGTCCTCCTCCTCTGCCATCTTCTCCCAACCAAAAAATCATAGTTTGAAATATTTTTGATGGCATATCTTCAAAATATTTAATAAATTTTGTGACTTTCACTGATAAAAATGTTTTCTCAAAGTACTCATCATCTGAAAAGTCCTCTAATTTTTTTCCTAATCCTAAAATAAATTCGCATTGATTTTAAAGTTGATAGAAGTTGTCTTTTGCACAAGTCCTTAAATAATCTTAGTATAATTTTTCAAAGCTATTATGATCTCTATATTCAATTTAAACCTTTTTACAAACATGAATATTCAACTGCTTCTCTACCTAGTAGTCCCACCAGGCATCTGAAGCCCGACATTTCTAAAACAAACTCCCTCTCTTACTCCCTTATCTTCCCTTCCTTGTGGATTCCATTTGATTTCCTTGCATCCAGCCTTTCTATAGTATTCCAACTATTCACTCAAGAAGTAATTATTAAGAAATAGCTATTGAGGGGTGTGTGGGTGGCTCAGTCAGTTCAGTGCCAGCCTCTTGATTTCAGCTCAGGTCATGATCCCAGGGTCGTGAGATCCATCCTCATATCGGGATCTGTGCTAAGCGTGGGGCTTGCTTAAGATTCTCTCTCTTTCTCCTTCCCCTTCCCCCGCTCACACGCTATCTCTCTCTCTCTAAAAAATAAAAAAATAAAAATAAAATAATTTAAAAGAAGTAATTATTGAGCACTAACTGTGTGCCAAGCACTTTGCTGGGTCCCTGCTTTCTCCATGTCCCACACTATTGCCAAGTTGATTTTTTAAAGTAAACTTTATTGTTACTATTATTAAAAAGTAATACATGTTCATTATGAAAAGAAATGTAAGAGAAAGAAATGTAAAAGAAAATTAAAATCATAATTCCAGTACCCAGAGATAAGCACTGTTTTTAGCATTGTCCTTTGAATTTTCATTTAATTGCAAATTATCAAAGAAATGTTGTAACCATCTGTGAAACAAAAAATTCTGGAGACCTATACATGAATCTTTGAATAATGTTAAGCCTGGAAGATAGAATAATGAGGAATCTTTCACTTTCTACATATTGTAATTCTGCAGGTGTGGAATTTCAAGAGTAGGTATTTTTGTAAACAAACTATAATAAGATTTTATACAACATGTAATATTTATTTCCTTATACTTTTAAAACATTTTTAATGTTTTTGATTGAAAATTTTCACCTGTATTGGTAATTGTCCCATTATTATAATTTAATATGTCCTCCAAATATGTAGAATTAATTTGTTGAATTGGGGATAACTTACATCTAATGACTTAAGTGGTATCTTTTTTTTAACTAAAGTAAATATAATGAATAAATTATCACATATTTATGTTCTGACTATAAAACTGAACAAAATATGACAATAGCTTATTTCTTTAAAACGCAGAAAAAGCTATTGCTCAGATCTCTCTCAAGTAAAACTTAATTTGTGAAAAAAAATTATTTGATACTTGTTTTGATTTTGATTTTCTGTTTATTTTAAGTCATGGCTTAAAGTTGGTGATCAAAATTATATTCATCCTGTTAGGCAGTATTTGTACTATCATTGTCCTTTTCTATTTCTGTCTCTTGTTAATTTGTCTTACTCTTTAGTTTATAGATATCCTTACTATCCATAAACTATAAGAGAAAATGTTTACATAAACAAAGTGAGGTTGGGTAAGAGGGGATTTTAGTTCCCTTACAGACTTCTGAACCCCAACCACATTAAACTACCTCCAGAAACATGTTATTTGCTCATATAGCAGGGTTTACATTATATTTTATCAGATACCAACCTCGGAAAATTTTCTATGACCTCTGCAGCATATAATTTTATTGATGATACACCATCAGTCTCAGTAGTTATACACAGTCTTTTCTAAAGTATGAATACTTTAATTTGCTGAAGTCATCAACATTATTGTAAAAATGTTTTAAAATATATATACGACTATGGTCATAAACCCTCATGCTAGCTGCATTCATTTCTAGATACTAAAAAGAACACTTTTAAAAAATTGTGAGAGAGAGAGACAAGCAGACATGACTGGCCTTATAGAAACCAAAACTTGTATATTCTAAAAACCTTCATGACTTAATTTCTCTGTGCCTTGATCTTCCTCATCTATAATGAAGATACTGACTACTTAAGCAGATTGTTGGTGAGAATCAGATAATAACACACTGCTCTAAGTAGTCATTAACACATCAAACCTCTGTAAATAGTAACTATGATTATCACTGACCCATAAATAGGATGGATTGATCCTTTATACAATTATTCATAGGCAAAGTTTACATCAAAATCTAAAATAGAGCTAAAATGGACCCACATATGTTTGTCAGGTCTTCAGAAAAATAACTTCTATTAATTAACCAAATAAAATATATGTCAATTTTATAAGTGTTCTAAAGAAGGTTTACATCATGTTTTAGAAATAATCTATTATAAGATCTAGAATATTTCCAAAAATCTTTGTTGATCATATGTTTACCGATGATAGCATCAGTATCAATATTCCTCACGACCTTTTTTTTTAATTTAAATCCAAATTATTACACATAGTGTATATTACACATAGTGTAATAGTGTATATTACACATAGTGT